>NC_045785.1:62093944-62717012 GCF_009873245.2 Balaenoptera musculus | reverse complement strand
CGAAATGATTATAACTAAAATTTGTTTTAGGCTGGGCAGAGCATCTCCATTCTACACATTAGGAATATACTACCATGGCATGCACTAGGTGACAAATTGCTAAGTGGCTTGAGTATGCTCTGCATTCACTCTCCAAATTGTTATTAAAATTTTATTGTAATCATATATGTAAGGACTTTAATAAAGTAAATGGAAGGATTTCAATTATACTGGGATGTAAGACAGTAGAAACTCTGCTTTTTCTTTTGTCATCTGGGAAAGCCAGACAAAATGGAGAGAAGTATGAGGGGTAGGAACATTTTGCTTAACTGTGTGGGAAACTGTGGCTTGGTAGTTCAATGTGCAAAGTTATATGCAACATGAGTAAAAGCATTGAAAATAGTACAGTGTTTAATAGAGGTAAAATGTCTCATTTTCCCTACTTTTGCTGAGAGATTAATGGGCTAGATTTCCATGATTTTTTGGTAGTTCAGCATATGATTATTCTGATACAAATTTGCCTGATTAAAAAGAAAAAAAAAAAAAGAGAGGTTAGAAAACACCTGTTTTTTGGGGATTGACATGTATACACTGATGTGTATAAAACTGATGACTGATTAAAAAAAATAATAATAAAATAAAATAAAATAAATGCCAGTCTCCATATATAACATAGAGATACAATGGTAGTACCTATTTCACAGAGTTGTAGGGATTGAATGAGTCCATGTAAAAAAAAAAAAGAAAAAGAAAACACCTGTTTTTGCCCCAAAGCACAGGGGAACTTTAAATGTTTACAACTGAATATATTTCTTCCCTTTCACTCACAACTAGGTAGTAGCTCCATCAGTATTTAGTTGCATATTTTATCAGACAAAAGTTTCTTCAGAAATAAATAGTTAAAATGCTCTTCATTTATAAGGACATTTTCAGCTACAGATATATTTTTATGAACATATATTTATACCAACAGACTCAACTTTGCAAATGCCTAAATTCCACAGATGTCTACAGTATCTTTATTTTCTCAGTTACAAACATATCTCTATTTAATATTAAAGGCATAAGAATTAATTTATAATCTATTTTCCAGAATATGTTTTTGCTACGTAAGCATTTTAAAAATGCATGCTGAACTATTATTGCCTTTCATTTGATGGCAAAGTTTCCCTTTACTCTAAGTAAATGATCCTCTTTAGGTAGAAAATTATTATTTTTATGTTCATGGGGACTTAAACTGGAAAAGACTTTACACACACATAACCGTTTGCTCCTGAAGATCACTGTCATATTATAATTCCAAAGATATTTTTCCTCCCTGATGGATTAGTCCAGATGTGTCCCAAAACTGTCACAAATCAGAAAAAGGTTAAAGACTGTGTAATTTCTGTGTTGGACCCTCTGTCAAGTCATGTTTACTGTCACCAAAAGGTTAGACTAGAGAAGAAAAGAATAAGGTTGATGAATAGCGCAGAACGTGTGTCAGTGTAATGAAAGAGGTGGCAGGCACCTGTTTTCAGCAGTGATAAGCCATCCAGATTTTGTCCTGTCCCTTTTAGTTTTTCAAAAGCACATTACTTTTAGGTCTGGATCCTGAACATGCCTTAAGGCACTGGGACCTTAGAAACAAATAATTCAGTAATATGTTTTCTGCCAATTCTTCGAAGATGGGGGCCTTTCCCTTTGTTGATATGTTTGCCTCACTTCACTGCATATTACCATCCCCAAACCTTTTTGAGTGAACAGCTACAATTATGTTGGTCTCTTTTTATAAGAAAATGGTAGTAAGGAAAACCAGAAAACAGTGAAATTCATTTTATTACTGTTCATATGTAAATGTGCTCTAATGTAGAAGTCTTCAAAATACAAACCAAAATAAGTCAGTCTTTCATCTTTTCATATCTTGGTTAAGAATTTTTACAAAACAAAAAAGTGAAAATACCTACAATATGAGAACACATTTTTATGTACAGTCATAAGTATATAGTGAAACGGTGAATTTAAAACTATGGGGTCTCTGATAGAGCTGAGCTCATTCTCACGTGATGGGAGAAAAACAGGATTGTCATGTCTATTTTCCAAACAGTCTTAAGTAAATCTTAGATTTTCTCCAAATAGTTAGAGGTGATTTTGGCCAGAGATGAAGTTTAATTTTTCCAAATCTTTACAAGTGATTTTAAATCTGAGTGACTAACAAGTATAGCAGTTAGTAGTGTAGTGTAGTTAGGAATACAACTTTCTTCCTTCTAAAAAAATTTGGTTTTCTTCTAAGTGTCTGTCCTTAACTGCATTGTGCTATTTCTCTTTACTCTCTTTCTGGGATTTCTCCTTATGTCAACTATCATTGTGCAGATAATACTCAATTTATTTACATAAGCTTCAACCTCTCTTAAATTCACCAGACTGTATACTTTTCAAAAATGTATCTTATTCACCAAAGCACAGTACCTGGCACAGTTCCAGGGACAATATATCCTCTGAGTGGGGAGTAGATTCTGAGCCAGCATCATGTTAAGAGTTTAATCTAAGTTGAAAAGAGAAGAATGAATAAGATAAAGTCTCATCCTGGGACTGGAGGATAGTAGAGCAGAGCAGGGATTTGGGCTGACTGGGGATTATAAACAGAGCTTCTACTTAGCTATCAAAAGTCAGGAGGAATACAGAGGAGCAACTGGGCCTTGGAAAGGTACTGCTATTGAGAAGGGTGTGAGGGTGTCGCACGCCATCCAGTCTTAGGACTAGGGAAGGAACAGCTAATTCATTGGGTTCTGAGAAAGATGAATTTCATACTGAATGGTCACTTTCTTTGCCTGCAGGAAAGGAGTGGCACTCTAAAGGGATTGAAGTAACTGGCAAAGGATTGTAATACTAGTATATTTGACTCCAACATCAATTTGATTTCTTACTGTATATAAATGTCCTCAAACTTCAGTCCCAGACCAGAAACATCAACATCACTTAGGAAATTGTAAGAAATACAAATTATCAGGCCTTCACCACAAACCTAGTAATCAGAAAACATAGGGGTGCAGTCCAGGAATCTGTTTTTTAACAAGCTCTCCTGATGATTCTGATTCATGCTGATGTCTGAAAGCCACTGCACTGTACCAAGCTGCATCAAATACTCATTGAAAGCCTGGAGGTTCTTAGGATACAGAGACAAATAAAACAGGAGATCTGCCCTGATGCCAGAAAGTGTTATGGGGGTTCAAAGGAAGAAAATATAAAATAATACTTTACCAATCACTTCCATTAATTGAGCATTTACTATGCACCAGTTGTGTTTGAGAAGTAATATTATAATCTCATTTGATAGATCAGGAAACTGAAGTGCAGTGACAAAATATAAGTTGTCTAATGTTACGTAACTGGGAGGTGATAGGAATCCGAATCCTTATTCTTTGTTTCATATTGAAATGGGCGTAGGTTTATCTACCATCAGATCAGGGCACAACTTAAACATTTTCACTGTATGTGATAGTTTCAGGTTATGTAAAAATGATGATGTCATATATTATAATGGGTTTTTTCTTCTTCACCCCATCCACTTTATTTTGTGCTAATCTGAAGCAATGTTTGACTTCAAAGCTAAGGATCAAAATCAAATTATACTGCCTCTGGTTCAAAAAATTTTGAAAAAGCTTCATGGAAAATCTAGTGTTTGAAAATGGGTTTTTTTTCTAGGTAAGGTCTTTCAAACTTCAGATAAGCATTCTTTCCTAATTTTCAGATTATTTCATCCACACAAAAGAAAGTCATGTTCTTAAAAAAAATGAAAGCCTGAATAATTAAGTAGCTTCAAGGTCAAATAAAGTGAAAACTTAATATTATGAATCAGATTGTGAGTGATTTTTAAGTTATTACTAATTCTAAAATGCCATTTTAAAAATCTATGACTTTTTAAAGGATGCATTCATTATTTAAAATGTAATACTAGATTTTATTTACACTATTCCACAATGTAAATCCAATTGTACACCATTTGTAACAACATATCTGTTAGTTGATATTTTAAATGATATGTCTATCATTTGAGAATTTTCCTTGCATACCTGAAAGCAGAAATATTCTTAGTTATATTCATTGTAGGCTATAATATTTAGATGCACTCTAACACTATCAGAATCTAATTAAAACAAAATTTAAGCTATTTCTTTAATTTAGAACTTGTCATATTCACATAAAAATTTATCACAAATGGATATATAAAATATTATGAATACTACATATATTTCTACAGATAGTTATATAAAATGAATTATAAAGGTTGTATCCACCTCCTATCCAGGAAACTCATAATAACTGAGATTTATTATGGCTTAAGAAACAGTTCTGAATCTGGGTCATTTTGGTGAGTCTGATTTCCCTGGAATACCTTCTTCTGACCTATGGTTCCTATTTCCTACTACCTTGTGGTAATGTCTTTCCTTACTAAAGTTTTATGTAGAGATTGGTTCTTCAGAAATATACTCTTCAATATGCGAGTTATGATTGTGTAACATTGCTGCCCTCTATTTCTCTAACTTAAGCATTCTACTTTGCTCTTTTTTCTTTTTGTTCCTCTGACTGGATAATTTCAAATGACCTGTCTTTAAGTTCACTGATTCTTTTTTCTGCTTGATCAAGTCTGATAGTGAAGCTTTCTTTTGGATTTTTCAGTTCAGTTATTGTATTCTTTAGCTCCAGAATTCTGGTTGGTTCATTTTTATAGTTTCTCTTTGTTGATATTCTCATTTTGTTCATGTATCATTTTCCTGATTTTGTTTGGTTGTCTATCTGTGCTCTCTTGTAGCTTACTGAGCTTCCTTAAGACAATTATTTTGAATTCTTGTCAGGCAATTCATAGATCTCCATTTCTTTAGGGTAGGTTGCCATTGATTAATTTTTCCTGATTCTTTATGCTTCTTGTGGATTTGTATTGGTATCTGTGCATATGAAGAAGAAGCAGCCACCTGTTCCAGATTTCATGAACTGGCTTTGCAGGGAAAGACCTTTACCAATTCAGCTGGCTAGAGATTGTGGGAGTTTCCAAATCCCCTTTTTTTTTAATGGCTGTGTATGTTCCACTACTCTCCCTCCCTTCTAGGGGAGAATCCTCAGAATTATTCACCTTCTCCAAATCCCACAGAGCCATGCTTGTGCTAAGAGCCACCTGCCCCTTTTCCCTTGGGCAGTGCACTGGAATGTTGGGTGTAAATTCTACTTTTCTCTCTCCTACCTGAAGGAGAGAACTCAGGATTGTGCATCTTCTTTCTATGCCACTGAGCTGAGCCAGCTGCTAAGATCATGATGGCTGCTGAAGTTCAGAGGCCTTCTACTTTAGTGCTTCCTCCATTAGACTATGAAACTGGTGTTATTGTGACATCCAAGATGATGGCAAAAGCCTTTAAAACAATACTAGACAGAAATCTGCATATGTCCAGCACATGACACTCTCTTTTTTTATATCATTAAATATCTTCAAACAATAATAGCTCAAGATCTAAGTATTTAATCACCTCATGGTGAATATCATATGAGCTGCTCAATAAACAACTATTCATTATTTAGTTTATACACAGTATATCCATTTCATAATATTATAGGACTTTAGTTATAAAAAAGATTTTGTTCACATTTCCATGTTTATAGATCAGTGCTTGTATACTCCTGTCTTTCAAAAGTCATGTTTCAAATAGTACTTCATTTATTATCAATGTATGAATATTTAGTTGTTAAAATAATGACTATGTTTATATATATTTTTGGAATGGGCATATTCAAAGTTAAACTTTTTTTTAACTTTAAGATGCAATTTTCCAATCCTGGAGAAGAGCTCATTCGTGAGGATGATGCTAGCATAGCATCACCATCATTTCATAGCAGTTCCTGCAGTTGCATATATCCTGTATCTAAAGAAAATAACCATTCTCAAAGGAGCGAATTCAGGCGTTTCAGCTATTCAGAGTTATGCCAGAAATAGCATTCAAATGATTCAGCTGGAAACTAGGAATACTATAGTAAGCAATGGCTGCTTCTCCTTTCTGTTAATGACTACAGTAGATAATAAGCTCCAGGAAATAGTGTGGCTTTTTAAAAGTGAGCATGGGTTTTGTAAACACAGGCCTGGGATCAAATCCTAGTTCTTCCATTTACTGGCTAGGGAAACTTCAGCAAATTACTCAGCTTCTATGAGTTTCATTTTCCCACTTGTCAAATAAAAAATGTTGCAAGTGTTGAGAGGATTTGTTGAGGCAATGAACATATAATGCCTACCTATAAACTTCACAATTTCTTACAATCCACTCTATTTCCATGGCTTTGAACTTTACATAGAAATGGTCCAAGACCACTAGAGAGTGACTTCTTAAGGCCTATAGCTCTGGAATCAGAATGTCTGCATCTGAATCCAGGGTTCAAGTCTTGATGGCCTTTTGATTCTGTGCTCACCTCCTAGGACTGTATGAGAATTAAAGAAGAACATGCAGAAGTAAAGGGCTTAGTGCAAAATTGACACATACAAACACTAATTCAATATTGGGATTGTTCTCACTGCATTCTTCATGTCTGGGCTGAAATGTTCTGCCTATCATGTGGCTTAGTGAAATAACTATAGTTGCTTTATTGTTAGGTATATAATTCACAATGTTGATTCTCAAAAGTGATCTATGATGGTCATTGTTAACAAAGATAGATACACATGTTGAGTATTATTTTACCTGAGACCATTACTTGGCAAGTCTTACAACATCTCATCCTCAGAACCTGTAGTTTAAAATGGTAGGTTATTAAAGTTGCTAGATATTTGACTGGTCTGAATTCATGAAAATAAAATTTTCCAGCATGTCATTCATTACAATAGGTAGCATGCCTCTCTTTCCTTCTTTCTTTCTTCCTTCCTTTTCCCCTTCTTTCCTTCCTTCCTCCCTTCCTTCTTTCCTACTTTCCTCTTTTATTCACGCATCCACTCACTTATTTAATAAACTCTTTCATGTGAGCTCTGGAGTGGGATGTCCAGGGTATGAATCCTGGCACCAACTTAATTAATTTGGTGACCTGAATAAGTTATTTAACCTCTCTAAGCCTCAAATCTCCCTCTGTCAAAATTATATAACACAAGCATCTACTGCCAAGGATTGTTTTAACAACTAAATGAGATAGTGAAAATCCCCTTGCACAGTGCTTGGTATAAAAGCTCAGGAAATCTTAGGTATTATATGTATTAGTATCACTATTAAATAATTTTATTATTCCTCCTTCTCACCCTCCTTCTCCTCCTTTCACTACCACCCCCACTACTTGCTAGCAATCCACAAGATGCTGGGTCTGCACTGACAGAAACAAACAAAAGGCAAACAAAACAAAATCATTGTCCCTGTCCTTATGGAATGCACATTCTGTGAGTAAACATATAAAATACAAAGAAACCAAACTGTAAATAGAAAATTATAATTTTTGATAAATGTTTGAAGGAAAAACACTTTTGGGAATAACTAGAGGAGGTCAACTTAGGATGTTTGGCAAGGCTCTCTGTACTTCTGTGGAAGTTGCATTTTAGCCAAGACCTGAAGAGAAGCCACAAATATAAAAAAAACTGAAGAACTTGGATGTGTAAGGCAGGGAAAGCAAATTTAGTAGATGGAATGAGAGACAGTGTTAGGTCTCAGACAATGCAGGATTCATAGGTAGAGAAAAATGTTGGATTTCATTTAGAATATGTATTTGAAGCATTTGTCCTTATTCTTGAAAGGATTGGGTGTCTGTTGTTGATGTTATAGATTTTGCTCTTCTTTTTTTATAGTCCTTAAGCCTATTGAAGTGTTTATAGGGCATTCTACTATACTGAACATGTACAAAATACAATACCTGCCACGAGAAGAGAAAGATAAAAACACCAAATATTAAATAAACAATGTTAAAATCTTCAAACTGTGCAGCAGTTAAGATTTTAATTTACTAAAGCTGTTTTCTTAATTCTGTAGGCTTTGTTCACAGATGGCAATATTTAAATCATGGAGTTAACATAAGGTGATAAAAGAAAAAGATCTTGGTGGTGTGATATATCCAGTAAATCAGAACTGTGCAAATTCGCCAATTAAATTTGACAACTCCTTAAAAGATTCAATCCCACAGATGCAATATGACAATCCCAAAGTGGGAACAGTACATGAAATACCGCATCCTGCTCATTCACTTAGCTGTTCTTTCTTAAGGCTGCACAATTAGAATTGCATTTAAGGAGTAGACAGAGGAAAATTCAGTTAGTACACAGATAACCGGATGCAAATCCTTGTCTTTGTCACTCAGAGGATGTAAATGAAAATCTTTGGATCTTAACCACTTCTTACAGCACTGTTTTTATTTCTTCTTGCCATTTTCTTTTTCATGCTAAAATGTGACAGCAATAAGAGTCAACCCCTTTCAAATGATGTAGCAAATTGCTATATTTCTTTGTTTCTGAAAATAGTTTCCTAAAATGGAATTTAAAAAAAACCATAATTGTGTTTTGCTATTACCAGACAATAATCTCTGTATTTGAAAAGCTCTTTAATTTAGCCCTAGGGCTTAAATTAAACTTTCTACTAGTAGTGGTTTTACATTCTTTTCAGGTAGACACCTTGTTCAGGGCTGTGACTAATTGGGCAAGCCTGATTCCTTATATTTAGAGGCCACTTGTAAGTGGAAGTAAGAAATGAAATGTGCCAAGAGCCTTCAGTTCTATTTTATTAATAGAGTAGATTACATAGATCATGAAAACAATCTTCTAATTTATAAGAGTCAATCTAATATCTTGTTAAACATGAGTTATTATTATTGAGCTTAAGCTACTGAAGTGTGTTATACCAAAGGGCCACTTCCCACATTGAAGAATATTGCCGTGAACACTATCATGTTAACCACATGCTAATGGGCTCTCAGCAGCCTGATAAGTTATTGATTATCTCAGCTGGCATAATTCGTATCAGGAAGAGACAGCGTAGCCAACTGGAATTTAAGTTCTTTGTTTTTGCAACTTGAAACAGACTCACATGCTCATCAGTCACTTTATTCAGGGCCATGGTAACGGACAGAAGGCTTTGTCCACAGGTGGATGGGTCTTTTCAGAAAGGAGCAGTGCTGAGCACCATCAAACTCTGGCCCAGAAAATTTCAACTCCTATTGTACCTATTAATCTAAACAGTAACTGAAATGCCAGGTGGAAGAGTAGTTCAAAGCCACTTTCCATTGTTCTCTTGCTAATGTGAATGATAAAATTATCTTGAATTTTGTATTTTGTTCATTTTTACCAAGAGAGAAATAAAATGGAAAACGATAAAGAGTATATGTGATTATAAAAGGCTATGTTTGAAAAAGAGCATTCACATGGTAACAGTCAGCCATATTATTTTAAAGCATTTCTATAGAAAAGATTTTCCATTGTGAATAATATTTAAACATATGCAAAAAGTAATTTTACAGAGGATTTTCCCCAGAGTTGTGATCAGTGTGATTTGTTATGTTCACTGGAAACTGGAACCCGTACAACCTGTGCTTCAGCTGACACCTTTCTCCTCATATTACTGCTTTTTATAATGGGAAGAGAAATGCATATTGAAAACTGTAAAGAGGCAACAAAATAGCTTTTAAATAAAGAAATATATTATTGTGAAGTAATGTAGGCATTGTAAATTAGCAAGATTTCATGACGCATTGCTATGTCTATTCATTTGTGGAAAAGTTTGAAATTGCTCAAAAGGGCTTGGTTTCATGTTTTGGAGGAATGGTTAAGTTTAGTGTGACAGTTTGTTAAAAGAGGAATTAGTAAGAAGAAAAAGAATTTCTGTTTTCTTGGTGAATAATTCACCTTTTAATAGGTTTTCACCAGATATATTTAAATTATGTAATATTTCGCCAGATAGAGGATCACATTTTAGTTTTAGCCACTTATGACAGCTGGGTGAACAAAGTCTCACCTGGCATTACTCACTAATTCCAACTAAGTTGGTTGCTCGATTGTTTTGATCAGAAACTTTTTTCCTTTCATCCACATAACTATAATAGCAGTCACAAAAATTCTTATGGAATATGTAAACTGTTAAAGTGGTAGCATGTCTGAAATAATGAGCCACTTAAAGTAATACAGTATGTTGATTAAGAGTTTGGCTGGGGGGCTTCCCTGGTGGCGCAGTGGTTAAGAATCCGCCTGCCAATGCAGGGGACACGGGTTCGTGCCCCGGTCCGGGAAGATGCCACATGCCGCGGAGCGGCTAGGCCTGTGAGCCACAACTACTGAGCCTGCGCGTCTGGAGCCTGTGCTCCGCAACGGGAGAGGCCGTGCCAGTGAGAGGCCCGCGCACCGCGATGAAGAGTGGCCCCCGCTCGCCGCAACTGGAGAAAGCCCTCGCACAGAAACGAAGACCCAACACAGCCAAAAATAAAAATAAAAAATAAATTAATTAATTAAAAAAAAAAAAAAAGAGTTTGGGTGGGCTTGGCAGCTGGAAATGCCTGGATCAAACACCAGCCATGTGGCCTTAGGCAAGGTAATTCAGCTCCATGATACCCTGCCCCACCCCCAGTTTGTTCAACAATAAAATGGAAATAAAATATCTATGTGATATAAGTTGTTTTAAGAATTAAAGGAGATACTGCATGTGAAGTGCTTAATGAGGCATTTAGCATGGATTGAACACATAATTATATTAGTATTACCTAGTCCAACTTTCTTGAGTTAACAGTAGAACTGGACAAAGTACTTGTATTTAATCATAATTAACCATATAAATAAAAACGATTAATAGCTATATCAGAACTACAAACAAGCCTCTTAGAGCTAAGTTTCATTTTACACTGTTCTACCCAAGAAATGCCAGATCAAGTACTTCTCACTGATGTGAGTACACTGTAGAATTTTTTTACACCAAAATATTTAGTTATTAGGATATATATATATACATATAAATAATTTTTAAATTATCTGTGACTGGTTAGGCTAATCTAAACCATCATTTCTTCTATTATCTTGGTACAGGTCCTCATTAACATTGCTATTTCTCCTGGCCACAGGCTCTACTCTTAACTCAGCCTTTCATTGGTTGCAAAAGGATATAGTATCTTATCCCTAACTCTATCCCCACTCCTGGGAACACTCATCCTTTCCACTGCCAGCCCCCACTAGGTAGGAGTGTTTTGTTGATATGTGAACATCTCATTTTTTACTAATAAAACTATTAATTCTGTTTATGAAGCTTTGCTCCAAAGACTGTAGCAAAGGATGTGAATTTTTATTATCATACCTGTTGTTCAGCTTAAGTCACTACTGATGAATGAACCATGGCCTTTAGCCAAAATCAAACTCAAAGAAACCAAAAATAATTTAGGTTCTTTAATACAGCTAGAAAATGATGGAATTAGTGGATTCAGCTAGCATTGCTACTATAATAGCATTTGAACTTTACAACTTGTAGGCATCCCTGTTTCACAGATTAGGAACTCAAGAATTAAAGTAGTTAAATTAATTGTCCAAGGCCCCATACATAGTAATAGGGCAAACATTAAGGTCCATAATTTTAAAAGTTTGGGGGCTCAAATTCAGCACTTCTGGCTCGCACAAGTTCCTGGATTACCTCTTCTCTACATTGGGTTACTGAGCTATTTACTCCAGTACATCATCCTTCACTTTCACAAACTGAGGAATGCCATGTCAATAGAATCCAAGCGACACGCAGTACAACTTACAATGATATGTTTAGCACCTATTTTATTTTGATACTTTTCAGCTTTATTCAGTATCCATTCTCATATTCCTTTCATTCATTTGCATAGATACATAAATCCATTAAAAAAAAATCTAAACCCTTTGTCTAAGATTCTTATCTCACAAATAATAATCTCTGAACATATATAAAATGTACTCTTTCTTCATGCTTATCCATCCTCCTGGATGCTAGATAATATGGTTCTATTTTGTTTAAATGTAGAAGTTAAGCAATATTTACTGGCTACTTACTTTCCTGAAATAGTTAAATCATTAATTTAGGTAGTATTTTGTATTAAGAGGACCAAAAGGAAGAACAAGAGATAAATTAAATTTTCAAATTGTTACAACAGCTTTTTCAGATCAGCAGTTTTCTAAAATAGCAGAAAATTCAGAAATGAGAGAGATTTTAATTCAATAAAATTGGCATGCACTAATGGTTAAGAGCTTGAGGTATTTCATTAATAAGAGATAAATTTAAATACTACCGGTAGGAACTTGAGTAAATTTTATTAAGCTGCAGATTTCTAATTTATAAAAAAGGAATACAAAAGTGAATAGTCCATAGTATTCTGGCTCTCACTTTCTCTTCTTACTTCTCTGAGGAGTTAAGCAGACCTAGGTCTTCAGTACTATTAATGCTGTGGATTTGGACAAATTACATAATCTATTTTGACTCATTGTTCATGAAAAGTTGTTGTTAGAATTAACTGAATAATGTAAATAAAGTCTTTAATGCAGTGGCCAGAAAACTATGGCCCTCAGGCCAAATCTATCTTGCTACTTATTTTTCATAAATGAAATTTTATTGGAACATAGCATATTTCTATGTTACAAGGGCAGAGTTGAGTATAGGGCAGAGCCCATATGGTCCACAAAGTCTAAAATACTTACCATCTGACCCTTTAGAGGAAAAGTTTGTCAACCACTGCTCTAATGCATTGCCTAATGTGTTTTTTTCTTCCTCTCTCCTTTCCTTCCTTCCCTCTCTCTCTCTTCCTGGGAAAAATGTATTACCCACTATGTGAGACAAGCTCTAAGCTAAACCCAATTTCTACAATGTAGTTGTGGATAACAAATAAAGGACAATTACAATATAGTAAATATTATGATGAAATAATTGCATATAGATAGGTCTCCTAACCAGGGCTCAGGAATTCAGGGAAGGCTTTCTGGGAGGAAAAGATCTTGAGGTGAAATCTGGAAAATGAGTGGACCTCAGTAAGTAAGGAGGGAAGGAGGAGAAGAATGTTCCAGCAATAGGGATAATAATTGCAAAAGCATGATCACTGAGAACACTTCTTTCCAGAACTTCAATAGTTCGATGTTGGGAGCGTTATGCAGAAGAAGGCAGAGAAATGCAGTTAGAAAGCTGAGCAGGGACCAGCCTATGCACAGCCTTATAAGCCATGGTCCAGAAAACTGAATTTATTATACCAAAAGTAGTGTGGGTGCACACAGAGGAGGTTTTTTTGCACCAAAGTAAGATAACCAAATTAGTCATTAAAAATATTAACTGTTTGCAGTTTTAGAAAGTGGATAGAGGCAAATACCGTTGGCATGGAGACAAATTTGATGATTTGGAATACTCTGAAAAAGTAAACAAATTTAGGAGTAAATAGCTGGTTAGAATTAATGTTTAGATGGGGTTTTCTAGGAATTTCATGGTATTATACAAAGGACTCAGGAATGATCAAATCCTGTATTTCTAAAGAAGTTGCACAGAAGAATTTTAAGCAGGTATGTGACATAATATGATGCATAGTTTTGTTTTTTTTTCTTTTTTCTCTTCACAGAGAGGTCTTGCACAGATTAATTACATTTACTTCCAGGTACCTAACATTTTATAACTATTGTGGATTACTTTTTTAAAGTATTAATTTTGATTGTTAGTTCTGTAAATAAATGCAACTAATTTGTTTCCAGGATTTTGTTAAGCTAACTTACTAATTGTAATAGTTTGCACATTAATTAGAATTTCTATGTTCAGAATCATAATATCTGCAAATATGATGGTTTTGTTTCTTCCTTTCTAATCCTAATAACATTTGCTTCCCTTATTTTATGGGATAGGTAATAGAAGGCATTTGTGGCTGTATGTATTCTATATTTCCACACTCAGTTTGGTATTGGTGGTCGATTTTCATTAGTCGCCTTTTATAAGACTAAAAAGTTTTCCTTCTATTTCTATTATCTATTCTATTCTTTATTCCTAGTTAGTTAAGAGGAGGTTTTTAAATCATAAATGGATTTTGAATTTTATCAAGTATATTTTTAGTAGAGAAGATCACGTGATTTTTCTCCTTAAATATGGAACATTTCATTAATTTTCTAAGTTAAACTACCATTTTATTTCTTTTATAAAAGCAACTTGTTCTTGATAATTCTTTTTATGACACTGAGTCGAATAAGCTCTTAGGTTTAATGAGATCATTTGCTAAGATTTTTGCATCTATGTTAACACAAAAGGTTAGCCTATAATTTTCCTTTTGTTAATATTTTGCTGTCATCTGGGGGTTTTGGTATTAAGGTTATGCTATCCTGAAGAGTAATTAGTAAATAGTCCTAGAGTAATTTGTGTAAGATAAGAGTTAATTCTTAATTAATTGTTTAGTTGAGATGTCCTCAGTGAAGCCATGTAGGCCTTGAGTTTTCTTTTAGAAATATTTTAAATTATTGATGTGATTTCTTTAATAGTAATTGAATTATTTGTTTTCCATTTCTCCTTTTGTCAGTTTTGGGAGATTGAATCCAATAAAATCTGAGAAGGCAGTTTCTACTTTATTGGCATAAAGTTATACATAATATTCCCTTATTTATTTTTTTAATTTTGTATTACCTGTGGAGCTATTTCTTTTTGTAATTTCAAATACTATTTTTTCCCTTTTTATCATTGGTCTTGCCACAAGTTCACCAACCCATTACCTTTCCAAATTGGCTTGTTGAGTCTCTTTACTGCATTTGTTCTATTTTATTAATTTTGTTCCTCATATTAGTGTTATATTACTCCCATTGTTTTTGGAGTTCATGTTGCTAGGGTTTTATTATTATTATTATTATTTCACTAAACGAAAGCTTAGTTCACTCTGTTTTCAGACTTATTTTTCTAATAAACGCATTCAAGGTTGAAAACTGCATTAAATACAATTAAAACAGTTCCAGCAATTCTTTATTATAATTGAGTTAAAAATATTTTCTAATTCCTATTATGATTATTCCATTGCCCCAAGGATATTTAGAATATCATTAAAATAAAAATTACCAAACATATGGGAATTTTCTAGTTATATTTTTTCTTTTAATATGTAAAAACAGTAATAATGTCAAAGAATATTTTATATATGATTTAAATCCTTTGAAATTTTTTGAGATTCTGTTTCTGTTTCAGTATACTTTTTTATGATCTATATGGCCTTTAAAATGGGTATTTTTCCATTGTTGTGTACATTTTTTCCTATATATCCTGTAAGTCCAAGCTTGTTTATAGTAGTATTCAAATATTATATATTTACATTTTCTGATATTTTGCCTGATTATAAATTTAAATTTAATAAATAAATAATTGTGCATTTTATCTCATAAAATCTCCTCCTTATCGCTAATTATGCTTTTTGTATTATACTTTTTTCTTTAATATTGCAATAGCATTGACAGATCTCTTTCATTCTTTCCATATTATACACTTTTTATACTGTTTTTGGTTTCAACCTTTCTACATCCTTTTGTTTTAGTGACTGTTATAAACTGTTCATAGTCTGACTGATGTGTGTCTGTGTGTGTGTGTGTTTAAATTCAATCTCATAAACTGTCATTTAATTGGAAAATTTCATACATTTATATTTAATGCAAGTACTGATATACTTAGATTTAATCTGCCTTATTTTGTGCTTTATATTCGTCCCATCTTTTTATGTTTCATTTTCTCTCCTTTCTTGATTTTTTTTTTTTTTTTTTTAAATTTATCATCCTGGGTGGATGTTTTCCCCCTGTTAGACTGTAAACTACAAAACTGTTTTTAGCTTTTAGAGATTACTCTAAAAGTTACAGTATTTTTCTTGATCTAGTGACTGCTCATTTTTTCAAGCAAAAATGTTATTTCTTTACTTATTTTTTCCTGAACACAGAGCAATAGTACAATTCCCAGACACTCTTTTAGATGGCGTAATGGGGCTGAGTTTCCTCCAATGGTATGAGAGTGGAAATTTTGTGTATCTTCTCTAGGCCAAGGCTATTAAGTAGAAGGTGTGATACAATGTGTCTTTCTCCTTGTGCTATCTAGATGCAGATGATAAGTTCTCAAAGGATGGAAAATTCCAAAATTGGAAAAAAATACAACAGACACTGGAAAACTGGTTATCTGTGATTTTCTAGCAAGACATTAAGTAAGACTATAGCTTGGAATCATTTCGAAGTCCAACAAAATGCCTCACAGATTCAGAAAAAGTCAAAATGTTAGTACATAATGATTGTTATTTGCTGTGTATAGCAAGGTTTTTGGAAAAAAATGTAATCATTTAGCAAAAAAGAATATTGGCCAGTTTGCAAGGAGAAATGAAAGGGGATATAGGCAGTACTGATTTTTCTCTATTCTCCTTATCTCCCTTACTTCTTTACTTTCACTTTTACTAGTAGTATGTTATTATTTCATGTGTTAATGAATCTCATCCTTTCTGCTACATGGAGAATGGATCAGAGTGGGGGCTGGCATGGAAGTAGAGAGACAAATTGAAGAGGATTTCAATAATAAAGACTAGAGAAGCTAATCACTTAGAATAAGTGGCTACAGAGGAGGGAAGAAATTGACTGATTTGATATATACTAAGGAGGTATATTCTATAGTGTAAGACCCTTAGGTTAATTAAATATGGAGACAAAAGAAGGGATCAGGAAATCAAAAGGATTATTGCCAAGATTCTTATGAGCAACTGGGTTATTTGTGGTGCTGTTTCCTAAGGGGGAAAAAAAGAGAGAGATGCACAGAATCATGGAAGAAAATTGAGAGTTCAGTTTTGATTTACATGTGTCCTAAATTCCCTTAAGTCCAAACCCAACTGTCTTATAGTGCTACCTTCTAGCTGCCTGTATGGTAAAGGAACCCAAAGCAGGGAATAACATGTTAACACAAAAAAGAGGAACCAGAGGGCATCATTCCTGATCATGCACAGGGATTGTGCCCATTTGTGAATAGGGATCAATCAGCAACCTAGACTGTTCCATCAGAATTATAATACCTTTTGTTTGGGAGAAGGGAGAAATGATAGAATTATCTTATGTGGGTGAGCAGAGAGGCAGAAATATCTCCTCTGCTATGAAATCTAGATGATTTGGGATTGGGTTTCAGGGATGAGGGAGGAATAAGGGAAGATGACAAGTCAAGTTTGATTCTGGGTCCTTTATTTGGAATAGATGTGCTGAACTGAACAAAGAAGACATATAGTAAGCGCTATGGCAGGGTAAAGATGAAAACTTTCCTTCAGAACAGACCCAATGGAATATCATGTGAAGCTGTCAGTGGTGTTAGTAACTGGAACTCTGAACTAGTCTCTAGATATACCTATTTTAGTTCAGCATATAAGTAAAAAATGGGATCTAGTATATTTTTTGAGATGGGCAAAAAATGAAGATGGGTAGCAGTTAGAAAAGAAGGGTAGCAGGAGCGTGTGGTATCATGACAACAGGAAAATGGCGCATTTTAAGGAGAGATGAACAACATTTAAACATAACATAAAAAGGAGAGATTAATAATTACATTCTTTGATATTCTGAGTGTGATAAACTATGTGTCTCTTGCTTTTAGCAACAATTAGAACCATAGTGATCTTTATATATTATTTTTATTTATTTTATTTATTTATTTTTTGGCTGTGTTGGGTCTCAGTTGCTGCACACAGGATCTTCGTTGAAGCATTCGAGATCTTTCCTTGTGGCTCGCAGGCTTCTCTCTAGTTGCAACACGCGGGTTTTCTCTCTCTAGTTGTGGCATGCAGGCTCCAGGCTCTGTAGTTGTGGCACGCGGGTTCCAGAGTGCATGGGCTCTGTAGTTTGTGGCATGCAGGCTCTCTAGTTGAGGCGTGCGAACTCAGTAGTTGTGGTGCACGGGGGTTAGTTGCCCCACGGCATGTGGGATCTTAGTTCCCTGACCAGGGATGGAACCTGCATCCTCTGCATTGTAAGGCAGATTCTTTACCACTGGACCACCAGGGAAGTCCCCATAGTGATCTTAGTAAAACAAAAAGCTTTAGTGTTGGGCTGGGAGTTTTAGCCAGATTCTTATGGCCTAGTGATATTTTTGAATTTGAAGAATAATGTAAAGGTGAATAGATTCAATAAGTGCTAGTTATTTCCTTTCTTTTTTTTCCTCCTGGGCAGTAACAATGTTCAGAATTGGTGGGAGAAGAACCTTTCCCATTCTCATTTGTTTCAGACCCTCCCAAAACCTAATACTTCAAGTTCTGCAGGTGAGAGCAAACGATTAAAAGGGAATGAACAACTGCCTAAGTTTTCCTTAAAATCTGTGTGTCTTAATAAAATGATCACTTTAAAATCTCATAACAGATTGAAATTTATTTAAGGTATTATACTTTAATCAAAAAATCTTATTCCTTCCCTTGAAATCATTTTTTAAAAAATATTTTGATTCACATTAGAAATTGCATGAGTTACATTTATCTCTATTTCTGTTTATTGCTTTCCCACACAAACACAAAAATAACTCCGCCGTGATTACATATTACTGACTGTTTGTAAGGGAGCAAATCTGCTCCCTAAAAATTCTTGGCACAACTCCAGGGAGCCATGTATACACTCTGAATTTTTTTTATAAAAGGTACTTTTATTTAAAAGATATGTGTTATACATATATTGTCTGTACTAGGATTAGTTGAGGACATAGAATTTAAAGTCAGTACAATAGTTAGATAAGTCTCTAAAGGCCTTATCGAAGATAATAGCTCAAGCCACCTTATGACATTCCATTAACAATTTTCTTTGGGATAAATTTTTTAAGCCATTATGCTTTCTTACAGGCACTTAACTTTTATCTGAGAAATCATACTTCTCTTTTTTTGCTTCATATGACTATGTATAATTTAATTTTAAGATGCAGCTTTTACCATAGAAGTTTTCAGGAAGTAACTTGTAAATCTGAACTAGCTCAAAGCAGCACTTTTTTTCAATTCACTGGCATTTTTTAAATTTTTCATGATTTTATGTTTTCCTGAACTACCTAAGTATATTTAACCCAACATATAATGCATCCTCTTTTTTTTTTTAATCTGAATAACAACGATCACATTTCAGTAAGTTGTTTTCTTGTAAGGTATATAATCTTTGTTTTTGTTTTTTTTTTTTCCTCCTTTAACCTTACCAACACCCAGGACAGTTTATAGCCTTCTTTGATGCAAGAGACTTTCAGCTACAGAAGGAGAAAAGTGAAGATATATTATACATTCCTTCCAGGGTAATGAGCCTGGAGTTCAGAGTATGGAATATATTTTTGTCTTGTAGGAGAACTTTTTAATTTGTTTTACAATAAGGTAAAATTTGTCTTTCTAGCTATCTGACTATAAAACAAATTAGAAAGCGATATTTGCATGGTGGCCCAAAAAATATTATGCTTTTATTTACTCAGTTAGTTTTTCTTTTACTATGCCATTTTGTAACAATTCATTGAAAATTTTAGAACCCCTGAGTCATGTTGCATAATTACTCTTTCTTGGCACCTATTAATTCTTTACGTGAACTCCTGAACTTCCGGTATTTTTACTAAAAGTTTTGTGAATTCCAAGAAAATATACAGATTATATGTTCTCTTTTGTTAATTTCATGACTCATGAGATATCGGTTTACCTTAAGCCATTAATAATCAAATGTCCTGGGGCTTCCCTGGTGGCGCAGTGGTTGAGAATCTGCCTGCCAATGCAGGGGACACGGGTTCGAGCCCTGGTCTGGGAAGATCCCACATGCCGCGGAGCAACTGGGCCCGTGAGCCACAATTACTGAGCCTGCGCGTCTGGAGCCTGTGCTCCGCAACAAGAGAGGCCGCGATAGTGAGAGGCCCGCGCACCGCGATGAAGAGTGGCCCCCACTTGCCGCAACTGGAGAAAGCCCTCGCACACAGACGAAGACCCAACACAGCCAATAAATAAATAAATAATTTTTTAAAAAAATTATATGTCCTTTTAATACTCCTTATCATTTTGACCACCTTGAAAACTAGATATATTGACAAATTTTATTTGAAACTTTGGTCTTAATTTATCACTTATTACCTTGTCCTGCTTTGTCTTCTAACCTTCTGACCACTGTTTCAGTCTTCTGTTTTGTTTTCTCAAAAATTCCTAAATAGAGGAATTGCTCAAAATATTTTTTTCCAGTCCTCTCTTCATTTCTCTCTGCGTTCTCTCTATAGATAACTGCATCCACAACAGTGATTTGATAGGCAATGATTTCTTAATTACTGTATACCTCTAGCCTCCCCTTATGTTTTTTAGTTCTACACTCTCATTAAAGTATTACTGGGCATATTTGCCTTAATATCCTACCTGTATAGACCTGCTAATCCTCTTTTCCGTGTCTATATCAACTTCATAAAATTGTAGAAAAAATATTAGAAATACATTGAGGAACCATGGGGACATGCTTTTAACTGAAAACTATAACTTGAATAGTCTTTCCTCTTCCAAACTGAATTTTTAAAATGGTCATATTCGGGCTTCCCTGGTGGCACAGTGGTTGACAATCTGCCTGCTAATGCAGGGGACACGGGTTCGAGCCCTGGTCTGGGAAGATCCCACATGCCGCACAGCAACTAGGCCCGTGAGCCACAACTACTGAGCCTGCGCATCTGGAGCCTGTGCTCCGCAACAAGAGAGGCCGCGATAGTGAGAGGCCCTCGCACCGCGATGAAGAGTGGCCCCCGCTCGCCGCAACTAGAGAAAGCCCTCGCACAGAAACGAAGACCCAACACAGCCATAAATAATAAATAAATAAATAAATAAAATGGTCATATTCTTAGTACCAAATTCACCAAAACCCCCCGTATTCATATCTTCTGCCATTTTTACATGCTCAGTGCACAAATTATCCAGGTTTCTATTTAAGATCAACCCTTCCGCTTGTGCTTTGGGTACCATCTAATACCACCAACTCAGAATGCTTGTTTCTGCTATTTATTATATCACTTCTATCAGCCTAGGGACATGTTCATGTCTTAAAGGAAAAGAGCGACTCCCTTGATACCATGTAACTCTACAGGTACCTTCTAATCCCTCTGCTCCCCTTTGGAACATAATTCCAGAGTTGCGTCTACACTCCATCCTGACTGCCTTGCCTCCTGTTCACCCTTAAATCACTCCATTACAGCTTTCATTTCCCGTACTGCACTGAAATCACTTTTGTCCAAGATGCCAATGAATCTACCCTGTTGAAACAAGCCTTTAGATAATCCTCCTTCCTCATTTTACTCAAACCCTTAGCAATTTTCAACCACCAATCTTTTCTTCTCAAAGCACTTTTTTTCTCTTTGACAAGACAACACAACACTCCTGATTTCCCTCCTATTTCACTGAGCACTCTATTTTTTTACTTTATTGACTCATCCATCTTTTCCTGACCTCTAAATAAGACAGACTTCCAGGGTCCTGGGCGCTTTCTTTCTATACTTACTTCCCAGATGGTCTCATCTAATCTCATGGCTTTAATCACCATTTATCAATAATAAAAATAATGATGATGATGATGATGATGTAATGAGCACTGTTATGATTAATGTAAATATATTGATGAATTTAATCCTCAGAGCAAAATTAATTTTACTTTGCAGGTAATAAAACTGAGTACTAAAGAAATATAATATCTTGGCCAAATTTGCAAAGCTAGTACATAGTAGTTTAGGGTTTCAAATTCTGGCAGTTTGTCTCCCAAGCTGGTAACAAGAGCCATTACACTCTACCAAACGTATATTTACAGTCCTGACCCCTCTGCTGAGTTCCAGAGTCTTATTTCCCAACTTCGTACCAAACATCTACATTTGAAGGCCTCAGAAACATCTAAAAACTAAGCATATACAAACTTGACTTTTGCTTTCCTCCCAAACCAATTTTACTTATCTTCCCCACCTGCATGATAGAGCCTCTATATTTCTAAACTCTTCTGCTATTCTGTTCCCAGGAAATGGGCCTTTCTGACTATAATTCTCACTTATTCCCAAATCAGGTTCTTTGCCCTTACTCCTTCCTCCTCCAGAAATGTTCTTCCCCAAGACTTTATATGACTTGTACTCTCATTTTATTTATTTAGGTTTGTGCTTAAATGCTATCTCCTCCAAAATAACACTGCCAGCAGTAAAATAGTGAATGCACTGCCCTTTTTCACTTAGTCTTTTTCTCTCTGGCTGATTTTTATTTTTCTTCATAATACTTATCACCATCTATAATTCAATATTTGTTTTTAGTTGCTTATCATCTATCTCCATTGAAATTAAAATTTTCTCTATTAGGAAAATCCTGGTCAAATTATTCCCCTGCTTCTCTAAAGTGTATTGCTGGACTTTTTCTAAACTCACTTTACATTTTTTGATCTGTTCTTGCATTCTCAGTTTCTTTCTCTCCATATCCTATTTATCTATGGGAGTTCTAATAGAAATGATATAATGATATTTTTTGTTATGAAGCTGTTGATGATTCCTCCAGTTAAAATTTTTTCATTGTATTTTTATACAAATCCTCTTTTTGAACTTTTGTCATGGATTTTTAAAATCATATCCTGCCTAGTGGTACAATATATGTGCCACTGTTTTTCTCCCTCATGAAATTATGTTTAGTTTCCATTCCAGTGAACAAACATTTGTTGACACACTTCACAATTCCTTTGTGTGGCAATGTTGTCATCATTTATATATCTTCCAAAGGTCTGACATAGTAACTTACATGTAGCAGCCACTCAATAGATGTCTGTGAAATTGATGATTCTTCTGGTTCCTGGAAAAATACAAGGGTACTGTAAATTTTCATTATTTTGAAAAAAATCTGTCATTAATATTATGGTAAGGCAAATAATAATGCTCTTTCCTCTATTTACTTTACATGTTTTTTTGTTTTGTATATTGGGTTTTCTTATAGAAGGAAATGCTTGCAGCTCTCACTGACTTTCCATCATCTACCTTCCCTGGTAGATTGCCTATGGTAAATTGAAAACCAGATGATATGTAATCCCCTCTGAGGTTATATTTGTTAAGTGACCCACATTGAGTAGGTCAGATTCACAATCACTATTAAAAACCCAGAGAAGCCCAGGAAGCAGCGCTTCCTCTGTCTTTAGCATCTGCTTTCCTAATCTTCCTTCCTTTGGCAGTGACAGGCAGGCTACTGGGAGGCCTCCTATGTCCCTTGGACTTGAACTTATACTGACACTAGCCTCACAGATTACTCTGGCATAAATAATGGCTCATTTAGCCTCTTGTGATATAATTTTTGACAAATTATCTGATGTCTTATCTAAGAGGCAGGAATAGAAATAACATCAGAGTGGGATTTCATTTTATTTGTTGAGCTAGTGGAATCCAGGATTTGTGTATAATCCAAAAATATATGTCAGAAATGTCAGATGTTTGCCCACAGAAACTAACAATTTCTCTTTCTAGGTTTATTATATTTTTCCAAATCTCAAAAAAGTAATAGTTTATTTAATTTACATATACAGTTTCTATTGTGTGTTTAACATAATAAAAACCAGCTACAAATTCAGAATAACACAATTATTGATTATACATTTTTCATCCAATAATTCAGATCATATCTCTCATTGTTGGGTTTGCTGAGGAGAGGGATGGAAAAAATTGTAAAATGTCCCAAGTTATTTGCCTACTGAAAAATAAAATCCTTTAGGCTTTTTTGGTTCTCCTGTATCTTTCATCTCATTAAGAAGTTCCTTATATTCCATAAATGCAGTCTTGGAATGAATTATCGCTTTGGCAGTTGTACCACACTGTTGGCTTATACTGAAAGTGCAAGTCAGTAAACCCTGTGTTTTATCTGTGTCTTTCTTTTAAACAAAAACTGCAGTCTAGTCAGATTTTCATAGATTATGCTTATGCAACTGATTTGTTTTAACCTAACTTCAATACTCTCTTCTGTTAATTTGAGTCCATCATTCTAGGCAACAAAAATTATGTTGAAATTTAATTCTGTCACCTAATGCAATGGCCACCCCGTTCTGATCTGTATCATCTAAAAGCCTAATACATAACAAGGAAAGCTTCCACCCCGGACTTTTACAAAGTGCCAAATGGGAAAGACATAGGACACAAAGCTTGGAGGAGCCACTCCAGACTGATACCAATATGCATTTGTTGGATTACTGGAAGGGAAGCCTCCAGACCTGCTTCTACCCTTGTCCTGGATCCCTTGCTGCCTATTCTCTAACTTGCATCAGAGTGACACAGGTAAAGCAGGAGCTCAATCATGTTACTCCTTGTTCAAAAACTTCTCATTCCTGGAGTATTTCTCTTCCATACAGCCACAGTATCATTCCATTACCTCCTTCATGGCTCTGCTAAAAGGTCACCTTCTCACTGCAGCCTACCCTGACAACCTCATCTAAAGTATCAAACATTCCTACCTCACTACCTTTCCTATAGTTTCCATCCTTTTTCTTTTTCTGCAGGACCCATTATTTTCAAACATGCCATATAATTTACATACAATTTTATTGTATCCTCCCATGAAAATAAGGATTTTTGTCTGCTTGGTTCAGTATTTAATTTATTTGGCTAAATGGTATAAATAATTACATGAATTAATTCCTGTAATGTCTATAAAATGTGGAGGCATGGAAGATCACCTCATATCTCATGTTTCACTATTATAAGTAAAAACACAAAATAACACATATTGAAGCTTATAATGTACCAAGCATTGCACGAAGTTCCTTACATACATTGACTATAACTACTGATGGCAAAAATCTGTGAGTGAACATTTTCCTGATTTTGCAGATGAAGAAACAGGCACAGAGCATAGTTTTATTTTTGTTACTTCTTAAAATGTGAATTAACATTCAATAGCCTACTTTAAATCAAAGTTAATATTTTTACAAGTAAATATTTAGTAAAATTTTCCTTGTGGTAAATTTAAAACAATATGTGACTATTCCTGATCAGTTTTTTTTTTAGTGAAAAATTACAATATTCAGATGAAGTAAGGTTATATCAGGACGGGGAATTTGTGGATTACAGACTATAGATCCTTTCCTAGATGAAAGCCATGTTACTATTGGAATCAGGTAGATTGATGTAAATGTTAAAAATTTTCTAATTTATTTTGTGTATGAATATGAAATAGAATGTGAATTATGCTTACCATTTAATATCAAAGCCGATGTCTTTTGGTTATTTTTGTACTACTCATTTAAGATTCATCAATCGGAAAAATAAAAGAAAAGGAAAGGATGAATTCTGGAAAAATCAAATGCAAAAGAAGCATAAATTTAGATTTAACTTGGCCAAATTGAACTATATAAATTGCCTCCGGCGGGGAAAAAACAATCCCTTATGTAAATATTTTAGGTAGATGAGTTACCTGTGAGATGCTCTATGAAAACATTTTACATGTTTAAATAACTTTGAGGAAAGTCTACTGTCTCTCCCCACTTGAAGGCCCTCAGTGCATTATTACGTCCTGGAATAAGTACATCTGTTTAAAATTGTGTAACTCAACAACAACCAAGATCTAAAAACTTAAACTTTTTTCTTCCCATAGAAAATCTATCCATGTCCTCCAGAGACAGTGTTCTGAGAAAGTCACTGTGGAAAATGCAGGTTTGTCTATGTGAAATAATCTGACCAAATTTAAAATGCAGGCTAATCTATTTTACATTAAAATCAATGAAAATACACATCATTCATTCTTTCAGATTCTAGCTCTACCTTGGGTTTATATGTAATTCATAGGGAGAGTGTTTGACAATACGTGAGCATGTAAAACCTCCCACACATGTACAATAATTTTCAGACATCAGAGCATCTGCTTAAGTAACTACGCAGATCTTGAAAAAATCACTTCTTCTCCAAAACAAAATTAATCAGAATGTTATGTAGCTAATGTGCTACAGTGGACAGCTGTGTAGAATCTACAAAAGGAAACAATGCCTGGGCCTCCGTGCATAACTGTATTTATACACAGGAAGGTAATATAATGTAGTAGCAACAGCAATGAATTTTGTCAGGAAACCTGGGTTCAGATTCTAGCTCTGCCGAAAATTAGCTGAAGAAACAGACAACTTAACTTCTCAGGGCCTCAATTTTCTAATAAGCAGGAGGGAGTTAGCAAACAAATAACAGTGAGATCATGATTATGTTTAGGATCACCTTAAGATGGCATTTGAAAAAAAGCTGGTAACTGTAAAGCACTGTACAAGTTGAGCTGTTTATTTTGCATGTCTTTTGTTAAGTGGAAAATATTAAGGCTAGTTATAAAATCTAACATATTTTACAAAAGGAAAATATGCCTTCTCATTTTTAATGTTTGACCATACCACTGACTTGAAACTTTTAGGTAAAATCACATTATCTCAATCAAAAATAAAATGTGTTGAAATCTTTTGCTTCTTACCAAATGAATGATCATTTTAAAAGCTGTTCATGACTCCTGTTTGTAAATTAGAGACAAAGAGAGAGAGCGAGACCATTCAAAACCATTCAAGTATAAAAGATATGTATCTCTGCTAACCCTGCCAACACCCAAAAGTGGCATAATAATCAAAATGAAGAATACAGGTAAAATAATGTTGCAGAAAGTTTTAAATGATGTGAGAATAATTGCCTAGTACATAAATATTACTTTCTATCAACCGGAGGTTTATTACTCATATTTCTGCTGGAAATATATTATGGCTATAAAACAGGTTTCCTAGTGCGAAAGGAAGTTATATCTAAAAGCAAAGTGGGAGTCTAAAAACACAGGAAGACTGAAAACAGAGAAAACATTTGATATAATTAAAACATAGCTAAAAACGCATATTTTTGGTGCTCCTAAAGAATTCTAATTTCTCTTGGTTTTCTATTTATGAAGCCCAGTAAAATTATTTTATGACCCATCTTTGAGTCTTTGTTATATGACAAATATATATTGGTTTGCTTCTTGTTCTCAGTGACCTTATAATCTAGAAGCGGGTGAAAAGAAGTTTCAACAAAAAGCAAAGTATCTATTGAATTTGCCTGGCACAGAGTTTAAAAAATATTTAAGAGTGAGAGAGTACAAGAGAAAAATAGAGCTCTAGCTTATTTTATTTATAGCAATCTTCTATCCCAGATTTTTTTAGTACACTTATACTCCTAAATATTCTACTTACTGTTCATAAAATTACATTAGTGACCAGATATGAGGTTCAGAAAAATGTTCACCAAAGGCAAAAAAATAAAGGGCCTAGCTGTGTTGTTCACTTGTATGACTTTCCACAAGTCTCTGGACTTTCATTTCATCATCTTTAAAATAATAATTGTGTTTCACCTTGGGTTCTAGCTCTGATGTCTTCATTAGAGTGTTCCTAAAACAGTACTTTAAGGAAACTAAGGTCTTCCCTAGGATAAATGCAAAAGTATGCTGCTGTTATTAGTGCCTGCCATAAATGAAGAAAGCAAAGCTGCTGTACAAAAAAATACATATTGGCCAAAGAAAATGTCTAAGTTGCATATGGCCTAGAAATTCCACGGTTCCATAATGAATAATATAGAACTGCAAAAGTAGTCAGAAATCACTATTACGAGCATGCTCAAGGAAGGTTTCTTATAGGTAATGGAAATTAAGCTGCAATTGAGAATAAATAAAGTTCAGAAAAGAACAGAGAGATAAGAGTAACATTCCAAGGGGAGCTTCAAGATAGCGGAAGAGTAAGACGTGGAGATCACCTTCCTCCTCACAAATACATCAGAAATACATCCACATGTGGAACAACTCCTACAGAACACCTACTGAACGCTGGCAGAAGACCTCAGACCTCCCAAAAGGCAAGAAACTCCCCACGTACCCGGGTAGGGCAAAAGAGAAAAATAACAGAGACAAAAGAATAGGGACGGGACCTGCACCAGCGGGAGGGAGCTGTGAAGGAGGAAAGGTTTCCACACACTAGGAAGCCCCTTCACGGGCGGAGACTGCGGGTGGTGGAGGGGGGAAGCTTCAGAGCCACGGAGGAGAGCACAGCCACAGGGGTGTGGAGGGCAAAGCGGAGAGATTCCCGCACAGAGGCTCGGCGCCGAGCAGCACTCACCAGCCCGAGAGGCTTCTCTGCTCACCCGCCGGGGCGGGCGGGGGCTGGGAGCTGAGGCTCGGGCTTCAGAGGTCGGATCCCAGGGAGAGGACTGGGGTTGGCTGCGTGAACACAGCCTGAAGGGGCTAGTGCACCACAGCTAGCCGGGAGGGAGTCCGGGAAACAGTCTGGACCTGCCGAAGAGATGAGACTTTTTCCTGCCTTTTTGTTTCCTGGTGCGCAAGGAGAGGGGATTCAGAGCGCCACTTAAAGGAGCTCCAGAGACGGGCCTGAACCGTGGCTATCAGCGCGGACTCCAGAGACGGGCATGAGATGCTAAGGCTGCTGCTGCCATCACCAAGAAGCCTGTGTCAAGCACAGGTCACTCTCCACACCGCCCCTCCCAGGAGCCTGTGCAGCCCGCCACTGCCAGGCTCCCGTGATCCAGGGACAACTTCCCCGGGAGAAGACATGGCGCCTCAGGCTGGTGCAACGTCACGCCGGCCTCTGCCGCGCAGGCTTGCCCCGCATCCGTCCCCCTCCCTCCCCCCGGCCTGAGTGAGCCAGAGCCCCCGAATCAGCTGCTCCTTTAACCCCGTCCTGTCTGAGCGAAGAACAGAAGCCCTCAGGCGACCTACACACAGAGGCGGGTCCAAATCCAAAGCTGAACCCCAGAAACTGTGTGAACAAAGAAGAGAAAGGGAAATCTCTCCCAGCAGCCTCAGGAGCAGCGGATTAAAGCTCCACAATCAACTTGATGTACCTGCATCTGTGGAATACCTGAATAGACAACAAATCATCCCAAATTGAGGAGGTGGACTTTGGGAGCAATGATATGTATTTTTTCCCTTTTTCTCCTTTTGTGAGTGTGTATGTGTATGCTTCTGTGTGTGATTTTGTCTGTATAGCTTTGCTTTTATCATTTGTCCTAGGGTTCTGTCTGTCTGTTTTTTTTATTTTGATTTTTTTAGTATAGTTTTTAGCACTTGTTATCATTGGTGGATTTGTTTTTTGGCTTGGCTGCTCTCTTCTTTCTTTCTTTCTTTTTTAAAAATTTTTTTATTAATTAAAAAAATTTTTAATAATTAAAGTTTATTTTTTATTTTAATAACTTTATTTTATTTTACTTTATTTTATTGTATTTTATTTTATCTTCTACTTTCTTTCTTTCTTTTTTTTCTCCCTTTTATTCTGAGCCGTGTGGATGACAGGCTCTTGGTGGTCCAGCCAGGAGTCAGGGCTGTGCCTCTGAGATGGGAGAGCCAAGTTCAGGACACTAGTCCACAAGAGCCCTCCCAGCTCCAAGTAATATCAAAGGGCGAAAATCTCCCAGAGATCTCCATCTCAACACCAAGACCCAGCTCCACTCAACGACCAGCAAGCTACAGTGCTGGACACCCTAAGCCAAACTAGCAAGACAGGAAAACAACCCCATCCATTAGCAGAGAGGCTGCCTAAAATTATAATAAGGCCACAGACTCCCCAAAACACACCACCAGACTTGGACCTGCCCACCAGAAAGACAAGACTGAGCCTCATCCACCACAACGCAGGCACTACTCTCCTCTGACAGGAAGCTTACACAACCCATTGAACCAACCTTAGCCACTGGGGACAGACACCAAAAATAACGGGAACTACAAACCTGCAGCCTGTGAAAAGGAGACCCCAAACACAGTAAGTTAAGCAAAATGAGAAGACAGAGAAAAACACAGCAGATAAAGGAGCAAGGCAAATACCCACCAGACCTAACAAATGAAGAGAAAATAGGCAGTTTACCTGAAAAAGAATTCAGAATAATGATAGTAAAGATGATCCAAAATCTTGGAAATAGAATGGAGAAAATACAAGAGACTTTAAACCAGGACCTAGGAGAACTAAAAAGCAAACAAACAGTGATGAACAGCACAATAAATGAAATTAAAAATTCTCTAGAAGGGATCAATAGCAGAATAACTGAGGCACAAGAATGGATAAGTGACCTGGAAGATAAAATAGTGGAAAAAACTACTGCAGAGTAGAATAAAGAAAAAAAAAAACGAAAAGAATTGAGGACAGTCTCAGAGACCTCTGGGACAACACTAAATGCATGAACATTCGAATTATAGACGTCCCAGAAGAAGAAACAAAAAAGAAAGGGACTGAGAAAATATTTGAAGAGATTATAGTGGAAAACTTCCCTAATATGGGAAAGGAAATAGTTAATCAAGTCCAGGAAGCATAGAGAGTCCCATACAGGATAAATCCAAGGAGAAACACGCCAAGACACATATTAATCAAACTATCAAAAATTAAATACAAAGAAAAAATATTAAAAGCAGCAAGGGAAAAACAACAAATAACACACAAGGGAATCCCCATAAGTTTACAAGCTGATCTTTCAGCAGAAACTCTGCAAGCCAGAAGGGAGTGGCAGGGCATATTTAAAGTGATGAAGGAGAAAAACCTACAACCAAGATTACTCTACCCAGCAAGGATCTCATTCAGATTTGATGGAGAAATTAAAACCTTTACAGATAAGCAAAAGCTAAGAGAATTCAGCACCACCAGACCAGGTTTACAGCAAATGCTAAAGGAACTTCTCTAGGCAGGAAACACAAGAGAAGGAAAACACCTACAATAACAAACCCAAAACAATTAAGAAAATGGTAATAGGAACATACATATTGATAATTACCTTAAATGTAAATGGATTAAATGCTCCAACCAAAAGACATAGACTGGCTGAATGGATACAAAAACAAGACCCGTATATATGCTGTCTACAAGAGACCCACCTCAGACCTAGGGACACATACAGACTGAAAGTGAGGGGATGGAAAAAGATATTCCATGCAAATGGAAATCAAAAAAAGCTGGAGTAGCAATTCTCATATAAGACAAAATAGACCTTAAAACAAAGACTATTACAAGAGACAAAGAAGGACACTACATAATCATCAAGGGATCAATCCAAGAGGAAGATATAACAATTGTAAATATTTATGCACTCAACATAGAAGCACCTCAATACATAAGGCAAATACTAACAGCCATAAAAGGGGAAATCAACAGTAACACAATCATAGCAGGGGACTTTAACACCCCACTTTCACCAATGGACAGATCATCCAAAATGAAAATAAATAAGGAAACACAAGCTTAAATGATACATTAAACAAGATGGACTTAATTGACATTTATAGGACCTTCCATCCAAAAACAACAGAATACACATTCTTCTCAAGTGCTCATGGAGCATTCTCCAGGATAGATCATATCTTGGGTCACAAATCAAACCTTGGTAAATTTAAGAAAATTGAAATAGTATCAAGTATCTTTTCTGACCACAAAGCTATGAGACTAGATATCAATTACAGGAAAAAATCTGTAAAAAATACAAACATATGGAGGCTAAACAATACACTACTTGATAACCAAGAGATCACTGAAGAAATCAAAGAGGAAATCAAAAAATACCTGGAAACATGTGACAACGAAAACACGACGACCCAAAAACTATGGGATGCAGCAAAAGCAGTTCTAAGAGGGAAGTTTACAGCAATACAATCCTACCTTAAGAAACAAGAAACATCTCAAATAAACAACCTACCCTTACACTTAAAGCAATTAGAGAAAGAAGAACAAAAAAACCCCAAAGTTAGCAGAAGGAAAGAAATCATAAAGATCAGATCAGAAATAAATGAAAAAGAAATGAAGGAAATGACAGCAAAGATCAATAAAACTAAAAGCTGGTTCTTTGAGAAGATAAACAAAATTGATAAACCATTAGCCAGACTCATCAAGAAAAAAAAGGAAGAAGACTCAAATCAATAGGATTAGAAATGAAAAAGGAGAAGTAACTACTGACACTTCAGAAATACAAAGGATCATGAGAGATAACTACAAGCAACTGTATGCCAATAAAATGGACAACCTGGAAGAAATGGACAAATTCTTAGAAAAGCACAACCTTCCGAGACTGAACTGGGAAGAAATGGAAAATATGAACAGACCAATCACAAGCACTGAAATTGAAACTGTGATTTAAAATCTTCCAACAAACAAAAGCCCAGGACCAGATGGCTTCACAGGCGAATTCTATCAAACATTTAGAGAAGAGCTAACACCTATCCTTCTCAAACTCTTCCAAAATATAGCAGAGGGAGGAGCACTCCCAAACTCACTCTACGAGGCCACCATCACCCTGATACCAAAACCAGACAAAGATGTCACAAAGAAAGAAACTACAGGCCAATATCACTGATGAACGTAGATGCAAAAATCCTCAACAAAATACTAGCAAACAGAATCTAACAGCACATTAAAAGGATCATACACCATGATCAAGTGGGGTTTATCCCAGGAATGCAAGGATTCTTCAATAAATGCAAATCAATCAATGTGATAAACCATACTAACAAATTGAAGGAGAAAAAGCATATGATCATCTCAATAGATGCAGAGAAAGCTTTCAACAAAATTCAACACCCATTGATGATAAAAACCCTCCAGAAAGTAGGCATAGAGGGAACTTACCTCAACACAATAAAAGCCATATATGACAAACCCATAGCTAACCACGTCCTCAGTGGTGAAAAACTGAAACCATTTCCACTAAGATCAGGAAAAAGACAAGGTTGCCCACTCTCACCACTATTATTCAACATAGTTTTGGAAGTTTTAGCCACAGCAATTAGAGAAGAAAAAGAAATAAAAGGAATCCAAATCGTTAAAGAAGAAGTAAAGCTGTCCTACCCAAAGAAATCTTGAGAAAGAAAAACGGAGCTGGAGGTGATTGTATACTCTTGCCTCCTTTATCAAAGATAAGGTGACCACACACATATGGTCACCTATCTTTGATAAAGGAGGCAAGAGTATACAATGGAGAAAAGACAGCCTCTTCAATAAGTGGTGCTGGGAAAACTGGACAGCTACATGTAAAAGAATGAAATTAGAACATTCCCTAACACCATACACAAAAATAAACTCAAAATGGATTAAAGACCTAAATGTAAGGTCCGACACTGTCAAACTCTTAGAGGAAAACATAGGCTGAACACTCTATGACATAAATCACAGCAAGATCTTTTTTGACCCACCTCCTAGAGAAATGGAAATAAAAACAAAAATAAACAAATGGACCTAATGAAACTTAAAAGCTTTTGCACAGCAAAGGAAACCATAAATACGACGAAAAGACAACCCTCAGAATGGGAGAAAATATTTGCAAATGAAGCAACTGATAAACGATTAATCTCCAAAATGTACAAGCAGCTCATGCAGCTCAATATCAAAAAAACAAACAACCTAATCCAAAAATGGGCAGAAGACCTATATAGACACTTCTCCAAAGAAGATATACAGATTGCCAACAAACACATGAAAGAATGCTCAACATCATTAATCATTAGAGAAATGCAAATCAAAACTACAATGAGATATCATCTCACACCATTCAGAATGGCCATCATCAAAAAATCTAGAAACAATAAATGCTGGAGAGGGTGTGGAGAAAAGGGAACCCTCTTGCACTCTTGGCGGGAATGTAAATTGATACAGCCACTATGGAGAACAGTACGGAGGTTCCTTAAAAAACTAAAAATGGAACTACCATATGACCCAGCAATCCCACTACTGGGCATATACCCTGAGAAAACCATAATTCAAACAGAGTCATGTACCAAAATGTTCATTGCAGCTCTATTTACAATAGCCAGGACATGGAAGCAACTTAAGTGCCCATCAACAGATGAATGGATAAAGAAGATGTGGCACATATATACAATGGAATATTACTGAGACATAAAAAGAAACGAAATTGAGTTATTTTTAGTGAGGTGGATGGACCTAGTGTCTGTATACAGAGTGAAGTAAGTCAGAAAGAGAAAAACAAATACCATATGCTAACACATATATGTGGAATCTAAAAAAAGAAAAAAAAATGGTTATGAAGAACCTAGGGGCAAGACGGGAATAAAGATACAGACCTACTAGAGAATGGACTTGAGGATACGGGGTGGGTGAAGGGTAAGCTGGGAGAAAGTGAGAGAGTGGCATGGACATATCCACACTACGAAACGTAAAAGAGTTAGCTAGTGGGAGGTAGCCGCATAGCACAGGGAGATTAGCTCGGTGCTTTGTGACCACCTAGAGGGGTGGGATAGGGAGGGTGGGAGGGAGGGAGATGCAAGAGGGAAGAGATATAGGGACATATGTATATGTACAACTGATTCACTTTGTTATAAAGCAGAAACTAACACACCACTGTAAAGCAATTATACTCCAATAAAGATGTTAAAAAAAAAAAAAAAGAATAACATTCCATGTTGCTGTTAGTGCTACAGTAGTCACAAGAAAGCTTAAGAAGTGCTGAATGAACATTTACACTCAAAGTTCATTGTAGATAGTATTTAAGTTTTAAGGTTCTGGAGAACCTCTGCCTACATTCAAATACTATTTCTACTAGTCCTGTGGCCTTGAATTTGTCTATGCCTCAGTTTACTCATCAAGAAAAAATAAGAAAATAGTAGTACTTATCCTAGAATAAATGGATTAAATAAGAGAAGAGGATTAAATGAGATAACCACTTGATTAATGTTGTTTTCTGTAGAAAATCAGTACAAGGTGAATATATAATGGAGTATTTTTAAAATCTAGCTAAATAATGATATTTTATCCCAGATTTTTTGTGTTCATCACATTCTGTATTCTTGAACAGTGGATATTAATAGCTTTACTACAAAATCTCTGCATATTATAATGATTCTTATAATGGTGAGGTTGCAGATCACTAAACATTTTTTCACTTGTAGATAAATTTATTTCAGCCAAAAAAAGCATGAAGGGAGGATAATTAATAGCACTGAAAAAATTTAATAAAAAATGTCCATGTTCAAAAGGAAATCCCCTTTGTTGCACTATATCTACCAATTAGACCTTTATTTGCAAGAAAGTAAAATGTGTTAGTTCACTGTCCAGGTACTAGACACAAATACATAGTGGGAGCCAATCCCAGTTGAATTATCCTTTTCAGCAGCATTAAGTTACCCAACTTCTCAAATCTCAATTTCAAACTTCTCTTTCTATCACCATAATCTCCTATCATTCAGATATCTCATTCAGTCATTCTATACATACTTTTCTTCCTTCTTCTACCCTACTCTTCATTGATTCCTTTATTGTTACCCAACTTACTAGCCTTCTTCCATCTTTTTCCCATTACAGAGGAAACTTCATATACTTTTTGATTTTTTATTCTTCCATTACATACTTCTGGTCAAATCTTAGGCTAAGATCAACCTTACTGACCATGTTTTTTTCTCCAAAACTCAGGCTTCAGGGAAAAACCACACAACAATACATGTTAGTGTCAATAAACTTTATGCTTAAACTTCAACTGGGTCTTTGATGTAAACTGTCTCCTTTATTAATCCTCACATTTCATACTTTCTATATCTTCTCAAATCCCTATGCCATCATTTCACTACCAGCCTTACATGTAACAGTTGATCAAATCTTTCACTTAACAAATAAAGATAGTAGACATGAGAAGGAAAACTGTAGAACTTCAACTGTTTAGGACTGTTGTAGAGAAGTCATAGTTAAATTAACTGGATAAAGAGGTCCTTTTAATTTCAATATTAATTATTGAAGGTGGTGGGGGGTGAAGGAAGAGAAAAGATATTTCTTCATAATACCAGTTGTGATAGCTAATTTTATGTATCAACTTGACTGGGCCACAGGATGCCTTAATATTCAGTTAAACATTACTCTGAGTATGTCTGTGAGGGTGTTTCTGGATAAGATTAACATTTTTGTCAGTAAACTGAGTAAAGCAGGTTGCCCTTCTCTATGTGGAAGGGTCGTATCTAATCCACTGGTGGCCTGAATAGAACAAAAAAGGATGGGTAAGGGGTAATTTATTCTCTGCCCAAGTGTGCTTGAGCCAGGACATTGATCTTCTGCCTTCAGATTAAGACTCACTGTAATTTTATGATGTGCTCTCCTGGGTCTCCAGCTTGCCAAGTGCAGATAGTAGAACTTCTCAGCCTCCATAAGAACTGCATAAGCCAATTATATATATATATGGAATATATGGTTACATATATGAAATATGGATTCTGGTTTTTTGGGGAACCCAGATAATATACCAGGTAAGTATGGTTAGGTTGTTTTCACAGAGAATATTGGATGTAGGAGAATCAAAATTGGTCAGTTAACTCATTTGACAACCATCTGAATGAAATTAAAATATGAGGACCACTTCTTTTGAGTTCTTTCACCTGTCATGCATCACCATAATAGAGAAATTCATGATGAGCTGGACAAAGAAGACTTTAGAATCAACCAACAATGTTGATGACATTTGTACAGACAGTTCAAATCTGCACTAATATTGTAGCCACTAATTTTAGATTAATATTTAAATTAATAAAAATTACTAAATAAAAAATTCAATTTCTCAGTCACACTAACCACATTTCAAATTATCTATAGCCATATATGACAAGTAGCTATCATACTGAACAGCAGTGATATAGAACATTTCCATCATTGTGGTAAATTCTGTTTGACAGTATTGATCTAAAACATCAAGGGTACCATGAGTACCAACAGCTTTCTTTGAAAATATGGTTTAGCTTCAAATCTTAAGGATAAAAATAAGTCCTCCCAAATTTATCTTGGTATGTCTATATAGAGAAAGTAAAGTATCTTCAAATGATTTTGGCTTCAAATGTAAAAAAATAAAAGCAAATCATGTAATTTAAATTAAACTGCTTTTTGGTATCTCAGTTTTTCCTTACCAATCGCCCACATATTGACACCATTTTTTTCACAATTTTATCAAAGGTGCTGGGAGGAGTAAATTAGAATTATAAATATAATATTCACTTACATTACTTAAACTTATGTAAGTGCCATAAGTTTATCAATAATTCTTGATAGTTTTTCTAGAATTCTTTAAATAGGATGAATCATTTTTTAATAATGATAGTTCTTGTATTTTAATGAATGAAAACTTAATGCCAGTTCTGTCTCACCTCTTTTCTTGCTCCACTAATGCAAATATTAGAAAGTATCACCTTTGAGCTTCAAGGCTTATAAAGTAAATTATAGAATTTGGACACAGGAAATATAAAGGTCAAGTTGTGTTAATTAATTATAATTTGGGGAGGGAAGTTTAAGAGTTCTTTCTTAACTATAGCATATATTCTGCCCTAAATTTTGGAAGACATGAAAGAAAATCCTATGTGGACTCTTTAAACTCTTTATAATTTTTTTCTGCAGTGATATTTTCAACAAATTTTGATGTTTTATTTACAAATACTGCATGATGCTAAGCAGGGAAATGTTTTCTAACTGAAGAATCATTTCTTTATTTATGTATACAATGATGATCAGTCATTAGAACTTTATTTTTTAAAATGCAAGTCAATTCAATGGAACATTATTTCTTCTGTTGCTTTGAGTAAGAACAGATATCAACAATCTCAAATTCCTTATATTTCCGATGAAGAATGAACTATAATTGTTAATAATTTCTTAGTAGATTCTATACTCAAATGCTCTTTTTCCATTGTAGTTTATCAGAATCCTCTTTGTAAATTTTAGACCACAAGCTTTCCACTTATCTATTATGCAAAGCACAGTTGTAATTCTTAGAGCCATTCATTATAGATTTATAACCACTGGCCTCTATTTGTCTAGACACTTAAATACCTATGCCTTCTTATGCTGCATTTCTCAAGAACTCATTACATTTCTTTTATTTGTTTGGCACATTGATCTCAGCTCTGGTCCTCACTTCCAGGTTCTGGCCTTTTAATACCCAATTTAGCTAGAGCAGAAAGAAGACTGACAACTTTCATTTAACTGTCAGGTCCTTCTGGGGTCCACTAGCTGCAATGAAATGACTCTACATTGTATTTAACGAACCATGAAGATACTGAGACCAATTAAAAAAAAATTTTTCATGCCCTTAGAGCTAGAGACTGGTCTCATCTTCTATTAAGGCTGTTTAACAGCCCACAGCGACTGCCAGACAAGGGGGAAAAGGTGAAATGGCTATGTAACTGAGCTACTCCCTCCCCCATAATGAAGCACCTGTTCAAAAAATAGAGTGATCTCTCCTTCTGAGGAACTCACAAGACAGAGGTGAGCCAAGTAGTGAAATAAAGACTCAGTTAAATAAAACCTGCTCTGAATGGAATAGAGGAAAGTAGGTTAGAAAGAAATAAGAAAATTAAGGGAAGTATTTCAGCAATTTAAATATTGTTCATTAGTGAGAATGAAAAGAAGTACACAGATTACCTACTGTTACAGCAATTAGGTTCCACGCAATTTGGCAAGAATAATATTAAGCAGTAGATGAATCTTCTGTTTGCTTTGTATACACAATAAAATTCCTGTATCATTTCTACATAATATTGGAGTTTGACCTCTATCCCAAGAATTATATTCTCCTCCTTGTGTTTGGACATAATGCCTATCAGTTTAAAGGAAAGAAAAAAACTTTAGTAAGAAAGCGGTTAGGATGGTTAGGCTTTATAAACACAGATATACTCATTTTCCCAGAAAGACTTTTAACATCTCAGATTCACTTCAGATTTTATGGTTTTATCCAGTTCACCTTAAAGCTAAAGTAAAGAGTTCATTGATTTTCTTACACAAAAATATGAAAGAATTAATATATATTCAGTGTATATGTTTTAATAGATAAACCAGTAAATGATAACCAGTAACCCTATGGTATCCACAGACCAAAAAAAAATTGCCGCATTGGCCTACTTCAGTACATAAATTTCACTACTCACAGGTTTGATTCTTGGGATTATGAAAGTAAGTTTCTGAACATCTGTTAAGATGTTGCTACTTTCAGGAGATAAAACTCATTAGATTGAAGCTATTTTTTTTTAATTGGGGTATAGTTGCTTTACAATGTTGTGTTAGTTTCTGCTGTACAACGAAGTGAATCAGCTATATGTATACATATATCTCCTTCCTCTTGGACATCCCTCTCACACATCCCCCATCCCACCCATCTAGGTCATCACAGAGCACCGAGCTGAGCTCCCTGTGCTATACAACAGGTTCCTACTAGCTATCTGTTTTACACATGGTAGTGTATATATGTCAATCTCAATGTCCCAATTCATCCCAACCCCCTTCCCCCCACCCCCGTGTCCACATGTCCATTCTCTACGTCTGTGTCTCTATTCCTGCCCTCCAAATAGGTTCATCTGTACCACATAAGGGTATTTTGCAGAAATAGATTTCAGAAAATTATGGTAGATCTTATGCAGAAAACAGAGGTAGGCTATAGAGGGAAGATGAAAGCAGGGCCAACATTGACATGGCAACTGGAAGCTGAATGGACTTCTGCTCATAATTGACCCCTTAGCTGGGTATCATGATACAGGGCACAATCTACACAAGCTAGAACCTAAGGGGTGACCCCAGGTGAAGGGATTCATTTAGAGCCTGAAGTGCTTCAAAATAGGTGAAACCTGAGCAGAAGTGCTGCAAATGGGGCCATGAGGTTGTCAGGCCTTACCGACGACAGGAAATTGATATTAAAAATTATCTTCCTCAGTAAAAGGTGGAAGGATAAATGAGAGAACTAATTTGGTAAATAAGAAGCTATCAAAGGTTGATTTTATTTCTTTGCTTTTTTGTTTGAGTCTACATCACAATTTTGCCCTGGGCTCACCCTATGGATGTGTGTTCCCTTCCTGTGGAGTTTTCACTAGGGAGATTTATTTAGGAGAGCTTTAAAGCACATTGGCTCCTTCAAAATGATAGTATGCAGAGGATGCAGGGCATATAAATACTAACAATAGCTTGTTATTAGGTTGAGTAAATGCATTTTAATCAAGCCAAACTTTTCGTTTTTCTCTTTATGAAAGTATCTTTGAAGCATCTGTGTTTAGCTTGCCAAAACAAATGCAAAACATCTATTTTACTTATAAGGAAACATCAATGCTTGTGGCTACATACATCTCTCTATTTGTATTATAACTTTACATTAAGGGAACTTTCCTTGGAGGATGAGAATTGACTATAGTTTTAAAAAAAAATGAAAGGCATTTTGTAGATTTGTATGGCATATGCCTGACCTTTTAAATATGTATCCAGAGATTTTGTGGGTTATGTTACTTATGACATGCCTGTCATAAAAGTTAAGCCTGACTGGTACCTTAATGAAGAGATTTGACCCAAAATTCATATGCCCATCTGAAAATGCAGTGTATTTAAAATATCCCTGTAGCTCTTGGTTTGAATAATAATAAATGTTTGTTTTATTGGCCTCTAGCTATATAAATATAGTCAGTTATCTGCCCTTTAAAATTCTTAACAAGAAAACCATTCACCTAATTTATACTGAAGCACTGTACAATGGACTTAGTATATAATCAACTTCTAGTTCCACAATAAATAGCTACTATGTATTCGTAAGAAGTTATTATTAATCATCAGCTTCTTATAATGGTTCTGCTTATGTCTTTCTAACAGCTTCACTCTGTCAATGAAGTTATTGTGGACTGAGCTAAGAATTTCATTAAGTGCCTGTTTTTTAGAAGGAACACTTTTGTGAAGAACATGCAGACATATGCACGTAGGCAATATATAATTGCTTTATTATTTCATTGCCATAATTCTATTTCAGAGCTGGTTTTAGATATCCATCTTTAAAATTAACCACATTAGAGAAAGCTTGAGATTCACTCCCTTTTAAAGTGCATCAAAATATCATATAAAATAGAAAAGGCTTATCAGAACACTAATTCTGCTTTAATTTGAGTATTAGTCTTTATCCTTTCAGTTGTATCCAAGCAGCTAAATTGAAGGGAAAGTTCTGAATGCCAACCAATGCATTTTTACCCAGTGAATTAAAAGAGCCAATGGAGATAAGATTTTAAAAGAAAAATTAAGTCTTGTGTATTTTAATGGAGTAAATTTGGACAAGCACAACTAATTTCATTCCATTGATTTAAGTCATATCATTTGGTAAATATGGAAAGGCCACTCTGAAATAACTTCATATATATGTACTAGGGACCAACTCTGTATTCAGTATCCTGCTACATATTGTATGAAGGATGGTAAAAGATATTATCTAGACTGTTCCTCAAAAAATATGGACACAAAACTGATTTTAAATTATAAGTGACTAGACAACACACAAGTAAGTTTCTATTTAATTCCTAAATTTAGAAATAAATCCATTATTATGAGAGTTTGAAGAAAGAAAAGATCACTAGGTCTGGAGATATTAGGAATGGTAGATATATGGGGTAGATGGCCATTGATTAGTTAAAATATTTGGATGAATAGAAAGAAAAGGCCTGGCCAAAATCAGAGATTCAGAAGTGCTGTGAGGAGATTGGCCAAGTCTGAAAGCAGTTAAGCAGTTACAGGCTTGTACTAGGAAATTGTGAGAAATGTGACACAAATGGGAAGGAGAGTCCTCACCCTACCAAAAAGAAAGAAAGAAAAAGTTATTGAGAGAGAGACAGAGAGACAGAAATGAAGAAAAAGAATTAAAGACTAAATTCTCTATTCATTTATTCATAGCCTAATTAAAAAAATTAAACTTTTAAAAACAGAATGAAAGACACTAGTAAGAAAATACATAAGTTCTCTTTAAGTTCTCTTTTATTTCTAACAATACATTATTTGGGTTATTTTTCTATCTTTCCAATGACTTACAGTTTCTGTATTTCTTCTCTAATAAACTGTGTAGTTTTTTTTCAAAACTTAATTTTTAATACTGGTGGGTTTTTTTATTTGTACTTACATTTTCTTTCTGAGACAATCCAATGATTCACATTCCTTAAATATCCATTTCTACTCTTTTTTATATGAATGTCTATTTTTTTTTTTTTTATGATTCTCTAATTCTGCAACTTCACTTCAAGCACTAATCTAAATGCCTCTTCAGTGGGTGTTTTTGATTGAGTAGAATGCTTCCATTTGAATACGCTATCACTGTCTCTAATTCATCAGGTATAAAATGAAAATTATATTTCCATAACCCTATTCAATAGCTCAACTTCTTTATTTTTGTCAAATTCTTTGACATTTTATTTTTCTTTCCTATTTGTATTTATTGAATCATATTTTCCTATACATTGTGTCATCAATGGATTTAGTATACTCATTCTTGTCTAGGCTTGCCCAACACTAGTCTTATACACACAACCATGTGCACTCACAGTATCATATATAATAACGGAAATATTACACTTCCTTAAAATGTTCTAAACAAATTTCTTTCTTTCTTTTTTTTTTTATATAACAGCTTAGCTGGAATGCTCCTGCCTTTCTCTATAGGCTTTTTTTTTTTTTTTTTTTTTAACTTTGGGATTATTTATTTATGGCTGTGTTAGGTCTTCGTTTCTGTGCGAGGGCTTCCTCTAGTTGCAGCAAGCAGGGGCCACTCTTCATCGCGGTGCGCGGGCCCCTCATTATCGCGGCCTCTCCTGTTGCGGAGCACAGGCTCCAGATGCGCAGGCTCAGTAATTGTGGCTCACGGGCCCAGCTGCTCCGTGGCATGTGGGATCTTCCCAGACCAGGGCTCGAACCCGTGTCCCCTGCATTAGCAGACAGATTCTCAACCACTGCACCACCAGGGAAGCCCTAAACAAATTTCTTACCAAAAAGGACAATATGGAAACAAAAGAGCAACACTTTGTAAAGATAATTGTATCATGTCAATTTGATTACAAATTGCAATGAAGTGAACAGATTTGACGAAGTCAAAGCCCATTAGTTATATTCATACAGACTGCCAATTAGAGACACTCCTAAACTTTCAACACAGTTGAATGAAACTAATTTCTTTTACACTTTGGAAAATATTTTGGTACCCGTTCAAATTTTGGTATCAACACATTTGACATACAATTCTCAAAGATATCTAAATAATGGATCAATCATAGTCAATATTACAGAATATTTCAAAATATGGAAACATTACATCATGATCAGACTCTCTCGTTAGTGCGCTTACAGAAAATCAATTTTCCAATTTTTACTGCACTGTTTTGTGGACATTCCTACACACTTGGCAATGTGCTGTCAAAGAAACTGAGGTGTGATAGTCATCCAAATTTGGCTTACCTCATCTTCATTCCCTCTTGCATGTAGCAATTGCAAATGACCATTTGTAAACACTAATTCTTGGATTTTTATTTTATTTTACATAAAAGTAGTTGGTTCTTGTAGTATGTCCAAAATTCTCAATGTTTTCCAATCCAAATTAGGGTCCTTGCTTAGAGAAAATTGTTATGTATTAACAGCTTTTATGAAAGCAGGAAGAGTTTTTAGAAATCAGTGTTGTATGTAAAAGGAAAACAAAGCAAAACAAAATTATAATTTTTATCCTTCCCTGTTGTGCTTTTGCCAATAAGTCTATCTAAATGGCACCTTTATAGAAAGAAATTTACTGTTTGTGACTGTGTAAACACTCTGGAGATTAAGAATTATCAATCTATTTTGAAAGTGAAAGTGGAAATTTATCTTTAATTTGCTGTAAATCAAGCACTACAGAAACTCAATATGGTGCAAGCCATTGAAAGTTCTCAAACTCAAGACAAAAGTGTGGCATATTATCCATTTTTATCACAGGGTCAAAAGTGTAGTAACAAGATTCCTTTGTTTTCCCCAAGAGAAAAAGTTAAAGTGGAAGGTGAACACTGAAAAGTATTAGTAATATGAAAGATTGGTCCAAGAGCAGAGAAAAGATTTGATAGTAAAGAGTTGAACTGAAACCACCAATGAACAGTTCATCAGAGTTATATGGTTTGATTCTCATGGTCATTCAGATCTTTCTCATGTTTTCATACATATTGGAAACAAATATGTACCTAACTTGAGTCCCTATTTTCTATTACCTTAGATATGTTCTCTCTTAGGAAAATTAACTGTACTTAATTCACAAATTAATATCCATTATTTAGCCTTTAAAGCTTAATGTATTTGGGCAATGTATACTACTTTACAATGTAAGACACTCTACGAGATAAATAAGTTCTTGTTATTACACAAACCAACAAAGCAGTGATGAGTGAGTTTGAGCCCCAAAGAAATCTGCAAACCTCTTTGCCAGATGTGCACAGTGAATAAATCATATTATATTTTCATCAAAGGACCGGGAAATCCTTAGCAATGAATAGACGCTTGGCAGTTTATACTGCTCATTAGGAAACAATGGTCAATGCCCCAGCTGGAAGGGTAGTCAGTTGAACAATATGACTTACTACAATGTGTGAATAAAGCATCTTTCAAATAAAACAAACCGTGCACGTCCTTTTTAGCTAGAGGCATAGCTCTCCAATCAATAAAACAAGGCTCTAAGCATTAAACTAAGATTTAGCAAACATTTTTATTCTAAAGTAATTTAAAATTAAAAATATGAAATAGAAAATCAAGGCTATAAGAAAGTGATTAGAGAGGGTAGCATTTCTGTTAATGGATTCTTATTTCAACATTTTACATATTTATAAACAGGTAGGGTATTGTGAAATTATTTCAAACATGTAACAGGAAACTCTGGAAAAGTATTCATTATTTCTAAATAAAAGAGACTAGAGTAATACTCTACAGATGAATAAGTTAGATTAATTTTTAGATAATTTTTTGACATATCCCAGAGACTCACTCCCATATTGCCCTTGGTGAACATGCTTTGTTTGCACATAATTAACTGCCTTCAAAGTAAAAGATTAACAAAAATGCAAAGAACTCCTTAGTCAAAACACATTGATTTATTAAGCTCTATGACCCCTCCTATGCTTACCCTTGTACAAGCATTACTATAATCAGTATCACATACTACTTTGTATTCTATTTTGTTCATTTTCCAATTACATAAATCCTCTTGTACTATGCCCTTATAGATATTTAACATTTTAAAATAATTATATTATCCCTAAAATATACTAATAGTTACTAGCAGTCCAGGCAGTTATCTTTAAATCTTTCTTGTCTCTTACCCATGACACATGAATCTATCACTAAAGTTTTTTCTATTTTACTTCCTACATAGCTCTTTTAGATGTACCTTGTCCTGTTCATCCCACTCCCCATTGTCCTTCATTTAGGCTCACCATCATCTCTCACTGAGAGTTCCTTGTCTGCTTTTTGTTTAGTTGTTTTCAGTTTCAGTCAAATCCCCTCAAATCCATCCCTTGCTCAGCTACTAGAGGGACTGCCTATTTCATAACATGTAAAAGTCCACAGACTGTAAACCATAATGTTATTATGAAGAACCAAGAAAGTGAAAAACATGCTGCCAATTAAATAACAATACAATATATTCTAATCAGCAAGAATGTTTATACCTACTGTGATATTTTAAACTTATTTATACATATATTTTTATCATGCTGCACTCTTGTGTAGAAAAATATGTGCAAAAACAATTGGTTACAGAATTCCTAAATCATCTTCACATTTACAGTCCAACTCTTCTGAGTCAAATTTCAGTTCATAGCTTTTGAATTGGTGCTTTTCCATTCAGTATTTTTGCCTGTGCTATCCAGAGCACTGACAGTACAGTGCTAAAATCTTAAAATCTTAATTGAATTTTTTATGTGTCTATATTAAAACATGTGGGGAGGTACATAGTTTTTGAAAATTCTTCTAGGGGAAAACTAAGCAAATGTTGTCAAAAAACCCTGCTACTCTAAATCCAGTAAGTGAACCTGGGAATTAGATTATTTTCTTGAGATAGTTCTTGCCAATCCCATTTCCTGGACTAGATTTGCCATTTCACTCCCATTTGCCCATGCCACTGTTGGGACTTTTATTGCAGATGATTATAAATCTCTGGTTTCTGTAATATAGTTGGGGAAATATAATAGCTTTTCTTCATGCAAAGCATGACTAGTTCCAAGAACCAGTACACAAACTTTTATAATTTAACACTTTTATAAGTATGAGACTAGTTCTTTTGTGTATCATAGGCCTACAAGAAGTCTCCATAAACAGTATCACCCTGTTTTGTAAAATTTCATATCTCTCTTTTGAGAAGACAAATACCATGTGCCCAATATTAATGGAAATTATAAGTCAACACATAAGTTACTTTGGTTAAAATGAACTATTTTAAAGAGTTTTTGTATCCCCCATATTCTAAAAGTTAAAAATAGTATCATATTCAATTAACGATATGTTTAAGCCTTATTATGCATTACAGTCAATTTTCTTCCTTCCTTCTCTCCTTTATTAATTTCATTGGTAAATTAAAATAGTAGCAACTATTTTAATCTGTATCTTTTCATGTCAAACATATGCTTTGTAAGTGAAATAAACAGAGTAAGAGTTACCTGGTAAATTAATAAATTATTAAATTTAACTTCCATAGTTAAACAAATACAGCATTCACACCAATAATGATGAAACTAGCATAGTTTCTACCTAGATTGTTCATTTTTAAAATGCTGACTTTGATGTACAATAGCATGTACTTAATTACCTTTAAAGACAAAGTTCTTTTTAACAGCCGATGTGGTTAAAATTAATAAAAATGTTTGCAAATATCATTAGTTGGGAATTCTCAAGATAGAGAAGTTAAGAATAATATCATATTCAATCAAATATTAAATGTAAACCTCTCTAAGACTGCAATTTATTATTGAATTAAAATATGAAAATTGTTTTCACTACAAATGAAAACAGTTTTTTTCTTGGCCTAACTCAGAAAGGGATAAGAATTATTTAAACAATCTGAGTAGGTGTTTGGCATTTTAATACCTGGTGAAGATTTATCTGACATAAATATACAAAATAAGTTAAATGGAAAGGAATCTGGAATCACAAAGGTAAATAAAGATATCCATGATACAATTAATGTTGAAAATAATGAGGAGCTACAAACTAGAGTCTAGTAAGCAAAATTATATATTATATAAATAAATTATATATCATATAATAAATGATATATAAACATTGGTAACTGGAAGATATGAATATAAATTCAAGTAAAGATATTCGACTATAAAGTAACATTAGAAGCTTAATGTTTGATTTTGGTTGTTTGTGTTAATTGTAAAATTAGAGAAGTTGGAATTAGTTCTGTTTAGGAAAAGGATTGCTTCTATTATCTATGTATTCAACATTTATCTTTTAATAGTGTAACATTTATAATTTTATTTCACAAATGTTTATGTACTAAGTGCTAGAAATTAAAAAATGAATAAGATACCTAAGTATAAAATTTTAACAGATAAGACAAGGGTTCTAGAAATAAAGATTTGAAGGTGGGGATCTGAAAATAGGAAGAAAGCTAGGCTAGCCAAATGATAAATAAAGATAAAAGGAAAGCCAAGAGAAAATGCTGAAATACAGAAGACGACAGTAAACATAGAAATAAAAACGCCTGCTTTTGGCAAAGTATATAGGCTCTACAACATAATAATAGTGTAACCACTCTGAGTCTGAATAAATACATAAAATGGATCAGATAATAATGAAGTTGTTCTGAGACTCAAACTAAGTATTCCACTAAAGTGTTAAGCATAGTGTCCAGAAAGTAAATTCTCAGAAATTATTAGGTTATTTTTACAGCGGCTTATTTCAGGAAAGTAGTTATGAAAAAGTCAAGTCTGATTTTCTTACATATTAGATTATTTTTAAACATCTTAAAGTACTCAATAATTGTACTTTTTACTAGTGACATTGCTGATGATTCAGATGTTTTATACGAAACTTAAACAGGCATAAAAGTCTTTGATAATGTGTCATAAGACTGGTTTAATATGCAGAATAGATTAGAATGGTTTAATACACAGAATTGAACTCTTAGTGACTCATAGTATTAAACCAGATAGTTGTTATAGTTTTACCATCTCAGAATAATAAAAAAATTGGAGAAATATAAATCAAAATCAGCAAATCAAAAATTCATCTTGATATACTTCTGTAGGATTTTATTAGCGTTAAGATCTTGACTCTGTAGCCAAAGTAACTTGCTTTGATAGTTTGGGTTTTCCATTCTGACTCAAGGGTATTAATAGTCAAACTATAGGTAATAAATGTTTGCACATATTCTTCCCAATTTAGAACTTATATAAAAAACATTAGTTTACAATTCCACCTCCACAACTCCACCTACAATGACTCAATAGCCTAGGTATGCTCATTATTTCCCCACCATTAGGACATACTTCTCTCTAGATCTTGGAAATTCTGTTTTCTCTCCCACAACTTCTCTGTCAAATTTTATTTTCAAAATACTTAAAAAGAAACCCAACTGAGCTATATTAATGACTTAAACTGTTAGGTGGTATTAAGATTTAAGATTTGTACTGAAGTTCCTCCATTTCCTATTACTTGAAAAAAACACCTATCAATCATTCTTTTTATTGTTTCCATTTAAAAAGTAAAAGAAAAAGAAAAAAAGGAAGTAACCACCCTATATTTAAACTAGCTTAAATTATAAGTTCTTTGACAGATGCCAACAAGTTAAAATTTAAGGATGGTATGTCAGCCTTCTTCACTTTTGTGTTTTGCCATTTATAAATGATAGTCATGACATATCCAATGAGTATGCCCTTTCTTAACACAAAAGACAAACTTCATCCAGAATAATCAGAAACTGGATCATGACACAGCTTGATATAAACTCCATATTTTCACATTGCATTCTTCTTGGTCCTTTATCATATTCTACCATGTATTACAGTTTTCCTACTTATTTATTTCTTGATATTAAGTAATTAAATAATTAACATGCTTTTCAACTTTGTTTACCCCTGGAACTTACCAGAATATCTTTGCATAGTCAATGTCTGGTGAGTATTTGTTGAATGAAGTAAGTAGTATGCTCATAACTCATGCAGGTTGACAGTTAACACACTAAGCTGTGTTTTCCTTGAAGGTAGGAACTACACATTTCTGTATCCCTGGCATTTCACAGACTAGTTGCAACATAAAGTGGTACAAATACATTTTTTGGCCAGAATAAAAACTGCTTTGATGGGAATAAAATACAGGGTCTTTTGAAAGTAGTCATGAAGTTAAAGTTCAATAGGTACATTGGATAAAATTTTAAGGAGTTTTCAGATGCCACATAATAAAAGGGTATACGTTTAAAATTGTAGATATTGACTAATATTCCAGTTATGCCACTTAATGGATACATCAGGATAAAAATCACTTCACCTCTATGAGTCTTACTTTTCTCCATTAAAATGAGAAAGAAAATAACATTTCGCTACCTGTTGAAGGTTGTAATTCCAGAAGTTCTTTCTAATCAGGCCATATCTGAGCCTTCAGCAGGTTCATTCTATCAAGCCAACTACTTTGGGGTCACTGGGCATGTGGTAAGACTAGTGAATACTCTTGACATGAGTATCTTTACCTACTGCCTTTCTCATAAAGTTTGTTCTTTAATCAGATATGATGTATGTGAGATAAAATAGTAACACGTAAGGAATTATCTAAATCTATGAAAATTGGTATTGATAGAAGTGTTTTGGGCTATTCTTATAAAGTACAAAGTGCTGCTCAGCCATGATGAAAGGATTGAAAATAATCAACATTTCCAGGTAGATGCCTGCCTGGATTCCTAGAGAATAATCCAATATTAGGGACTCAGTCTCTGAGATTAATTTGTTTGAGGGGGAGTCTATATTGTCAAAAACATACACAATCTCTACCATGGCCAATTTGTTCATGGACTCATTAGGTGAAAAATATGACTTGGGGAAAATGATGGATCAAGTTGTCTACTAGATTACTGATAGCTTACACTAATGTAAACTTTTTCCTAGTAGGAATTTAGCAAGAACATGTATGTCTCCACACTACATCCATTCTAAAAAGTCCATCAATATTCTTATTCTCCAGATCTCCTTGGAGAGTATTCCTACCTTGTTTTTTTTGTTTTGTTTTGTTTCAAGTCTGTCAGGGACTTGGATAGCCAATTCATTAGCCACTCTTCCATAAATCATTGTAGATGCATATTTTAGGCCATCTCTCCTATAGGAAGAGAAACATCAGAAAGTTTTTACTTCACCACTATTTTCAAGAGCTTTCACTGAGTACAACTGTAAGCAGTGGAAGTCTACTTCCAGCCAATAACAGTATATCCTGGAGATCTAAAAGAAAACCAGACTCAAACTTTTTGTACTCTATTAACTGGTCATGGGAAACATCCCATGAGGTCATATCTGTAGTTTAGGGAGAGGCAGTGAAGCAGTAGAAGCAGGTACCATGGGAGTCTGAGCCATCTGTTTATATAGTATATTTGTGACTTGCTGGACATATGTGGCCAAGTCTAATATATACCATTTTCATTTTACAATGGAAAGTTACCGTGCACATCCAATTTTATGGTTCAGTGAATCAGATCACACAATTCATGATGTGCAATACAAGTTGCATAGTTGTGGTATCCCATGAACAGGTGTTCACTCTACAAACTCCCAGTAACAAAGTAGAGCTATATTTCAAATGGAGAATAGTTATTTGTAGATAAATGCATAGTTTTATTCCAAAATTTTAGAGGTCTACATTGTTATACTTTTATGATGGTTTTCCAGAAGTTCCACACTACTGTTCCATCTACCAAATACTTCCAATACCATTGGGTCTACTAGGTCATAAAGCCCAAGTAGCTGGACAATTTGAGCCAGTGTAGAACTGAAGCAGAGTCTTTTCTTGTTTGGAGATCAATTCAGTGCTGAGCCTTTCATGTAAACCAGTAAATGAATCAGAGCAGCATTCCCAAATGTGGTACATGTTATCTTCAAAATATGAGACACACGAAGTCTCTGCTTTTTCATTTGTGTCAGGGGTGCAAGGTACAGCAATGTATTTCACACCTTAAAGTAGATTGTCTTAGCAACAGATAACTAGACAAGTTGAAACTTCACCTATGGGGCAGACTCCTAAGGCATGTGGAGTTATTTCTATTTCCTGTTCATTAGATCCTATTAGTATAATATGATCAATGTAATGACAAGCAGGATGTTATTTGAGATATCATGGAGCTCAACATTTCTCCAGCTTACATTATGACAGAGATGGGGAGGTCTTTGACATAGCCTAAGGCAAGACTTTTTTCCCTACCATTATTTCTGATTATCTATTATAATAAGGATGAGAAGAAGAATATTTTTTCTGGGTCAGTAACTAGATAGTGGATACTAGGGGCCATGTTTATTTGCTCCTATAAAGATACCACATCAAGAATTGCAGCTTTGATTGGCATCACCATCTGATTGCATTTTAGATAATCTACAGTTATTCCCCATGACATACTGGGCTTACTCATGGGTCAAATATGGAGAGAAAATAGGAATAGGATAGGAATCACAACTGCATCTTTAATTCTTTAATTTTGGTACTTATCTCTGTAATTTCCCCCAGGGATATAGTATTGCAACCTTAGAAGTGGGTACGTGTGGCAGGGTTATTTCAGAGCCCTATACTAGGCTCTTCCTACATCCTCACACTAGTAGGGTAACTCATGTGGGTTTTTTGTCAGTTATTGCCAATCTACCTGCTGGGGCTTTGAAAAAGCCATAGGATTAGTCTGTGATCCCACTAAACTTACTGAAAGGCTGACCTGAATGACAATTCCATTGATCTCCTGACACCAGAAGTCCCAAGATGACCTATGGAACACACAATGGTTTTTCAGTTCTCTAGAGATTAAGATCAATATATTTTATATCCTGGAAATTCTGAGTACTACACTTTTTCCAGTGTAAAGTCACACTGTTAAATGACCACAGATCTTTCTGGAGAAGGTCAGAGAGACAATTCACAGGGTTTACTTGTGGCCAAGATAGGCAGGAATGTGTTCTGATGTTACTGAATTTTATATATAAAGATGTATGCATCTTATGTTAAACACTTATGAGAAAGAATATAATGGACATCAATTTACCACAAATATTTTTGACCTTTCTTCCCAGAATGGCAAAATCTCATTTCCCCAAAGTGGAATCTATCAAACTACATTGTCTGGTACCCTAGCAGCTAGGATGCATTTGAGTAACTTGGGTTTTGGCAATCATATGCTAATGTTCATGACAATGACTCAGAGCTGTTTTATGGGAAAAGAGGCACACATGAGCCATCTATTTTTTAGGTAGACTTTATTTTTCAGACAAGTTTTAGGTTCATTTCAAAATTAAGCATAAGCTACAGAGATTTCTAATAAACCCCAGCCCCTACATATGCATCACCTCCCCCTTTATCACTATGCCCCACCAGAGTGGTACATTAGTTGCAACTAATGATCCTCCCTTGACACATAATTATCACTCAGAGTCCATAGTCTACATTAGGGTTCACTCATGGTGTGTTACATCCTATAGGTTTGGACAAATGTAGAATGAAATACATGCACAATTATAGTATCATACAGAATAGTTTTGCAGCTCTAAAAAGCCTCTGTGCTCTGCCTACTCATTCATCCCTTCCTACAACCCCTGATCTTTTTTACCATCTCCATAGTTTTGTCCTTTCCAGAATGTTGTATAATTTGAATCATACAGATTGTAGTCTTTTCAAATTGGCCTCTTTCACTTAGTAATATGAGGTGTTAATGTAATTTCAAATCCCACTTCCTCATTTCTGGTATAAAGGATACCAACTGACTTTTGTATATTAACATTATATCCTAAAAACTTGCTATAATCGCTTATTAGTCCCAGGAGTCTTTATATCAGTCCTTTCAGATTTTTTACGTAGACAATCATGTGGTACATGAAGAAAGACTGCTTTATTTCTTTCTTCCCAAACTCTATACCTCTCATTTCTTTCTCTTGTCTTATTGCATTAGCTAGTATTTTCACTTCCCTGTTGGTGAGAGGGGCTAAAAGTCACCCCAGGAAGCTCTGCCTGGAGTTTGTCTCTTTAGCCCTCCCATGATTCAGTGACTTATCTATATATCCCTAAATAATGCTTTTTCAGCTTAAATTTGAGTGGATTCTATTGACTGTAAGTAAGGACACTAAATAAAAAGGCAGCTGTTTTTTCATCACTGCATATTCATTTGTTTTAGGCCTGAAAGTGACACAGCAGTGATTCTGCTGGACATATGATCTGAAACAATGTTAGGTTGTACTAATATTTGCAAATCATATTTGAATTGGTAATTGGACTTTTGTGACACACTTTAGGAGGACATTAATAAACTGATGCATTATCTATATAATAAATATCAGGTACAACTCAAGATACGGTTTTTCAAGAAAAGTTGGGAAACTTAAAATATTTAACCTAAGTAGAACTAGTATGGATTTGAACATTGTTTTCAAATACTTAAAGAACTAATATGCAGAATAAATATAACTTAAATCTTGTACTTTGATAGACAAAGAAGGATCGGTAAGGATTTCACTAAGTTAAGAGCCAGTCAAGGGTAGGTACAATTTCTTTCTTATTTCTTACTCTATCTAATCATAGTGTTTCATGTAGTACTTCAATATAATAGACCTGGAATAATATCCAAATTGAATTAATGAGGGGGTACATTTTGAATTTAATATAATAGTTGGATCTTTAAATAATTTTAGCAGCTATTTGAGACAAACTGCTCTTCCCAGAGAGCTCCTCCTGTCCATGTATATTTTCAAGTAGATGCATAATAATTACTTACTCTACAGAGTAGATGCCTACACTTGGTAAGATGTGTATTAGATGATGTAAAAGCACCTAGAGACTAGATAACTAACTCCTTGACTCCATACTCAAGTACTATTGGGAATTCCTGGGATGATTGTTGGGGAGATCTTATAGTGAAAAAACCCTACATGTCTCATATCCCTGTTATCTTGTTCATATTATAGACTATGACTCTCTATCCATCTTAATCTGTTTCAATCTTCCTACCAATGTATATGTTCTGTAGTCTCACAAAACATCACATGATCCTCCAAATTTGTCACTAAATTCTCTGCATTGCCTTGACTAAAATGAAACAAAAATTTTCTATGAAGGCAGCAATGTCTTTTTTTTATTTTTAAAAATTAAAATTTTTTTTCTTTTTTTTTTGGCTGTGTTGGGTCTTAGCTGTGGCATGTGGGCTCTTAGTTGTGGTGCATGAGCTTCTCTCTAGTTGTGGCACACAGGCTTCTCTCTAGTTGTGGCACATGGGCTCCAGAGAGTATGGGCTCAGTAGTTGCGGCATGCAGGCTGTCTATTGCGGCACGTGGGCTCAGTAGTTGTGGTGCGTGGGCTTAGTTGCCCTGCAGCATATGGGATCTTAATTCCCCAACCAGGGATTGAACCCACGTCCCCTGCATTGGAAGGTGGATTCATAACCACTGGACCATCAGGGGAGTCCCAGCAGCAATGTCTTTAATGTATAAAACCACCTGCTCAGTTTCCCAAATGAGAATTCTGGAAGATCTTTGATTCCTTCATAACAATTACCCACACATTAGTTACCAAGTCTTACCTATTTTTCTGTTTTCCTTTGTTAATACCACACTGTCTTGATTACTGTATCTCTATAATAAATCTTGAAGTTGGGTAGTGTTAGCCCTCCAACCTTGTTTTCTCCTTCAATACTATATTGACTCTTCTTGGTCTTTTGCCTCTCATATAAACTTCAAAATCAGTTTGTCTATCGTCCCAAAATAATTTGCTGGGATTTTAATTAGGGATTAAAATTTTAATTAGGATTGCATGGAATTTATAGATCAAGTTGGGAAGAACTGACATCTTAACAATATTGAATCTTCCTATCCATGAACATGGGATATCTCTTCATTTATTTATATCTTCTTGGATTTCTTTCATCAGAGTTTTGGAGTTTCCCTCATATAGATCTTATGCATATTTGGTTAGATTTATACCTAAGTACATTGGTTTCTGATACTAGTGTAAATGGTATTAAATTGTTGTTTATTATAATTTTCACCAGTTGTGACTGTCTCCATGGAGCTCCTCATGCCACCGTTCCAAAGTGCACCTCTCAACATTTGACTTTTGAGAGGTAAATCAACCTTACATTCTTTGGATAAATGTATTAATGACTGTGATGTTTTATCCTTTCCTAAAACTTATTTGGAATTCACTTTGCAAAACTTATATTTAGAATTTTTGCATCTATGTTCATCTGGGGATATTGATCTATAGTTCTTTTTCTTGTAATGGCTTTGTAGGATTATTAGGGTAATTATGGCTGCTTATGCTACAGAAGGATCCCCACCTTTTAACATTTTTGCCGGAGTTGGTATAGAATTGATATTATTTCTTTCCTAAATTCATATATGAAGCAATTTGAAAGTGATTTTTTTCTTTGCAGAAAGTTTTAAACTACAGTTTCAATCTATTTAATAGATATATAAATATTCAGGTTATCTATTTCTTCTTGAGTAACCTTTGGGTGGGTTGTATCTTTCATAAGTTTATTCATTTTATTTATATTGACAAATTTATAGGAATAAAGTTGTCCATAATATTATCTTGTATTCATTTAATATCTGTAGAATATATAACCATTTCACCTCTCTCATTCCTGATATTAGTAACTTGTTTCTTCTCCCTTTTATTTTTTCTTGCCAGTTAAGCCAGAGGTTTATCAACTTCACTGATCTTTTTTAAAAAACGAGTTTTTGGTTTCATATTTGTCTGTTTTTCTCCATTTCTGTTTAATTTATTTCAATCTGATCTTTATTATTTCTTCCTTTTACTTACCTTAGGATTGCTTACTTTTTCTAGTTTTAGTTTTTTTTAAAGATGAAACTGATGTCATTAATTTGATATATTTTCCCTCTAAAGTAGGTATATAATGACATAAAAGTTCCCTTATGCACTGCCTTAGCTGTATCACATATTTTATATGTCATGTTTTCATTTTCACTATATTTAAAACATTTTTCTGATTTATCTTTTAATTTTCTTCTTTGACCTTTGGTTATTCACAAGTGTGTTATTTAGTTTCTAAATATTTGGAGATATTTTAGAGATATTTCCATTATTGATTTCTAGTTTTCATCTCTGAAAGATTGATTTTTGGTTCTTTTATATCTTCTACATATCTACTCGACTTTCTGTACATATAAAATGTAGTTATAATAACTGTTTTAATGAACTTGTCTACTACTTGTAATGTCTGTATTAGTTCAATAGCAATTTAAATTGTTTGACTTTCTCCACATTAGGAGTAGTATTTTCCTGTTTGGTAATTTTTTATTGAATTAATACATCTTATTTTTTAATTATTTTACTTTTTTATTAAAATATAGTTGATTTCAATATTATATTAGTTTCAAGTGTACATCATGATTCAAAATTTTTATAGATTATACTCTATTTAGAGTTATTATAAAGCATTGACTATATTCCCTGTGCTTTACAATATTTCCTTGTAGCTTATTTCTTTTCTACATAGTAGTTTGTACCTCTTAATCCCCTACCCCTATCTTGCCCCTCCCCTCTGCCCTCTCTCCACTAGTAACTACTGGTTTGTTCTCTATATCTATATCTATCTATATCTGTTTCTCTTTTGTTATATTCATTCATTTTATTTTTTTAGATTCCACATATAAGTGATAACATACCATATTTTTCTTTCCCAGTCTTACTTAATTCACTGAGCATAATAACCTAGGTCCATCCATGTTGTTGCAACTGGCAAAATTTCTCTTCTTATTTATGGCTGAGTAATATTCCACTGTATATATGTACATGTGTATATATATATATATATATATATATATATATATATATATATATATCACTTCACATCTTCTTTATCCATTAATCTGTTGAAGAACACTTAGGTTGTTTCAATATCTTCGTTATTGTAAATAATGCTGCTATGAACATTGGGGTGTATGTATATTTTTGAATTAGTGTTTTCATTTTCTTTGGATAAATACCTAGGAGTGGAATTGCTGGATCACATGGTAGTACTATTTTTAGCTTTTTGAGGAACTTCCATACTGTTTTCCATAGTGGTTAAACCAATTTACATTCCCACCAACAGTGTACTAGGTTTCCCTTCTCTCCACATCCTTGCCAAAATGTATTTTTAGCCTTTTTGATGATAGCCATTCTGAAAGGTTTTCATTGACTTGCGTTTCTTTAATGATTGCTGGTGTTGAGCATCTTTACATGTGCCTGTATGTCTCTTTGCAAAGATGTCTATTCAGGTTTTCTGCATTTTTCTTTTCTTTCATTTTTTAATTGAGTTGTTTGTGTTTTTGATGTTGAATTGTATGAGATCTTTATGTATTTTGGGTATTAATCCCTTATGGGTCATATCATTTGCAAATATTTTCTCCCATTCAGTAGGTTGTCTTTTCATTTTGTTAATGGTTTCCTTTGCTGTGCAAAAGCTTTTAAATTTAATTAGGTCCCATTTGTTTATTTTTGCTTTTGGTTCCTTTGTCTTAGGAGACAGATCCCCAAAAATATTGCTACGATTTATGTCAAAGAGTGTTCTATATTTTCTCCTAGAATTTTTATGGTTTACGGTCTTACATTTAGATCTTTAATCCATTTTGAGTTTATTTTTGCATATGGTGTGGGAAAATGTTCTAATTTCATTCTTTTACGTGTCACTGTCCAGTTTTCCTGGCACTATTTATTGAAGAGACTGTCTTTTCTCCATCATATATTCTTGCCTTCTTTATCATAGATGAATTGACCATAAGAGTTTTGGTTTATTTCCGGGCTCTCTATTCTTTTCCATTGATCTATGTGTTTGTTTTTGTGCCAGTATCACACTGTTTCGATTACTGTAGCTTTGTAGTATAGACTGAAGTCAGAGAGCATGACAACTCCAGCTTTGTTCTTTTTCTCAAGTTTGCTTTGGCTAGTTGGGACCTTTTGGGATTCCGTATAAATTTTAGAATTGTTTGTTTTAGTTATGTGGAAAATATCATGGGCATTTTGATAGGGATTGTATTAAATCTGTAGATTGCGTTGGGGAGTATGGACATTTTAACAATATTAATTCTTCCAATCCATGAACATGGGATACCTTACCATTTCTTTGTATCATCCTCAGTTTCTTTCATCATTGTTTTATAGTTTTCACATTATACTCCTTTCTCGTCCCTGGTTAAGTTTACTCCTACGTAGTTTATTTAGTTTTTTTTTTTTTATGTGATTTTAAACGGGATTGTTTTCTTGCTTTCTCTTTCTAACAGTTCATTATTAGTGTATAGAAAAGCAACATATTCATGTATATTAATATTTATTCTGCAACTTTACTGAATTCATTTATTACTTCTAATAGCTTTTTGATGGAGATTTTAGGGTTTTCTAGTACTATGGGATAACATATATTTTAAATTGTACTTTTCATAAGTATTCTTGAAATCTTTTTATGTAACTTGGTTAAGATTCTTTTAAAGGGTTTCATTCTTCTGGAGCTTGTCTTTTAGGATTTGCTAGGAAATAGAATATTGCTCAATCTAGACCAAATTATTCCCTGCTACTTAGGCAAGACCCATTCATATACTCTACCCAATGTTTTAATAGTCATAAAATTTTCTTTTCTATGTGGTAGAGAGTATTCCCAAATCTGCATTAGTACCAGATACTACTACCTGTAATACTTTTTTGTAATTCTTTCCCCGGACTCTGGTAGTTTCTTTACATACATGTGTATATCAGTACTCAGTGGACTATTTGAGAAGGATTTTCTTTATGGCTCTGAGTTCTCCTTCTATGCAGCTGTTTCTTTTCTGGTACTCTGCTTTTCAAACTCCAGCTGCCTTGATCTTCCCTGACTCTCAGCTCATCTCCTCAACTCCAGGAGTCTGCTGAACTCTCTGCATGGGTTTGTCTTCTATCCATATCCTGGAAAGTATCTCATAGCAGTAATAACTGGATTCACTTAATTTGTTTTCCATCCCTTGGTGATCACTGCCATTCACTGCCTGATATCCAGTTTTTTAAAAACCATTTTTTCATATGTTTTGTTTATTTTTGTTTCAGGCAGGAAGATATATCAAGTCCCATCTTGTCCAGAAGCAGAAAATGCAAACATTTTAATTGAAATTTTATAGAGAGTGATAAACTTTATTGAGTATTTTAGTAGTGAACTCATTGAGCCACTATAACTGCTTGACCCATTTCATATTAAGTACTATTAAATAATTTCTATTTTTCTTTTTTCTTATTCTACCAAAATATATTTAATCAGGATTCATTATTCTCTATGTAAATCATAATTAAGATTTGATTTATCAATTATTTTTTCTCTATCCAAAGTTAGCTATATTAACTTCTGCCACAAAGAGTTTTAGCTTCTGGGCATTATCAAATGAAGTTAAATTTTTGCATGTTAAATTATGTTAGAAAGGTTTAATACCTTAGTCACTTTTTACTCATATGGTTAGTTCAGTTCCATTGAGAGATTTGCATATGTCATTTCAGCAACATGTATCATGATCTAGATCAGTGAACAATCACATATACCTTTTGTTTCAACTTATCCATTAGGAAAATGTCAATAATTCTGTGGGACAGAACAAATGATAAAGAGAGACAAAAGACAGAATGGGACAATGAGGAAGGAAGAGGAAAAGAGGGAGATAGCAAAAGAAAAATTCTATTTGCTACTGAATATGGACTGTTAAACTCTAAATTGTAGACAGACGTCATACCTTTGACCTCAAAGTAGCTGAGGAAACACATGTAGCTTTGGATTTAAATCCTAAAATGTTCCCCTTTGATCTAAAGATGAGGTCCACACTTTTCATATGGCTTAAGAAGATCTGCATTGTATGGTCCATACATTTTCCTTTAGACTCTAGTCTGATTCTGCCCTCAAGTATCCTCACCAGAGAATTCAATTGAGTTTCCCTAAATATGATTTCTCACATACTCAGGCCTTGCCTATAATAGATATTCCACTACTTTGAAGATCCTACCTTCTCTCTCCTTTTGTTGATGTTTTCTGTTTATTCCACAGGTCTCAACTTAAAGTAATTTCCTCTGGAAAATTGTCCCTTAGAACTCTCTGCTCACAAGAATGATTTAAGTATCCGGAGTATATGTCACCATAGTACCTTGCATTTCCTTATAACATTAGATATCACATTATCTTGTGTGCTGACCGGGTATTTGTTGGTTTCCCTCTGTAGACTCTGGAATCTAAAAGGCCATAGATTCCTCACTTTCATCATTGAACAGTTAGCACTTAAGGCAGCAACTGGCCTAAAATAGATCTTAAAAAAATTTCATTTAATTAACGTTGCTTCTCATTCTTATATTGTATGATGTCATGATTCTAAGACTGAACTAATATCTAAGTATGTAGTTGCATTGTTAGGATCACATTTCATTTATCACTCAATTTCTCTCCTAATTTAATTAGGTAAAATAAGGGGAAGTTTTGTCCACAGAAAATCTATTTTTCAAAGAAAGACACCTAACTTGTTAAAGGGAAGAAATAGTTCTTGTTTTAATTAGTATGTCTTCTCCAGATAGCAGAGTGATCTATTAGAATACAAAGTATGGATTTTAATGAAACGGCCATTTCCAAAGGATCCTCCCCTTTGGCACATATTTATTGGGTTAATCAGTGTTCCACAAAACTGCATGTATGTAAGACTGTGTCACTGCTTTTCCCACAGAGGTTTGTAACACTAATGAGTATCAATGACATCGATGTATGATTCACAAAGAAGTTGGTAATTTAAGCTCTAAATCTAGAGAAGAAAAAACCAATATGATTAGAAGGAAAGAAAATTAACTTCCCAATGTCTCTGAAGTCTTAAGTGTGTTCCTGCTTGTTCTGAATAAGCCTCATTTTCATACACTCATATTTCTTAGTTACCATTAATAACGAAATAATGAAGTTGCAAAGGCAATCTTATGAACGAAAGACTAGAGAATTAGAAAGTGCTGTTTGTGTTCAGGTATCCATAATACATTTAACTGGACTGAACCACACTATTACAACATATTTAGCCAAACCCCCAACATCTCAATGACCTCATAGTTTCTGTAATACTCTCTGTTGAAAATACTCCTAAGAGAGAATCTGTTACTCAAATATTTTATGTCTAAAAGACCGATGGTGTGTCTCTTTGACTTAAATTTCTATGTTTGGTTTCTTCCATCTTTTCCAATTATATTTATGAACAAAGCCTTAATAAACTAAAAGTAAAGTTTTAATTAAGGAAGTCCAGGCACCAGCCAACATATAAATATTCTATTGTGGGAAGAGTGGGCATTGAACCTTCCTGGTATCCCTGAAACCACATGTCAGTATCAGCTATGTTTCTTCAACACAAATAAAACTGGCTTTTCTGAAATGAGCCCCAGGAAGGGTGACTTCTAAATTTTGAACTTCAGGTTTATTTTATTTTTTATTTAAAAAAGTTTTTTAACATCTTTATTGGAGTATAATTGCTTTACAATGCTGTGTTAGCTTCTGCTGTATAACAAAATGAATCAGCTATACATATACTTATATCCCCATATCAGGTTTATTATCTTAGTCAAAATGGCTGAGTTCTGACACCTGGAAAATAAAAGCAGTATTATTGGCTCCTGGATACTTACAAACTATTTTTATTATGATATTTCTGGCAACACACACTGCATGCATATTCTTGACTTTGAAAATGCTTCCTATTTCTATAGATTCTGTCCTCATTTGCAGGTGTGATTATAGATTCATGAATGCATCTAATCACTTCTAATATGTACAGCAATCCAGCCACTGCATTGAAATTTTCCTTGATTTTTTGATGAGACTATGGCCTTGAAGGAAGCTCACTGAATTATACAAACCAGAATAGCCTTTAGGAATAGTGAGAGTGGTACATAAAAGTTGGTTCATTTGCAGTTTATTACTGATTACTCTTGATAAGGACTCTAGAACTGTCCCTTATACTACTCTCACTGGCATCACCACACACACACACACACACACACACACACACACACGCCTACACTTTCACACCTCCCATATCTTCTTTCCTAAAAAGAAGAGAAAAAATGGAGTAAAACCTTTAAAAATTGTGAATCACTGTTATATACTTATAACATATAATACTGTACATCAACTATATCTCAATAAAAAAATAAATCTAGAAAAAAAAAAAAAAGAAGAGACAGACATGTTTCCTCAGTCTAAAATTGATATCCTCTTCATTTGAGGAACAATAGCAACTTTCATCTTCCTTCGGTTAACTAAGATTCTGTTTCCCTAAAGTTGAACCAAAGCCACTGCAGGATTTGTGCAAAATTGTAACCTCAACTTATGTTTGTTTCTTAATTGTATCAAGAAAAAATATTAGAAATTTACTTTTCTTCTCTCTGATGATCAATGTGGGGATTAAATTTGATTTGGTGAGAGTACATATCTCAATAAAAGGGCGTCACACAGATAATTTTCCCCCTTTACCTATATTGCACATTAGAATCTTTGAAACATTTGGAACTTTTAGAATGAAATGTACGCCAACAATGAAAAATTGGTACTCTGGTGTGAAAGGAAAATGAGGAAATTTTGGGTGATTGTGTGACTTTCTGACACTACAGTGGACCCAGGATTTTATAGATGCTGCTTCTCTTGTTAGGTGTTGGGCAGCACCTGATAGCACGGCTGCCAAAGAAGTCACAGCCACCCAGACTCCAGGCTCATTAAAACTAGGTTTGAGGCAAGAGATGTCAATCTTCATAATTAAATGGCTCTAGTGATTGTTTCCCCAGGTGCAGTTTCCAGTCATCTCACCTGCTTTCCTAGATATCTCAACTTGGCTTCTGTTCTTGGCTCCTTTTTTGACAAGTTTCTAGATCAAACCACACTTGACCATGATTTTCCCCCCTATCTATGGCTCTTGGATTCCAGCATTCACTCAGTTCTTCTCTGACTCTTGTCTGATTTCAGTGTTACAACACCCCATATCATGACACCTCCAATATAAAATCTCAACAGAGGAACAGAAAGATTATAAGCATGAAGTTGTAGCCTTTTAGTTCTTTATGATCTCATAGATTTTTGACACAATTTTTGATTTTGTAATTTAGAGTATTTATTTTCTAATATTTTCCCGTCATGTTCCTGGCACACAGAAAAACCCAAATATTTTTATTGTTGTTATTATTGTTGTTATCATTATTATTTAGGGATGAGCAAACTAGAACCAAAAACGTTAGTAACTGCCTTAGAGCCACACAGCTAAAAATGATGGAGCCAAGAATTGACTCTGGAGACTGAATATTAAGTTACTTTAAGCTCACCATGTCTTTTTTTTTTTTTTTTTTTAAATAAAGGGGTACTTTTTTTTTTAAAGGGAACTCCTTTATTTACTTATTTATTCATTTATTTATTTTTGGCTGTGTCGGGTCTTCGTTTCTGTGCGAGGGCTTTCTCTAGCCGCGGCAAGGGGGGTCCACTCTTCATCGCGGTGCGCGGGCCTCTCACTATCGCGGCCTCTCGTTGCGGAGCACAGGCTCCAGACGCGCAGGCTCAGTAGTTGTGGCTCACGGGCTTAGTCGCTCCGCGGCATGTGGGATCCTCCCAGACCAGGGTTCGAACCCGTGTCCCCTGCATTAGCAGGCAGATTCTCAACCACTGCGCCACCAGGGAAGCCCCACTATGTCCTTTTTTAAAAAACTTTTTTTTTTTTATTGGAGTATAGCTGCTTTACAACATTGTGTTAGTTTCTGCTGTACAACAAAGTGAATGAACTATATGTATACATATATCCCCTCCTTCTTGGACCTCCCTCCCACCCCCCAACCCCGTACCACCCATCTAGGTCATCACAGAGCCCTGAGCTGAGCTCCCTGTGCTATACAGCAGGTTCCCACTAGATATCTATTTTACACATGGTAGTGTATATATGTCTGAGCTAGCCCAAGGATGTCAATAAGAAATAGAGGAATGGATGCTACTTAAAAAGGAAGGAAAGTTAGCAGGAAGTAAGCATTATCAAACTCTGGCAGCAGATAGACAGGTCCCAGTCACCTGGCTGCAATTACATATCAGAACCACTATCCTCAGGTTGGGGTGCTGGGAAAATTGAAGCCGGTTCCTAGTCTGCAGGAACTTACATGCCAAGCAGATCAATAAAAGGACTCAGGTACAAAGATAAAAAATAATGCAGATGTTGAATTTCCTAAATAGGGATGAGGTAAAATTTACTCTAGTAGCAAGAAGCACTTTGTGATCAGCTTCACAGGTTCAGAATAGATTTCTTTGAGCCCTTGTGCTTTGGATCAGGATTTGTCATGGGAACTGATAAGAATGAGACTGTGGTTGTGGAGAAAGGAGGGCTGAAAACAGTTAACAAAATCATTTTGTACAATGTTATAGAGATTCTCTACAAGTAATACAGGACCTACTAAAATGTGGGCTCCTTTGAGGCAACAGGAGTCTTTAATTGAAGTAAAATACTGTTAATCTGTGAAATATTTATGGATAATTTATTCTTATAATATTAAAAAGTTTAACTAACTCTGTTGCTTCCTCCCCTAAACAAAGAAATGCCAGGATATAGAGAAGATCAACAAAATGTAAAAGCCAACAAATAAATACATAAAAAATAAAAATATAAAGAAATGAGAAATTGAGCCAGGAAACACCAAACATTCAAAACTCACATTGTAAACCCACTTTATAAAATAAGAAATATAAACATGTGCATGAAATTGAAAACCTTTGATTCAATTCTTTTAAAAAATGTGGAACCCTTTCTATGTGACTACCTCTCTGTGTCAGGCAAAATAAACACAAAATAATGGCTCCCCCAAACACGTACACACCCTAACCCTGGAACCTGTGAATATGTTACATTCAATGACAATCGGGACTTTGCAGATACGATTAATTTAAGGATTTTGTGATGAGATTGCCCTGGAAAATCTGCATGATCCCAATGCAATCGCAGGGGCCTTTATGAGCAGGGAGCAGAAGAATCAGATTCAGAAAAAACGATGTGACAGTGGAGGCAGAGTTTGGATGAGTAAAAGAATGTGGGAAGCCTCTATAAACCAGAAAAGGCAAAGAAATGTATCATCCTCTAGAGTCTCCAGAAGAAAGGCAGCTCTGCTGACAATTTGATTTTAACCAGTGAGAATTTTTGACATCCAGAACTATAAGTGAATGAATTTTTAAGCTACCAAGTTTGTGGTAATTTGTTACAACATTCAACAGAAACGAATACATTCTCCAGCGGTATGACTCATGTTTATCAGAAACAGATGGTGTGAAGGGATAAGATGTGCACATGTGTAATTCTAACAAAGCAATACAAGGCAGAAAGTGATAGTGAGATAAACTGAATAGTTTTTTTTCATTTCAGATTGCAAGGAAGAAACAAAATATGCTTTTAGTGGTCAACAAAAGGACAGATCAATCCCATACAAAATTAACAAGAAACTGCGAAGGGAGACAAAAATGCAATAATGAAAACTGAATCCCTGCTGTACTGGGAATCGCCATAGAACTTAGCTTTATCATTATAAAATCCGTTTTAAAATTTACTAAAATCCTCCACTTATAAGGCTAAAGACTAGTTATTGACTATAATGTTAATATTTCCACAAAGAAACAAACCCTAATAATTGAATATGTCCCTTTTGTACAGACAGGTGTAAAGTAGTTGGATGCCATTGCCTGTCTGTGTTACTTCTACTACATATTATAATTAAGCATGGTAAAAACACTCTTCTTGCAATACTACCTCTCCAAATTCTCAACACAAATGACAACTGAAAACCTTGTCTTTATTTCAAATATGCAAATTTCCAAAATCCACATATACTTACCAATTTCTTAGGAAGAGTCCCTTCAGGTCATCTGGAATGGTTTGTTGAACACCAAATCTCTGAAATAAATCAATTTTTTACTAGTGTAAAACTGAAACACACACATACATATTTGTAACTGAATAGTAGTGTAACTGAAACACACACATACATATTTGGCAACAAATTGATTCATAGTCAGATGAGATCAATGAGGCTGCTTGCCAAATTAAACTGGATCATCAGTTTGAGTCCTTGCATAATTTCTTAACTGATAGATCTGCTCAGTTCATGGATTGTTGACTTGCAGAAAGCATGCCATATGAGACCACTGTTAAAACTGATGGTTTGGGCAATGAAGGCACACATGATGAATGAGAAAAGAAGAAAAAAATATTGTCTACCTCTTCACCAAAGGAAAATGTAAATAAGTCAGAGCTGTATATTTAAGGTTGATCAGGTGCTGGCTATAACTTGAGGCTTGGGGTCTGTTCTAAAAGGCTTTTGGATTTGGATTATCACATTTTCTACTATTATTGGTGACTGTTGGATTAGGGTGGCAGAGAATACGTTTCTACTACTGTCATCATCTCCATTCCAGAGACCTCAACTAAGAACTTTGAATCCTTTGACTAGTCCCTTTGCTTTCTTATCTCTCTATGATGAAAACGTAATTGGAGATATATTTACAGTTTTTAGGCCACTGTAAAAGAGTCTGAAGCTAAGAGAAGGTTGAAAATAACCTACTCTTTTCCTCTATCTTGGATAAGGATAAAAGTCATTTGTTTCATACTCCCTGAAGACACATTTGATAATATCTTTGATATAGATGTGGGTCAAACAGGGATGCTTCCATGCCGGCAGGTTCTGGAAGTAAGCTTACTTTTTACTTACTCTCTGACAGGAAATTCCTTTAAACTCATTACTCAGACTTCAGTTTTGAATTTTCAACCGCTACCACTAGTAATAATTGTTATCTATAGTAAATGACTTGGCATTGTTGAAACCCTCACCCATTCACACACTGGTGCAAAAATAAAATACCCAATAAAGCTGCATGACCCTATTAGACATTAAAAACCACCCAAAGCCATGCACTTGAGACACAGAAAATATATGAGTTTTGTAATCCTAAAACTTCTTTTCATCTAATTTTGCTGTTTTCACTAATAGACTATGTTTATACTGCCAGTTACAGTTGTGCCTGAGTACATTGACAAAAGCAATAAATTAGAAAATAAAACTATCTAGTAATTCAGGCATCATTGTGGATCAGAAATCCAAACTGTTAAAATGTAAAACACTTGGAATTTTTACATGAATTGACCAAGGCATTCTAGATTTTTATGCCCCAAATCTTTTTATAGTTTATATAGTTAATCAGTAACATTATCTGAATATTTTAATGATTACTCACATAAAATTGTGAATTTTAAATCTCAAAATGTATAAATACCTGATATGCATTAAGAATTCCCAAGGCAAGTTTCATACACGTAAGCTTACCCTTTAAACTGTAGTGGTCTTGATATTTTAATAACCTAAAGTGTCATGAGAAGCACTATGGATATAAAGTTAGCAACTTATTTGTGTGATATTTGCCATGTTTTTACTTATTTCAATATACTCACACAAAAATGGTAGTAAAATATATTCTTTTCCCATAGATATATAAATTATGTAATTTTACACATAAGCACAAAAGACCAAAATAAGGATTCAAGTTCAAGATTCTCTGAATTCATTATAATGTTGAGGTAAACAAGTTGATGTAGCTCATTAAAAGGAATGTGGAGTGGATCATTAAAATCCTTCCAAAATTTATCCATTTATAGACATATCCATCTGTACTGACAGTCATTCAGCTACATGTTTTGCCATCAACATGTGTAAATGTGGCAAGATTTAAATTGTTTCTCTACAATGAAAACACAATTTTGTTCTAGTTTCCTGATTGTATATTATATTCTTTCTGAAAATTTGTGTTTCGTCCTTTGAGTGGTAATTGGCATTCATCTCTCATATGTTGTTTTATCATATGCCTTTCTCCTGGTGCTGAATTTGGCTATGAAAAACATAAGATTCTTAGCATCCAATCTTCATATTTAGGGGATGATAAACTTGGAGGCATATTAATTTGTATTTAATATTTATGTTTTGCAGCTTGACCTCATTAGTGATTTTTGTTACCTCAAGAGTTAGAGCACAGGAAGCTTTCTAAAATTTCTTTGAAGTAAGTGAAGACAGCATGGTTAATATTGTTACTTAAAGAAGAATATAGTGACATAAAGAGAGAAGGTGCCATCACAAGCCAGAAAAAGAAATAGAATAGAATCTTCATCATTAATGGTTGTTATGATTTGTCCACAAGACCATTTTCTCATTACACAGATGGCATATCTCAGCAATATGAATCCTCCAGGTTTTGCAAATAAATCAAGATCAGCGAACTGAAATATATATATATTTATCTGCTTTGAATATAGGAAATGATAAGATCCAATAATAACCCATTAATTAAAAAGCAGAATTTAATTATCAAAAGTGCATATTATAAATATTTTTGAAAGATAAATAAATTTTTTCCAAGATTTTAATGCTGGCATGTATATGAGAAATGAGAAGATACAATATGGTAGTAAAAATGCAAATCATAATGGGATACTGCTAAATTTGTAGCCAGGGATTAACAGCCAATCTTGAAAACTGCTTTCTAGCAAAATTTGAATAAAACTTAAACTATTTATTAGAAAAGGTATTGGGTGATATCAAAGAAATAGTGTCCACCTCTTCTGTAAACTATATTATAGTTGTATAGATGTACTAGGCTATATAGTAGTTCTCTTAAACTATAAGCCTCTGAAAGCAAATTCTGAGGATAATTCTTTTTTTCCATTCTTTTCAGCATTTAGAGTATTGCTTTTCAGAACAAGAGACACAAGATATGTTTATTTGTTGAATGAATAAATGAATGAATCATGTCAAGTAGGAATATTTTCAGCCACTATTGATTCTCTAAACCATGAAATCTCATAATACATTATTCTCTAGTTCACAACTATTTTGTAAATTTATTTTCAAAATATACATGATGGAGACTTCCCTGGCATCCCAGTGGTTAAGACTCCGCACTTCCACTGTGGGGGGTGTGGGTTCGATCCCTAGTTGGGGAACTAAGATCCCACATGCTGCGCGGTGCAGCCAAAAAAAATAAATTAAAAAAAAAGATATATTAGAAACAAAAACCAAAATATACGTGATGATTCCTGCGTGGCTAAAAACACTAATTCTCTCTAACCATCTGTATAACACAATGACCAAGAGGGTGGGCTCTGGAAACAGACAAACCTGAATTTAAATTCAAGACTTGAATGTTGTGGAAATTAGGTAAGATATTCGGCCTCTCTGATTTTAAGTTTTTGTGTTGATAAAAAGAAATGAATATAATAGCAACAACTTCATAGGACATTATAAGATTTAAATGAGAACTATTAAGTCAAATGTTTAGTACAGTTCCTAGTACATATTAGTTATATAACAAAAAGTAGTAATTATTGTTATTTGATTTCTTGTCCTATTCTCATAACTTTTCAAAACCACTCCAGTAAAATAATTCATAATCTCTAAAACATTTGAAGACATTTTGGAAAACAATATCACAAGATAACAATGTTAGTCAAGTTAGTCAATGTAAATATATATTGACCCCTTATCATGTAACAGGAACAATGGAGGATGTCAAAAGAACACAACCAAAACTTCAGAAGTGATTGTTCCAAAATATCCATAGTTTTACATTTCCTCTCTCTGAAAGTCTTCAAATTGCAAAATAAAAAGAGCCAAAACTAAATAATAATTTATCTTTACTGTAATTAGAAAACAGTCCCACATCTACTAAATAGAATACAATTTGGACCAAGTAATCCAAGAAAAATTCTTGTGGTAGCTAGGAAGAACACTTAAGGAGATCTCACGCACATGATTTGGGGAAAACTGTAGTCTCAGATTGAATGTTAATTCAAAAATGTTAAAATTCACTACAAATATATGAGTTCATAGACAAAGAAATGTTGATTATGAAAAATTACTAAATATGCAAGTTGTTTATAATAATCAATTTAATGCACCTCCCGTAGAATTTGGCATGTTGAGACAAATTAAAATGAATGACATTATAGAAGATTTGGACCACAATTCGTTACCCATTGTACACTGTCTAGGATTGATCAAGGGCTAAAAATCTGAATAATTTTAAAAACTGTACTAATGGTTTATGCCCTATTCTTTGACCATAGTGGAAAATATATAGAAATTAATAACCAAAAATAGATAAAAATGATATGATCATAAATAACCATTAAAAGTTAAGTTATTATTTGGACAAAGATACAAAAATGAAATTATGGAAAAAAGTTTAAATGTCACAATGAGTATGTTTAACATTAAACCTATGAAATACAAATAAAATTTTATAAAAATAAACATATTATATGTACAATTTTTTTCAAAATAAAATATCGATATTCAGAAAAATAAACAAGAAAAAGGACAAATCATAACCATGTAAAATTTAACTTAGGACACTAATAAATATAAATCCATAAACTGATTAAATAAAAAGTAAAACAACAATAGCATATATAAATGGCACTCAGTGTGGGTTCTGTGACAATAATAAGTAATACAGACAAAATTACAATGAAGGTTTTTAGGGGGAAAAAATAAAATATGTAATGTCCATAATGTCTACCATTAGGAATGGGAGATGAGATACGACCACAGATATATAAGAAATAAAAATATAAAAATACTTTTAGATAGTAGAATTCCAATTCCAGCCATAACAGAGTAGATAGCACTAAGGTTCCCATTTAAACTATAGAAAATAGGTAAGGTAAAATACATATTTAAAAATACATCTCTATGAAAGTCATTGGGAGCATCCAACACAGATAAGAATCTGAAGGGTTAGAATCTATAAAAAAAGGGAAGCATATATAGTGAGTTCCACAGTCATCTCAGCATGTTCAACAAAGCCTTTTTCTATATCTTGCAGTGCAGCATATTTGCGCCAAGTAGAGAGAAGCAGTCCTACAGAACTGGAGATTCTAGAAATTCAAGTCTGGGGTAACCAAACTTGTAAGGTCCTAAAGGTCTTGGAAAGGGAACAAAAACACAAAGAAGCCCAATAATATGAACATAGGTTCCAATTATGTCATTGTTCAACTCTTAAGCTGGACATTCACATGAACAGGTTCTAAGAAATCCAAATCTTTGTAGGTGGGAGCTGAGTGGAGATGAGAGAAGCCTCTTGACCCACGAAAGGGGGAGTTGGATTCAAGTCACACCAAGGTAGAAGAAAACATCCTGGATTTTAGTCAAGAACCCAAAAGGAGCATACATCCAAGAAGTAAGGGCCATGCCCTAAAAGCACTAAGTATGCCTACCAAGAGAGCAAAACTCAAGACCAACTCTAAAAAATTCTAAGACCAGGCCTCAATAGATAATCCACTAGTATTCTATCTGCTGCTAATAGAAAAGTTAATCTCATTTGGAGGAAATATAACAGTATCCAGAATATTCAACACCTACACAAAAATTTAAGCATGCTAAAAACTGTATCTATTAAATAAAAAAGCAAAGAAAAAAAAGATAAAGGAATACAACTCACAGCAATTAACTTATTTACTGTATCAAATATGGGCTTAATAATTATGATGACTATGGGAACTTAAAAGAAATAACAAAATAGATGAAGAGGTGAAAAATTTCAATAGAAAATTGAAATTTTTAATAAAATAATCAAATATATATATTCCAGGTCTAAAGTAATATATCTAAAATTAAGAATTAATAGTGAAATAGGAAAGGGAAATTAAGAGGTACAAACTTCCAGTTACAAAATAAATGAGTGACAAGGATGAAACTACAGCATGGGGAAGATAGTCAATAATAACATAATATCTTTGTATGCTGATAGATGGTAACTAGACTTTTTGTGGTGATCATTTTGTAGTGTATAGAAATATCAAATCACTATGTTGTGCACCAGGAACTAACATTGTGTTGGAGGTCAATTATACTTCAAAAAACAAAAAAACTCATAGAAAAATAGATCCGACGTGTGGTTACCAGAGGCGGGTGTGGAGGGGAGGGAGAACTGGATGAAGGTGGTCAAAAGGTATAAATGTTACCGAACCAAGTTTGTTTGCCCAGTGAGCAGCAAGCCAAACACTGAGACACCAAGGTTTGCAGCAGAGAAAAGGTTTATTCACAAGGCAGCCAAACGAGAAGGCAGGAGAACAAATCTCAAATCTGTCTCTCCAAAGGCAAGGGGCTCAGGATACTTATGAGATAAAGCTGAGGCATAGGAACATGGGGAAAGGTAACTAGAGATAAGAAAACAGTGAGATAAGTGTGATTCTGTGCAGGCACAAGTAAGCTACAGTCTTCATGGGATGCATTTTTAGAATATGGCCGCGGTAGCATAGCATATTCTGAGGGTGGAGTTTTTGGTCCTCTCACCTTTTGGTCAAAGAGCCACTGAGTGGACACACACACATGTCCAGTTGCAGGCTAAGTGATCCTAACCAGTCTTAACTGGATCGAGCTGATCCCCAGTTTCTGAAAACTGCTGATCCCCAGTTTCTGAAAAACAACTCAGGCAAACATTTTATTGTTTAGGCTACATGATGCTTGGAGGACATGCAAGTTTTTATAAAAACAATTAAAAGGAGCTTCGTCTGTGAAGGCAGGTTACAGTTTATATTTTTTTCCCCTTTTATTTATTTATTTATTCATTCATTCATTCATTCATTTATTTATTTTTGGCTGAGTTGGGTCTTCCTTGCTGCACATGGGCTTTCTCTAGTTGCAGCGAACGGGGGCTACTCTTCGTTACGGTGCGTGGGCTTCTCATTGCGGTGGCTACTCTTGTTGCGGAGCACAGGCTCTAGGCGTGGGCTTCAGTACTTGTGGCTCACGGGCTTTAGTAGTTGTGGCTCGTGGGCTCTAGAGTGCAGACTCAGTACTTGTGGCGCATGGGCTTAGTTGCTCCGTGGCATGTGGGATCTTCCTGGACCAGGGCTCAGACCCATGTTTCCTGCACTGGCAGACGGATTCTTAACCACTGCGCCACCAGGGAAGCCCTACAGTTTATAATTTATTTATGGCTAACTGATAACTACCCTCGGTTTCACAAATTTATGGTTATAAGATAAATAAGTACTAAGGATGTAATGTAAAACGTGATTAATATAATTAACACTGCTGTATTATATATGAATGTTAAGAGAGCAAGTCCTGAGACTTTTCATCAAAAGGAAAAACTATTTTTGCTTTTTCTTTTATTTTGTATCTATATGAGATGATGGATGTCCCCTAACCTTACTGTGGTAATCATTTCATGATGTATGTAGGTCAAACCATTATGTTATACAGCTTAAACTTATACAGTGCTGTGCGCCAATTATATCTACATAAAACTGGAAGAAACAATTCACTAGACAGATTTAAGAGCAGACTGAACATTTCAGTGGAAAAATTAGTGAATCTAAAGTCAGAGTGAAGGAAAATACTTAACCTGAAGCACCAAGAGGAAAACATAGGAAAATAAGGTAATAGCAGAATAGATATGAGGAACATAGGCAAGGGTTAAATATACATAATAGAAATGGAAGAAGAAAGAGAGAATACAGAAAAAGCAGTATCAGAATATATAAACGCTGAGAATTTTCTAGAGAACCTCAACAAACTCTATACAAAGAAAATTACATCGAGGCACTTTATAGTCAAAATGCAAAAATCTCAAAGAAAAAGAGGAAAAAGTCTTAATGGCAGTCAGAGGAAATATGACATGTTTCCCTCAAATATCAATGAGTGTGGGTAACTTTTCCACACAGACTATAAAAGCCAGAAAATAATGAAACAATATCTTTAAAGTGATGACTGAAAAAACAACAACTTCCAAGTAGAATTCTGTAACCAGAAAAGTACCCTTAAATAAAGATGAAATAAATATAAATTTAGACCAAAAAACAAAAAGCAAAGAGAATTTCTCTCCAATGAACTGTATTACAAGGTAATCTAGAGGAAATTCTTCAGACTGCAGGGAACAAATCCAGGATGGAAGCATGGAACTGCCGAAGGAGTGAAGAGCATTGAAAAGGTAAATATAAAAAGAATATTGAATGTTTAAAGCATACATGGTAGCTATTTCTTTGGGAATGTATAACATAAATACATAAGTAAAATATATTTAAAATAGCAAACACATAGGAAGTAAATGAATTTAAACTTTATATGGCCTTACATTGTTGGAAAAGCAGTAACAGTACTAATTTACAATAGATTGTAGTAAGCCAAAGATGCACATTATACTCTGTAGGTTAGGATAACTGGTAAAATACTGTACAACAAATAAATAAATAATAAAGTACCAAAAATACTTGGTTAATCCAAAAGAGAAAAGAAATAAAATTAAATCAGTACTTACATGGAATTTACTAGACTACATACCCTAGGTAAAATATTGAGATAGTCAGAATGTATAACAGCACCCAAAACAAAACTATCTGCTGTTAAAGGAGACAAATTTTAATTATAAGACAAAAAGTTAAATGCAAAAGAAAGTGGAGATATGTACCATAAAAGCACAAAGAAAAAAGCTATGTGGCAAAATACATGGTAAGACAAAATATTTTGAAAGCTAAAAGGGGGCATTTAACACTGAAAGAAAGGTCAGTTTAACTAGGTGATATAACACTTCTAAATATCACACAACCATTACCATAGTTGGATAATTTATATAATATATAACACACCAGTTGATCGGATTAAAGGAGAAAGAGAAAAATTTGAACAGACCAACACATAAAGAAATGAAATTAATAATCAAAAATCAGTAATTAAAAAATCTTCTTATAGAAAAAACACAGGCTTAGATCGCTTTGTAGGTGAATTCTACTAAAATAGTAAAGAAGAAATAATACCAAGTTTTCCCAAAATTTTTCAGAAAACTGAGAAGTGAACATGTCTTAACTTATTTTAAGAGATCAGTATTACCCTGATACCAAACCAAAGACATCACAAGAAAACTATAAAACAATATGCTTCATAAATATAGATGCAAAAAATATAAACAAACCAATCCAGCAAACATAAAAGGGATTATATACCATGACCAAGTGGGGTTGTCATGGGAATGCAAGGTAAGAGTAATAGCTGAAAATTAATGTAGCACATCATATTAATAGATTAACCGGTAAGAACTATATGATCATTTCAACAGATACAGAAAAAAATTATAATATCCACCATCTATATATGATTTGTTAAAAAAAGTGCAAGAACCTAGAAATAGAATGGAACTTCCTCAAACTGATAAAGGGTATCTATAAAAACTCAAAATTAGCATACTACATAATATTGAGAGCTAAATGCTTTCCCCATAACTGAGAAGAATACAAGTATATCTGTCTCACGACTTCTATTCAGCACTGCATTGAAATTTCAGTGCAATCAGGGAAGAAACAGAAATAAAAGGCATCCAGACTAGAAAGGAAGAAGTAAAACTGTCCTATTTATACATGACATGATCCTGTATGAACCTAGTCAAAGAAATACACAAAGAAATATACTACAATGTATAAAAAAGTTCAGCCAAGTCACAGAATATAAGATCAACATACATTAGTTTGATTTCTACATATTACCAATAAAATATTTTGGAACAAATTTAACAAAGAAGTCAAAATTTACACTATTAAAACTACTGAACGTTACCTTAAAAAATTAAAGACCTTAATTAATAGAAAGATATCCCATGTTCATAAATAGAGATACTTAATATTGTTAAAATGGTAATACTTCCCAAATTGATCCACAGATTCAACACAAACTCTATCAAAATCCCAGCTGGCTTTTTTTGTAGAAATTCTTTGAAGAAATTGAAAAGTTGATCCTAAAATTTGTATGGAAATGAAAAGTAGCCAAAAATACCAATATGTTCTTAAATAGAAGAATAAAGTCAGAGAACATACACTTCCAAATTTCAAAACTTACTACAGAGTGGTAATAATGAAGAAAGAGAAGTACTGACAAGAATAATCATAGAATTCAATAAAATATAATTGAGAAATCAGAAATTCATATGCAAAAAGATGAATTTAGACCTTTACCCCACACCATACAAAAAAATTAATTCAAGATGGATCATAGATTTAAACATAAGAGCAAAATAAAAAAAACTCTTAGGAGAAAACATAGAAGTAAATATTTGTGACCCTGTGTTTCTTATATAGTTTCTTAGGCAATGGTTCTTAGATATGACTATGAAATAAGAGCTAAAAGAAAATATGTCAAATTGGACACAAGGAAAGACTGCAAATATTCTAAAATTGGATTGTGGTGATGGTTGAACAATTCTGGAATTTACTAAAAATATTACACTGTGTACTGAAAACAAGTGAATTTTATATTATGTGACTTATACCTCAATAAAGCTGATTCATTTTTTAATATAGTTCATAGGGATATTAGTAAATTGATGGAGCAATCAGATAGTACATAAGAATTCATTATATTCTTTACATTTTTGCAATCCTAGCAAAATTCAAAAAATTTTCTTGACATATATACACTACCATGTATAAAATAGATAACTAATGAGAACCTACGTATAGCACAGGCAACTCTGCTCAGTGCTCTGTGGTGACCTAAATGGGAAGGAAAGCCACAAAAGAGGGGATACATGTATACGTATAGCTGATTCACTTTGCTGTACAGCAGAAACTGACAAAGCAGTGTAAAGCAACTATACTCCAATAAAAATTAATTTAAAAATTCAAATACTTCAAAATACTTTAAAAATAATATTGAAAGAAAATATATGTCTTAAAATGTGTGATCGCTTTCTGAGAAAGGTACACAATTTTTTTCCACTAAGAAAACATTGGTGATTTAAATATTTAAAACTCCTGTGTGGCTAATGACATTAAAAATGAAATTAAGCAAATTACACTCGTGGTGTTCATTACAACCAAGTTCTCATGTGTCTTGCTGTACACAGGGCCTGTTATCTGCCTGGTTGTTTCCTTGAAACTAGGCCTCTGGGTGGGTTTGGTTAGATAAGGACTGAATCAGCTCTCAGTTAAATGCAGGGTGAGAGGGCCTGGGGTACCAGAGAGAGCATGGTTCTGGACTGAGGTATGGAGTGGCTGCTTTCCAATTTAGCAAATCACGTTATCCAGAAGCAGCAGCACCCATGGCAGTCTAGCTTGGTAGTATGCCTCTGGGGGTCATTCATACAGCTCATGCTTCAATGATGTTCCTAAGCCCTGACAAAGGTATGGGCTTTGTAAACCACAGATATCCCTTTCTCATTTATCCGGTTAGTGTTGACACTTTTCTGCCACTGAGTTCTGAGTTATATATTGGAAAAAATGATATTTAATTTACATGACAGATAGTTACTATTTTTACTGTATAAAGAACTTCCATAAATCCATAAGTAAGAGATAAATACCCCAGTTAAAAAGAAGCAATTCACTTGAGAACATGTATTTATAAGGATTAAGCATATGAGAAGATTTGTAATCACACTCAAATTTAAAAAAATCAAATTAAAGAGATAATGTGTTATCATTTTTCACCTTTTAAATTGGCAACGTTAAAAAGAGGGATACTATCCACTATGAGCAAAGGTATGGAGAAACAAGCAATATTTTATATTATAATAACTATGTAAGTAGATACTAACTTATGAAGGATTTGGTAATATTTTGGAAATTTTTAAGTAATCTGGAGTTTGATCCAAAAATATCTTTTTTAGGAATTTAAATAAAGAAACACTTCACTCTCTGATCCTTGTACCCTTGAACAGTAAGTACACATTCCCTGGTAGATATTCAATAAATACTTTTTTCATACTGTTTGTGAAAACGTATATTTACAAAAGCCTCATTAAAACAGTATTGAAAAAATAAAATGTTGGAAACAAGCAAAATATAAAACAATAGGGGATCAGTTAAATCATATTTATAATATACTGAAATACTATCCAATCATTAAAACCAATCAGGTAGGTCTCTATGTGTGTATGAACACTCATTAAGAATCAGTTGGTATAATAAAATCTCATTTGTTATCAAACTCAGAAATCATAAAGGAAACTATTGGTACATTTTAAATTAAAAAATTACATATGGCAATACACATTCAAATACACTCATATACACACCAAACCCTCTAGAATAAATGTAAGTAAATAATTGTGATATATATACTTGCAAAATATAAAGCAGATAAAGAATTATATGTCTAATAAAGTGCTATTTAAAAGCAATAAAATATGTAGCTCCTACCAAGATGGCAACATATGTAGATGTTTCTGAATTCTTCATCCTCCTAGCTGCCTATTCTCCTTTCTGGAGTAAGACTATCACTTGGATAAACACACTAGCAGAAACCTGGGAGAGTAACTAAACAGGTCCATACAACCTCAGGGAGACAAAAACAATGATATGTCATTCTTCTTTTATCCTGGTGGGATCTGAGGGTCCTGAAGCCTAAAAGAAAGCTTACCTAGCTTTCAGACCATGGACAAAGCTTTAAGCAGAACCAATATTATTCCACGTGGGATCTTCCTGAAAATTAGAAAAAAAGCTGGCTATACTCCTTCCTTCTTGGGTACATGGCTTAGCCAAGAGGGGCATGAGCTGGTTTTCTGGCCCTACTCATCTCCTCAGTAGTCATTTTTGTGCAATGTGACTCCTACATAAACACAGATAATGTCCCTGGGCATGAATTCATTGAAAGAGCTCCTGGAGACAACAGAACACTGTCAATAGTATTGAGGAGGCCTACCCTGGCTTGTTTACTGGTCATGCCTGCAAATGATTCTGGAAAGGGAAGTCCTTGATCACTTGTGAACACCTGGAGGAGGATCACTGGTGATCTGAGTTCAGTCTACATGGGTCACAACTGGTCCACAAGAATAGAAATTGCTGTGCTGGCCACCAAACACTAATGGCCTAGTTTGCCAGGTGAGGACACACAAAACCATAAGCAAGTAAAGAGAAATAACAACTTCAGACATTAAAGAACTAGAGGAAGAAAGGACAAGATAAATCCCTAGAAAAAGTAAATAAAGCTGATTAAGGATGCAGGTGAGATTTTCAACTAAAAAACAGTAAAAAAAAATCTCAACATTTAAAAAAAATAGTGTTTTTAATATATTTTTAATAACTCTGTAATTTAAAATTCAATCAACAAACTAAAAATATAGTATGATCAATATTGAGAATTAATGGATTAGAATGTCATGTACAATGCCAAAACATGTGGCAAACTAAAGAAAAAATAGAAATAATAAAGGTAAAGATGAGAAACCTGAAGAATAGCTTCAGAAGATATAACATCCAAATGCGGACATTCCAGAATGAGTAAGGTACAGAAATAGTAACAAATAAGCAAATAATAAGATATTATTTATCTTTATAAGAAAAAAGACTGGCTTCTTCAGATTGAAAGGGCTCATTGAGATTCAAGTAAGATTAATTTTAAAAATGAGACCTAGACACATGTTTTTGAAATTCATGAATAACAAATATAAGGAGAGAATCTTACAAACTTCCCTACAGAAGGAACAAGCTTCTTATCAGGGAATGATGATCAGATTTTTCATATCAGGTACAGAAAACAAGATGATGGTCAAATAATATCTGCAGTCTACTGAGAGAAAATGATTTGCCTTTCAAGAATTCTATAGCCAAGACAAGATACCATTCCTCTATCAAAAAGAAAGAAAGATAGTACTATGCAAATTGTAGAGAGACTGTCAGCATACTTGATGCATTCTTTTAACTAAGTAAAAATTCAATAAGAACATAGATCTCAAAATGCAAAAGATAAAAATAAACAAAATCATCTACACCTGTGTATATATGTGTAAGAGACTGCATGAGTGTGTGTGTGTGTGTGTGTGTGTGCACACAGACACGTATGAATGAATGGCACTAGTATTTTAAAAAAATTTTTTTACTCTATCTTCTAATTATCCTATCACCTTGGGATGAGTTCAATCACCTTGTTGACAGTAAGGAGCAGAAGATTGCAAAGTAGCAAGCAGACACGTGGCTAATAAAGTAAGTCATATCACAAAATTTACTATTCCCAGTCCCAGGGTCTCCCCTTATGCAACAAGTCCAGTTGTTCATTTACAGTGACTTGAACCATACTACGTGAGATGCAATAGTTCTTCAATAACCAAGAAGTTCTCAAGCTCTCAGCCTTAAAAACAAATTCCTCTTATTTAAAACTCAAAGCACTTCCTTATAATTTCATCATTTGTCTGAAGCCCTCCCAGATTTCTCATAGGAATTATCCTAACATGGAGCTAGTCAACCAATTTACCACACCAACAGTCCCTTGTAGTTTTTTGCTTCCCTTAACAAACCATTATTGACATGAGGAAGAACCTGCAACCCAGGTCACTGGTAATGGGACTTGCACTTGGACTTCCCATTCTATTTGGTTGAGCTCTATGTTCTTGACCTACTTACTTTTATGGGTGAAAGATTGTAAACCAATGTGGTATCTTCCCCAATAATGGTCTGTTTTTCTTAATGTTTCCTTATTTCCAAAAAATAAACCTAAATTTTCCTCCTTAAGAAAAATAACTTTTCCTTCTGATTTCTAATTGCTTACAAAAATGTTATGTACATATGAGATATGTGAAAAACAATACTAGCCTAAACTAAAAGTTTTAGATTATTTCAAGAAACAATTCATAAGGGTGGGAAGGTAGGCAGAGACAGTACTATATATTGACATCATTTCCTTTAAGCACAAGTGAAAACAATATTTTTCAGAATGTCTTGCAGTTATAGTGGGGCCATGTGACTAATTCAGGATGATGAAATATGAGTGGAAGTGAAGTATGTAAACATATTCTTTGAAGCTTCAGCTTTCTCTTTCTCTGCCACAGCCATTGAGGGGGCCACAAGCTGAGATGGTCGAGTCAAAAATGAAAACACCTTAAATCACTGAATCTCCATTCAGAGGGAGCTTCCCTTAAGAGCTGCTACAGCTCCTACAGACTTTGCATAACTGACAATAAACTATAATGTGTGAAGTAACTGAAATTCTGAGATCCCCCATATAGCCTAACTTAGCTTACCCTGAATAGTACAGGAAGCAAAAAACAGAAGTGGGAAAGTTAATGTTTTCTAAAGCTTTTATCTTGGATTGTCGTTTAATATGATAAAGAAAAAAAGACATATTAAATTATGATTGTTAGGAATGGGAAGATAAGCATAACCATATTGAAAAGCATAGTAGCATATAATTAGCAAGGCAGAAAGGGAAATAATATAGGTATAATAAAGTCAGAAAAGTAATAAAAAGGAAAAAGAGAACAACCACATAGTAAAATAAATAGCCAACATAAAATAAAATGCAAGTAATAAAAACAATTATATTATTTATAACACTAAATGTAAACATGCTGAATTTCTTGTTAGAATGGGTAAAAACAAAATCTACACATATGTTGTTTACACACAAAAAAATTAAAATAAAATAAAGTGATAAAAACAAGTTAGAAATAAGAGATGGGCAAAAAATTCCTAGACAATAATAAACAATAGAAAAAAAGACCTGACAATATTTCCAGCACACTGGAATCTATGTACAAAAGCATTCAACACGGCAAAAAAACACTATATATAAGATAAAAAGTTTATATTTTCAAAGAACAGACTTAAAACTTCAAATATTGAACAAGATAGCAAACATGCACATAAACTTTCTTTTTTAATAATACTAATATTTACTTAAAAATATTCTAAGTTTTTTAGACATGAACATTGAATAGATTTTTTTTATTGTGGTAAGAACACTTAACATGATATCTACTTTCTTAAATTTTCAAACACACAATACAGCATTGTTAACTATAGACACAATGTCATACAGACGATCTCTAGAACTTATTCATCTTGCATAACTGAAGCTTTAGCTGCATTGAACAGCAGCTCCCCATTTCCCCATTTTACTAGTCCCTGGCAACCACCATTCTATTTTCTGTTTCTACAAATTTGATTATTTTAGATACCACATATAAGTGGAATCATGAGTGACTATCCTTCTGTGACTATTTCACTTAGCGTAATGTCCTTCAGATTTTTCCATGTTGTCACATATGAGAAGATTTCCTCTTTTTTTTAAGCCTGAATAATATTCCACTGTAGGCTTATATCACAATATTGTAGTATTATTCACAATATCAAAGATATTGGAAGTAACCTAAATATCCATTGACAGATAAATGGACAAAACAAATTTGTAAAAAGTTTATTTCTGAAAAATAATTGTAATTGGGAGAATTCAACACATCTCTTTCTCAATTTTGACAAATCTTATTTATTAAAATAGAGCAGCTATAATGGATTTGAATGTTCCAGTCACTATCAATAAACAAATATTTTCACAAATTGAATAATTATATTAATGGAATAAATCCTTAGATCCATGAAACAATTACAAACATTAAATCATCTACTTGACCACAAAAACACTTATTAATTTTCTTTTAAGTAGAGAATTCATAGGCTATATTCTTTGAACATAATATATAAAATTAAAATGAATTATTAAAGTATGACCCCCAAATTTCAAGTTCTAAAAACACTCTCCTAAATAATCCTTGTATAAATGAGGAAAACAAAATAAAATTATAAATTAACTAGAAAGTTATAAGAAAAAGTATAGTTTGAAGCAAAACTGATGAGATTTAGAGCAGTACTCAAAACATAGGGTTTTCATGTTTTCTTTATTCAAATTAAAGACTAATAATAATAATAGCTAACATAATCCATTTATTTACTATGTGTCAGGTATTGTTCTAAGAACTGACCAGTATAATTAACTCTTACCACAAATCTAAGAGGTAAATACTGTTATTATTCCCATTTTACAGATGAGGAAATTCAGACACAGAAAGATTAAAGAACCTATCCAGCATCACAGAGTTAGCAAGTTGTAAAACCAACATTCAAACCTAGGTGGTCTAGGAGTAATGAAATAGATAAACCATTAGAAGTCCAAATGCATACCCAAATTTTAGAATGGCATATCTTTTGATCAATTAATTATATTTTTAGGTACTGATGCTAATTGCATAGTTGGATGATTGTAGTCATGTGCGTCTCTCAGGATCCTAGATCATTAAAAATATTGGCAACTATTTAAATGTCCATCAGTTGGGGGCTCGTTAAAACGGAAATATCATAGCCACAAAATGAAAGACCTGACATAGAACAATAGATCATAATGTAGATATATAGTTATCGCCACTGAAATGCACCTACAATTTGTTTCATAAATTAATAGGTTACAAGCCTCATGTAAAATATGGTAATTTAATAATTTCTATGTACATAAAAGAAAATATCTGAAGGTATTTAGATGATAGAATTTTTAGTGATTTTTTTAAATCTTCCTTTTAATTCCTTTTAGAATTTGAATTACTTTTCGGTGTTAATATTACTTTTATAATGGGAAAAAAACACTCTTCACTTTGAGAAATGAAAAAAATCATGAATTCTGGGCATTTTTAACAAATGAACAGAGAAATGTTGCAAATATTTTAAGGTTATATACTCATCACCTTTTTATATAATCCAGTCTTAGGAAACATAATCAAAGAAAGGGCTAAATTTAGATTCAAAATCATTAGATGAGACATTAGTCATAACTTTTTGCTTCATAGCAAGTTTAGCTCATTATCTGCTTGTAACAAATGCAAAAGGAAGGCAGATACTGGGTTCTTTGCAGAATAACAATTAGTAGCTTCCTAATAATTAAGCTTGGCCTACCAAGCAGAGCTTAGAAAGTAATTTAACTTTCGGTTCACTCAGAACTTTCTCCACTTCTCTCATATTTCTCCCATTATTTCCATAAGTTCTAGCATTAAAAAATATTTCATATTAATATGTAAGCATATTTTGCAAAAATAGAATTTGTATTAACCCATTAACTTTAAACAAATTTATGATTTTAAGAAGACATTTAAACACAATGAAGTTGTCAAGATAATCTGATAAGTTTAAGTATATAGAAACAGTTGGCTGATAGACAGGGATAATTAGAATTTACTTATCTCCCATATACGGCAACTGTGTTTCTGAAGTCTCTGTAAGAGGCATAATTTTTACCTTCCTGATGCTAAGATAGCCCTGATTCAGAATGGTCTCTGTGTACTATTTGAAAAAATATTTTTAAAACGTTTCATATCTCTCAATTAATCTTTAATTTAAACTATTTTGACCTATCCTTGGTAAATGTGACAACAAAAAGAACTCCCTTGAAAAAGACAGTAAAAATAATGAGGTAAAAATCTGACTATCATTTGGATGTTAATCTAGTCAACCTAAATATATTAAGGGCCTAAGGGAAGGAAATATAATACCTTTTCCTCAAACATCTTAATAGAAATCCAAGGAGAACAATAATATACTATTCATTATTATAAGAAGGAATCATAATAATTTTTGTAGAAATACATTTCTAATATAAAACTCCAATAAAAAGAAGCTATTTATTAAGTAAACATATACTGGATACATGTCTTGGCCAAGCAATGTATATAATGCACCTGTCATCAAAAGAAAACCAGTCAATTCAGGAAAGTGTGACTTCAGATTCAATAGTTGACTTCTATCAGACATGGTGTCTTGTCATTTTTAGTGGTGATTTAACTTTTCTAGGTAAATGCCACATCAAGGGAAGATTTATATCTCACAAATAATTTATTTCATAAGCCAAGAAAATACTATCTGTGTCAATACATTTTAATTAATTTGTAAATAAGTGTTTTAAAATAAATGATAAATCACAGCAATATTTTTTTGATCTATCTCCTAAAGGACATAAAAGCAAAAATAAACAAATGGGACCAAATTAAACTTAAAAGCTTTTTATTCACAAAAACAAAAACATTAACTCAAAAAGATACATGAATCCCAATGTTCATAGCAGCATTATCTACAATTGCCAAGATATGAAAGCAACTTAAGTGTGCATCAACAGATGAATGGATTAAGAAGATGTGGTACATATATACATGAAATTTTGCCATTTGCAGCAACATGGACGGGCTTGGAGGGCATTATGCTAAGTGAAATTAGCCAGAGAAAGACAAATACTGTATGATATCACTTATACGTGGAATCTAAAAAGTACAACAAACTATTGAATAACAAAAAAGAAGTAGGCTCACAGAGAACAAACTAGTGGTTGCAAGTGGGGAGAGGGTAGGGGCAATATAGGAGTGGGGGAGTGGGAGGTACAAACTGTTGGGTGTAAAATAGGCTCAAGGATGTACTGTACAAAATGGGGAATATAGCCGATATTTTGTAATAACTGTAAATGGAAAGTAACCTTTAAAATTGTATAAAAATATGAAATAAAAACTAAAAATTCCACCTTCTTAGTTTTACAAAATGCCTTCTTTCAACTCTATATCACATAAGGATTGGTGGAGAAGTAGCATATGGAAAATAAATATAATGTGCTGTTCATTGTGGTAGGCAGACTGCCCCCACCCCTGCCAAAGTTGTCTAGAACCTGTGAATGCACTATTATATGGCAAAGTGGAATTAAGCTGACCTTAAAACAGAGAAATTATCCTTGGTTATTTGAGTGGGCCAATTCAGCAGGGATCCTTAAAAGTGGAAAAGGAAGGCAGAAAGGGTATATGAGAAACAGACTGATGATGGAGAGGAAGAAGAAATTATAGAAGGATGGAAAGAAGGAAAGAAGGAAGAAAAAAAGGGAGGGAGGGAGGGAGGGAGGAAGGAAAAGGAGGTAGAAAGGAAGGGAGGAGTTACCACGCATTATAGAAGGTTTAGAATCCCTTCACCTTCCACCTCTGATTTATTAGAAATTCATTTTCAGTTCAAGCACAGTCCCTAAGGTATGGCCACTGTAATTTTACATTTAGGAAGTTGTCCCCTCTACAGATCCATTTGGATGAATAATGGCCACAGTGACAGGAATGCAAAAGGTGTACTTGAAAGAGATCCTAAATATAAATGGAAAAGGGAAGAAAATGTGAATTTTAAAGTCTTACATAATACATGAGTTCCCTTGTTTACTTGAATTAGGCAAGTAGCTGAGGTTTAGAAATTTGTTTTCAATAAGATTTTTGTTCTACTGTTACTTTATTTTTACCGAAGTATAGTTGACATACAGTATTAGTTTCAGGTATACAACATGGTGGTTCAACATTTATACATATTATGAAATGATGTGTAAGTCTACTAACGATGTGTCACCATACAAAGTTATTACAATACTGTTGACTATGTTCTCTATGCTGTACATTATATCACCACACCTTATTTATTATTTTTCTTGAAGTTTGTAACTCTTAATCCCCTTCCATATTATGTGCATCCCCCAGCCACTCTCCTCTGGCAACGACCAGTTTGTTCTCTGTATCTATGAGTCTGTTCCTGTTTTTTCTTGTCGTTGTTCATTTGTTTTGTATTTTTAGATTCCACATACAAGTGAAATAATATGGTATTTGTCTTTCTCTGCCTGATTTATTTTGCTTAGCACAGTACACTCTAGATCCATCCACATTGTCACAAATGGCAAGATTTCATTCTGTTTTATGGTTGATTAATACTCCATTGCATGCGTGCGCGTGCGTGTGTGTGTGTGTATGTGCGTGTACCATTTCTTCTTTATCCTTTCACCTATTGATGAACACTTAGGTTGTTTCCATATCTTGGCTATTGTAAATAATGCTGTGATGAAAACAGGAGTGCACGTATGTCTTCAAATTAGTGTTTTCATTTTCTTGAGATAGATACCCGGGAATGGAATTGTTGGATCATTTTGATAGTTCTATTTTTAATTTTTTGAGGAAACTCCATACCATTTTCCATAGTGGCTACACCAATTTATATTCCCACCAAGAGTATGTGAGGGTTCCTAATTCTCCAAGAACTCGACAAAAAATTATTTGTTGTCTTTTTGACGATTGCCGCTGTAATAAGTGTGAGGTGATATCACACTGGGTTTTGATTTGTATTTCCCTTATAATTAGTTACATTAAGTATCTTTTCATGTGTCTGTTGGCCATCTGTATATCTTTAGGAAAATGTTTAATCATGTCCTCTGCCCATCTTTAAAATCAGATCTCCTTCTTCAGAAAGAAAAACGAGGCAGAGGACTCAGGCTCCCTGACTTCAGACTATACTACAAAGCTACAGTAATCAAGACAGTATGTTACTGGCACAAAAACAGAAATATAGATCAATAGAACAGGATAGAAAGCCCAGAGATAAACCCACGCACATATGGTCACATTATCTTTGATTAAGGAGGTAAGAAAATGCAATGGAGAAAAGACAGCCTCTTCAATAAGTGGTGCTGGGAAAACTGGACAGCTACATGTAAAAGAATGGAATTAGAACACTCCTTAACACCATATACAAAAATAAACTCAAAATGGATTAAAGACCTAAATGTAAGGCCAGATACTATAAAGCTATTAGAGGAAAACATAGGCAGAACACTATGACATAAATCACAGCAAGATCCTTTTTGACCCACCTCCTAGAGAAATGGAAATAAAAACAAAAATAAACAAATGGGACCTAATGAAATTTAAAAGCTTTTGCACAGCAAAGGAAACCATAAACAAGATGAAAAGACAACCCTCAGAATGGGAGAAAATATTTGCAAACAAAGCAACTGACAGAGGATTAATCTCCAAAATTTACAAGCATCTCATGCAGCTCAATATCAGAAAAACAAACAACCAATCCAAAAATGGGCAGAAGACCTAAACAGACATTTCACCAAAGAAGATATACAGATTGCCAACAAACACATGAAAGGATGCTCAACATCACTAATCATTAGAGAAATGCAAATCAAAACTGCAATGAGGTATCACCTCACACCAGTCAGACTGGCCATTATCAAAATATCTACAAACAATAAATGCTGGAGAGGGTGTGGAGAAAAGGGAACCCTCTTGCACTGTTGGTGGGAATGTAAATTGATACAGCCACTATGGAGAACAGTATGGAGGTTCCTTAAAAAACTAAAAATAGAACTACCATACGATCCAGCAATCCCACTACTGGGCATATACCCTGAGAAAACCATAATTCAAAAAGAGTCATGTACCACAATGTTCATTGCAGCACTATTTACAATAGCCAGGACATGGAAGCAACCTAAGTGTCCACTGACAGATGAATGGATAAAGAAGATGTGACAGCATATATACAATGGAATATTACTCAGCCATAAAAAGAAATGAAATTGAGTTATTTGTAGTGAGGTGGATGGACCTAGAGTCTGTCATACAGAGTGAAGTAAGTCAGAAAGAGAAAAATACATACCCTATTCTACCACATATATATGAAATCTAAAAGAAAAAAAAATGGTTCTGAAGAAACTATGGGAAGGACAGCAATAAAGACACAGATGTAGAGAATGAGGGCATGGGGAGGGGGAAGGTTTAGCTGGGAAGAAGTGAGAGAGTGGCACTGACATATATACACTACCAAATGTAAAATAGATAGCAACCAGGAAGCAGCTGCATAGCACAGGGAGATCAGCTTGGTGCTTTGTTACCACCTAGAGTGGTGGGATAGGGAGGGTGGGAAGGAGACGCAAGAGGGAGGGGATATGGGGATATATGTATACATAAAGCTGATTCACTTTGTTATACAGCAGAAACTAACACAACAATGTAAAGCAATTTTACTCCAATAAAGATGTTAAAAATAAATAAATAAATAAAATCAGATTTCTTGCTTTTTTGTTATTGAGTTGTACGAGTTCTTTGTATATTTTGGATATTAACCCCATATTGGATATTTCATTTGCAAATATCTTTTCCCACTCAGTAGGCTGCCTTTTCATTTGGTTGATGATTTCTTTTGCTGTGCAAAAGATTTTTACTTTGATGTTGTCCCACTTGTTTATTATTGCTCTTGTTGGTCTTGCCTGAAGAGAGAAGATATCAAAAATGATATTGCTAGTACTAATGTCAAAGAGTTTACTGCCTATGTTTTCTTCTAGTAGTTTTATGGTTTCAGGTCTTACATATAAGTCTTTAAACCATTTTTAATTTATTTTTTTTAATACGGTGTAAGAAAGTGGTCCAGTTTCATTCTTTTGCATTTATCTGTCCTGTGTTCTCAACATATATTGAAGAAAAGGTTTTTTCCTCACTTTATATTTTTGCCTACTTTGTCATAAATTAATTGACCTTATAAGAATTGGTTTATTTTGGGGCTCTCTATTCTGTTGCATTGACCTATGTATATGTCTTTTTTGCCAGTACCATACTGTTTTGATTACTGTAATTGTAGTATAGTTTGAAATCAGGGAGTGTGATACCTCCAGCTTTGTTCTTCTTAAGATAGCTTTGGCCTTTCAGGGTCTTTTGTAGTTCCTTACAAATTTTAGGATTATTTTTTCTAGTTGTGTGAAAAATACAATTGGTATTTTGATAGGGATTGCATTGAACCTTTAGATTGTGTAGTATGAACTTTTAAACTGTATTAATTTTTCCAGTCCATTAGCATGGTATATCTTTCCATTTATTTGTGTCATCTTCAATTTCTTTCATTAATGTCTTATAGTTTTCAGTATACAAGTCTTTCACCTCCTTGGTTAAATTTATTCCTAGGTATTTTATTCATTTTTGTGCAATTGTCAATGGAATTGTTTCTTGCTTTCTCTTTCTGAACGGTCTTTGTGTATAAAATGCAACAGATTTCTTTATATTAATTTTGTGTCCTGCAACTTTAGTGAATTCATTTATTCATTCTAATACTTTTTTTGGAGGAGTCTCTATGGTTTTCTATATATAGTTATCATGTTATCTGCAATAGTGACAATTTCATTTCTTCCTTTCCAATCTGGATGATTTTTATCACTTTTTCTTGTCTGATTGCTCTAGCTAGGACTTCCAATACTATGTTGAATAAAAGTGGTGAGAGTGGCTATCCTTGTCTTGTTCCTGATATTTTTTTCTCCATTGATTATGATGTTAGCTATGGGTTTGCCATATATAGCTTTATTAGGTTGAGGTAAGTTCCCTTCAGACCCACTTTGTTTGGAGTTTTGTCATAAATGCGTGTTCAATTTTATCAAATGTTTTTTCTTCTCATACTTAGATGATCACATCATTTTTATCTTTTGTCATAAATGTGGTATATAACATTGACTGATTTGCAGATACTGAACCATCCTTGCAACCCTGGGGAAAATCCCACTTGAATGTTTGTTCCTTTTAATGTATTTTACATTTATTTCATAATATTTTGTTGAGGATTTTTGTATCTATGTTCATCAGGGATAATGGCCTGTAATTTTCTTTTATTGTAGTGTCTTTTGTTTTGGTTTTAGGTTAATGCTGGCCTCATAGAACAGATTTGGGAGTGATCTTTCCTCTTCAAGTTTTAAAAATAGTATGAGTAGGATAGGTATTAACTCTTCTTTAGATGTTTGGTAGAGTTCGCTGGTGAGCCAATTGGTCTTAGACTTTTATTAGTTGGCAGGTTTTTTTAAAAATTATTGATTCAATTCCATTACTAATATTAGGTCTGTTCAGATTTTTTATTTCTTCACAATTCAGTCTTAGAAAATTGTTTGTTTCTAGGAATTTATCCATTTCTTCTAGGTTGTCCAATTTGTTGGTGTACAATTTTTTGTAGTAATCTCTTATGATCCTTTGTATTTCTGTGGTGTCAGCTAACTTCTCCTCTTTGCTTTCTAATTTTATATATTTGGGCCTTCTCTCTACTCTTTTTGCTGAGTCTAGCTAAAGGTTTATAAATTTCATATATCTTTTCAAAGAACCAGCTCTTAGTTTCATTTATCTTCTCTATTTTTTTCTTTTAGTTTCTATTTCATTTATTAACATGCTGATCTTTATTTTTTCCTCCCTCTAAATTTTGGCTTTGTTTGTTCTTTTACTTGTAAAGTTAGACTGTTTATTTGAGATTTTTCTTGAGGCAGGCCTGTATCACTATGAACTCCTCTCTTAGAACTGCTTTTGCTGCATCCCATAGATTTTGGTAGTTTGTATTTCTGTTTTCATTTGTATAATGTATTTTAAAAAATTTTCTCCTTGATTTCTTTCTTGAAGTATTGATTGTTTAGCCTCTCTGTGTTTGTGTTTTTTCCAGTTTTCTTCTTGTAGTTATTTCCAGTTTTAAACAGTTGTGGTCAGACCTAGCATGTGCAATATGCTTTGTGACCTAGCATGTGATCTGTCTTGGAGAATGTTCCATATGCACTTGAAAAAATGTGTATTCTACTGCTTTTGGAAGAAATGTTCTATACATATCTATTAAGGTTGTCTGGTATAAAGTGTTGTTTAAAGCCAATGTTTCCTTATTAATTTTCTTCTATCATCTGGATGATCTACTATTATGTTACTGTCTATTTCTCCCTTTATGTCTGTTAATATTTGCTTTATGTATTTAGTTGCTCTTATGTTGGGTGCATAGATACCTACAAGGGTTTATCCTCTTGTTGGATTGATCCCTTTATCATTACCTAATGCCCTTCTTTGTCTCTTGCTAGTCTTTGTTTTAACGTCTACTTTGTCTTTTTATTTGTGTATCCCTTAACTAGTTATTGTAGATATAGATGATTTTACTACTTTTGTCTTTTAATCTTCCTACTACCTTTATATGTGGTTGATTTACTACCTTTAGTATGTATTTGCCATTACCAGTGAGATTTTGTCTTTCATAATTTCTAAGTTTCTAATTGTTGTTTTTCTTTTCTGCTTAGAGAAGTCTCTTTAACATTTCTTGCAAGGCTATATTAGTGATGATAAACTCTTTAGCTTTTGCTTTTCTTTAAATTCTTTTTCTCTCTCTAGTTCTGAATGATAACCTTGCCAGGTAGCATATTCTTGGCTGCAGGTTTTTTCCTTTTAGCACTTTGAATATATCCTGCCACTCCCTTCTGGTCTACAGATTTCCTGCTGAGAAGTCAGCAGATAGCCTTAAGGGAGTTCCCCTGTATGTAACCAGTTGTTTCTCTCTTGCTGCTTTTAGATTCTATATATTCAATTTTTGCCCTTTTAAATATAATGTGTCTTGCTATGGACCCTTTGGGTTCATCTTGTTTGGGACTCTCTGTGCTTCCTGGACCTGGATGTCTGTTTCTTTCCCTAGGTTAGGGAATATTTCACCTATTAGTTTTTCAAATAAGTTCTCTGCCCCTTTCTCCCTCTCTTCTCATTTTCAGACTCCTGTAATGCAAATGTTAGTACACTTGATGTTATCACAGAGGTACCTTAAACTATCATTATTTTTATTAATTTTTTTTTTATTAAGTATGGGTAATTTCCAGTACTCTGTCTTCTGGATTGCTCATTTGTACTTCTATATTATCTAATCTACTGCTGATTCCCTTTAGTGTATTTTTAATTTGTTATTGTGTTCTCAGCTCTGATTGATTCTTTTTTTATATATTCTAACTCTTTGTTGAATTTCTCATGGTGCTCATCCATTCTTCTCCCACGTTCCATGAGTATCTTTATGATTTTACCTTGAACTCTTTATCTGGTAGAATGCTTATTTCCATTTCATTTAGTTCTTTTTCTGGAGTTTTGTCTTGTTCTTTCATTTTTCAACATAATGAAAACTGTTTCCTCATTTTGCCTAATTCTCTGTTTATTCCTTTGTACTAAGCAGGTCCATTACATTTCCCAATCTTGGAGAAATGGACTTATGTAGGACATTTCCTATGCAGCCTAGCAGTATACTCCTCTCTGGCTACCAGAACCAAATGCTTCATGTGTTCCCTATGTGGGTTGCTTGCATCTTTCTGTTGTGATGGAGCCAGCTGTTGCCTGGGGCACTGGTATGCAGGTGCAGCCCCTGGCCTGACTGGTTACAAGGCCCTGCCTTGTGTGGTTGCTGTGGACATGATGGTTGCTGTGGGCATTCTGGTGTGGCTGGCTGCACAACTCCTACAGGCATGCTGGAAGGCAGAATAGGTCCCTGGCACAGCTGATTGCATGGCCCTGCACTGTGTGATTGCTGTGGGCATGCTGGTCGATGGGGCAGGCCCTTGGTGCAACTTACTGAGAGGTCCAGTGGCATGCAATTGATACAAATACCTTTTGGGTGGGGCAGGTCCTGTCATTAATAGGCTAGAGGGAAGGCTGCAAAATGGCACCCACCAGTGCTGGTATCTGCATGGTAGAATGACATCACAAAAATGGCTGTGTCTTAGTCCCTGGGAGTTGACTCTGCCAGGCAGACTCCTGACTCTTCTGGAGTCTCTCCAAGACCAACAAGTGGATCTCCCTCAAAGCCTCTCACTCTGCTGCCTCTGTGCTGGGACCTGGAGTGAGAGTTTTTGCATGCCCCCTTTAAGAGAGAAATCTAGGTTTCCTATGCTCTCTGGTTCTCCCTAATCTAAGTTCTGATGGTTTTCAAAGCCAGATGTTTTGGAGGTTCATCTGCCCAGTGCAAGACTCCCATGCTGAGGAGACAGATGTGGGGATCAGACTCCTTGCACCTAGAGGAAGATCTCTGTGGTTGTGATTTTCTTCCTGCTGTGGGTCTCTGTGCCGGGGGCTGTGGGTCCTGACTAAACTCTATCTCTACCCCTCTTACAGTTTTTGTTGTGGCTCCTTCTTCATATCTTTAGTTTGGAAAATCTCCTCGGCTAGAATTCAGGTCATTCTCAGAGATAGTTGCTCTGTAAGTAGCTGTAATTTTGGTGGGCCGTGGGCGGTAGTGAGTTCATGATCTTCCTACTCCGCCATATTGATCCAGACCCCAATCATACCAGTGTTTTTTACAGCAATATAGTTTAAGTTTGAAAGGGGAAATATTTATATGGTAGATCCTTTCTATTTCTCATAATTTTCCCAATCTCAGATTGCATTCTACATTCTAAATTTTATTCTTTTCCTTTTCTAGGTCCATTTTTGGAGCTATACTCACTCTTTCTCTGACTTTATACCATTTAAGATGTATTTTTTTGTGTGTGGTAAACAATCCATTGCTTGATTATCAAAAATATGAGTTACTTGAAAAAAATCAGGGTGCTGAATTGATGTACATTTTAAAATTTGACGTACATTTTAAAAAATTTGAATGTCCCCATAGAGGAAAGTTTTCTGAACTCTAAGCCACTGATATTTAGATATGTCTAATACACTGCAATAGCTTTGTGAATTTATTTGCAAATTATTTCTAAGGCCATTTTTTTTTTAAAGATGCCTCAATCACAAAAGCATCTTTTGGACTTACATAAAAAATAAAGTTTATAAGGAAAGAAAGCTTTGCAAAATAAGACTACTGCTGTCATCTTGGAATGACAAGTAACAAATATAAACAAAATATTGTATACATTGCACTGTATTCAAATATATTACTTGGTGTCATGCTTCTGTATGTATGTAAACAGCTTTAAATTCAAACAAAGAAATATGAAACATTAGGAAATGATGATTTTGAAATTATGATCAGGTGGAATTTTCTAAGCAAATCTTTAAACTTATTTTATTGTTTCATGTATTGACCAAAAATACCTGGGTTCACAGTGATTTATACTATTAAATTATTTAGAATCTGATTATAATAATTATGTGGCATTTAATTAAAACACTTCTTCTAAGTGAGTTTTTGCTGCTTCACATTAACTGGCTCATTTGGAATCCTCCATATTTTTTCTGTCCATGATATCATGCATAGTGGGAGTAGTCTTGGATTCTGAATTTTAATAAGTTCTGTACAGCTGTTCACTGAACAGTAAGTAGCTGGTGAACAAACATTAGCTAAAGTTCCTTATGAATCAAATATTAAGCTGCAGTTTTGAATTACAATTTTCTAAATTTTTATCAACTGCAAGCATTAAAGTTAGTCAGTTATAGGCCCAAGTATATTTTAAATTAAAACCCCTTTGTAAACTTTTATAATTAATCTTTCATTCAATGACCTTTCTTCTATTAAATCTCTTTCCATATAATCCAAGCTTTCTGAATACTCAGTGCATTGATATTTCAATAAGATGGATGTTACACAGTCTTCCTCTTTTCACAAAACCTCTATCTCGGGAATTAGAAAAATATAGATACAGTTTTTATAGGGTTGCTATTGATTCCTCTATCATTGTATATATACAGATCGGTAATACACATAGAGATCAATACACAGAAAGGTAAACAATAATAAGAACATTTGCTCTAATATTTAGATGAGAGAAAAATATACTCAAATCTTGCTCCCAATCAACCATCAATTTCTGCATGATATTTATGTTGGCCAAAAAAAATCACAACACTTATATCTAGAGTTTGTCCCGAAGTATAGAGGTGTCCATTGACAGATGAATGGATAAGAAGATGTGATACACACACACACACACACACACATACACACACACACACACACACACACAATGGAATACTATTCAGCCATAAAAAGATGGAACATTGCCATTTGTGACGACATGGATGGACCTTGAGGGTATTATGCTAAGTCAAATAAGACATATGGAGAAAGACAAATGATGTATGATTTCACTCATATGTGGAATATTAAAAAAAGAAAATAAATTAAACTAAGGCATAGAAATAGAGGAACAGATTAGTGGTTACTAGATGGGAAGGGGGTGGGGGGAGGGCAAAATGAGTAAAGTGGGTCAACTGTATGGTGACAGATAGAAACTAAACTTTTGGTGTTGAACACACTGTAGAATATACAAAAATATAATGTATGCATGAAACATATAATGTTATAGGGAAATTTTACCTCAATTAACTAAAAACATATCTTCATCAAATACCTCAAATATAACTTTTTAAAATAGTTTATACTAAATCATAATATTTCCAAAATACATTCTTATTCTATTACTTTACTAAAATCTCTAATGGGAAGAATATCCATCCAAAAAACATACATCATTCACCAAGTCTGGAAATTCACCAAACATATACTTGCAAACAATATGCACGTATAACAGTTATACTAACAAAACCTGAATGTATACGCACCTTTTAATGCATTTATTTTTTTCATTCAACAAATATTTAAAAGTCTTCAAGTGATAAGCACTGTATTCAATAGGACCTTTGAGAAAAAATTCAAGACTCATAAAAACATTTCTCTGAAAAAAAACTGTAACAAATTGTTAGTTGATTTTAATGATCCAGATCAGTAAGATTACTTTCTCTAATACTTGTTCTTATTTCATTCATTCACTGGTAGAGTCACTCAACCATTTGCTTAAAATCTAATGAGTGCCTACTCTAGAAAGGCATTGTGCTTGATGTCAGAATGTGAAGAGGCACAACATAGCGCTCTTATGTTCTGTTGGGGACTTCGGCTATCAAATAATTATAAGCATGATAACCACGATGAAAGGCAGGGCATAGGGTGTACATAGGAGTGAACTTGGTCTGAAAATAAACAGGGGATACATATTATAATGTGAAAGAAGATTATTTCAGGCAAGAGGAAGCAGCACTTGTATGAAGGGGTCTTAAAATAGCACTGAGTAGCATGTTTAAACAACTGAACAAAGGGTAATGTCACTGGGGAAGAGAAAGCACACTAAGGAATTAGGAAACTTTGTTTCTGCTTAGACTAAGATTTATTGAGTGCCTACTATACTGTTCTAGGTGATATGGATATAGTGGTGAACAAAACAAATGTCCAAGCACTCTTAGAACTTACATTGCTTTTGGAGGAAGGGATCAGAGGCAATAAAAATTAAGTGAATGATCTGTTAGGTACTAAGAGCTTTAAAGAAAAGTTAAATGTGGTGAAATGGATAACGAATGCCACAGGAGGGAGGAATGTTGCTATTTTATTGGGAAGTGGTGTAATAAAATGATTAAGAATGCTGATTCAAGTCGGAATGCCTAGATGTAACCAAAGGAATGTTACTTAACATTAAAACTCATGAAATATTTAGAAAGGGCCCAATGCATAGTATTATTACACCAAAAATGTTGATACTGTTGTCATCATAATCTCATAATCATCTTCATTATTACTGTTATTTAGGATGGTAAGTGAAGATATCATTGAAAAGGTAGAATGTGAAAAAAGACTGAAAGTAAAGGGGGAAGGAAACTATGCAAACATCAGTGGGAAAAGCATTACAAACAGAGGGAAATGGTGTACAAAGATATTGAGGCAGGAGCCTGCTAGGTGAGGCCAAGGAACAAGAAATAGACTAGTAGTACTGGACTGGGGTGGATGAGGGGTAGCACAGAGAAGAGTATTAAAGAGGTAGTGGCAATCTCAATTGAATAGATCCTTAGAACCACTATAAAGAATTCGGTATTTAGTAAGTGAAAGTGGAAATCTCAAACAGTTTTAAGCAGAGGAGTGAGATTATCTTATTTTTGTTAGGATAGCTCTTGTATCTTGTGAAGAGAGTTGTGAAGGCAGAGGCAGATATGGGATGATGGAAATCAATTAGGACGCCTGTACAGATATATTGCATCACTGCAATAAAGTGAGTATTGCATTAAACAAGTCACAGAAATTTTTAGGTTTTCCAGTGCATATAAAAGTTATGTTTACACTCTACTGTAGTCTATTAAGTGTGGAATATAGCATTATGTCTAAAAAAAAATGTACAAACCTTAATTTAAAAATACTTTATTGCTAAAAAATGCTAGCCATCATCTGAGCCTTCAGCAAGTTGTAACCTTTTTGCAACGGTAATATCAAAGATCACCGACTACTGATCACCATAACAAATATAATAATAATGAAAAAGTTTGAAATATTGCGAGAATTACCGAAATGTGACACAGAGACTTGAGGTAAGCAAATGCTTTTGGAAAAATGGCACCACAGACTCTCTCGATGCAGGGCTGCCAAAACCTTCAATTTGTAAAGAACACAATCTTTGGGACTCAATAATGTGAAGTACAATAAAACGAGGCATGCTTGTATGTGAGGCAAAATGAAAGTGCAGTCAAGAATGGCTCCTAAGGTTTTGGTCTGACAACTGGAAGAACAGAATTGCTATTTATTAAAATTGCTAATTATGTGGGAAGAACAACTTTGGTTGTGATGGTGGTTGGTGGGTGGGAAGAATCAGGAATTTAGGAATTCAATTCGTTTAATACACATTTAAATGGAGGTGTGAAAGATGGTTTAATGTGAATCTAAAATTCAGAGGAAACGTTCAAGTTGGTTATATACATTTCAGACTCCTCCTTGCCATATGTAGAAGTTATTTGAAGCCATGAGGATGAGGAAGAGAGGAAAGGAGTTGTGAGAACTGATCCTTGAAGCATTCTAACTTTAAAAGTCTGTGAGACTAGATAAGATGGAGTCTGGCAAGTAGAAGGGAGAGGAAGGGCTTCTCTCACGGAGTACTCAAAAAGAAAGCCAAAGGGATTCTCAGAACAGGAGGAGTTCAAAAATCTTGTTCTCCCCTACTACATAAACTGTCCTTAAATAGTCCAGAAAATTTCAAAGTCCTCCAGAATATTCGATAGTAGCTATGGATACCCTGTATGAGGTTAAGGGAGGAAGAAGGCATGAAAAAAGCATTCCATACACGTGGAAAGCACTTAACAATGTGGATCTGAAGAGGAGAAGCAATTGTAGATCTATTTTAAGAAGCATTAGAAGATAGATCACATTAAGCCACAAAATGTTTTTTTTGACCAGTGCCCGCTGCAGTGGGAGTGCTGAGTCCTAATCACTGGACTGCCAGGGAATTCCCACAAAAGTCTTATTAAGTATTTTAGGTCAAAATTTTCTGTTCTGCTTATTGGGTAACAAACTACCCTAAATCTTAGTGATTTCGAGCAAAAATATATTAACACCTCTTATGGATTTGTGGGTTGACTGATCTCAGCTGAGTAGGTCTTGTTTGGGGTCTTTCATGCCCTTTTAGCCAGATGTCAGCTGGAGCTGCAGTTCTCTGAAGTCTCAGCTGGGTTGGACATTTAACTTACATGTTTGACAACTGATGCTGGCTTTTGGCTCAGTGTTGAACTGGGGGCATAAACCAGAATGTCTACCCTTGGCCATTCCTTGGGATTTGGGATTCTCACAGCATGGCAACTGAGTTCTGAAAAGATCATCTCAAGAGGCAAAGTCCCATGAACAAGAGTTTTAAAAGACTCAGGTAGAAGCCGTAAGCTTCTCATGACTTTGATGTTAAACATCACCACTTCCACAGCATCCTATTGGTCAAAAGCAAATTACGGGGCAAATCCAGATTCAAGCGTAAGGAACTATACATGAACACGGACATGGATATTGGGACATGTGTCTCATTAGGAGGTCATTTTTGGAGACTAGCTAACACTCTCAACTTAGTATAACTAAAAACATACTATAGTTAAAATAATAAACTAAAAACATTTTAATTTTATTCTTTTGGTTCATAAATACTGTTTCTCTAATATGAAAATAATATAGAACACATTTACTATAGAGAATTTTTTAAATGTTGATAAGGAAAAAGAAAACACAAGAACCCACAACTTCATCACTTGTGTATAACTCACACATAATAGGTGGTTAAAAAAAATATTTGCTCAATTAATGAATTGGCAAATTAATTAACACTGGCATTTTTGTATGTAACTTTGAAATCAAGGATGACAGTATTTAGAATTTTAATCTTCTCTTTTTGCTAAAATTATGCTATAAATATATTTTCATTTTATTAAATACTCTACTACACAATCATTTAAATGATATTAAAGTATTTTATTATATGGAATAGCCCTAATTACTAATTTCCTATAGCTACTCAAATATTTTACTATTTTTTTTAAAAGGAAACTAACATCTTAGTAGTTAAAGCTCTACTGCTTATGATTAATTTCTATTAGAAACAAAAGTGAGACAACTTTAAGATTTTTTATATGCACTGTGAATTTCCCTCTAAAAAGACTAAAGTAATTCACACTGCCATTAGCACTTTTTGGGAGTTTTCATTCTTCCAACATGGAAAATAGGATTTTTCTTTTTTTTTTTGTCCATTTGTGACTGGATTTTCTTTTTTTTTGTCCATTTGTCAGTCAGTTACTAGTAAAATTGAATATATTTTTATCTGCTTAGAGAACATTTGTAGTTCTTTTTTTTTTTAATTATTTATTTATTTATTTATGGCTGTGCTGGGTCTTCGTTTCTGTGCGAGGGCTTTCTCTAGTTGCGGCACGTGGGGGCCCCTCTTCATCGCGGTGCACGGGCCTCTCACTATCGCGGCCTCTCTTGTTGCAGAGCACAGGCTCCAGACGTGCAGGCTCAGTAATTGTGGCTCACGGGCCTAGTTGCTTCGCGGCATGTGGGATCTTCCCAGATCAGGGCTCAAACCCGTGTCCCCTGCATTGGCAGGCAGATTCCCAACAACTGCACCACCAGGGAAGCCCACTTGTAGTTTTTTGTGATTTTTTTTCTTCAGGGCCTTTATTATTTTTTCCATCAAAATGTGCATTTATAAGAAAGGGTTGTGTTTTTTTTTTTGGATCACATTATATATTCTTAAAATGTCATGAGAAAATGGATAAAATAAAACTAATATCCTAGATATTAGAGTCTGGATTACATTTGTGAGTGACCAGCACATAAGAATATTCAGAATGTTCAGAAATAGAAGTAGAGAATAATTATTGTCAGCTTGATTGTGGACCAATTCTTTTTTTCCCCACTTTATCATGTGTTTAATTTATGTTGTAATTACTATCACCGCAACTTTGTTTCTCAAAATAATTCTATAAGGGGTAGAGAAGTAATTCATCTCCCTGATTCCATTAGTGTCTGCTAAATTTTAGGAAGGAAAAGTTACATATCCCCATACATAAATAAGGGGCCAGACAGCAGCTCAGAAGTATACACTGATTTAATGGGAAGAAAGAGACTGTTCCCAAATAATATTAATAAACAATAAATCAATAAATAACCACTATCTACACCACTGCCAAACAGAGAATAAAATAAAACTTTTGATTTTCTAACATTTGTGTCATGTGCTCCATGCCAAGCACCGTTTAGACACTAAATTATGAAACTGACATGCTGCCCACTGGGCTAAGAAGGCTTTTAGACACTAAATTAAACAGCTACATAAAATATAGCTAAAGTTCCTTTAGAACCATTTTCACTCTGCTTGTAACCAATAGTTATCACTAGTGAGAGATATTACAATTATCATTAAAAAAATCTAATACAATAATCTAACTAAAAACCATATTATCTAACTAAATAAATTTTCACATTCCATCAAGTCAATTCTGCCATCAGCAGCAAAAGAATACAATATAATTATCATCTCCTAGGAAAGTGTTGCTGTCATGTCTGTGAATATAGTTCTTTAAAAACACTAAGATAAATGGATCTTTTATTTGCCATATGGTTTTATATTTTTTGTGGTTTTATGAAATATTCTCAAATTTTTCTAACATCCTACACGTTGAAAGCCACTTTCATGCCACCTCATAAAACATGAGAAATAATTTCTGCTATCAGAACCTACAATTTGTGCACATAAACACTTTGTTATATACTATCTAAGGAGAAAATCTAATTACAATATTAAGTATACCATTATATTTTATACTTTAGGAGTGGAGTAGGAGTGGTTAAGAGATCAAAGTAGGCAACATAGCAGTGAAGAAACCAGAAGCCACATTGGTCAGACCAGAATGGGCAGTATACTCACTATTTCATATCACCTCAGGTTCTAGCACTTGCCTTGATTCTGAAATTTGGCTAACAAAGCCACAGTAACAATTCCTTGCGCTCCCAAGATGGTCTGTTCAAAAAAACAACAGTTTACACAGACCCTCAGAAGACTCCCCTCAAAACCAAGTGATCAGTTATGCTTGTTACAGAGCTGTGGACAGCTTGGAAACACACTCCCATTTATTCATTCTCCCCTTTTCACAGTCTCTTTCTTCTTTTTCCTTATTTTTCACTTCTGGGGGTGTGCTTGCACATAGGGCGTTTGCACATAGGCTGTCACCAAAGTGAATCTTCTAGGGACTCCAGCCTAGAATAGTTTTCCAGTTATTGTATGCTAAGAACAAACCCAGGAGAGGGATTCCAAGCTAAAAGGGGTTGAAGGGATCCAAAAATACAAAATGGGTTGAACAGGCACTTAAAGTGAAAGTTAGAAAAGGAAAGGACTATCACATACAGAAATGTGGACATGTGAAAAAATAAATAAATAAAACTAGTCTTTGGAACAACAAAAATAACAACAAAATCTTTGAAAGTTTTGGAATCACATTAAAATAACTAGGTGCAAAAAAACATTTTGCACTTTTTAGTACTGTTCCATCTTGGTTTTATTCCTACTTATTCTAACATTAGAATGGCTTTTAGAACTACAACAGATTTCTGGCCAATTTATTACAGTTTGTCGGTTTGTAAATTGGTTCCCATATGCAGAGGGCAAGGAGAGACTGAAGAAAGAGGCAGATCACTCCAGATTGGTAGGTGGCAGGTTTAATAAGCAAGTTAATTTACATATGAGACTTGTCTTGGGCAGCTGCAATATGAGTAGATCTCTGCACTCACCTGCCAGAATCTTAAAAGTTTATACAGAGGCCTTAACTGGGTTCAGTCACATATTCAGTCCAGATGGTCTCAACAACACCTTGCTCTCTCAATGTTTCATCCTTGAAAATATCTCCCACTGTGGGAACAGTGGGCAGAATGCATATTCCAAAGACAGGGGAGGGGATGAGCAGCCTCCAGTTGCCTGTGCCCAGCCCCCGGGTCAACAAGCTGTCATGTCCTCTCAATGATCCCTCCAACATTCTCCCTCATGACTGGCTCTTACAACTGTATATGCCCCCCTCTTGTATATGTATATGCCCCCCAGGGTACAACAATGTACCCTGAATGGTCAGCAAGGGTTTCATAGCATGGAGGTGGTTCATTTGGCAGCTATATAACTGCACTGAAGGCAGATACCATAGAGACAATATAGGCATAGGCACACGCAAGAAAAAAACACAGATTATGATTCCCAAACTAAGTAACCGCTTTTTTGCCCACCAAGAACCCTGTGATCCAAACCACTGATTTATTGAATCCACTAGGTTGGAGGCTGGATCACAAAGGTGTTATTTGTATTCTCATGTGATTTAATAAAGATGCAAGCTCATTAGGTAAGAACATACAACATTCCATTTGGATAAATGCACAGGTGCCTCCTTATGAGGTAGTAATATGGTCCAAGGCCATCCTATTTTGTAGGACTTTTCTCATTAGAGACACTTCAGTGTTCAGGAAAGACAGGCTTTGTCAGCTATCATTTAAGGCTTGCTGGGTGCATTCAGTAAGGACTTCTCTGTGAGCTAATATGTCCTCCAGGCCAATGGAAGGAACAAAGATGGTGGCCAAATGATTGTACAGTGGAAAATAGAATGTGCCCTCTGGCCTTGAGAGGGAGTTGGCAATTTTGGGAACTTGGCATGGTTGTGTATACCATACATGTTGTCTGGGGAAGGCAGCACTGGTGTGAGGAAATGAACTAGGGGCAGGATATACCAGAACAGGAGCCCCCATTCTCTCTCCTCTTTCAATGGTGCATGTTCCATTCTAGGTATAACACATTTCAGCAGGCCTGACTTGCAGCAGGACGATGGGATACCAGTGGAGATTGAGTAGTTCTCCCTTGTCCAGCGATGTGAAGTAACTCATGCATTCGGGTGGGACATTCCATTGCAAATTCCAGGGGATAACGCCTTTCCCAGGCATGATGGGGCTTGGTGTTCTCAACAGCAAAGCACTTTGAGCCATGGTGAGAATTGGGGCAATGGCTGTTTCTTGCCACCTCCATACCTTTACAGTATTGGATGTCTTAGCAGGGGCCCTCAGTCTTGGCATATGGGGCAACAGGCCCTACTGGTCGATCATTCAAACGTATTAAAGCCTGGAACAGTACTTGAGTCCACTCAGCCAAGGTGATTTTACCTATTAGTAATTTAATTTGCTGCCTTAATATTTCATTTTTCCTTTCTACCAACCCTGTTGCTTGTGGGTTACAGGGCAGATGGAACCTCCTTTCAATGTCATGTTCTTTTATCCATTCTTGCACATCATGTCCTTTGAAATGTGACCCCCAGTCACTGTCTATGTGATGAAGAGGGTATCCATAGTTGGTTCTCAGCCTTTCTAAATCCCTCAGGGTGGCAGCCTGGTTTGCGTGGTGACAGGGGAAAGCTTGGGTTATGCCAGACACAGTGTCCACACAAACGAAAGCATATTTAGAAGGCTTACTTGGTGGAGGGGACCGATATAATCATTTTGTCAATCCCTCACTGGTTGGGAACTCTGGTAAATGGCCCCAGACTTCTTTGACAGTTGTCTTGGACATTGTTTAGAACATATAGGATATGCTGTTGATGCATTAACAAAGTTGTTGTATTTCAAGAGCAATCTGGCATCTTTGGCAATATGCCATCCTACTAGGGCGCTATGGTGTTCACTTTTTCTATGTACTCAATCTGCCATATCTCCTAAAGGGTCAGTTATTAGGGCTCATACCTGAGCTAAGGAATATTAAGCTTCCTGATTGCCAGCGTTGTCAGCTCTTCATGAGCTGTGAAAGACCGTGAGGACTCTCTCAGGCTCTTGCAGGTGAACCCAAATGTCTTTCCACATATCAGGATCCCACAAGGGTTTATTCATCATCATCTATTCCTTGGCTTCCCACTATCCAAGACATAGGGTTAATTCCTTTAGAACAGCCCAATTGTCAGTGCAAAGTGTTAATGGTCAGGGCTCATGAGTGATTACCCACTGGCTATTGTACTTTGTTCCTGTTTCCATCCAGATGGTATCAATATTGGGCTGAATAGTGACTGCAGTCCCTGTGGGCAAGTTGCCCAGACTAGACCCATCTGTATACCAGGCACTGGTGGGAATTTACCTCATTCCCTCTCTACAGGCCAAGGGGCTGCCATAGGAATAGGGGTAAGAGCATTTGGAGGATCTACATACTCTACAGGGCCTAGTAGCACCCACATTTCTAGAGACGGTGTGCTGGAGGACAGGGTGTTCCTCTGCTGCAAATAAGCACATCACTTAGTTAAAGTGGGAGTCCGAGCCATGGCAGAGATATGTCAATGGAAGGTCTTCTCAACCCAGCCCTTGATAGGAAAGGGAAGTTCTTACCATGAAATACTGTTCCTTCCTGAGAGGCTCCACTTGGAGAAGCACTGTGTACACTGCTAGAAGCTGTTGCTCTATGGGGATATATTGGGTTTCTATCTCCTTCTGGAGCTGGGACCAAAATCCTAGTGGTACTCTCTCCTCTGTTGTCTTTGCTGTAGTGTCCAATGCATACCTTCTGGAGTCACAGATACATCTAACTCAAATGGTAGCCCTGCTTGGAAGATGCCCAGAGCTTTAATCTGCTTCACTAGTATTTTTGCCTTCTCAAAGGTGGCTTGCTACACTGATCCCCAATCTGACATGTGAGTTTTCTTTACCACGCAGTATGAAAGATGGAAGCACTGTGCCAGGTGGGGAATAAAAGTCCTCTAAAATCCCCAAATCCCTACAAATGCTTGCATCTCTTTCATGTTCTTAGAGGTTAGATAGGCTTGCATCTTGTCAGTTACAGTTTCTGAGACAAAGTTCAGTATACATGAAAGAGTTATAAATAATACATGGAGAAGACTCAGAATAATAATTAAATACATGTGGCACAAACTTTAAAAGTGAGTAGAAGACAGCAGCATCATTGTGGATTGGTCTACTAAACAAACAGATTCATGGAAGATTGGATTAGAAAATGGTGAAATTTTGAATGATGGAAAAATAAAAATAAAAACTTATTTATGAACATCAGCTACATATCTAGCACTGTGCTAATCATTTCACATTTATTATCTGATTCTTAGGCCTGCCAATTTAGAGATTAAAAAAACAGACTCAGTGAGTTTAAGAAATAAAACAAGGTTCACAGAGCAAATAAGGGACAGAATTGTGAATTCAGAGTATAAAGGTATAATAGTTCTAAAATACCAATGGGAGTGAAAACAAATGTTTACTATAAAGTGGCAGAGGTCTCAATTTATGGCTTCATTTTAGATTGTGACAGCTCTAACTGATAATCAGAACCAACACTCTTTGATCTTAGTGATAATACATTAAGTTATTTGCTGAATAAAAAATCCATTTTCTGACAAGTCTCAGTCTCCTTCCCGCTCATGCTTCCATTGAATTGTAACTGATGTCCCTAAACATTTTATTTTCTTTCAAATAATCTTCTAGTTCCTTCTGAGATAGGAAAAAGAAATAAAGACACTTGAAGATGAAAAATACAACCTTCAAAAATCATATATAATTTATCCTCTAACTATAAAATTATAATATAACATGCTTAATAACACAGGAAAAATAAAAATATCTAAAGTCCTCCTCATGGGTAGATCAACATTAGTATAAGCTTACATTATTTTCCATTATGTCAAAGGGTATCACACTGGTCTTCAGTAAAGAATCATTTTCTTGCTGTTTAATAATACTCAGCAACTAGTAATCCAATAAAAAACAAATCAGCAGGGCTATTTGATGTCACATATAACTCCAAGAGAGGCTGTTTCAATGAGTCTACAGCCTACATCTCTAAGTAATAAGAATGTTTCATTGCATTATTCAGTACCTTGCAGAGGCCCGTTAAATGTTTACTGAAAGGAATTTAATTGGGAGCAAAGCCAAAAGTCTGTTGGTAAACGTGAATATGTAGATGTTGTATTAATTTCTACATAATTTATCTCTGCACTCTCCCCTCTCCTTCATATTTATAGCAACAAAGATGAAATTATTAACGTATACATCTGTGGTAAGCAATGCAAAAGATGCTAAAATGAGAAATTACAGGAGTGGTGATGATAATATATATAATTATTTCATTAAACCTTAATATATAGCTCTTATATTAATAGACATAGAACATAAAGCTCTTACATACATACAGAAAATATATTTCCTATATAATCTAGTCCATATTTGTATGGAAATATGTATGGAAATATGTTAATATAAATGTTTCAGACATTACATGAAATTTCTAAAAATCTTATATGTTCTGGTATAATGTTATAAGTAATAATCCTAGTTATTACTTTAAAATGTATATCTCAGAAATAACTAATTTTCTTGTCAACTGCATTATTATGAACTTTCATCAAATCTTTAAAAAAAAAAAAAAAATCTAGTCCAACTTCACATTTATACATTCATTTATCCATATGTTTATTTACTAACTAATTTATATATTTATTCATACATGGTTTCACTTAAAATCCCTAATGGTTATTTTCTTTGATGAAAATAATAGTACTTGCCTTCTAAGATTTTCATAAATATTCAACAAAATAATCAATGCTAAGTATACAAGATATTTTCCGATAAATTGTATACACTAATATTACTATTACTAAATTAAATATATTTATTGAGAGTCTCGTATGAATAAGGTTCTGTGATGAAAAGAATGAGTAAATTATGTAAACAACTCTCTAGTTATATCTCGGTAAAGAAATTAAGAAATATACCCATATAATATTCAGAAAAGAATGTGATGTTAGATTCCAGAAGAAAAAGTTTTACGAGACAGGCAGAGATTTCCAAGGACAAAAGTCTTTCTTTCTACAGTATTCAGGACAATGCTTTAAAAATTCCTTTTGGCAGTTTATTCACTGACTTACTAGGCAGCCTATTCTATTTCTGGAGAAGTTTAAGTATTAAAAATTATGTTACATTATTCCATGTGGAAACTGACTTCAGTACTTTTCTAAATATTTTCCATTTTATTCCTAATCTCTATCAGGTGAATTTCAAGCAAATGCAAATCAAAACAGAAAAATGGAAAATAATTTTCTTCAGTTTTTTTTAACACAGAAACTAGTAAATGATAATTGAATCATTCTATATAGAATGCTCTGGTTTTATTTCTACTGACTTCTAAATAAAATAGCCTAGCCAAAAGGATAAATAACGGGCTGACCTGGCCGCATGTTCCCAATATATTATTAAACTGCACTATATTTCCTTTGGGAGGAAATTACCCTGCTATTCCCTTTACTTTTTTTATATCAATAGATGTCTGAATTTCACTTAGGCCACAGAAGAGTGCTGAAGGAATAAAATTTTACAAAGCTGGGTTCAACTAATGAGAGATAAGGGAGCTCAGAGAGGCTTGAGTTTTGCCATGAAGTCTGGTTTTCATTATAGCATTTGGGGAAGCAGGATATATCAAGGAGGGGGATTAAATGGCATGGGAAAGGCTGAATATGATTAGATTTTACGTTTGAAGAGGTGTATTGGAAAATGTGCTGTCAAAATCTGACACGTACCTTCAGTTTTTCAGTTACCGGCAATATTTGCTTCCCTAAATAAGGCTCTTTTTTAAAGTATTTATTCACTGTGTATTTTTCAATTTGAGCAAAATAATTGAGCTTCTTGTTGACATTATTTGTTACTAGAAATGAGAGATATGTGATATTTGCCTTAGAATGCTCATTCTCATATTCTGCTCTTGTGATGTCACATTTTACCTGTCTACAGCATCAAGAGATGTGCACATGTCAAACTGCCTCTAGCTAGCAAATACATTTCTGGGAGACATAATGTTTTAAACAGGAAACATAGGCACATGTCTACAAACCAATCTGTTGACAACTAATAAAGTATTCATACTATACCTCCAGTAGAAGAAGCTGAAAAGAAAGCCCCTACTAGTAACACTCCTCTGCACGTATTAAAAAACTAATAATCAGAAAAAAGAGAAAAACAGTCCTGCTTTTATAAAAGAAAGTTTAACAAAGATTTGGGCTAAATACAAATGAATTGTCAAAACTATAAAATGCAAATTTCTATCTCTTTTTGGTCAGTGAATGAATGTCTTAATATATATATAACACATATTAATACTATTTCTATTATAGGATTATACTGGTATTAATAGAAAATGATTCACAATTCCAGACACTTTTATTTTCTATATTTCCTTAATCGTTGGCTATGCCTCTGAAACTCCAACCCAAAAAATCAAAGTAAAAAGGAAAAGAAAAATAGGAGCTATTAAAGATAATTTTTTACAGTGACAGAAAGGAATAACAATACCTTAGTTACATGCAGAATATAACTTCATTTAAAACTTTTTGTTTGTTTGTTTAACAAATTATCTTTGTTTGGAAATAAGTAAAAAGTGCTCTATTTCTCTCAGTAGCTTATATAAACTCCATCGGTGCTTTACAGAAAACCTTTAGAGCATGATTCCCAACCAGTGGCCTGTACCTCTGTGGCACATACGTATACACTTATACATATATTCATTTAATTAAATAACTGATTACTTAAATCACCATAAGACAATTTAGTGATTTTTTGTGTGTGCTTATTAAACAAACACCTTCAGCCAGTATATGTAACCTTATTTCTATATGCATTCTGGGACTCTTCACATTTAAAACTTTTAAGAACTAATGATATTAAATGTTATTTGAAATAGAGACTTTTTATAAACAACATTGTGAAGCGTGAATGAGATTTGCCTACAGAGATAGATATATACATATATATATAAGTTTAAAGAGCCTTGGATGTTAAATGTAATATTTAGTTATCACATTTTCTGAGTAACTGAACATTTAAAATATTATGCCAACAGATTTCCATTTCTGGCCAAGATGGAATAAAAATGACTAGATTTGCTCTACATACTAAAATAAACGGATATCAGATAGAATATATAAAACACTTTTTTGTAAGACTCCAGATATCAGAAAATGAAGTTTAGTGATCCCCGAGAGATAGTAAACAAATGTTGTGAGCTCCATTTTATTCCAAATTACTGCAGAGAAAACTTCACAATACATGAGGCATTTGGTAGAGTATACAAGAGGGTAAACTCAGTGATGAGGAGTAATTAGCCTTAAACTGAGCACAGCTCTGGGCATTCTTAAAAATTCTTAGAAGCTAAATTTGAAAGGGCAAAACTATTTTCAAGTTATTTCAAGTTATTCTGAGTCCCAGAAGAAAGCTCAAAAGTATTTATAGAAATTCAAAAATATCCAACAGCCAACAAAGAACATGCACAGTTACCAAGCATGCAAAGAGTAAGAAAAAGCCACCTTAGAACTAATACACGTGCTAGAGTTAGCAAACATTATAAGAATTACAATACTTGTATTCTATCTGTTTAAAACCTTAGGGAGAATCATAGAAGCTATTTTGTAAATACCCAAAGTAAACAGAATATAGAAACGTATAAAGGTCAGAGCAGAAATAAATGAAATAGATGAAAATAAAACAAATATAGAAAACCAGTGAAATGCAAAGGTGTGTCTTTCGGTAGATCATTAAATTAAATAAACACCTAGCCAAATTGATCATGAAAAAGAGAGACTTCACTAGAGATTCTAACGATATTAAAGTGATAATAAGAACCCATCATGAAAATCATATGCTAATAAGTTTGACAGCTTAGATGAAAATGACAAATTCCTTCCTCAAAAACAAAACTCATTCAGAAACAGCCTAAGTATCTTTTTATCTGTTACAGAAATTGCATTTGTAATAAAAAATCTTCCAACAATAAAAACAAAAGGCAAGCCCAAACGGGTTCACTGGTAATTTTACCAATTTAAGGAGGAAATAATATCAATTTGGCATGAACTCTTACAAAAAACTGAAAAGGAGATAAGACTTTCTAACTATTTTTACTAAGCTAGAGTTATCCTGATACCAAAAGCAGTCAGACATTATACAAAAACTACGGCAAAGAGAAACGTCTTCAACTCAGTAAAGAGTATATATGAAAACCCTACATGTAACATCTTAATAGTGAAAGACCAAATGCGTTCTACCTAACATCAGTAACAAAATTATCTATTTGCAGTACTTCTATCAGCATTGTATTAAAGCTCCTAGCCATGCAATAAGGTAATAGAAAGAAAGAAATAGAGAGAGAGGAGAAAGAGAAGAAGATATCAAGACTGAAACAGAAGTAAAACTCTTTATTTGCAGACAACATGATCATCTCTGTAGAAAATCTGATGGAATCTTTAAAAAAAAAAGTAAACTACAACGCTAAGTAAGTTTAACGAGGCCCCAAGAGAGAAGATCGATACAAAAAATTAGTTACATTTGTACTTACTAAGCAACATCAGAAAAAGTAATTAGAAAGTAAAATTTAAAATAATACCATTTAAAATAGCACCAGAAATATGAAATATCTAGGGATAAAGAAAAATGTAAAATATTTATACACATAAAAACTAGAAAATATGCTGAAAAATTATCTAAGGAGAGCTATACCTTAGTCATAAGTTAGAAAGACCCAATATCATTAAGATGCAAATTGTCTCCAATAGATCTATAAATTTAATGCAGTCCAGTCTAAATTGAGGCAGGCTTTCTTCCGTAGAAATTGAAAAACTGTTCCAGAAAAATCATATGGAAATATGAAAAACAATTTTGGAAAATCAAAATAAACCTATTTTAAGTTTTTATAAACATATTGTAATCAGACTGTGTAGTGTTTGTCATTAAGATACACATTATATTAAGGGAATTGTATAAAGAGTTTCAGGAATAGGTTTGGCATATATAACAACTTATTTTGACAAAGGTGCAAAAGGCAATTCAATGGAGAAATGACAGTCTTTTCAACAAATGGTATAGAAACAACTGGATACACAAAATAAAAGAGTTACATACATTGTACCATACACAATATATTAAAAGGTTCATAGACCTTAATATAAATTTGAGAATTATAAAAATTTTAGAGTAAAATATGGGAGAACATTTGGGATGTTGAGTTAGCTAGAATTTAAAATATGATAACAAAGTAAATAATCTGTAATAGAAAAAAAATATTTTAACTTGGCTTCATCAATTAAAAACGTCTGCTCTTCCAAAGAAAATATCAGAATAATAAAGAGAGCCACTGGGGAGAAATATATGCTAATAAAAGACTGTTACGTAGACGCTATAAAAAATCCTCAAAACTCATAATCAGGAAAGAAAACACCTAATTTTTTTAAATGGGTAAAAGATTTGAACAGACACTTCAACAGCAACAGCAAAAATACAGCTAGATTAGATAGACAGATAGTTAGATGACATATAGACATCAAATGATCTCAGGAAAAGATACCAAAACAATAGCTATTTGTTAAATGAAAATTATAACTACAGTGGAGACACCACTATGTACCTCTTACGCAAAAATAATAAATACATGCATACATGCATACATAAGGACTGGCCTGGCAACATGTTAATGAGGATATAGAAGAAACTAGAATTGTTTTACATTCATGTTAAGGATACAAAATGGCACAATCACTTTGGAAAAACAGCAGTTTTCTTAATAAATACACCTGAAAAACTTATAACTAACATATAATCTAACCATTCCTCTCCTAGCTTTACCCAATATAAATAAGAGCATATGTTCATAGAGAAGACTTGTGCATGATTGTTCACATAAAGCTTACTTATAACACCCAAAAGACTGATAACAACCTAAAAGCCAACAAGTGAATGGATAAACAAACTGTGGTATATCCATATGATGTTATACTACTCAGCAATAAAAAAGTAATGAACTACAGGCTACAAAGTGGAAGAATCTTAATATATAATCATTTCAAGTAAAAGAAGCCAGAAATAAAGCATGCAATTTATTTATGTAAAATTCTGGAAGATTCTTATAACCTCCTGTGTCAGAAAGCAGATCAGTGTTTGCCTGCAGATGGGAGAGCGGGAGAGAGAGATGATACAGGGGCAGAAAGAAATTTGTAGTGATAAATATGTTCATTTTCTTACTTGTAGTCCTGGTTTCATGGTTATAGACCAATGTCAAGACTTATCAAATTGTACAATTTAAACAGGTGCAACTTATTATATATGACACTTCCTCAATAAAGTTGTTAAAATTTATTACTACAAATTATTTCAACTAAATACATAACCATGGACTTCAGCACGGTTTTGAGATCATTATAAACTATTCCAGATTCATAAGTTCTTTATATATATATATTTATATATGACAAAGAAACTTGTCATTTTGAAGTTTACATATTCTCTATAAAAAGTTCTAGGACTTTGGAACTATATACTATAGGTAACTGAGACAGTAGGAGTGGCAATAGCAAGTCAGTTATCCTGTAAGCATGTCCCTTCTCTAGATGATAACCTAAGTTAGAAATCGCATGTTTCTAGTTTAAACTTTAGGAAAGAATAGAAGAGTAAGTGTTAAGATGTTTGTTTGCATGTTTTTATACTTTAATAAAACTAGTGATGAAAGATATTTGCTAACATGTGATATTCTATGATTTGTCAACTACATCTCTTCATTTCAGACTATATGGAGATTTACATATTACTCTTAAAATAAGGAAATGTCATACATTTTATACATGAGAGCTTTGCCTAAGTTCCAACTATAAAATGGCATTGAAACGGAACAGAGTATTTTCAGTTGGGTTCCCCAGAAACAGACTCTGAGACAAATATTTGAGGCAATTCCAGAAAGTATCAGTAGAGTAGTGGGGAAAGAAGAAAGATAAGAAAGCCAATACAGGATATTAATGAGTGAGATACAACTTTCAGCAGCTAGGGCTCAGTCCCACTGGGAACATCTGGCAGACTATATATAACATACCCCACATGAGTTAGAAATGATCCCAAACAGAGGGGCCAGGAAGTTGGTGTATATATTTGCCAACTCTCATTCATCATTGGAAGAAAGCAACTCCAGGGTGTGTTCTGTCTTGTCACCTGTACTTCCACATCTTCCATGCGAGGGGCAGAGTGCACACCTGCTGTCAGAGGAGGCCCTCACACAGTTCAGTACACAGTTACGGTGAATGTCGAGGGAATATGGGTGACGTATGGACAGTGCCTGCTTCCAAAGGCAATAAAAACCATATTCTGTATTCCTCAAGAGCTTACTAAATGTTATTGATACAAATAAAGATTCAGAAACAAAAATAATGATAAAAGCAACAGAAGCAATGTTTCTGTAACTGTGCATGATGAGAGTTAATATCAAGTTAAACAAACTCTAGTCTTAATCCAAAACACCAGGACTTTGGAATTATAAATTAGAGGGTACCTGTGCTGTAGATGAAATCAGTAGTGGCAACCAGAGTTATTCAGCTAGGCTCCCTCGTGAGTGCTAGTATGAAATTACATGCCTTTGCAGATATAATGCTATAAAAACTGTACAGTTGTGAAAGGACCAATAGAGGAAGCTTATTAGCTGAGGTTTTACAGATTACAGGTGACCACTGAACAATATGGGTTTCAACTTTGCAGGTCCACTTACAGGCAGATTTTTTTCAATAAATACTGCAGTACTATACTATCTGCAGCTGGTTGAATTGAGGTGGCAGAACCATTGAATGGAGGGCTGACTATAAAGTTATACATAGATTTTCAACTGTGCAAGGAAGGGCTGGGTGCCCCTAACCCCCCTGATTGTTCAGGGGTCAATTGCATAGTAGAATAGTGATAAAGAGGTTACCTCGTATAAAGGGGGATTATTATAAAGCTACATAGAAAAAAGGGAACACAAGAAAGTGTCTCACCAGGAAACCTCAGTCAGTACCCTTTGCCATTCAGGATGCAGTAGCAGTTCTGGAGCACCAATATCAGCCTTAGTGACCAGTGACCTAGTCAGCTTGTCTTTCCCTCGACAGAGAAAATAGCCCTTACTCCAGAGACTTGGCCACACAGTAACTCATTCTCCTTCCTTTCTACTTCTCTACTTCCATGACTACTGTTTCCTTCTATTGTCTCCTACTGTGATTGCCTCTTTCTCTCTCTGCTTCATATTCAAATTCCCCAAGAGATAGAATTGAATGGTATCAGTTAGTCACTCTCTACTTTGAGGCAACATTATTAGGCAGCATTCTAGTTCGAAGACAGCTTAGAAACAGTTGTCTTTGCTAGGGTGCAGATTCCTGGTCTAATATGTTGTATCATGGTGGCCCAGTCAGGTGATAAAAAACCTGACCACTTGTGGAAAGTATCCTGTTTCTGGTCATGTTCTTCAGAAGGGAGATTGAGTGTGCCAGGCACTTAGCCGCTGTTCTGGAAATCTACCAGGAAAGGGAGAGCAAATGATTAGGTGTCCACTAAACTTCTCTCAAAGAATAAATATGGTTCCTAGAATGGGGTAATGGGTTTATGTGTGAAACCATTAACTAGTGTTTATTATATTAGTTAGTTTCTTAAGAGAGAAAGACGCTACGCAGATAATGACACAGACAGAGTAACGTTGAGAGTAATCTGGCAAATTAGATGAGAATGTGACACATGAACCAGAGACAAGCCCAAGCAAGGATGTACCTGAATTATTGGTGGATATATCTGAAAACCAATGCATATGTTCTCATAATGAAAACCGGTGCCTTTTTTGCCTTTCTAGAATGTTCACAATTTTGCTTAAGGCAAGTCCTAACAGCCAGTAACATAAATTGCTCTTTATTTATTCAATATTCAGGACATCACTTTCATTCTTTAAAAATTAAAATAATAGGGCAATGTTACCAAAAAGTAGTATCTCAAGCAAATTAATGATACTGGTCTGAGTAAGCAGTTTCTAAAGTAGTTCCAGATTTGGTTGTGATTTATGTATGAAAAACAAATGAAGTTTTTTTCACATTATCATTATTAGTAATTTAACTAAATTAACATAATTGAAAAATGACCATGCATCAACTCATCACAATAAATGCATTTTAAACACCTTGAGTTGGCATGACACCTATGATTAAGTTGCATAATAAACCTTCAAGTAGAAGCCATGGCAAAAACTTTTTTTTTCAGAGATATGGCTTCGGCTACAAGGTGAGTCAAATTTGAGGGAATTTTTAATTATTAATATTTCTGGGAAATGTATAAACTCCTTTCCCTTTTGCCCTCAATAACAGCAGCTCCTACAGCAATGTATTTTCTAATACTCTTATTACTTTATCTGTTAGCAGTTTGTTAAAAAAAAGTGACAGTGCCAATGACAGTGCCAAAGCTAGTAATGAAGTTGACTGGTAAATCATAATGCTGTACATCTTACTGACATAGAACATGTATGTCTTAACAATTGGCTTTAGATGAGTGCAAGAGAGTGAAGAGATTTCACAGAAGATAATCTTACATATCATGTTGAAAGCTGAACAAAAATACAAATATTTCAAATAAAAAATATATATTGAGCATTCCCTCTCCTGGTCTTGTGCCAGGAACTGTGGGTAGCACAAAGAAGAATAAAGCACAGCTCCTGACTACTTAGAGATTACAATCAATGAAAAGTTAAGTAACTTCCAATAATAATTCAAGATAACAAAAGAAAATTTGACATGTTAGCCCATGATTAAAGTAACCTATGTAGATGATAATTGCATTAAGTGCTCTGTACATGATGATTTCATGTTAGGAAAGTTAAATTGAGAATTACACTGAATATGCTTAAATTTACATTAAATTAAGATATAGACTATGTTTTAAGATTTTGGTTTTAAACAGACATTGAATTAGAGATAATTTCATACTTCTCAGAATACATTTGAAAATATTTACATCTCAAAGTGCTACTATGCTCTGTATAATTATAATGAAGCAAATCAGTTAGTAAGAATTAAGCTCCCAAATCCTAGGGGAGAGCACCCTGTGACCACCAGACCCAGCTGTGATGGACAAAAGCAATGTCCTTTTGCAGAAAGGCATACAAAGAGGACTATGGTAGGACTGAAGCCTTGGCAAAAAGTGAGGATACTGTTGTGCACAACTTTTTGGATGATGCTCCATGACAATACACCCTTTCTATGGCATTCACTTTTAAAAACAAACTACTGGAAAAGACAGTGCTATAGCCATCAAGTCATGGTGCAAAAGTGGTCATTAATATGCATCTCTAACCAGCTGCACCCATCATGATGGAGAATGTCTGGATCATGAGTGCCTTTCTTGAGAGGAGGCATTACCATTTGCTTCTTTTCATTTTTTCTCAATTATACATAATAGGCCTCTTTCCCCTTTTTTTAAGTGCCTCCTATTGAGTGCTCAAATTGGTCTGTTATACATGGAGAAGGAGAGGAAAGTGGATAGGCAAGTGGTAGAAATGTTTATTTTTCATTTTCCCCTAATTCCTTTGGTTGTTCTCCATCAAGGTGACTTGGAAATGTGGGGGCAGTTTTAGTTATCACTGGCTTACAGCGACCAGGGGACATACATGCTAAATGTCCTACAATATGTGTGAGAGCTATACAGAATGAAGCATTTTCCCACCAAATATGCTAACAGAAACCCCACTGAGAAGCACTGTATACTTAGAAGGGGTCTGGAGGACAAAACCATTACCTCAAGTTTAGTAGATATTTTGGGAAATGGATTTGCTTAGTATCTATAAAATATATGACCCTAAGCCAGCCTGTACTTTATGCCTTGGGAGTCGTAGTAAACATAATGTAAATTTTTTAAAAATGGTGGTAAACTCTATTGGAGATTACTATATCTTCTGACTTCTATCCCAGCCTCACCAAATTACCATAGTAGAAATTATTCAGCAAATATTCGCAACGGTTTTTATTGCATCTAATCAAGAGATAAAATTTCAAGGAAATGGCTATGTAAGTATTATATACAATCATTAAATCATGATTAAAGATGCTCATTTTATAATTTCAAAGCATGTAAACTGTATGTGTTTACATGTTTCTTACTAAGGAGAAAGACTGATAGAGAGACATATAATCATGGGAATTTATCTAATGTGACATGCAAATCATTCTGAACAGTTCAAAAATAGAGAACAAATTTTTGTGACATCACTGAAATGATCCTATACCTGCTCTGTGTACAGAATTGTGTGTGTGTTGCATAATCCAGCTGAGTCAGTTTTAGCATGAGGTTAAGAATACAGTTCAGAAGCCAGATTGCCTGGGTTTTAATTCCAGCTCTGCTACTTATTAGTGGAATGAGCTGGAGCAAGTTATTTAGTCCCTCAGTACATTTGCTTCCTCAACTCTAAATCAGAATATGAATAGTATCCCTGTAAATGTTAGATATTGCAATATTTAGCACTAGGCTTAAAATGTATTTTTTACTTTTTAATTGTTTATAAATTTTAAAAAAAGTGGCTCTGACCTTGTTGTTTGAACCAGTTTTTCCATCCTTATTCTTAATGCAGCTCAAGATATAACAGGAAAGAAACCCCTATAGAGGGAAACTCATTAAATGCACAGTATTATTAATAAAATAGTGCACATTGAAAGGGGTATTTGATAGTATTTTGTAGCCTTCTTGTAGCCCACCTTAGAGAATCACTTTTTAATTTTCCCTTAGCCACCATGGAAATCACAAAATCCTTATGATGCCCTGCCTTGGGATTTATTCCCAATGATGTTGCCCTGCCAATGGTGATGTATTGTTCTTTAGGTGGTAGATAAGTATATCTTTGTTGACCAGGAAGCCAGAAAACACATAGCAATTAAAAAGATGTACAATCTAATATATTCTAATCAGAGATGATTACTCACATCTACCAATGGGTATTCACAAATTACCTACTAACCCTTTCAGAAGTAGGACTGATTTTGTATAGTTGCCATTGATTTTGAAAGCTGTACAAAAGAAAATGAAGATTATATTAGACACAGAAGTGACTTCTTTTGTATTGGCTTTGTTTTATTCCTTTTCTGAATAATCATTTGGTTATTTTCCTTTCAAAATTCTAACACTCTTTAGAATGGGGATCTGAAAGAGTTTTGTCTTGTTTAGACAATAATTTTAGCTCACAGAAGATGGAATCAGCAACAAAGGAAAGAGTTACCATTAACTAAATTATGATTACCAGGATAGAATTGTCAAGTAATGGAAAAAAATAAATAAATTAAATGACACTTTTGGGAAAATTTCGTATTTTTTAAAACTATGAACCATAAATAGATAACTAATAAGAACCTATTGTATAGCACAGGGAACTCTATTCAATACTCTGTAACATCCTACATGGGAAAAGAATCTAAAAAAAAAGGAGTGGATATATGTATATATATAACTGATTCATTTTGCTGTACATCTGAAACTAACATAACATTGTAAATCAACTATACTCCAATAAAAATTGTAAAAAAAAAATGAAACCATAGAAATGGTCTACTTAGGATTGTTATTGACCAGACTAATCATACTTTTTCACCAGGGAGTTAGGATGAAAACAGAAGATAATGGGGTTAATAGCAGTAGAAGGTAGGCATGAGTCAGGGTATAGCAATTAAGATATTTTCTTGATAATTTTAACTTGATGTGATCAAATGGGAACTCTTGTCCTTAATTTCCACCAAGTATATTCCTCTCTCAAATATCATAAGCCATCATTATGTTTCTCAAGCTAGAAACAAGTCATCATTCTGGATTTCCTCACTCATCATATTCAAGTCATAGGAAAATTCTCTCTCAAAAATATATATCGTATCTGTTCTCTTCTCCTCATTTCCACACTCATCACTCTAGCCAAAGCAACCATCATGTCTCATCTAGACATGTCCTTCACAAATTCTAATGAGCATACAAATTACCTGGGGATCTTGTTAAAATATATATTTCTGCTTTAGTAAGTTGATGTAGGGTCTGAGATTCATCATTTCTTACAAGTTCCCAGGTGAATTGCCCCTGCTATTCCATGGGTCACCCATTAAATGGCAAGGCCTAGATTACCAACAAAGTCACTTAACTTGTGTTGCAGGTTCAATCTATCCTTCCTGCAAACTATTCTTCTCTGAGTAGATTGATCTTTAGAAATCATAAATCAGATCATAGTACTCGCTGAGTAAAAATACCTGTAATAGGGTTTTAAATAATAAATTTACTCTTAACTCAAAATAAAATCTCCAAATTTAAGAACAATAGTTGGCAAGTATCCAAAAATTTATAGTTATCATCTAGAAATGTCCTTACCAGATATTAAGAGGTAAGATTTTTCCAATATCCCCATTTATCCCATCACTCCAGCCTATTTAAGAGAAAGCTAGAGGTTAACAGGAATTCATAGTAATGTAGAAAAAGTCCTGGCTTTTCTCTTCCCTTCTGCATGAGGAGGGGTGGGGAATGCTCCATTCTCTGGTAATATGAGGGGGACACAAAAGAAGCACTCACAGAAATTTTACCTCAGTCTAAGAGCTTTTTCCTTACCATATTCTCTAATTAGGTGCTAATTATACTCTATTATTTCATTATCTTCATTCCCTTCAGAACACATATTTTAATTTGTAATCATTTATTTATTTACTGATTTATTTATTGTCTGTCACAGGTAGGTCTCAAGCTCCAGAAATGCACGGACCATATCAGTCTTGACCTTTCTTATGTTCAAGGTCTTATATGGAACCTAATGCATATATATTAGGTACAAATAGCTGTTGGTGTTGAATAATTAGCATTATATAAGATTTAGAAAATATAGATGTCAATCGAACAATGGGGAGCAAATTAGATGCTTAAAGAGAATATAAAGTAACAACTGTTGAACTCTGGGACAAATGTGGCCAACAGGCTTGTTTTGTTTGAACAAAGAATGCCTTTTGTAAACCTGAACGTGATCATTTGAAATTGAGTTTGAATGACATACCTAGTTTGCCGTAAACCCCAGTACTCCATATTATTTTCATTCTGCCTCTTTACATATTTATATATCCTTCCTCACAACTCAAATCTTTTGAATGTATAATATAATACTACTTGTACAGTGAGAAGAAAAGGAGACCCAGTTAAGAATTCAGAAGAATGTCTATATTTTAAGGCCAAGTAGAGAAGGAAAGGTTTTTAAAAATACCATGGCTGGGCTTTACACGTGACCTCCTGAATTCCAATATACTTTGCTCCTTAAGAATCACAGAATAAACATATAGCACTTGAACATCTTATGATACTTCAGAGATAATGCCTTTTTCTCTGTTGACTTTGAGTACGTATCTTGTTTCTCACTGAGTGCTACTAAAAATTTTTGATAGCAAGGTTTAAGATAACTTTTTAATCTTTCACAATTCCTTATGTATAGTTGGTGTTCAACAAGTGTCTTTCAGATAAAACATAAAAATGAGTGTTTGGATTCATGGAGGCATAACCATGAAAAATTTCAAGGCTCAGACAGCTTCATCCTAAAGATTATCAGACTCAGATTTAGAAGTATGAGTACAAGACCTTATTTCTATGCTCACTTTGAGAGTACATTGCTTCCTTGACTACTGTTCAAAGAGACTTATACTTCTCACAGATTTATGAAGACACTTACATCTTTATGCCATGCACAGATTTCTCTCATCATTATTTTTTATATGCCTCCCACTTGAAGTTTTGTCATAAAAAATGTTGTCCTAGAAAGTGTCACACAGTAACTATGGGATACTTTTCTCCCTAACACATCAATAAATCAATGCTAGATGTATTGAAAGAGAAAGCTCATAGTTTTTTCCCCATCTTATTTGTGATTAGCCAGTTGAAATGAAACTTATAAACACTGGAGAGGCCTTTGTCTTGGTGGCCAAGGCTTAACAATTTAGAGAAAAAATTAAAACTCACAGGGTGAAACCAATTGGAAAGTATTAGATTCATGGCACTTTCATGTTCCCCTGCAGTGTCAGTATATTTTTATACCACACAGAGTATAAGCTAAGAATTTATTATCTCCTCTTGGTGTCATTGATTCTGAATGAAATTGTGTGCAGCACCCAGACATACCCATCCTCTGTTTCTCCAATATTAAAAAGTCCTGTATAGAATTCAATTTGACCTAATCTCCATCATATCACCCTCTTTATAGGATCTCCAGACCATTTCCTTCTCTTTGAATGGGAAAAACAGTTGTGAGAAGGAATAAGATATCATGATTTCCTATGCCTCTCACAAAGTTCTCCATTTTGTCCTTTCAGTCCTACTTAAACTTCACTTCTCCATCAAGATCATTCAGGGTTTGACTATTTTGCTCTCAATAAATGGCCACCCTTCAGCCCTCCGTAAATTGCCTTCTACCTGCCTTTAATCCTTCTATTTTTCTAACCAGCCAATGCAATACAAAAATTCAACAATTTACACTGTCACTTTTTAGAGTGCCCATGAATATATATTAATTTTGTAGAGAAGTCATTATAATATTTTAGTGATGTCTTCATATCTCCCATATTGTCCCTTTTGAGATTATATATTACAACATACTAGGCAAGATTGTAATATTCCCTTTGTGTAGAAAAATGAACTTTTGCCTTGCCTGCCTTCCTTTATCAGTAAGTCACCCAAAAGTAATTAAATAAAAATAAATCTTTGAAAAAAAATTTTCAACATTCTCCAACTTTATATCAGATATTCTTGAGAGGATTTAATATAGCTTCTTGCTGTAGTTGTTGTTTTTGATGGGGATGACATAAATAGTGGTGTATAAGCAACTTACTAACCTTATAAGGAGTAAATGCTTTATCTCCTAGCTCTAAACTGAATATGGTTAGGCCAATGAAAGTTATCCCATAAATCTGAGTAGTCCAACAAGTACCATATCAAATTTTATACATGTACACGTGACTTTCATTTGTCTGGTTCACTCCTGTGTCCTAGAAGACAGCTCAAGGACGTGACTAAGATTAACTATAAATTTTGCTTCAAAGATCAATTTTATATTTGAACCAGGGGGAAGTCATAAACTTTTTTCAGGTAAGTACACAATTCCAGCCCAGATTCAGTGTAAAATGGTTTGCTTGAAACATGTTAGCTCCTGTAGCTAATAAAATATCTACTTGTTACACCTGGAAAGTAAATGTAAAGGGAACACTGACCCTAATTTCAGTGACAATAGCAATAGAGGGCATTTGCATTGTTTTGTTTTCCAAAACTTTATTTGATATTTACATTTGCTGGTATAGTGTGGAATAGTTCTTTCTAAATTAGGAGCTGACAGCTTAATTTTATGTGATTGATATACTTTCTTTGCAGGAGTCACTCCCAGAATATAAACATCTATCTTTATTGTTATTTATATTTATCATACTCAATATAACACAAATATAGAATAGAGATGTTTTAGTTTTGTTGAATTCAGGAATGCTCACTAGAAAAATGATAGCACAGGCAAAATTCTATTCAGCAAGTATTAAATTATTCTGTTCAACAATGTGAGGTTAGTCCCCATATGGTAAATAGTTCACCTAGAATCGCTATGTAGATGTAGATATGACAAATACTACTTTAATGAGAAAGCCTTTACAACATATTCATAGCCATGTCTCTATTTTATACTCAATGTAAGCAGCAAAGGAAAACTTCCCTTTTCTCCATCTTGGCTAAATCTCACAATATTGTCTGCAAAGACATGCAGTGTTTTAAAGAATTAAACTTTTAATATCTGCACAGTGTTAATTATTCTTCATAAAATGCCACCGTTTCTAGGATATTATGACTTCCCCATCAGTAGCAGAGCCTAATGGGAGTACATTGCCCTTTGGAATCAGACTGACCTGGTTGAATCTTGACCTTCTACTAGAAAGCAAAGTTGTCAATATTATTTAATTTCTGTAAGTTTCAAATTTTTCCTCTGTAAAATGCCAGTAACTATTCTATTAATACAAACCTTGCAAAGTGATGCTTCATGATGCTTAAATGAAGTTATAGTGAGTGTAAAATGTCTAAAAGCATGCTCTGTGCACTGTACACACTCAGTCAAAAAGTTGTTGTCATGACGATATAAAGGTTTACACCGAACACTTCCTGATTGTTTCCCTAAGTAGTGTCTCAATTTTTTCCCTCAAGTCATATCCCTCTTCAAAAAGGAAAGAAAATATCACAGGGTAATAGTTAACGTTAAGAGTCCTACACTACTAGAACAAACTAGATGGAAAAAAACTGGGGAAAATAAAACATAGAGGGGTTTCTTTGTAATTCAACCTCAGGAGGAGAGAGCTGGCAAAGAGTTATGTCACTTAGCATTCTTAGTTGCAAGTAACACAAGTCCGATTCAATCCACTTTAAGCTAAAAAAGAGAATTTACTGTCTCTTTAACTTACACATAAGAAGGGTAGAGTTGGCTAAAGGAATATTCAAGCAATGTTCTCAGGACTTGTCTGTGTATCACTTTACTCTGTGTTTTCAACATTAAGAGCCTTTTCAAAAGATCTTCTGCTGTGGATGAACACACATTTCAGAGTTCCCGGTTTACAGTTTTTACAAGTGCAGAAGAAGAGAGTCCTTAAAACCTACTTTAGTTTGATGTAGTCTCGTTTGTGTATTTTTGCTTTCGTTGTCTCTGCTTTTGGTGTCAAATTTTTAAAAAAATCACGCAATTTCCCTTTGTGTTCTTCTAGGAGTTTTATGTTTTCAAGTCTAAGTTCAAGTCTTCAATCAATTTTGAGTTGATATTTGTGTATGGTGGTAAGAGATGGGTCCAGTTTTCATTCTTGGCATGTGGCTCTACAGTTTTCCCAACATCATTTATTAAAGAGACTATCCTTTCCCTATTGTATATTCTTGGCTCATTTGTCATAAATTAATTGACCACACATGTGGGTTTATTTGGGGGCTCTCTATCCTGTTCCATTTATCTATGAGCCAGTTTTTATGTCAATATCATACTGTTTTAATAACTATAGTTTTTAAATCTAGTTTGAAATCAGAAAATGTGATGTTTCCAGCTTTGTTCTTCTTTCTCAAGACTGCTTTGGCTATTGCACGTCTTTTGTGGTTCCATAGAAATTTTAGGATTGTTTGTTCTATTTCTGTGAAAAATGCCATTGGAATTCTGATAGGGATTGCCTTGAATCTGTAGATCACTTTTGGTAGTATGGGCAATTTAAAAATATTAATTCTTTTAATCCATAAGCACAGAATATCTTTCTATTTATCTGTGTCAACTTTCTTCAAAGTCTCATAGATTTCAGTGAAAATATCTTTCTCTGCTCAGTTAAATTTATCCCTAGGTATTTTATTCTTTTTAATGCAACTGTAAATAGGACTGTTTTCTTAATTTCTCTTTGTGATAATTTATTGTTAGTGTAGAGAAATGCAACTGATTTTTGTATATTGATTATATATCCTGCAAATTTACTGAACTTATTTAGTAATTCTAATGATCTTTTGGTAGAGATTTTAGGGTTTTCTATGTGTAATACCATGTCATCTGCAAATGGAGGTGGTTTTATTAATACTTCCTCCCTTCTGATTTGGATGCTTTTTATTTCTTTTTCTTGCCTAATTGCTCTTGCTAGGACTTCCAGTACTCTGTTGAATAAAAGTGGCAAGAGTAGGCACATTGTGTTGTTCCTGATCTTAGAGGAAAAGCTGTCAGCCTTTCACCATTGAGTATGATATTTACTATGGGCCTGCCATATATGGCCTTATTATGTGAGGTAGTTCCCTCTATGACCAGCTTACTGAGAATTTTTACCGTAAATATAGTTGAATTTTGTGAAATGATTTTTCTGCATCTCTTAGATGATCATATGATTTATATCCTTCACTTCGTTAATGTGGTGTATCACACTGATTGATTTGATGACATTGAAACATCCTTACATCTCTGGAATAAATCCCACTTGACCGTGGTGCATGATCCTTTAGTATTTTAATTGTTGAATTCAGTTTGCTAATATTTGGTGGAGGATTTTTGCATCTATGTTCATCAGAAATATTGGCCTTTTCTTTGTCTGGTTTTGGTATCAGGGTAATACTGGCCTCATAAGATGAGTTTGAAAATGTTTCTCTTCTATTTTTGGGAGAGTTTGAGAAGGATTGGTATTATTTCTTCTTTAAATGTTTGGTAGAATTCACCAGTGAAGCCACCTGGTCCTGGGCTTTTGTTTATAGGGAGATTTTTTATTATGAATTCAATCTCGTTTCTAGTAATTTGTGCTGATTTTCTATATCTTCATGATTCAGTCTTCATAGGTTTTATGTTTCCAGGAATTTATGCATTTCCTCTAGGATGTCCAATATGTTGGCCTAAAATTGTTCACAGTAGTCCCTTAACCCTTTGTTATTTCTGTGGTATCAGTTGTAACATCACCCCTCTTTCATTTCTGATCTTATCTGAGTCTTTCTCCTTTTTTTTCTTCATGAGTTTAGCAAAATGTTTGTCAATTTTGTTTACATTTTCAAAAATAACAGCTCTTAGTTTCATTGATCTTTTCTATTGTCTTTTTAGTCTCTATTATTATTTCCACTTTGATCTTTGACATTTCCTTCCTTTTACTAAATTGGGCTTTGTTCTTTTTTCAGTTCCTTTAGGTGTCAAATTAGGTTGTTTATTTGAGATCCTTTTTTTTTTTTTTTTCTTAATTAAGGCATTTATTCCTATGAACTCCTTTTTGAGAACTGCTTTTTTCTGTATCTCATAAGTTTTGGTATGTTGTATTTCCATTTTCATGTCTTGAGATTTTTTTTTATATTTCTCTTTTGATTGCTTCTTTGACCCAGTATTTGTTCAGTACTATGTTCAGTATGTGTTTTTTTGCCTCCATATATTTGTGAATTTTCCAGGTTTTGTCTTATCACTGATTTCTAGTTCCATACCATTGTGAACAGAAAAGATGCTTAGTATAATTTTAATATTCTTAAATTTATTAAGATCTGTTTTGTGATCTAACATATGTTCTATAGTGGAGAATGTTCCATGTGTCATTGAGAAGAATGTGTACTGTGCTGCTGTTGGATGAAATGTTCTGTAAATGTCTGTTATGTCCATCTGGTCTAACATGCAATTTAAGTCCAATATTTCCCTATTGATTTTCTTTTTGGATGACATATCCATTGTCAAAAGTGGATTATTGTATTTCTTTACTATTATTTATTGTTATCTATTTCTCCTTTCAGTTCTGTTAATATTTGCCCTTAGGCTACTTTCACTCTTTTTCATTTTTTTTTTCTTTCTGCTCCTCTGATGGATGAATGCCATTGCCCTGTCTTTGAGTTCACTGATCCTTCCTTCCACTTCATCTAGTCTCCTTGAACTCCTATATTGAATTTTTCAGTTCAGTTACTGAATTCTTCAGCTCTATGATCTATTTGTTACTTATATTTTCTATCTCTTTGTTAAAATTTTCACTTTGTTCATGCATTGTTCTCCTGACCACAGGGAGCATCTTTATAACCATTGTTTTGAACTCTTTATCAGGTAAATCACTTATCTCCATTTCTTTTTTTTTTAATTAATTAATTTATTTCTTTTTGGCTGCATTGGGTCTTCATTGTTGCGTGCGCTTTCTCCATCTTCATAAGGTCTTACTAATTTCCAGTTCATGTTGTTGCCTGTATCTCTTTGATTAAAAAAGAAAAAGAAGAAGAAGAATCAGGGAGAGTTCATTTTCATCTTTCCTTTAGAATATGACATTCTCTTTTCTCTTTATTTTATTCTTCCAAATGTTTTATAAAACAGAATTTTTTTAGATGACTTTTAAATCTCTTCCAGGTATAAAAATAAATTTTAAAATAGTATTTTCCTATGTATAGTTTAAAATATTTTTTTCAGAAATCTCTAAGTTTACATAAGACAAAATTTATTTCTTGGTATTGTCCCTCTACATTCATTTCATTAAGTCTTTAGGATAAATATACTATGTTCTCAAGGTGATTTTTTTCCTTTGTTTGCTTGTTTATTCAACTTACAAGAATTGCTATTAACAAAAGATAAATGTTCTTATTTCATATTCTAGCCATATTCATTGCATCAGTAAAATAATCAGTTTAATTTGGTGATGGGAGGTGAGCAATGAGATGTATTTAGAAATGACTATATTTACGGAAATAGTGTCACCTTCTTTTTAGAATTCATCATCTCTTTCTTGTGTAGTTTATTACTGTAGTACTATTAATTTTTATTATTTATTTATTTTTAGCTGTGTTGGGTCTTCGTTTCTGTGCAAGGGCTTTCTCTAGTTGCGGCGAGTGGGGGCCACTCTTCATTGCGGTGTGCAGGCCTCTCACTATTGCGGCCTCTCTTGTTGCGGAGCACAGGCTCCAGATGCACAGGCTCAGTATTTGTGGCTCACGGGCCTAGTTGCTCCACGGCATGTGGGATCTTCCCAGACCAGGGCTCAAACCTGTGTCCCCTGCACTGGCAGGCAGATTCTCAACCACTACACCACCAGGGAAGCCCAGTACTGTTAATTTATCACTAGTTATTAAATATACTATCCAAAGCAATCTACAAATTCAATGCAATCCCTTGCAAATTAACAATGGCATTTTTTCAGAGCTAGAACAAAAAATTTTACAATTTGTATGGAAACACAAAAGACCCCGAAGAGCCAAAGCAATCTTGAGAAAGAAAAAACAAGCTGGAGGAATCAGGCTCCCTGACTTCAGACTGTACTACAAAGTTACAGTAATCAAGGCAGTATGGTACTGGCACAAAAACAGAAATATAGATCAATGGAACAGGATAGAAAGCCCAGAGACAAACTCACGTACCTATGGTCACTTAATCTATGACAAAGGAGGCAAGAATATACAATGGAGAAAAGACAGCCTCTTCAATAAGTGGTGCTGCAAAAACTGGACAGCTACATGTAAATGAATGAAATTAGAACACTCCCTGACACCACACACAAAAATAAACTCAAAATGGATTAAAGAGCTAAATGTAAGGTCAGACACTCTAAAACTCTTAGAGGAAAAATTAGGCATAACACTCTTTGACATAAATCACAGAAAGATCTTTGTTGACCCATCTCTTAGAGTAATGAAAATAAAAACAAAAATAAACAAATGGAACCTAATTAAACTTAAAAACTTTTACACAGCAAAGGAAACCATAAACAAGATGAAAAGACAACCCTCTGAATGGGAAAAAATATTTGCAAATGAAGCAACTGACAAAGGATTAATCTCCAAAATATATAAACAGCTCATGCAGCTCAATATTAAAAAAACAAATAACCCAATCAAAAAATGGATCTAAAAGAAGATCTAAATAGACATTTCTCCAAAGGAGACATACAGATGGCCAAGAGGCACATGAAAAGATGTTCAACATCACTAATTATTAGGGAAATGCAAATCAAAACTACAATGAGGTATCACCTCACACCAGTCAGAATGGCCATCATCAAAAAATCTACAAACAATAAATGCTGGAGAAGGTGTGGAGAAAAGGGAACCCTCTTGCACTGTTGGTGGGAATGTAAATTGATACAGCCACTATGGAGAACAGTATGGAGGTTCCTTAAAAAACTAAAAATAGAACTACATATGACCCAGCAATCCCACTACTAGGCATATATCCTGAGAAAACCATAATTCAAAAAGACACATGTACCACAATGTTCATTGCAGCACTATTTACAATAGCCAGGACATGGAAGCAACCTAAATTCCCATCAACAGAGGAGTGGATAAAGAACATGTGCTACATATATACAATGGAATATTACTCAGCCATAAAAAGGAACGAAATTGGGTCATTTGTAGAGATGTGATGGACCTAGAGATTGTCATACAGAGTGAAGTAAGTCAGAAAGAGAAAAACAAATATCATATATTAACCCATACATGTGGAATCTAGAAAAATGGTATAGATGATCTTATCTGCAAAGCAGGAATAGAGACACAGATGTAGAGAACAAACGGATGGTTACCAAGGGGGGACAGGGGTCAGATGAATTGGGAGATGGGGATTGACACATATACATTATTGATATTATGTATAAAATAGACAAGTAATGAGAACCTACTGTTTATCACAGGGAACTCTACTCAATGCTCTGTGGTGACCTAAATGGGAAAGAAATCCAAAAAAAGAGGGGATATATTTATATGTATAGCTGATTCACTTTGCTGTATGGTAGAAACTAACACAACATTGTAAATCAACTATACTCCAATAAAAATTTTTTAAAATTCACTAGTTATTAGTTAATACTATCTTTAATTTTACATTATCCTTATAATCATTATTAATGCTAGTAATTACACAAAATATATGTTAATTTTTGTCAGCTATATGCTAACACTTTAGGTTTTCACATATCTCTATTTGCCATTTTATTTGGGAAACTGATGCAAAGGAATTTAAGCATCTTATAGGAAGAAATATAGCTAATAATAAAAGCCTAAACCCTAACCATTACATTGTTCTTAATTCCTACCATAAATTATATAAATCCTCATTAAAATCTTTTGCTGAATATATTTAATATATATACATATATTTCTTTAGAACTAAGAAAAAGAAATTAGAAATCTAATTTTTGTTTATAAAGCTATAAAATACATATATGTAGCTAAATATACATAAACTTTAAATAGGAATCTATGGATGAGTAAAATTATCACTTGAATAAATTAAGAGCATTCCCCCCCCCCCATAAAATTAGTTTTCTATAATGATAGGCATACTATTAAAAAGTGTGATGTGTTGGTTATTCACATGAAAAATATTTGCTTTTTGCTAAGTTAGTATCTAGATTTTAAGGCTCACAGAATCATATACAGGAAAATAAAAGCTTATCGACTTAATATTTAGCATTTGCTAGGACATTATTTTAAAAGATATATTTTAGCATTCTCTTTAACAATAATACTTGCATCCATAAACAAGCATTCTAATGGGAATGGATAAATCAGAAATAAACAGATCAAGTCAAACCAGGGTCAGCAAACCTTGCGATTCATTATCATAAATGCCTGTCAGCAAGCATACATAAAAGTGTAGATGTCATTACTTGGTTCTTAATAGAGAGACATCTATAACACCGTCTCCCTTTCACTACAGCTGGCACCTCTGACTTCACGTTGCAAAGGCAGATATGTGCTGACTGCAGCAAAGGCAAAGGCAAGATGGAACTAGTGTGGAATTGCACAGGGTGCAAATATTATTACAGCATTTTTGTTTACTGAGCCTCCATCTGCCAGGAAAGCTCAAGTGATTACACACAATATATCTTCCTGGACATACTCTTTGCCTTTCCTTTCCCTTGTCTCGCCCAAGTTTTCTTTACGTCAGTAAAATGACTCTGTGTTTACATACAGAAAATGATCCAGCTGCTGTTTAAAACAACATACTCCACTTTTGTAAAATGAGGCAAAACAATTTCTGCACCATTAATATGCACACACATATATACGCACACATCCACTGGGGGTGGGAATAGCTAGGACTGGGAGAAGGTTTTTATGATCTTTTAACCCAAGTCTATGAATGGGTAGTGAGGTGTCTGAAATTATAAGTAGAATATTTGATATACACATATGTTGTAGAGAAGTTAGATAGCTGCTTCTATAGAAGTCACCTCCCTTCCATGAGAGCATTCCTCATCCCACAAGAATGAGTCTACATGCTTTGTTTGTACATTATCCCAGGCCCATGGCTAAAGTTGATTATTCAGATTCTCCTTTCCTATAATTTGGAATTAGGATTCAGAGACAGTGAGTGAGTGGCTAGAGGTTTATACGTTCCAAAATGTAACATATACACTCATGTACATTATACGGCCATTATCTCATAAAGTGAACAGAGAAACAGCAAAAACTGTTTATTCCACAATACCACAGAAGCAGAGATAAAAGAGAGTGGATTCCTGAGTACTTTCCATATTCTAATTGAGTCCCTCTGGTTGAGGGCTGGTTTCATTCCCGTGCTTGAGTTCTGTGAGATACTCCAATATATAATTAAGAAATTCATCATATCCTTAAGTTGCCTAGATTGTTGCAGTTATGCACAGTAATAAAATGTGTATCATTTTGAAAGGGTGGGTGTGAAAGGCCATTGTTTTGAGTCCATAACCATTTTTAAAACCCTGCAAGGATGATTCTCTGGCTTTGCGGTACCATAGTATTCCAGGTCCACTAGACAATGCCTGGTAGACAACCACCTTAGCTTGCAGAATACAATGACTCTTTGGAGTTCCTCTATAGAGGAAATACTATAATGCTTTACTATGAAAATAAATACATGCTCTTAAAATAAAACATTAAAAATAAACAAATTTACTTGGGTAAAAAGACAAATAATTCGGGAATTTGGACCAAATCTGCATTTCAACGTACATATTTTGCTGCTTTCTGGGTATCAAACAAGCAGTTTGATTCAGTTGATTTCTCATCCCTGAGACTGATGTTTCAGAATTAGAGCAAAATCCAGTGAATCCAAGGCATAGATAAGTCAGCATATCAGAGTATGAAGAGAATGCATTTTTGAGCTAGATGGCTCTAGTTTCAAACCCCAAATTCTCCATTAACTATACGCATGATCTTGGACAAGTTAATTTATCACTCTGAGTCATATTCTTTTCCCTATGAAAAACAGGGCAAATGGATCAGTATGAGAAATAAATTAAATGAGATATACTTGTCATGTGGCTTGAATGGTACTTGATACATAGTAAGTGCACAGAGCATGTTAATTCCTTTCCCTTGCACCCACATTTGATAACCCTTAGATTTAACTCAGGATTTGAAGCTAATATACAGTCAAGTTAATAAGGCTGGACAGTGGTGACAGAGGTACTCACGTGTTCATTTTCCGTAACCTACTGTTCCCATAGGCCCCAGAGGTCTTTCAGTGTTATTAACACTAATGAAAAAGAACCATCTTGTTCATTCCAAAATCGATTTTCTTTATGTATCTGTCTAGAACATTACCTATAACAATAATAAACACCAGCTATGGATCACTAACGAGATAGTCATCAGCTAACCATTATATGATTTATTACAAGTAGTATTCATAGCAACACTCTGAGTTAGCTATTGCTATACTTATTTTAATACTATGAAATCTGAGGCTTAGGTAAGTTTCTTGTTCAAGGTAACCAGCCAGAAAGTGTGAGGGTCAGGATTCAAAACCAACTTTGTTTGGTTCCAAAGTCAATATTATAACCAGCCTCCTTTGTGTCTAGTCCATTAAAGTAATGGTGCCTGACTTTTCAGATTTTGACAAGAACCCAGGAGAGTAATAGAGAAAAGTAGGTAATTCTACCAAACAGCTTTAGGAAAAAAAAATGCGGTTTATCTATCTTCTCTTTTTTCTCAACTATTATTTCATAATGTCATTTTGTGATATATTTTCCAGTTTCAAAATTGTAACAGCAATCATTTCATTTTGATTTTGTTTAATTTTTCTTAGTTTTTAAAGCTTATGCCTCTGTTGCTGAGCTAATCTTTTTGTTTTATGTTGTGTTTTCTTTCTTCCTTCCTTCTTTCCTTCTTCCACCCCCTCCCCCTTCTCCCCTTCCTCCCCCACCTCTTTCTTTCTTTTGTAATTCTAGCCCATTTGAGCAAAGAAAATAGTTACAAGTGGGCTAGCATTTTTTTTTACAGCTTTGCAATTTTTCTTTCTGTCTCATCATTTGAAAAGTTAGAGAACAAATTAGAATATTATGTTTAAAAATTGATTCAAATATTTGAATATGAAAAGTTTACAGAATTAAATCATTTATTCAGCAAATATTTATTGAATGTCTACTTTGTACCATGTTTTGCTAGATACCAGAACAACAGTAAGAAACAAAATAAAGTTCTTGACCTAAGGGTTAAATAGACATAAACAAACAAGTCTATAATCATGTTAAGGAATGATTGGTGTTATTTGAAAAATAAATCATAGCACTTCTCTATAGTGGCTGTGTCCAAGGATAATCCATACCTGTTTTGGTCCCCTTAAATTTAGCCCTCTTAATCAATCTGGCCTACTCTGTCAAAATTACCACAATGCCCTTTGAGGACTCCTGATGACTTTCTGTCATCTCAACTATTTTGAGAACCTAACTGAAAGTGAATTCAAATTCCCTCTCAAAGGCGGCTGCTGGGAGATAAATAAATAAATAAATAAATGTATATCTATATCTATATCATCTATATCTATATCTATATCTATCTATATATATATGTCTGGGCACCGTATACCACATTTATTATTTTGGATCATTTAATAAAAGCTAAGAGGTTTCCTGAAAATTGTATGGCAGTTGGGGAGCAAGATTTCCCAGAGCACACAGACCACATTATAGATAAAGAGACATTCATTTCTGACCATGCACAACAGGAAGAACTATAAAGAGTTGATTTCATGTGTAATGACAAGGCAAATCGTAAGACGCATGAGTGGATCTGTGGCTTGGAACAAAACAAAACTAGGCAACCGAAGATTAATCAAGCACAAAAGGCAAGCTAACTGCAAAAATTATGATTTCTAGTTAAAACCATAATTCCCTATCTTGACTACTAATTTTCACACTGATTACTCTTTATTCTTGTCACTGTTTCTAAAAGAGATGACACACCATGTTGTAGAAGTGGTTGTATGGGCCACTTAGATAGGTACTTCTGCATACTTCTACTAAACTAATTCATTAGTTATGTACTTTAGAAAGACATTTTATCTAGATTGTTTCCAAGAAACACTTTCTTGTATGAGCTTTACGTGAACACCCTATTTAAAATACCAGTTACTCATTGTTGTTTCCATTACCCTGCTGTATTTTTCTTCGTAGTGTTTTAATTATTTATATTCCATATCTGATTGTCTGTTTATTGCCTGTCTTCCCCACTAAAATGTAAGCTCAACAATTGCAAAGACATTATCTTATTCACCACTTTCCCCCCAGCACCTAGAACACTGGCTAGCACTAGCAACTAAGTGAATTTTTGTTAAATAATTAAAATATAGCAAAATAACTGGTTTAGAATATGGAAGTCATTCTATAAATATTGAGGTGCAACTAATTAAATGTTTAATTTGAATATAAATGTAGACTAAATCATAACAAAAACACTGCCATATTACATTGTCCTTCTATAATAACTCCTATAATTTCCTTAGTACAAACTGGCAAACAGTGGGAACTTAATTGGTCTCCATCCATTTTCTTTTCTTCTTCCTGGTTATATATTATTCATTTAAACGACTCTTTCTGTGTTTCAATCCAAATTCCCAAAATTTTCTTGTTATTTTCATACTGCATTTTATAATTGGTCAATTTTTTTAGGGCACATGGATATCCTGATGTTTTCGGGTTTTTTTTCCTTGTTGTGTACATCTGCCACACCAAAAATATGGAAGAAGTGACTATCCCATGATGTGTATTCTCTTAATACTTCATGTAATATACACACACACACACACACACACACACACACACACACACACACACATGGGAATGGATTTACCCAAAGTTCTTCCAAAAACATTCGTACTGCAAGATAGCATAGGATTTGAGGTATGGCTTCTGAACCAGACAACCACATACCAGTTGATAATTACTTATGTCTCTGTGCTTCATTTTCCTCTTCATGAAAATGAGGATAATGAGAGCTCCCATCTCACAGAGTTGTTCTGAGGATAAAATCAGTTAATGGAAAAAAGATGTTTGTAACAGTGCTAGACACATAGCGAAATGTTAGTATTGGGAGATAATTCTCCAGGGAGCTCTCATGTTTCTGCATGTCCTGTGAGCAGAGGCACTGACTGTTTTCTTCCAGACTATCTTTTCAACGATGTTTGAGAGTGAACAGCCTTGGAATATTGAGATAGTGTCTCCCTCCTGATAAAAGGGAAGATTTATGTACTGTCCATAAAATAAACATGTCTCCCTCTGGGCAAAGTGTTAGCAGGTTTGCTGAAAGCTCATTATAAAGTTTGGGTTCCCCTTAGCTTGGGATTCCTCAGCTGTGATGCAAACACACTGTGTGCAGACATAACTCGCTCCCTTGTTTTCTTGTGGGAATTGGGACTTGGAGAATAGGCACAAGAAAATATTGGTACTCTGGCTACTACTAATGCAGTAAGCAGAAAACTTTCTCTTGCCTCTGACTCATATCTTCTCCTAGCATTCATGAAAAAAATGGTAATATACCTTGTAAGCTAGCCAGTAAAATTAAGGGTCAGACGCTTCACAGTTCTTAACAGTCAAAAATGTTATTACTGTTATGTTTTTTTTTCCCCCTAGGTTGTGTATAACTTTTTAACTTTGAGCAAGAAAAGTGTTTCTAAGATAATTGTAACCTGGATAGTTTTCCCCCATTAATCATAAGCCCTTTCCCCTTCATTTTTTGAATCTTTACAACCTTCCTACCACTTACTATAGAGAACCTGGTATTAAAAAACTGGAAACAAACTGTTAATGCTAGTTTCTGTTGTTTCACCATTTCCTACAAGCTACATGTCAATTACCACACTTACAGTCAATTTTCTAATTCTGTAAATTGAAGCATTTTCAATTTATCAGTAGTGTGCAGTCTTCTGAGTGGCACTTTTCTTTCTTTGCTGGATTTTCCTCATTCCACTATAATCTCTGTTGCCTTATTTACTACTTTACAATCTCTCGTGCTCATAATACACAATTCTTTATTCAAAAGACTTACCTTCAGGTGTTTTAAATTTTCAGAAAAGTAAAATATAGACAAGGACTGCAGGTTTCTACTCACCATCTGAGCAATGGTGCATGAACAAAGTCAGCAATATTTATTCCAAGATGTTTTATGATGAAACTTTTGTGTTCTACATTTGTTTTTACTCAGTCCTTGATTTCTATTGAAAAATCTCAAAACATTCTGCAAAATGGTTTCAATATAACTCATTTAGTCATTTGTTTATCAGTATTTTATGCTTCACATCAGCATTTATAAACGTATCTCCTATGGTGTTTCCTGTGCATTAAACCGTGATAGAGATTACCATATCCTATGATTTCAGCAGCAGTTTATTAAGCTCTTTAGTAAACATAACTCAGCATGTTTAAGGTTTTGGAGCTGTTATTAAAAGGGGTGCTTTAAAATCACTAGTTAATTTTTGAATTATTTATTAATATTATGTTAATAATACAATATAAAAATATAATAATTATTGTAACTGTATTTATTATTTTGTTGAATTTGAATTTCAAAGACAAATTAAGAATCTGAATCACTTTATTTGTAAAGATAGCTTTGTCCCAATATTACTTAGGGTCGATCTGAAAACAAAAGTTAAATACTTCTCAAATTTCTTTATTTCCCCACTAACACCATCACTCCCTATATCTTACACAAACAGAAACAGCACACGCATGCACACACACATACACACACTTCACAAACACCACAAAAATCCACATGGCAATAACTAAAAAGAAAGATGGAAGATGGTTCAGGAAGTAGAAAGTAGAAAATATTTAATTCTGTTTCATGGACAAAATGTGTAGTACCTTGCATATTATTATATAAACCTGAGCAATCTGATAGGCCTCACAGGTAGATAGTAAACTAAGTTTGTGAATTCTTTGGGAAATTCAGAGATCACTATTGTCCCCAAAGCTGCTCTACAAGGGAGTTCATTGATCAAAATCTTTAATTCTCATTTGGGTTTACTTTCATATATAATGCTAATGCCAGGAGGATATATTTTCCATCCCAGGTTTACAAACCTACAACCAGGATGAGGATCCTGTTGTCCATTCATTATATTTTGGGGGACCTCTCCACCATTCCTCTTTACCCTCTGGATCTACTGCCTTGACAGATTTTGTTGTTGTTGTTCAGTATTGCAGACTTTCTTTTTTCTTGGAACATGTTTTCAGTCACCTAAACTTAACACTTTGAGCTAACATTTTTCTCCATAATAATCTCATAGAGTTTACTTAAGTGATAAGAAATACACACAAAGATGCTCAACATCACTAATTATTAGAGAAATGCATGTCAAAACTACAATGAGGTATCACCTCACAACAGTCAGAATGGCCATCATCAAAAAATCTACAAACAATAAATGCTGGAGAGGATGTGGAGAAAAGGGAACCCTCCTACACTGTTGGTGGGAATATTAATTGGTAAAACCATTCTGGAGAACAGTATGGAGGTTCCTTAAAAAACTGAAATTAGAGCTACCATATGATCCTGTAATCCCACTCCTGGGCATATATCCATAGAAAACCATAATTCAAAAAGATACATGCACCCCAGTGTTCACTGCAGCACTATTTACAATAGCCAGAACATGGAAGCAACCTAAATGTTCATCGACAGACAAATGGATAAAGAAGATGTGGTACATATATACAATGGAATATTACTCAGCCATAAAAAAGAACAAAATAATGTCATTTGCAGCAATATGGATGGACCTAGAGATTGTCATACTGAGTGAAGTAAGTCAGGCAGAGAAAGACAAATATGACATGATATCGCTTATATGTGGAATCTAAAAAAATGGTACAAATGAACTTATTTACAAAACAGAAATAGAGTCACAGATATAGAAAACAAACTTATGGTTACCAGGGGGTAAGGGGTAGGGATAAACTGGGAGATTGGGATTGAAATATACACACTAGAATATATAAAAATAGGTAACTAATAGCACAGGGAAATCTTCTCAATACTCTGTAATAACCTATATGGGAAAAGAATCTTTAAAAAAGAGTAGATATATGTATAACTGATTCACTTTGCTGTACAGCAGAAAGTAACACAACATTTTAAATCAACTATACTCCAATTTAAAAAAAAGAAGACATACACACACACACATACACACACACAATCTACATGCATATATGGGTATGTATATGTGATGTAATTTATAATAAGAAATATATTTGGTCTGTGTTGCTTTTCTGGCACAGAGCTCCTAAAACTCTTGGTATTTCCTAAGTGGTAACTGCTATAAAGGTGTCTTGATATTCACAACAAGCTCCTTTCAACCACGCCTAAGTATTTGTTAATAAGGTGACTTTTGAATTGCACCTTACGATGGCAGCTGCTGGCTGCGAAGGGGACCAACAACTTGATTAGAGGGTTGGAATTTCATTCCCATCCTAATGAGGAGAGGGTACTGGAAGTTTAATGAATCTCCTAAGACAATGTTTAAGTCAATCATGCCTATGAAATGAAGGCTCAAAAAAAAAAAAAAAAGAGAAAAAAACAACCAAAGGACTGGGTTCAGACAGCCTCTGGGTTTTGAAAACATGGAGTTCTGGGCAGAGTGCCACACCCAGAGAGCATGGAAGCTCCTTACCCCTTCCCACATAACTTGCCCTATGCCTCTCTTTCATCTGGCTGTCTCTGAGTTACATCCTTTTATAATAAACAGGTACTCTAGTAAGTACAATGTTTCTCTGAGTTCTGTAGCCATTCTAGCAAATTAATCCAGCCCAAGGAGGGGGTCATAGGAACCTCCAATCTATAGCAGGGTGGTCTGAAGCACAGGTGACAACATGGACTTGAGATTGATATCTGAAGGGTGTGGGGGGCAGTTTTGTAGGACTGGACCCTTAACATGTGGGACCAAATGATAGAGTACTACATAGACGGTGTCATAAATGAGTTGAACTGTAGGATACCCAGCTGTCATCGGGATTACTTGGTGGTATGGAAAAAACACACAAGTTGGAGTACAGTAACTAACAAATAACTGCTGCACATTATGATTTTCACATTAAACAATCTAGCCTCGCCACCAATAATTTGGCATAGTTTTTCAATGTGAGGTGAATTTATTAGAGAATGCTGTGGGTAGAAAATCTGTGGAGGTAGGGAGGCCTCCATAAGGGAAGGATTCTTCCCTTCACTTTCTTACCCTGTCTCTTCTCTCTATCAAACAGAAAAAAATAACTAGTTAGTTATTTATAAAACTAGGCATATTTTTTCATTTAAATTATCCCATTTTAGTATAACCACTTTAGGAATTTTATTATGAAAATTTTGCAGATGAGGAAGTTGAGTATCAGTGAGCTATTATAACATGACCAAAGATTTTAAGGCAGCAACAGGATTCTGTATGTACCTGTCCGACTTTAGAAAGTATGATATATCAATAGTCAAAAGTTGGGAGATATTATTATTACAATATATTTTCATGCAATGTTTCCCAAGGAGAGTCTTAATTTTTATTGTCTTCCTAAACTAACAAATAAAAGAAAAAGTGAAGTCATGCCCCAGAGGTTGAGAATGGGTAAGGCAGAAAAGTGTATTATTCCAAAGATTCTGGATATCTTTTATTTAAATGATTAAAGTAATATGTCAGTATTCTTGGCTTCATATTTTCATGAATGAAAAATGTTTTCATATTTCATTTTGTATTAGAATAAGTTCTGGTTCTAGACTCACACAGCCTGAGTTTCTGCCATGATTCCTCACATACTAGCTGTGTGACCTGAGACTAGTTACTTTAAAAGTCTCTAATCTCAGTTATTCCATGTAAGTAAAATGGGACTAGGAGTTGTCTTCACTGAGTTGCCAAGAGAATTAAATGAGATGATGCATGTGAATTGCTGGCATGGTGCTTCTCTCGAAGTAAATATTCAATAAATTGATATTTTGTTGCATATTAAAATCATTATTATTTTATTAATATATCATTTTTACTAAAGCAAGTGAGAGAACATTTTAATGACTGCTTTGAGCATTCTATGCTAGTAATACACTTTGCTTTACATAGGGTCCTGGTAAACACCTCTAGCTGATCTAGTCCTTTCTGAGTTTCTGATGTAGACACCTAGACTGAATTATCTCTTGCGGTTCTTGAATCTTGCCTTATGCTTTTAATGTGAAGAATTTTGTATGATTCCTAGTATCTTAATCTCTCATAAATGGGTAATTGTTTCCATATATCAGCATATTTTTTACAGGTTATCCATAGAGTAATACATGTGATAGAGAAAATTTTTAGATTCTTTGTTTTGTTTTTGTTAACTTAAAGAAACTTTTCTATCCCACTTACATACTAATTATTGTAAAAATTACAAAATTAAATGTAAAGATATGAGGCAAAAGAAACAGCCTGTATTCATACCATGCAGAGATAAATATTATTAGCATTTGGTTTTATTTTCTTCTAGGGTTATTATTTTATATTTTACACAATTAAGTATTGTGATAAACATAAAATATGCCCATGCTGCTTTCTTTTTAAAATTTATCCAGTATTTACTGTATGCAAAGTTCTAAATGCTTAAATATATTACCCTCACTGAGTACCTACTTTATTATTTTAACAATTTTTATTATAACATAGAGAAAAGTGCATAAAACACATATGCATAGTTTAAACAAAGATTATAAATTCAACATCCATTTAACTACTACCCAGGTGAGGAAGCAGAATATTGTTCACATACCAGAAACTCCACTGAGTACCTCTCTCTAATCAAATCTTCCTTGCTTTTCTCTCCCAGAGATAACTATAATCTTGAGTTTTGTGCTAGCCACTTCCTTGATTTTTCCCAATATTTTAATTTCCTTATGGATATGCAATAAGGACAGTGACAAAAATGGAAAATAAACTGAAATTTTCTCTTAATTGCAAGCCAACAAGTTAGCGTACCACAGTTTCATGGATGTTAGCAAAAGAAATGGCTTCTGTGCCAGAGACAAAGTATAGTTGTCTAACCACAGCATTAGCAGTAGCCAGAGAATTAGCATGTGTACGAGTTTTCCAATTCCTCTTTCCCAAAAGGAAATTTGAAGAGGGCCAGATAACACCCACACATGCAGTGGGGTACATTACAGGCGAGGTCTCTGAGCTTAAAGAACGTATCTTTGTTATAATGGGCAGCAAGTATTCTTCGGTTTAGCCCCAGAAGACATTACATTTAATATACGGGACAGTAAAGAAACTTGCCCTTTGATGGGGGGTAAGGGTGTGGTGGAGATAGTATCGCTAACTTTCAAGTCTGTTTGCTATACAAAAATCCTTGAAAAGAGAGTCTAAACCAAAGGTAGTTGGTGCCTCTGCTCAAAAGACATCCAGAAAAACATGAGAGACCTAGAGAGAATTGTCATCCAATAGTCAGCAACATTTGTTGAAAAGTCAGTCCTTTCTTTAATTACTTGCAAATGTATGTCTCTGCCATATATCAAGCATCCATATATATTTGCTTATCTTTCTGGATCACTTTTGTCTTACTGTTTTATTTATCTACTCCAAAGCATTACCACACTATCTTGACTATTATTATTGTCTTTTTTAAAAAAAATACTCTTTATTTTTTAGGACAATTTCATTTTTAAGGAGTTGTTTGTTGTATATTACAAGATAACATATTTATTTTAAAATTCTTACATTTAATTTTTTAAAGATTTCATTTTTTTAGAACAGTTTTAGGTTCAAAACAAAATTGAGAGGAAGGTAAAGAGATTTCCCTTACACTCTCTGCCTACACACGGGCATAGCCTTCCCCATTATCAATATCAATTACCAGAGTCGTACATTTGTTACCAAGAATGAACCTACATTGACACATACTAATCACTCCAAGTCCATAGTTTATCTTAAGGTTCACTCTTAGTGCTGTATATTCTATGGGTTTGGACAAATGTATAACGACATACAGTTGTCATTATAATAACATACAGAGTATTTTTACTGCCCTAAAAATCCTCTGTGCTTTGCCTATTTGTCTTCCCTTCCTCCACTCTGGCAAACACTGATCTTTTTATTGTCTCCATAGCTTTGCCAGAATGTCATATAGTTGGAATCGTACGCTTCTATATATTATGTAGCCTCTTCAGATTGGCTTCTATTGCTTAGTAATATGCATTTAAGGATCCCCCACGTCTTTTCATAGCTTAGTAGCTCATTTACTTTTAGCACTATTATGTCTTTTAATAAAATTTTTCTACTTCAAAGCATTATCACATTATACTAATTATCATATTTTATTGTCTCTATATATGTTGTGGCTGATACAGCTTTTTGTTATCCTTCTAGAGTTACTGGGCTGCTATTGAGTTGGAACTTCTATATTTTCTGCATGGAAGTCTTGCATAATTATAAAAATTATTCATAGGTATATCATATTTTGATGCTATTATAAATAGTGCTTTTAATTTAATTTTTGTTTGTATCTAGTTGATAGAAATAAGATGTATATTATATACATAAATATATGCACTTTTTTTGTTTTCAGCAAGTTTGTGACTCTTTTATTAATTTAAATTTTTATCCTTAGATCCTTTTAGATTATATATATCATTAAAAATTAGTATAATTCAGCTATAGTATTTTTAACTTTATTTTTTTCTTGTCTTACTATTTTGGCTAGAAGCTTGAGTAAAATGTTAAATAGAAATTGTAATAGACAATATTCTTACTTTATTCTTGAATTCAGTGGAAATTATATCTATATTTGACAATTAAGTGAGATGTTCACTGTGGAATTTTTGTAATTATTATCAGGTTATGTAAACTACCTTCTGTTTGCTTGCTTTTTAAGCTTTTTTAAAATCACTAACGGATATTGGATTTTATAAATGCCTTTGTTACCTCTATAGAGATGATTATAAATAAGTATATAGCTTTATATGTTTAATAGTTAATATGGTGAATTACTTAACTATCTAATGTCTAAAGAATCTTGCATTCCTGATATAAATAAAATGTGGTCATGAGATATCATTTTCCTTATTTGGGGGTTTCAGTTTCTAATATATTGAATAATATATTTGTATATTCATGAGTGTGATTGATTGGGCTCCGTTGTCTTTGAAATAATATCCTTTTGGATTATGTAGCAAAATTATATTGGGCTAACAATACAGATTGAAGAGTATTCTTTCTTCCAATTATCTAGAAAAACTTTCATAAAATTAGAAATATCTATTCCCTTAATTATTTGTGGCACCAACCAAAGAAGAAATCTAATACTAGAATTTCATTTGTGTGTTTTTTAAAAAATATTGCTTCAATTTTTTTATTGCTCTTAGGATAAGTCAGATTTTCTGCTTCTTTTTGTGTCAGTTTGGGAATTTTTTGTTTGTTTAGTAGTTTGTGGAATAATTTGGTGGTTAAGAGAACAGTCTCTAGTTCTACATTTCCTCATTTAAATCCCAGCTCTGGCATTTACTGGCTATGATGTTGGTCAAATTACTTAATTTTCTATAACTCAGTTACTCGATATTTAAAATATGTTCTCTTTTACATTTTTAGTAGGAATGTACATTGGTACAAACCCCTTTGGAAACTCTCTTATAGCTCTTTTAACATTCAAATAAAGTTTTTATTTTGGAGATTGATCTATCTATCTATCAGAATATGTAAAACATGTAGAAGAATGTACTCGCAGCTTTATTCATAATAGTCTAATACTGTAAGCATAACAAATGTCCCCACCCTAGATGGTAAAAAAAATATTGTATATGGGTATTTATAAAGTTCAACACAACACAGTAATAGAAAACACCATACTACTGTTATATACAGAATGCATGCATCTCAACCACAGTGAGAGAGAGAAGGTAGATACAAAAAAACACAAATTATTGCTTTATCTATATTACTTCAAAACAAGCCAAAATATAATGCTAAATGTCAGGATAGTGATTACTCTTCAAAGGGGATACTAACTAAAAAGGGGAACAAGGAAACCTTCTGAAATGATGAAAGTATTCTAAATCTTGATCTGGGTAGTGTTTATATGGATTTTGACATATGTAAAAATTTATTTAGCTGTACACTTTAGATTTGTGCATATGCTATATGTAAAATATTCCTCAAAAAATTAGAGAATTGATAGGAGGCAGGTAATTAGAGAAAGCCTGGATAGATGATCTTTTGAAAATCAAATGATTTAATCAATAAGATTACAATGCCCCTAATTAATTTCTATTCTGTGCTGTCTAAAATGTAGCTACTAGCTATGTGTAGCTATTTAAATTTAAATTTAGCTAAAATTGTATGAAAGTAAAAGTTTAGTTTTCCAGTTGCTCTAGCCACATTTTAAGTGTTCAGTGATCACTTGTGGCTAATGGACAGCCATTATAGCAACATAGATTTTAAAAATATATTTATCATTGCAAAACATCATATATTTGTCTGCAGCCTTTGCTATCCTTGATATGCTGGAGAAAATACAATAAATATATGAATATCTATGTATTTATGTGCATATGTGACATATGTATTGAAATAAATTAATGAAAATAGTTTCTTAGTTGTTTGTACTCACAAAAAACACAATTCAGTTAATATTTTTATAACTACATCATTTTATTCTGTGTCTGGAAGAGTATTTCCAATTTGTTCTCCATGTCACTGATTCATTTAGGCTTTATCAGTTTTAACCTATAATGTTTTAAATTTAAATTCAAATTTTACTACTTTCTTTTTTATTACCCTGCAATCCTTCAGGGTAATTCTCTTTCATCTCCCTTTTCATCTAGTTCTGCTTTGTTTATTTTGTTTATTTTCATCTCATTATATTCTTTCTCATTGGATTCTTTCCTTAGGGAATTTGGATTCTATTTTATATAAGTATTGATTTCTCCCATTTTATTGAGGAAAACATAAAATATTAAACTTTTTTTCTTTTGGATCCAGTAGCAGTTTTGTAGTTGTTCATTTGTTTGTTTAAATTCATGTTCTTTCATTAAGCTTTCAAGTTTAGAACTGCTGCTATCAAGTCTCCTTAGATTTACAGATCAAGTGTTGATATTTAAGGACAACTATCAATCCAATTCCAATTTCTACCTGACATTCACCTAATGTCACTCTGATGTACCAAAGCATCTCAATGCTTATTTTCTGAGCTCACAACGTACAATAAAATTACATTTCCTGTAAAGCATTTCTATAATATTATTCTTTCTTTGAATATCACTTCAAAATCAAACCTCTAACTTGGGAGACTATAATCAGAATATATGGCTAGTAATTCATAAGTTTCTACTCAGTCTTCTCTCATCCTCCCTCCTACCCGCCCCTCCCCTTGAGCCTAGAGATTACTATCTTATAATGGTTATAGAATTTGTGATTGATTGGAGGAGGCAGGGATTCTAATGGGGAGAAAGAGAGTATTTTTCAGACTCCCATAAAAAATAACACCGTAGGATTCTAACATTCTAACTGGACTTCATAAAATTAGGCCAGTATGTTTTAGATATGAAAGAGTAACAATGGAGTATCAGCCCTGCTAACCATCAGAAAGTGTAACAAAGGCATAACTATAAAAACCATTATAAAAACCACAGTATTAAAACAATGTTAAAAAGGAAAACACAGACACCTCTTGGGTATAAAAATTAGCACTTGATAAATAGGAATTTACAGATCAGAGTATGAAGCAAAAACAAAAGGATTAATTCCTTCATTAACTCATATACCAAAAAAAACCCTTCATAAATTTAAATATTAACAGTTCCAAAATCAAACCATATAAATATAAACTATAACATAAATTACTAGTAATACATCACTGCATGAACCAAAGACAGACAAACAAAGGCATTATTTTTATACTCAGTATTCATGGAGTGGAGGAGGCATTATTGTTAAGATGATAGCTCTATCAAAATTAACCTATATATTCAATGAGATTGCAATCAAGTCTTGGCAAGCTATTTTATACATATTTCCAAACTTATTTTCAAGTTTATATGGGAAATAAAGACAAAGAAAAGTCAACACAATACTGAAGAAACAGAACAAAGCTGGAGGACTCACACTACCTGACTTCATGACTTACTATAAAGCTGCAGGTAACAAGACAAGGTGGTACTGGTAAAAAAAAAGGACACATAGATAAATGAAACAGAATAGAGATCCCAGAAATAAACCCACACAAATACAGTCAACCGATCTTTGACAACTGGGCAAAGACAATTCAATGAAGAAAGAAAATATTTTCCATAAATGTTGCTGAACAATCAGACCTCATATGTATAGAAAGAAGGAAGGAAGGAAGGAAGGAAGGAAGGAAGGAAGAAAGAAAGAAAAAGAAAGAAAGAAAGAAAAAGTAAGAAAGAAAGAAACCTTATATCTGTCATAAAAATGAATTCAAAATGGATCATAGGCCTAAATATAAAATGGAAAAATATAAAAATTCTAATAGAGAACATAGAAAATTTAGGTGGCCATGGGTTTGGTGATGAGTTTTCAGATACAACACCAAAAGATGATCCATGAAAGAAAAAAAAAATTGTTAGGCTTTATTAAATTAAAAGTTTCTGTTCTGAAAAATACACTGTAAAGAGAATGAAAATACAAGCCACAAAGTGGGAGAAAATATTTGTGAAACACATGCATGATAAAGGTGTTGTATCCAAATAAAACAAAAATCACTTAACACTCAACAGTAATAAACCAAACAAACCAAATCAAAATGGGCAAAATGGTCTGAACAGACAGCCCACCAAAGAGGATAAACACATAACAAATAAAGACATGAAAATATGCTCAACACCATTTGTAATTAGGGAATTGGAAATTTAAATAGCAACGAGATAGCACTTCATACCTATTAGATTGCTAAAACCCAAAAACCTTAATAATACTGTATGCTGGCAAGGATGCAGAACCAAAATAACTCTAATTTGTTGCTGGTGGAAATGCAAAATGGTACGCCCACTTCAGAAGACAGTTCAGCAGTTTCTTATAAATCTGCACATAGTCTTACACTAAAACTCAGCAATCATGCTCCTAGGTATTTATCCAAATGAATTGAAACTTTATGTCCACATAAAAACCTGCACACAAATGTTTATAACAGTTTTATTCAAAATCACTTAGAAGAAGCAACTAAGATGTCCTTTAATAGGTGAATGGATAAACAAACTATGGTGCATCCATATAAAGAAATGAGCTATTTAGCCACAATAAGACACATATGAACCGTCAAAGCACATTGCTACATGAAAGAAGCAATGTGAGTAGGCTCCATACTATATGATTCCAATTACATAACATTTTGGAATTTGGAAAACACAGAGACAGTAAACAGATCAGTGATTGCCAGAGGTTTGGAAGTGGATTAAATAGTTGAAATACAAAAGAATTTTGAGGACAGTAAAACTATTTTGTATGATAATGCAATGGTGGATATATGATATTACGCATTGGCCAAAGCCTATAGAACTTTATAGCACAAAATGTGAAAGTTAATGTATGCAAATTTTAAAAAACCTCATTTAAGAAGTCCAGGGATCCCAGGATGGAAAAAGACAAAAGACAAAAGACAAAATTATTTGCTATTTCAAATGTATGAAACAACCTCACTGAAGAGGGTAGGAGGAAAAGGTGTTGCCCTAAGTAACTTTGGAAATGAATGGAATTATAAAACTAAAGTCAAGAGAAGTGCACATAAGCCCTACATTCTAGTTAATAAAGCAGTTTCCCATGGATGAATGGACTAACAATTCTGATATCTTTATACATATATACAGAGATTGAACAATTAAGTAACTGTATGGCAGACAGTAGGAGCTAGGTTTCTCACTATTTGGAGTGGGAATTACTAGATAATTAATAGGAAAATGTTAAAATGATCCATATGTTAATGAATTAGAGTTGGAGATATCAGTAGGAACTCATACTTAGTTAAAATATATATATGTATATACATATGTCTACTGTTACAAATAGAAATATTTATACATACGGTAAATAAACTATCATAGACACATACATTTATTTGCTCCATCAGCTGATTGGGCCTAGAAACAAAACCCTGGTAGAAATGAGGATACCTAGTACCCATATTTTGGTTTCTCATACCATTCTTCAACTACAAAAGAAAAAAGAAAAAACAAAAATAACCCAACTAAACAAACCGAAAAAGTCTCCATGGAAAACTCCTGCCTCTTGTCTTGATGCAGGAAATATACAAGATGAACCTAGAGGTCTGGAACCTCTAATAGTGCCAAAATGTAAAAAAAAAATTCAGAAAACACAAAAACAAAACACCTAGATTGACAGAAGTAAATCAAAGGATCCACTGAAAGAGCTCCCAATGGCCAAAGCTCAAATAATTTGAGCAATAAATAAAGTAATAATCTAAAGTATAAAACAAATATCTATGTGCCCATAATAATATATATGTTGATGATTGAATAAGTAAGTAAATAAATAAATGAGATGAATCAAATCTCCCATGCAGAAGAATTAGGAATGTTTTATGTAGATATTCTACCCTCAATGAAAGAAGCATAATTTCTCGTTCTTTTCGTGTGAACTATGCAAAGTAAAATAAATAAATAAATAAAAAGAGAATCTTTATAGTGGAGAAATCTGACAAACATCACTTATGCCAGGTAACCAAGGTCAACATCAACAGTGATAAATCGTTTTGATAACATGTACCCTTGACATGGTGTGATGAAAATGGCATTTTGCCACTGAAGTCTTTTTATTAAAAACCTATAACTGTAGTCTAACCATAAAAAAAGACATCAGACAAATTCCAATGGAAGAGTATTCTACAAGATACCCAATCAGTACTCATTAAAGCCGGCCAGGTAATCAAAAACAACGAAAATCTGAGAAATTGTCACAGCAAAGAGGAAGCTTAGGAGACATGACAACTAAAGTTAATGTGGTATCCTAAATGGGATCCTGTAGCAGAAAAAGGATGTTAGGTAAAAACTAAGGAAACTTGGACTTTAACTAATGATAATCCATCAGCAGTGGCTCATTAATTGTAACAAATGTATCCTACTAATGTAAGGTGTTAATATAAGAAAAACTATATCTTCTCAATTTTTCTGTAAATATAAAATTGTTCTAACCAAAAGTTTACTAAAAAACAAGATTTATACTTTTAATGATTCTAAGAATTCATTAAAAAGAGTGAAACAGAAAACTTTAGAATAATCTATATATATGTATATCTATGCATATTTTGTATGAATGTATATATATATGCATTTCTCAAAATATGAATCACCAATGAGCTTATGAATAAATTTCAGCAGAATTAGTAATCAAAGAAATATTAATTTTAAATTAAGACTATTCATTGATTATTAAATCAGAAAAAATACAGATAACCCACAATTCTCTGGTAATAGGAAAATAAATAAAAACTAATTTTTTCAGAATAATTTTCCAATTATCCAAAACTTATTCAGGTTTGTGCCACTGGACCCAGAGACTCTAATTCTAGTAATGCATTTTGAGAATACATTTTAATTTATTTCTGTGTAAAGATTTGGCACTATTTTCTCATTGGTTGTTTTAAAATGGCAAACAATTAAACAACCTAAATGTTTCAATAATAGGAGATATGTTAAATAATTATAACTACACAATTGCCCACAGCTACACAATGAACTATTATTCTAGAATTAAACATAACATTTAAAAGTATATTAACGACTTTAAAAGTTGAATAAATTAAAATATTTTAATATATTAAAATATTTATAAAATGATCTTAATTTTATAAATTCAAATAAACATATGTATTTGCCAGCCTCCAAGATGGCTCTCAGAGTGATCTTGCCTCCTGATATTCAAGGAGTTCCCTCCCACACTGAATCACAGATAGACTGTATAGCCATTTATGCATGACAGAATTATGGTGCTAGTTCATAAAGGCATCCCATCTTGGTCTCTTGGATTGATTGCTCAGGGAGAAGCTCAGAGAGAAGCACATGATATGGATAGATAGATGATGATAATGATGATGATGATAAATGATAAATGAAAATATTTATAATTTCCCTTTACTTCTAAGATGGCTCAGTACATCCAAAGTTTCCTTTGATTTCTGAATGGTAATGGTAATGGTAATGATATATATATGTGTGTTCTGATAGAACTTTGATCCACATAGGAAAGGGTATGCCAATGCAGTAAATTCCCGTGAAGAGAACTACTGGACTCCCATAGGTCAGCCTAGGTCAAAACTGGGACAGCTACCAAAGGCACACTGAACAGGAACTGGAGTGGGAACTTGGTCCATCCAGAGTCATTCTCAAGGGCAATGATTGTTTATGTCTAGTTCTTCTTTGTATGTCTGGGGCTCTTCCTCTGGAAGTGAAAATATGCCCATTTTACAGGTGGAAAAATCTGTGCCTAGCAACTAACAACCAAAACTTGTTTACATGTTACTTTATGTAGGTGTGTGTGTGTGTGTGTGTGTGTTTGAGCTCTGTGAAAATAGGTCTTCATCTTATTTCTAGAGACATGTAGAGTGCTTAGGCATATTACACGTTGAATATTTAAGTGCACTCATTCTCTAATTCTTTCAACAGATATTTCTTGAGCCTCTTCTACATGTAAGATACAATAGACTCTGGGGATACAAGAGTAAGACAGAGACCTAATGGAGCATGGACTGTTAAGGACCGAATTGTGCCTTCCTCCATTCATATGCTGAAGCCCTAACCTCTAATATGATTGTATTTGGAATGGAGACAGGCCTTTTAATGTAATTAAGGTAAAATGAGGTCATAAGGGTGGGGCCCTAACCCAGTATGACTGGTGTCATTATAAGAAACAGAAGAGATAGCAGGGATGCATGCACACAGAGGAAAGTGTCATGAGATGACACCATAAGAAGGCATCCATCCATCTAAAAGCCAAGAGACAGCATGCCAAAGACAGAGGTCTCAGGAGAAATCAGCCTTACTGGCACCTTGATCTTGGATTTCCAGCCTCCATAACTGAGAAAATAAACTTCTGTTGTTTAAGCCACCCAGTCTGTGCTATTTTGTTATGACAGTCCTACCAACTAATAGACCATGATGGAGAAGTTGGTGAAGAGGAGAGGAATCATACCCTGTAGCCTGCAGACTGTGATACGGATTTGGTATTTCTCCCAATAAAAGGTGAAGCCATAGAAAAGTTTAAGAAAAGAGGTAACATGATAATTTTTGTGTTCAATAAGAAATACTCTGAAATATTAGATTGTAGGTAAGCAAAAAGTAATGTTAGAGACCAGTTAGATTATTAAGGCAAGAGAGAATCATCATTTTATGTGGAACAGAGATGAAGATTTTTCAATTGATTTTTGCTGGTAAATGGCAAACAGCAGATAAAACTTTAAGTATTTATTCTTTTTTTTAAATTAGGGCTTAATATAGACTTAATCAAAATAATTTTGAACAATATTTAGACTTAGAATATTAATTCTGAGATATTTTAAAGGTCTTAATGATGGAAAATCCAATAATGACAAATTTATTATACTTAACTAAAATAAAAAGAATAATAGGTTTCAGAATGATGTTGAAACAAAGAAAATTTTGTTGATTAAATTGCTTTATAACTTAATGCTTTACATTATATCTGATTAACAAATATTTTAAAATAAATGTAAGTTACTTCTGTTTTTAACATGTAGTTTGTTTTCCAAAGTAAAATATATGTAATATACAAATATATCCAATAATAATATATAAAATGAGTTAATAAAAAAAAAAACTTACCACATTTGGCACATAAATCCTCAGTGAATGTTCCTGGTGGGTTTTAAATTATGTTTTTTCATACATTGTATCTGTTTTGCCTTAAATCTTCTTGACTTGGCCACTGTATGTAGTCCCTTTAAGCTCTTCTTAAAGTTGAGAGTGATAATAGTGTCCCAGGTCACAAGATAATTTAGTGAAATCACTAATCATCTAGAAAACAAACGTTTTTTGAAATAAATACATTTGTGAGGTGGAATCAAGGCAAATATAAATAGCAATTATTTGAGAAATAATTATAATAGATATTAATCCATCACCACCTCCTTGCTGCCACCTCCATTCTGCAATAAAAATTGTGTGGAACATTAGAACATCAGTCATAATGAAATAAAGCTTGTTTCAGTCTCCAAAAGTCTTATGATCCTGCACCGAAAAATAACACACTCATTATATATGAATAATCCAGATAAATGAGTCATTTGAGAATGTCAAAATTGGATTCTGAATGGTAATATGGCCAACAGAAAAAGCATTTGGAAAAAGATGAGCTAATCATACTATAAGAAATTTTGCTATAGTCTGTCCACAACCCTTCTTTCCTTTCTTAGAGGAGTCAGGACTAAATATCATTAAGAGTTCCTGATAGCATCAGGATTTGCTTTTTGGGTAATGGAAAATTTGATTATCCATAAGTGACAACAGATAAATCTTACCTTATACATCCAGTTAAAACTGACTGGTGTAAGTGTAAGAGTAGCCCCTGAATTATAATTATGGAAATAGAGCATAATTTTATTTGTTCTAAGACCTGATCATTTACATGCCTCATGTAGAAATTGTGTGTGTGTGGGGGGAATATCATTTAGATTGCAAACTTGTCTCAGTTATAAAAATATTTGCATGAATTCCATTAAACTTCTCTTTAAACCAATGCCAGTCTCTTAAATATCTTGCATTATTAATAATGTGGGTGTGTGGGTACCCATGCATTTGCATGTGCATGCCAGGAAAGAATATGTACCAGGATAAAAGGAAAACATTTGCTTTCCTACCAAAATTACATGTCTGTAGAAATTCTAATTCTTTAAATCCTGTAAATCCAGCTTTGACTCTCTATTACTCATAATCTATCCACGTATACAAATCCCCATGTGATAGTCCAAATAAATTTCTCCCTTATACTCCAAGAAAAAAAAAATTGACCTTACATGTCACTTAGATTGAATGATGTATTCTTTCTAACTATAATATGTAAATAATAATAATAAAACAGAAACTAATTGCCGGGACAACTCATGTCCAGTCATCATATCCAGAGGGACTGAGAGATGGAGAGTAAGCACTGAGGGCACAAGAAGAACTGAGATGACTTGTGATCAAGTAGCATTAACCTACACTATTTAATCAGTAAGCATACATAGCTCATCTGATTATTCTGCATTTTTTTGGGCCGCGCCCTGTGGCTTGTGTGATCTTAGTTCCCTGACTGGGATCAAACCTGTGCCCTCTTCAGTGGAAACGCGGAGTCCTAACCACTGGACCGCCAGGGAATTCCCCATCTGATTATTCTGAAAGAAACCTTAAAGATGACATATTATTCCAGTCCCCCTACCGTGCAAGAGCTGGAATGGAGTCCAAGGAAAGAGATCTGTCTTTGGTCCTTCACCATTTAGTGGCTAAAACTTGATAAGAATTGAGGTCTCCTATCCTCTCTTTCAGTTTTCATTCAAGTTATAATGATCATTTAACTTAAAAATACTGATGTAAAATTAACTACATCCAGGACAAATTTGATTTTTTCTTCATTTCTAACCATGAGGTTTTTCCACTATATGTAGCCATTTTCTATTTTACTTATATTGCCACAAAGTTTCATGGCCAATCAACAATAGTGACAGAAACACAAAAATATAGATTGATAGAAACACAGCCATTTCATGGGTATCATATAAACCAAGCCTGGGTGTTTCGAAATATTTAGTGGGTCAGAGAAGTTCTGTGATTAAGAAAGTTCATTACACACTAAAGTTTTCTTCCTTAAGCTTATTTTTCTTCCCTTGTCGACATTACTTAGATTAGATTACATTCTATGGTGGTAATGAGTAAACCCAGTTCAAGTAACATTCTGAGAAAGAAGAGACAAAACCTAAGTTGAGATTACTAGAAAAAATAAATTTATAATGAAAAAAAAGTTAATGGGGTTATGCATCAGGAAAGATGGATTCGATGTACTTTTCCCTATTCTTCCCACTAAGTACACTAAAAGCACTGACATTATATATAAAACAAACAAGATAATTCTGCAAGGTGGGGAAAAGAAGGCAGAATGGTTATGAAGCTGAGGACCTGAGGAGCCACGTGCCTGTTGTTCCCTAGGTTTTCCTTTTGCTTCATGTATCATGCCAGACTGGGTGCAAGAGAAGCTGGCAACTCAGAAATGCCAATAAGCAAAGACAAATACAAAGGCCAAACAAAAGTCTGCTCTCTCTAGCCAAAGTACCAGAAAAGGGGCAGCCTGGCAAGAAGAAAGCTTTCAGACAATAATTGTTCTAATCTGGCCAAATACTACCAAAATACAATAATCACCACCCCATCCCACTTTTGCCAGCACAAGCCCATGAGGAGACTAAACTTCTAATCTCACCAGGCTGCAACAAAGCTTCCGAAACCTCCTTCCCTGCCTGGGTGGGGAGGGGAAAGTGGTGATATTAAAAAAAGTTGAGGGCTTCCCTGATGGTGCAGTGGTTGAGAATCTGCCTGCCAATGCAGGGGACACGGGTTCGGGCCCTGGTCTGGGAAGATCCCACATGCCGCGGAGCAACTGGGCCCGTGAGCCACAATTACTGAGCCTGCGCATCTGGAGCCTGTGCTCCGCAACAAGAGAGGCCGCGATAGTGAGAGGCCCGCGCACCGCGATGAAGAGTGGCCCCCGCTTGCCACAACTAGAGAAAGCCCTCACACAGAAATGAAGATCCAACACAGCCATAAATAAAATAAATAAATAAAATTTTAAAAAAAAGAAGAGAATCTTTAAAAAAAAAAAAAAAAAAAGTTGAGTTGAGGAGCCAGGATTTTCATCCCCACTGGGCAGTAGTGACATATCCTGTCCCTCCCTGCTATGGTGGTGTCAGAGGAGGCCTAATAGATGTTCAAAATTTCACTACCACTCCCTCCACTGTGGTGTCCATGGAAGCCATGTGGGGAGTAGTAACAAGGTACTGCTCCCCTTCCAGCCAGTGTAATCAGTGAGGCTAGTGGAGACCTGAAATTTCATACCAGACCTCCTTTCCGGGTGGGAACAAAGTCTTCTACCCTCATCTGGCACTAAAGAGGTGGTATCCCTTTCCCCAGTGGAAAGGTGAGAGAAGAAGACTACTAAAACATGATTTAAATAATTTCCAGAGTCTCATAATACTGAAATAATCAATTTTCAATTAAAAAAAATCATTCATCATACATATCATGAACCAGAAAAACTTCAACTTGAATGAGAAAAAGAAATCAACAGATATCAACACCAAGATGACACAGATGTCAGAATTATCTGAAAAGGATTTTACAGCAGTTATAAAAATGCTCCAATGAACAATGAAGAACATGCTGGAAATAAATGAAAAAAAAAAAGTCTCAACAAAGAAACAGAGTCTCAGCAAAGAAATAGAAGATACAAAGAGAACAAAAATTTTATTTTATTTTTAATTAAAAAAAATTTTTTTTTCTCTTTTTTGGCCATGCCGTGTGTGCAGCTTGTGGGATCTTAGTTCCTCGACCTGGGATTGAACCCACGTCCTCATCAGGGAACATGCAGAGTCCTAACAACTGGACTGCCAGGGAATTCCCTAAAATGAAATTTTAGAACAAAAAAAATGCAACAACCTAAATTGAAAACTCAAAGAATGGGCTCAACAGAAGAATGGAGAGGATAGAGTAAAGAATCAATAAACTCAAACGTAGAATATAAATCACCTAGTCTGTTCAACAGAGAGAAAATACACTGGAAAAATAAAACAAAAATATAAAACATATCCTTAAGGACTTGTGGGATTTTAACAAAAGATCTAACATTTATATCATTGGGGGTCTCAGAAACACAGGATAAAGACAGTGGTACTAAAAAAATATTTGAAGAAATAATGACTGATAATGTCCCAAATTTGGCATAAGACATAAGTCTACAGGTTCAAGACACTTAGCAAACCCCAAAAGGGTCAAGCCCCACAAAATTCATAGAAGACAAATCACAGTAGAACTTTTGAAAACTAAAACAAAATAAATTATTTTAAAAATAGCACATGAAAAATAACACTTTGCCTGTAGGAGAAAAACAATTTGACTGAAAGTGGATCTCTCATCAGAAACCATGGAGTCCAGAAAGAAGTGGCACATTTTTCAAGTGCTAAAAGTAGAGAACTGTCAACTTAGAATTCTGTCACCAGCAAAAATATACTTCAGGAATAAAGAGAAAATCGAGACATTCTCAGATAAAATAAAACAATAATAAGATAATTTATTGCCATCAGGAAGGAACAAAGAACAACACAAAGAACAAATACATGGGTAAAAATAATAAACTTTCCTTCTCATCTTGTGTTGTCTAAATTATTTTGATGGTTGAAGCAAAACATAATATCATCTGATGTTGATCTCAATGTATGTAGAAAAAATACTTAAGGAAGTTATACTATAAATGGGGAAGCTGAATGGATTTAAAGAGAGGTAAGTTTTCTACACTTAGCTTATAATGGTAAGATGTTGAAGTTAGTAGACTGTGACAAATTTGGTATGTAAATATAATACCTCGAATAACCACTAAAATGGTATACAAAGAAATAAACTAAAAAATATTATACTAAATCAAAATGCTATTCTAGAAAGTGAAAAATAACCCACTGGAAGGCAGGCAAAAGTAAACAGAAACAAAAAAACAGAGGAATCAAACAGAAAACAAAAAAAAAATAAAGTAGAAGAATTTATCTTGACTTGTAAATAAGTAAACTAAATGTAAATGGTCTAAATGCATCAATAAACAATGTAGATCAATAGTGTGGATTTTAAAAAAATGAACCAACTATGTATTTTCTGTAAGAAAGTCACTTTGAATGTAATAAAATAGGTTGGTTGAATGTAAAAGAAAGAGAAAAATATGCCATACAAACATGAATCAGACAAAAGAAGGGGCTCTAGTCACATCAAATAAAGTAGACATCAGAGCAAGGAAAATCACCAAGGACAGAGAGGCAGAGAGAAACATTACTTAAGGAGAAAAGTGCCAATCCATTAAAAAAAATACAGCAATTCCAACAACAGAGTTCTAAAATGTATTAACCAAAAACTAATAGAACTAAAAGGAGAAATAGACAAATCTAAAATTATAGTTGGAAACCATAACATCCATCTAACATTTTATAGAACAATAGAAAAATGGCTTGGTCAATATTCAAAAATCAATCAATGTAATCTTCCATATAAATAGACTACAAAAGAAATCTCAATACATCAATTGATGCAGAAAAAGCATTCGACAAGATTGAACAGCAATTTGTGATATTTCACAAAACTAAGAATAGAGTAGAACTTCCTCAACTTGATACAGAATATTTACCAAAAAGATCCTACAGCTAATATCATACTTAATGGTGAAAGACTGAATGCTTTCACCCAAAGATTGAGAACAAGGGAAGGATGTCCACACTCACTACTGCAATTTATCATAGTACTGAAAGTCCTAGTCATCAAAATAAGGCAAAATAAATAAACGAAAGATATACAGATTGGATAGAAAGAAATAAAGCTGAAAATCGTCCCTATTTGTAGATAAAATAATGGTCTATATAGAAAATCCCAAGAAATGTAAAAAATAAACTTCTTAGAATGAGTTCAGTCACAGCATACAAGGTTAAAATTTTAAAAAATCAATTGTATTTCCATATACTAACAATGGATATGTGGAAACTGAAGTTAAATATGCAATGTCACGTTAAATTGTTTAAAATAAAAGTAAAATACTTGGATATAAATCTAATTAAACAAAGAACTTGTGTGCTGAAAACTAGCCAATGTTGTTGCAAGAACTCAAAGAAGGTCTAAGAAAATGGAGAGATATGCCATGTTCGTGGATTGGAAGTATCTATACAGTAAAAAGATCAATTCCCCCCAAATTGATATATAGTTTTAACAAAATTCTTATCAAAATCCTAAAAATTTTTTGTACATATATGCAAGATTATTCCAAAATGTATATAAGAAGGCAAAGGAACTAGAACAGTTAAAATAATTTTTGATAAAAAGGAATAAAGTGAGAGAAATCACTGTGCTTCATTTGAAGACTTAAACAGCTATAATAATAATGGTGGAGGGATAGATACATAGATCAATTGAACAGAATAGAGAACCCAGAAATAGACCCACAGAACTGATTTTTTTAAAAGGTACAAAAAGAATTCAATGCGGGAAGTATAGCCTTTTTAACAAATGGTGTTGCAGTAATTTACTATAAACAAGCAAATTTTTTTAAAAAAGAACCTTACTCAACTTAAACCTCACACCTTGTATAAAAATGGACTCAAATCATAGATACAGACTGAAAACCAAAAAACATTTAGAAGGAAACAGTAGAAAATCTTTAGGACCTAGTGCTTGGTAAGAATTCTTAGATATAATACCATAAGTAGCCATACAATTACAAAAATAATAATAAACTAAACTTCATTAAAATAAAAAAAACTTTTGCTTTATGCTGCGATGGCAGCATCATGTTGGCTTGAGATGCTCCCTTTGTCTATCCTCTTCAATCTACAACCAGTAAAACATCCATAACTCAACAAAAGTACCTCTGCACCAAACAACAGGACACCAGAGAATTGCACACAACTGAACATGTAAGAGTGGGTGGATTGGAACATATAATGGAGGGGAACACATAGGAACAGTGGAGAGGGTGTCTGTGAGACCCTCTGCCACAGAGGTTGAGCCCACAGTCCCAGAGAACCTAGTAGCATCAGGGGAGACAGTGCACATGTCACTGGCCTCCTGACCACAGGGAATCAGATAGCAGTGGCAGTGGGGCCTACGACTCTGTCTCTCCAGTTGTGGAGGTGCCTGTGGCTCTTCCCCCACCACCCACAGTGGTGGCGCCCAAAAACTAGACAACCCTGGTCACAGAAGACATACTTGCAACCCCAACTTCACCCTCCCCTTTCCACTGTGGCAGTGGAGCCTGCCATCCAGGAGACCCCAGACATGGTGGAGGCACCCACCATCCCAGTCCCCAGAAGATGTTGTCAGTTGTGCCAGCAACACCAAGGTACCAATAATTCCAAAGGCACAAGCAGGGACAACAAGGGCATCAGGTGACACCTCTTACAGATGCATGGAGGGTGGAAAGTGCCTCATTTCAAATATAACCTGAGAAAGCTCAGGTAGAAGAAACTAAAAGCTTGTGCTATAGCGGCACCTACTGGAAAAAGAAGAAAGGCCTCTAATTACTAACCTGTTAAATCTTTAGAATCAAGTTAAAAAAAAATTAAAAAATAAAAAGAAAGAAAGAAAAGAAAAGCTTTGCTTCAAGAAGAAAGGTGCTCATTATTTCAAATTCACCAGCAAAGGAACATCTCATCAAGCACCATGAAGAAGCACAGTAGCACAGCATCACAAAAGAAAACTGTAAATCTCCAGAAACTGAATTTCAAGTCACTGAATATTGTGATCTACTGACAGAGAATTCAAATAGCTGTCATGAAGAAACTCAATGAGCTACAAGAAAACAGAAAGATCAATGAACTTAGGCATAAAATGAATAAACAAAAGGAATACTTTATCAGAGAGATAAAAACTCTAAAAAGAACAAAGAAGAAATTCTGTAGCTGAAAACCTCAATAAACAAAATGAAGACTGAATTAGAAAGCACTGAAAATAGGGCAGACCATGTGGAAGAGAGAATTAGTGAGCTCGAATACAGAAATCTAGAAATGGTACAGCTAGGTGAGAGAGAATTAATATCTAAAAAAAAAGGAAGAGGTACAAAATATTATGTATAAAATAAGTTACAAAGCTATTTTGAACAACACAGGGAATATAGTCAATAATTTATAATAACTATAAATAGAGTACAATCTTTAAAAGCTTTTAAAAAATTTAAAAAGGAAGAAATTCTATGAGAAAATAGTGACTCTATTAGGAAGGGCAACATTAGGGCATTGAGCTTCCAGGAGAAGAGAGGGAGAAAGAAGCAGAGAGTTTATTTAGAGAAATAATCGCTAGGAACTTCCCAAACCTGGAGAATGAACAGGATACACAAGTTCATGAAGCTAAGAGAACTCTTAATTATCTCAGGGCAAAAATAATTGCTCCAAGATACATTATGTTAACAATGTCAAACATTAATGACAAAGAAAGAATTTTAAAGGCAGCCAGAGAAAAAAGTATGGTAACCTACAAAGGAACCCCCATTAGGCTATCAGCAGATTTCTCAGCAGAAACTCTACAGACCAGAAGAGAGTGAACTGACATACTCACTATATTGAAAGATAACAACTGTCAGACAAAAATACTTTATAGAGTGAAGATATCATTTAGATATGAAGGAGAAACACATTCTACTCAAGTGCACATGGAACATTCTCAAGGATAGATCATATTCTGGGACACAAACAAGTCTCAATAAATTTAAGATTGAAATCATTTCAAAGATCTTTTCAGATCACAGTGGTATGAAACTAGATATCAGCTACAAGAAGAAAGCTGGAAAATCACAAATATGTGTATACTAAATAGCATGCTACTTTAAACTATTGGATCAATGAAAAAATCAAAGGAGAAATCAAAAGTTGAAGAGGAAGGAACACTTCGTAACTCATTTTATTAGGCCAACATTACCCTGGTACCAAAACCAGACAAAGACAACTGAAAAAAAAAGAAAATTATAGGCCAATATTTCTGATGAATGCAGATGCAAAAATCCTCAGCAAAATATTAGCAAACTAAAAACAACAATATATTAAAAAGATCATACACTATGAACAGGTGGGATTTATTCCAGGGATGCAAGGATGGTTCAACACCTGCAAGTCAATCAACATGATACACCACACTAACAAATGAAGGATAAAAGTCATATAATTATCTCAATAGATGCAGAAAATGCATTTGATAAGATTCAACACCCATTTAAAATAAAATCTCTGAATAAAACGGCTATAGAAGGAACATAACTCAATATAAAAAAGGCCAGATACGATAAAACCACAGTTAACACCATACTCAATGGTGAAAAAGTGAAAGATATCCCTTTAATATTGGCAATAAGACAAGGATGCCCACTCTTACCAACCTTATTCAACATAGTATCGGAAGTCCTAGCCAGAAGAATTACGCAAGAAAAAGAAATAAAATGTACTCAGATTGGAAAGATGGAAGTAAAACTTTCACTGTTAGTGGATGACATGACTTTATATATAAAAACTCTAAATTCTCCACCAAAAAACTATTAGATATATAGTAAACAAATAAAGTTGCAGGGTACAAAATGAACACATAAAAATCCACTGTGTTTCTATACACTAACAATGAACAAGCAGAAAAAGAAATTAAGAAAACAATCTCATTTACAATCATAACAAAAAGAATAAAATATCTGGGAATAAATTTCATCAAGGAGGTGAAAGATGTATACACTGAAAACTATAAAACATTGTTCAAAGAAACTGAAGAAGACACAAAGAAATGGAAAAATATTCTGTGCTTATGGATTAGAATAATTAACATTGTTAAAATGTCCATATTACCTAAAGTAAAATACAGATTCAATACAATCGCTATCAAAATCCCAATAACAATTTTCATAGAAATAGAACCAAAAAAAAATCCTGTAATTTACATGGAACCACAAAAAACCCTGAATAGCCAAAGTATTCCTGAGAATAAAGCACAAAGCTGGAGGTATCACACTCACTGATTTCAAAATATATGACAAATCTATAGTAATTAAAACAACATTTTATTGGCAGAAAAACAGACACAGAGATTAATGAAATAGGACTGAGAGCCCAGAAATAAACCCACACATATATGGACAATTAATTTATGATAAAGGAGCAAAGAAAATACAAGGGAGAGAGAATAGTCCTTCAATAAATGGTGTTGGGAAAACTGGATAACCACATGCAAAAAAAATGAAACTAGACCACTATCTCACACCATACACAAATATCAACTCAAAATTGGTTAAAAACTTGATTATAAAACCTGAAACCAGAAAACTCCTAGAAGAAAACATAGGCAGTATATGCTCTTACATCAGTCTTAGAAGTATCTTTCTGGATGTTTCTCCTCAATCAAGGGAAAGAAAAGCAAAAATAAACAAGTGGGACTACATCAAACTAAAAAGCGTCTATAAAACAAAGGAAACAATCAACAAAACAAAAAGACAACCTACTGAATGGGAGAAGATATTTGCAAATCATATATTTGATAGAGGTTAATATCCAAAACATGTAAAGAACTCACACAACTAAACAACAAAAAACAATCTGATTAAAAAATGGGCAGAGGAGCTGAATACAAATTTCTACAAAGAAGACATATAGATGGCAAACATGCACATGCAAAGATGTTCAACACCACTAATTATTAGAGAAATGCAAATCAAAACCACGAGATATCACCTCACACAACAAATGTTGGAGAAGCTGTGGAGGAAAGGGAACCCTCATATACCGTTGGTGGGAATATGAATTAGTGTAGTCACTATGGAAAAAAGCATGGCGATTCCTCAAAAACTTATTACCCAGTTATTTCACTTCTTGGTATTTATCCAAAGAAAAACAAAACAACAACAACAAAACTAACTCAAAAAGATACATGCACCTCTATATCCACTCCAGTATGATTTACAATAGCCAAGATATGGAAACATTAAGTGCCCATCTACAAATGAATGGATAAAAATGATGTGAGATATATATATATATATATATATATATATAAAGTGAAATTCTACTCAGTCATACAGTCATAACATAGATGAAATGTTGCCATTTGCAACAACATGGATGGACCTAGAGGGTACTATGCTAAGTGAAATAGGTCAGACAGAGAAAGACAAACACCACATGGTTTCAGTCATATGTAGAATATAAACAAAAAATAAAATAAACAAACCCAACCAAATAAAAACAAACACATTGATACAGAGAACACAGTAGTGGTTACCAGAAGGGAAGGGATGTGGCGGGAGAGCAAAATGCATCACTGGGGTCAACTGTATGGTGATGGATGGAAACTAAACCTTTGATGGTGGGCACACTGTAGTGCACACAGAAGTCATAAGATTATATACATAAAATATATAATGTTATAAACCAATTTTTTAAAAAACAGGAACAAAAAGAAAGAAAAGTAGATTCTGGGAGAAAATATTTGCAAACCACATATCTGATAAAGGACTCATATCCAGAATATATTTTTAAAAATTCAAACCTAACAGTAAGAAAAACAAACAGTTTAATTAGAAAATGGGCAAAAGACATGAAGATACATTTCACTGAAGAGATTACAAGGATGGTAAATAAGTACATGAAAAGATATCCAACATTATTAGTCATTAGGAAAATGCAAATCAAAGCCACGATGAATGAAACGTGAAATGAAAATCACAAGAAATGAAATATGAAATGAAAATCACAGTGAATTAAATATCACTATAAGCCTATTAGAAGAGGTAAAATAGTCACAACAAAAAATGCTGTGAGGATGTGGAGAAAGTGGATCTCTCACACACTGCTGTTGGAATGTAAAACAGTAGAGCCACTCTGCAATACAGTTTGGAAGTTTTTTAAACAAACAAACAAAAAAACTAAACAGACATTTACCACATGACCTCACAATCACATTTCTGATTATTTATTCCACAGAAATGGAAATAAGTCCCCACAAAAGCCTGGACATGATTGTTCATAGTGGTTTTATTTGTAATAGTCCCAAGTTGGCAATAACTGAAATGTCCTAAAATAGGTGAATGGTTAAACAAATTGTGGTATATACATTCCATGACTACTCAACACTAAATGGAAGAAACTATTGATACAAGAAATAATCTGGATCCATCTCAAGGGCCTTAAGCTGCGTAAATAAAAGTCATCTTCAAAAGGACACATCCTATATGATTCCATTTATATAACATTCTCAAATTGACAAAATAATAGCAATGGAGAACAAACTAGTTAGTGGTGGTTCAAATTCTAGAGGTGACTGAGAGACTGGTGTTGATAAGATAATAAGGCTGACTGAAAGATAAAGCTGATCTTAGTAAACTTGCTGGGCAAGAGAATGCTCTATTTGGAGATACAGTCTTTCAGAACAATGCATGAGTAATACACTCAATTCATAGGATTTGATTGGCCCTAACAGAAGTGGGTCTATTAGTTCAAAGTAGTGATGCTTCAGCATTCTGATTTGTTCCTTTCTAAGTTGGTTTGCCTGCTATTACAATTTTGATACAGTGTCAAACAGCAAAGTTTTTAAAGGTCTGTGATTGAAACAAATACAGATAACATTATCAACAACAACAAAATAAGGTTTTTTCTGATATCCCTCATTTAATACGACTTAAGGAAAAGGAAGTTTTCTTAATCTCATATATTTGATTCTAAGCACCAAGAGAATTTATAGTTAAGACTCACTTGAAAATTTGTCAGTTTCAAAAGATTGGGGTGAGAAAAAAGAGTATGGGACAGCTAAGGGTTGGTATCTTAATAAAACCTCTTACTTTACGCTGAGATGAGGAAGCAGTTAACCCACCAACATAGCAGTTAACTGGAAGTAAACCAGTGTGATGGTTGATTTTATGGGTCAAATTGAAAAGGCTATAGTACCCAGATATTTGTTAAAATACCACTCTGGATGTCATTGTGAAGTTATTCTTTAGATGAGACTAACATTTAAATCAGTGGACTTTGAGTAAAGCAGATAACCCTCCATAATGTGGGTTGGACTCATTCAACTGAAGGCCTTAAACCAAACAGGCTGAGGTTCCTTGAAGAAGAGGGAATTCTGTCTTTAGACTGTCTACAGATGCAAGCTGCAACATCAAACCTTCCCTGGGTCTACAGCCTGCCTGCCTAGCCTGCAGATTTTGAACTTGCCAGTTTCACAATAAGTCAGTTCCTTAAAATAAGTGTCTCTGTCTCTGTCTCTGTCTCTGTCTCGCTCTTTGGTTCCCAACAACCTTGCAGGCCAGTTTTATACAATCTGGGGGAAGTTTTCAGCACTGATGTCCAAAAATGTTCATGCCATCATTGTCTATAATAGACAAGTAATGTAAAACATAATGTCTGTCAACAATATAATGAATGAATATATAATTGTATATTTATACTATACAAAGCTACATAGATACAAAAATGAAGGGCAAACAGTTGCACAACAGCACAGAGGAATCTTAAAATATGATATTCAGCAAAAGAGTTCAGATACAAAAAAGGATATACTGTATAATTACATATTGTATGATTGATATGACTTTGTATGAGTATGTAGAAAAGCAAGTCGTTGTTTCAGAAGAATGCAAAACTAAGTAGTAAAAATATAAAGAAAATGAGGAAAGGAGGACCTCATAGTGGTTACTTTTAGGGGAGAAAATTGGGGTTGTCATCGAGGAAGGGCTTCCAGAGGCTTCTGGGATACTGGCAATTTTCTGTTTCTTTTTTTTTTTTTTTTTTTTAATTTTCTGTTTCTTAATCTGGGTGGAATCAAGTAGATGTTAACTTTAATACTTGTCTAAGCTGCACTTTCGTATTTTATGCACTTTCTGAAGGTTTATTGTGAAAAGTATGCTGTTTGTCAGAACAAAAAAAAAATATATCATGAATACGTGTGGCTTTTATAAATTTGGAAAGGTATTTCGTATAGTCCTTTAAAGTTATTCCACTTTAAACCTGTCTGGTTTTCTCTAATATTAGGAAAAAACAATGATTTACTTTACTATGAATATCATAATTTACTACAAGAGCAAAAAAAGTCCCAGTAGTTACTAGAAGTGGTCATGGAATGAAACGACAATAGCTAATTTCTTTCTGCTTAGGACCAGATTTTTTTTTAATTGAAGTATAGTTGATTTACAATGTTGTGTTAATTTCTGCTGTACAGCAAAGTGATTCAGTTATATACATATATATATATATATAATTTTTTTATGAAAAGTTTATTAGTAGCACAGATTCAACAAAATAAAAAATTACGAATTCCAGTAAAGGTGGCTTCATAAATTAATACAATGAGGTACCTCCCCTGCTATTTTTATATTATATGATAGATAATATTTACATATTATTTATCAATTATAGGAAAATATGATAAAAGGGTAAAATTCACAAGTCTTATAGGGTTTGAAAACACATCAGATAACTATATAATTTACAACCATTAACTCAAAAAAAGGTCATAGACCCAAGTATAACACAATAAAACTCAAAGATAACATAGGAGAAAACCTAGATGAACTTGGGTATTGTGATGTCTTTTTAGACACAACACAAAAAACAAAATCCATGAAAGAAATAATTGATAAACTGTACTTCATTAAAGTTAAAAACTTCCACTTTGCGAAAGACAATGTCAAGACAATGAGAAGACAAGCCACAGACTGGGAGAAAATATTTGCAAAAGACACACCTGATAAAGCACCATTACCCAAAACATACAAAGAACTCTCAAAACTCAACAATAAAAAAAAAACTTATTAAAAATAAGCCAAAGACCTTAACAGACACTTCATCAAGGAAGATACACAGATGGCAAATAAGCATATGAAAAGATACAGCACATCATATATCACCAGGGAAATGCAAATTAAAGCAGCAATGAGACACCACCACACACCTACAAGAGTGGCCAAAATCTGGAACTCTGACAATACCAAATGCTTGTGAGGTTATGTGGCAACAAGACCTCTTGTTCATTTACTGGTGGGAATGTATACACAATGGTACAGTCACTTTGGAGGAAATTTGGGGGTTTTCTTACAAACCAAACATACTCTTACCATATGATGCAGCAATCATGCTCCTTGGTATTCACCTAAAGAGCTGAAAACTTATGTCCACACAAAAACCTGCATATGAATGTTTATAGCAGCTTTATTTATAATGCCAAAACTTGGAAACAACCAAGATGTCCCCTAGAGGGAGAATAAATAGACACTGTATATCCAGACAATGGAATATTATTCAGCACTGAAAAGAAATGAGCAATCAAGTCATGACAAGACATGAAGGAATCTTAAATGCATGTTACTAGGTAAAAGAAGCCAATCTGAAAAAAGGCTACATTCTGTATTATTCCAAGCTTATGACATTCTGGGAAAGGCAAAACTACGGGGACAATAAAAAAAAAAAAAAATTAAAAAAAATTAGAGGTTGCCAGGGGAGAACTGAATAGTCAGAGCACAGAGGATTTTTACCATATGATATTAAAATGATAGCTACATGTCATTATATATTTGTCTAAACTCATAAAATGTACAACACCAAGAGTGAGCCGTAAGGAAAACTATGGACTTGGGGTGATTATGATATGCCAAAGTAGGTTCATCCTTGTTGAAAAGAAAATGTGCCATTCTGGTGAGTGATGTAGTTACTGCAGGAGGCTATACATGTTTGAGGGCAGTGTATATACGGGAAATCTTTATACCTTCCTCTAAATTTTGTTGTAATCCTACAACTTCTCTAGAAAAGGTAAAGTCTTTAAAAATATATACAGTTTGCCCTTGAATAATGTGGTGGGTAAAGGGCACCAACCCCTGCATTGTGGAAAATCCGTTTACAGCTTTATAGTCAGACCTCCATTTCTGAGGTTCCACATCCAGGAACTCAGCCACTACACTATAGTGTGGTACTATAGCAGTTATTGAAAAAAATCTGCATACAAGTGGACCCACACAGTTCAAACCTGTGTTGTGGAAGGGTCAAATGTATACAAGATAAAAATCTCTGCAATCAGAATCAGAAACTTTTAGGAAATAAAATGAAATAACATAAAAAATAAAAAATGAATACTAGTTTCAGAGTGTAATATTTTACATTCCTGATAGTCAAATAGAAAATATTAAATTTGACATTTACTTTTACATATATGCACTTGAGGTTCCTAAAGTCCTTTTGGAAGTAAAACTCTTAAATAAATCTTAAATGAATAAGGATAGAGGTATTTATTAGTTTCTCCAGAACCCATGCAAATATATAAGGGTATGTAGTTGATATGTACTCACTACCTTACAAGTGAAAAGAATAAAAAAATTCAGTACTTTAAAAATAATTTCCATCCACACTTATGCTAAGACTTCTTATTCTGCTTTAAGCACTTAGGTGAAATTTTCACGGCCAGACTATGGGAATAGTTTGAAGAGCTTTGAAAGTATCCTTGCAACATCCCTCCAGCCCACACAGTTCTTACCTCTTTACGTATCATCAAGGCTGGTATTTTAATAGATAAGATAATAAAAATGGTAAATGAGTGAATATATGATTTTTGCACAGAGTTATTCAAACGGGAAATTACTTTGTTTTTCCTCTCCTTTATTCAATAGTCATTTCCTGAGTACATACCCTGTAGCTGTCACTATGTAAAGAATACAAAGATTTAAGTTAGTTCTTGCCCAAAAGAAGCTCACCATTGACTCATACTCTTATTTAAACCACCCCAAAATGACAATTCCTTTTAAAAATGAGAAATATCCATTCAGCTCTGACTTAAATAAAAGAGCTCCAATGGGAACATCATGAAAAGATATTTATGTCCAGCCATTGAATTAATTACACCCCCACTAACCTGGGCTACTCAATCACATAGCAGGTAAATGCAGATACTGAATAGATGATGAGGAGGAGCTACTTTGTAGCTATAGAATTTAAATAAAATACTTTTGTTTTGACCACAGTCTGTTTTATTATTTTGTTTGAAAAGCACAAGATGGTATATATTTTAAAAAATTTAACCAATAATGGAGAGTTTCTCAACCTAGGGTAATTTTTGCCACCCCTCTACACTGGTCCACACAGCATTTACCAATGTCTGAAGAAATTTTGGTTATCACAGCTACTGGCATCTACTGGTGCTACTGTCATCTAGTAACTAGAGACCTGGTATGCTGCTAAACATGTTCCTATGCACAGGGCAGTCTCCACAACAAAGAATTACCTGGCCCAAATTATTAAAAATGCCTAGGTTAAAGAAGACATACAGATGGCCAAGAGGCACATGAAAAGCTGCTCAACATCACTAATTATTAGACAAAATGCAAATCAAAACTACAATGAGGTATCACCTCACTCTGGTTAGAATGGGCAACATCAGAAAATCTACAAGCAACAAATGCTGGAGAGTGTGTGGAGGAAAAGGAACCCTCTTGCACGTTGGTGGGAATGTAAATTTACACAGCCACTATGGAGAACAGTATGGAGGTTCCTTAAAAAACTAAAAATAGAACTACCATATGATCCAGCAATCCCACTACTGGGCATATACCATGAGAAAACCATAATTCAAAAAGACACACGCACCCCAATGTTCACTGCAGCACTATTTACAATAGCCAGGTCATGGAAGCAACCTAAATGCCCATCAACAGACGAATGGGTAAAGAAGATGTGGTACATATATACAATGGAATATTACTCAGCCATAAAAATGAACGAAATTGGGTCATTTGTAGAGATGTGGACGGACCTAGGGACTGTCATACAGAGTGAAGTAAGTCAGAAAGAGAAAAACAAATATCATATATTAATGCATATACGTGGAATCTAGAAAAATGGTACATGTGAACCGGTTTGCAAGGCAGAAATAGAGACACAGATGTAGAGAACAAACATATGGACACCAAGGGTGGAAAGCAGGGTGGTGGTGGGATGAACTGGGAGATTGGGATTGACATGTATACACTAATATGTATAAAATGGATGACTAATAAGAACCTGTTGTATAATAAATAAATAAATAAATAAATAAATAAATAAATAAATAAATAAATAAATAAAATAAAATTTAGGAAGTAAAAAAAAAAAAAGAAATTACCCAGCCCATAAAAACTAACCACCCCATACCCTGGGGCCTCCTGACTTCTGAGATGGCCCACACTCTGCCTGTGGAATGTGTTCTAGGTGGTTGAATATATATATATATATATATATATATATATATATAGATATATATATATATATATATATATATATATATAAAATATATAATATATCTGAATCACTTTGTTGCACACCTGATATTTAATACAATAATGTAAATCAACTATAATTCCATTAAAAAGTGCCTAGGTTGAGAAACCTTTCTATAAAGAAATATCTTCCCCCCCAACAAATATCCCAAGTTTTGTAGTTCTCATACCGACCCGCAAGTCACCACTATAGGCCAGTTTAAGTTGGCAAGGTTCTCCAAGCTTAAACCAGCTTAATTCAAATAGAGACTCAATTATGGCCCAAGTTAGAGAGCTATTATTCATATGTCCTGTTTAAAAGGGCTTCCTGACGGACTCTTTCAGGGATTACAAAGTACTCTCATTAGCTCTGATTAGGTCCTGGGACCTGTCTTGCCTAAAATTTCTCATGCCTACACAGTAATAGAATGAAAGATGTATCTGGGTTTACTCGCTATCAGAAAATAAACATGAATTTATATTCAAATTTTTTCCAAAATAACAATCTCATTTACACTGTCAATTAAAAATCAAGTTTATTAAACAAAAGAAGCATAAGAATCTTCCTTACAACATTGCCCTTCCAATCCCCCTGAGGTCAGAGGACATGAAAAACAGGGGTGTAAACCAGTCTAGTTAAAGGCATAATCAATTATTAAAGTCAGGCTCCACCTTTCTTCTTCAGTATTGGTCATCACATTTCTTCAAATATTTGAAGTTGAGCTTTGAAAACAAAGTAAGAGCGCATGATTCAAGAGGAAGTAGTAGTAGTAGTAATTCATTCCAATGTCAATTCCTAAAAACTCTGACCGGGGGCTTCCCTGGTGGCGCAGTGGTTGAGAATCCGCGTGCCAATGCAGGGGTCACGGGTTTGAGCCCTGGTCCGGGAAGATCCCACATGCCGCGGAGCAGCTAAGCCCGTGCGCCACAACTGCTGAGCCTGCGCCTTAGAGCCTGTGAGCCACAAATACTGAGCCTGAGTGCCACAACTACTCAAGCCCGCGCACCTAGAGCCCGTGCTCCGCAACAACAGAAGCCACCGCAATGAGAAGCCCACGCACCACAGTGAAGAGTAGCCCCCTATTCCCAAAACTAGAGAAAGCCTGTGCGCAGCAACGAAGACCCAGTGCAGCCAAAAATAAATAAATAAATATATATTTTTTAAAAAAACCTCTGACCAAGGGAGTATCGTACTACACCCACTCCAACCCTCATTATCTAAAATGTTCCAACAATGCTGTTACCTATTCTCGATACTTATTAAAAAACAAACAAACAAACAAACACAAATTCTACTAAGGAACAATGTTTTATCTGAGCTGGGAGGTGTTCTTTCTTTCATTTCATTGTTGTTTGTTTTTGTTCTGGTTTTCTCTCAGGAGCCAAGACTTATAGGATTTAAGTCTCTGCTTGAAAGAAATCTAGGACCTCAAAAGCAAATACTAGAAACCCTGTAAAATCCTCTCAGATATATGCCCATAGAAAGGTTGAGGAGAAAAGAAAGTAATAAAAGCTTTGAAAACCATTTCCCTTCTCAGTTAGAAGGACAGTGAAAGTACATGCAGTAATAAGGCTACCCCACTCAGCATTCTTGCACTCACTTTAAATAATAGTGATGCACATGTAAATAAGCTTTCCAATTGTCCATGCATCTATAAACTAGGTTCAATTATCGCTTCCTCTGGATGGGTTTTGTGAGATTTAAGTGTTTTGTGATCAGTGAATGGAAGTTGAGATAAAAACTAGAAAATAAAGAAAATAAACTCTTTGCCTTTAAAGAGAAGTGGTCCCAGTTTCCTTTCACAAGCCTGAAGGGTTGTTGTACATATTAAAACTGCTGCATAGTTCCATCCCTGGTCACAGATTCCCCCCTCCTCACTGAAGATGTCAGATCTCTGAGAAACAGCGGTTACAAAAGGATGCTTTTCACAGCTTGTACTAGAAAACGCTGGCACCCCATCCCCGCATAAAATAGCACTAAACTGAGTCACAATGCTGGAAGCTGTGCCTTCTGCTTCTCTTCAATGGAATCTATATAATTTCTAGTGAAAATACTAAATAATACTGCGAAGTTTTGCCTATGTATACGACATGTCGATTCTTCTAATCCCCCGTTTGCCCTAGATAATTTTAAGCTTTATCCATTAGTGTACCACGCAAGAGAGAAAAACGCAGTTAACAAGACAACAGTATTACCTAGGTATCTGGCTTCAGTATTACCAAGAGTCTGTCATTTGACAATTATTTCCCTAGCATACCAGACGGTAAAGAAAATGTTTTCATTCATCCGCAAATGACTAACATTTTATTGATGTTTCAAAACGCGGCTGAATACTGTTGCACTCTCAATTTCCAAGCCGGATTTGAGAGTTAAGCTTGAATACTAGTAACATCAGTAACTCCTGCTGCAAACGGCTCGGGCCTCGGAGTGTCATTTGTCACTTCAGCAGGGAGGTGATGCTGGTTAGGGGCTCCTCGATCAGTCAGTCTGGGTGGTCACAGGTGATGGGAACCTTTCCCTTTCCCCATATATCCTCATGCACTGCGATAAAAATCACTCTGAGCACCGCTACCGCCAAGCAAAACGACTCCCTGCCTGCCTCGTAAAGAGCTCAGTCTGGGGAGGCAGCCGGATGCTGACCCCTGCAGAGATTATTGCTTCTGTGCGCTTTGCCAAAGGACCCTGCTAGCATCATGGAAAAATAGTTAGGGATGTGCGAGGTTTTGCTGTATTTATTTCCTCCAAGGGATGAAGGACTGGGGTCAGCCGAAGAAAATCTTCCAAGACTGCTTAAGGGGGATAGGGTTGGAGGAAGGGGAGGGGTGAGCATATTTTTTAATTACTTGTTTCTCTCCTTCACCTCCCCGCTCTGCTTCCCAAACTCCTCACTGAACAAGATTGATCGGCGTAACTGCTATCGACTCTAGCCTCGGTTCTCGCATTGATCTGCGAATGGACCGGAATAGCTAAAGGATCCTGAATCTGGAAAGGAGTTCACGAAGGGAAGAAGTAGGAAAGGGTAGGCGGCGGCCCCATGCCCAGCACCTCACTCTGCCTTGGGCCAGGACAGCGGCTCGCAGCGGCGGGGCGAGCTGCTACGTGGATGCGGCGGCGTGAGAAGAGAGGGTAGCCGCTCTGCGCCGCGGAGTAGGAAGCCTATCCAAACGGGTTTGGAGGCTGTTAAAAAATATAAACCTGTGACTCGTTAAACCCGGTAACTTTGCCCTGCCTAGGTTCGAACGCGCTGATCATTCCGCGTGATAGGCTCAAACGGGTTAAACTGCCTCTTACATAACAGGACTGCCCGGCTGCACACAATTAAAACGCTTGATTGCAGTCTCTTCCCGACTCCATCCCTTCACGACCCGCCCTGCCCCTCCCAGCGCGCCTGCGTGCCGCGCGCGTACAGGCCCCTCAAGCTCGACTCGCGCGCAGACGCGGGTGTGCGCTTACTACACACTCACACACACGTCCGCGCGCTCTCCACTTTGACTATACCTCTCACACACACACAATTTAGTGTCAACATGCACAAGGTACGGGGTGGAGGGGGACCGCCGTCCAATCCTTGGCGACTGACCCATTAGACGCGCCAGCTGCTCTACCGCCAGGCCTTGCAAGCACCCCCGTCTTGTCCCCTCAGAAAGCAGCCCCTCCCCCCCCGTCACCGTCCCTACCTATATCCGAAAAGAGGTAAAGAGTGAACTAGTTGGCCGCTTGTCAACTGTAGCGCGGCCGCCTGGGCGAGATGGGAAAGAAAAGAAAAGAAAAACAACACCTCACAGTCCCTGGCGTCATGATGGCGCCGACCACAACTTGGAGGACTTAAAAGTTACGGTGCCTCAAGAGGTAAAACGCACCGAAGAGGGAAAGCAAAGCGCCCCTCTGCTCTGTTCACCTCAGCCCCGACAAGGAGACTTTTCTGGCAAAGCATCACTCTAGTGCGTATGACAGGAAGGGAAGCGTTGTCTCCGATGCATCTCTCTTTTTCCTCTCAGTTTGCATAATTGTGATATACCTCTTCCTGATTTTTTTTTTTTTTTCGTTTTCTTTCTTTTCTTCCCGCCCCGCTTCGTTTCCCCCCTCCCTGCTGCATCCCCAGTCCCCGGGCGGGGTTGCTAAGGAAACGGCCGCTTGGCAACGCGCGCGAGCCCGGGGCCGCCGGCCGCCGCTGCGCCCCGCGCTGCTTCTGCTGAGGGTGCTGCCGCGATTACAGCCGCCGCCGCTGCCGCCGCCGCTCGCCCAGCCTCCGCCGCCGCCGCTCCTCCTCCCTCACTCGCCAGCGCGCTCGCCTTCTCGCTAGATAGTGCGCGAGCCGTCCGAGAATTAGCCACACTCCGGACTCGGCCAAAAGCAACCGAGAGGAGGTGTAGTGTGGTGCTAGGGGGTGGGAGGGGAGGGAGGGAGGGAAAGCGAAGAGGAGGAGGAGGGGAGGCAAAAAAGAGAGAAACAACACCCAACAACTAGAGGGGGGTGGGGGGGAAGAAAGAAAAGAAACCCACCCATCCACCAAATTAAAAAAAAAAAAAATAGAAAGAAAAAAAAAATCCTGTGGCGCGCTGCCTGGTTCCCGGGAAGACTAGCCAGCACCAGGGGGTGGGGGAGTGCGAGCTGAAAGCTGCTGGAGAGTGAGCAGCCCTAGCAGGGATGGACATGATGCTGTTGGTGCAGGGTGCTTGTTGCTCGAACCAGTGGCTGGCGGCGGTGCTCCTCAGCCTGTGCTGCCTGCTACCCTCCTGCCTCCCGGCTGGACAGAGTGTGGACTTCCCCTGGGCTGCTGTGGACAACATGATGGTCAGAAAAGGGGACACGGCGGTGCTTAGGTAGGAAGAACGTCGTGCTTTTTCGTACTTGTCTCAGTCTGTCTTTCTGTCTCTCTTTCCACCTTTCTTGCCTTCTTTTTAAACCAAGTAATGATGCTGGTGGTGATCACTATCAAAAGACTACGTTTCAGGAAATTCAGTTGCTGATTCTGCCTGGAGCCATGGCCCCTTTACCCCGGGGCAGGTAGCAAGCCGGACTGGTGATGCTAAAGCACTTTGCCAGAACGCCAGGTAGCCCGGGGATGAGTGAAGTGTGAGGTTTAAGAGGGGCAGGTGCCACTGGGAAACTAAATTCGCAAGGTCTCTGTTTTATTGTCATGGGGTACTCTTGGAGAGTCTGACAAGTTTATCAGGTTTGTTTCTATTTTACTGTAGCCTAAGCGACTTTTTCAAACTGATGGCTGGCTCCCTGCTCCTATGTATTTTCCCTCTCACTTGGACACTTAGGCTCAATTTCTCCCTTTTCAGTTTTCTTTCTTTCCTCTTACTGCTTTCTCCCTTCGTTTTCTTTTCTTTTTTCCATTTCCCCCCTTCTTCCTTTGCCTCTTTTCATTCCTTTTCTACTTTCTATTTTTCCTCCCTTTTTTCTCCTCATATTTTCTTTTTTATCTCCACCACTCTAATTTCTCACCTCTTCTTTAACCCACTTTCCTCCACTCTTTACCTTTCTCCATTCCCCATTTTTTTTCTTCATTAATATCCCTGTTCTGTGATCTCTCTCTCTCTCTCTCTCTCTCTCTTTTTGACTCACATTTCCCATCTCTTTCCCCATATCAGTTCCCATCCCTGTCAGATACACGTATGTTCCCTCTAACCCCTTCCAGTACCATTTTCTCACCCTCACAAATCTCTCTTTCTTAACCACACTCCCTCACATACTCTGTTTCACATTATCACACATGCTGGCACTTCCATACTCTCCCTAACAACCACTTTCACATTCAGATTCTCTTCTACTGTCTAAAAGGCACACGCTCCTTCACTGTTCCACACATTGTCACTCACACACGTGTACACACAGTCTCTCTCTTTCCTCTCTCTATCCCCTCATCTTTCCCTTTTCCTCCCTTTTCCCATTTTAAGTTTTGCTTTTTCTCACTCTCCCTTCTTCCCTTCTTTTCCCCAAGCTTGAGCATCGAAATGTTTTGTCATTAATGAACATCCGTAGACTAATTTTATCTCTAAACAACACTGCAGATAAGCTTCTAGAAACATTTTTTCTGCTGTGAAAATATAAATTGATAATCAGCAGTGCTTAGATCTAAACAAGGCTAAATGCCCTTATTCCTTCATTTCCCATCGCCCTCCCTTCACCCCATGACACCTCCACCTGACATATATCTCAAATCTCCCTGAAGGATCTTCTTTCTCTCCACTGGGTGGTAGTTGGCTTGTAAGTGCAGATTGCACAAAATCAGTATACGTGGCATGTCTAAGGTGAAACAGAGTGGGATATGTTTTATTTGAGTCATGCAATATATTTTAAATTTAATGATCTGGGATCTGGGTGTGGTAAATGATTTACACCTTCTAAAACATGCTTATGAGTCCAAATTCATCTGGAATACTATTGTAGTTTCTAGTATACATTAATAACATGCTTTTATAATATATGCTATGTCTACTGTAAACGCAAAATGCCACTGGATGTATACAAAAGTAACAAATGATTTGTTATAACTTAGTAAAATACCTTTCATTGTTGGTAAAAGAGATGAACTTTTGGTCACACACAGGATATAAATTAAACCCTTGTTTATGTTCTTTATATTAAGTTTGTTTTGGAAGTTTAAACAACAGTAAGGTTGAAGTGCTATCGTTAGAGGTTGCAAACACTTATCGTTGGAGTTGCAATCTATATGTAGCAGCATATTGCCTATTTGTAATGAGCATTAACACTTTCAATCTAAAGGATTTGATAGACTGCTTGTCTTTTAATGGTATATCTTAGGTGTTTTGTTTCTAATGAACAATCTAATAAACGCTATGGTTAATTAAAATAACTGAACCCATGTTCTGCCTCTAGGAGACCTATGTTTAGTTCACTCATTGCTTACAACAGTGAAGCTTCTCTAACTAGTGACACCAGTATCCTTCCTGGTTTGTTGGTTTGGTGCAGTCCTTGTTTACTTGTGTGCACTGTACCTCATCCATTTATATGCCATATCCTGAGTTTTGTCATATCTTAGTTTAGGGAACTTTTGACTTTTAAACTTTTAAAAGAGAATACAACCTCTGTCTCTTCTGAATAATGTTTCTAACCAATTACAATGTTTTTTAAAATAAACAGAATCTTTTTTTTGTCATATGAAACAAATCCAATCTGCATTACTTTTTACTCAGAGTAATTTGCTTACAGTAATTCTAGAATTCTCCAGGGAGTATCCTACTTTTTATCTTTTTACGTTGCCCACAGGTTTTAAACACTTTTAACATGTATATTTATAAGAAATCCTCTTTCTCTTAAAAAAAATGTTAAATTGTGTCAGTTATTTTTCTTGACTCATCTGCAACTGGTATTTGCTCTGTTCATAGACCAGTACAGAAGAGCTTAAGGACTAATTGAGTGTAAGTCAGGTGACATACTTTTCATCAAAAGTAATGACACAGAGTTATAGTTTACGTTTTCACTTTGGATACTTGGAATTGTATTTGATCTAATTATCTAATTCATTAGAAAACAAAACAAACAAAACAAAATCTTCCCTCATACATACACACCCTCACGTCAAAGCACAGAAATCTAGTACTCAAGAGAACACTTTACTGAATTACATGAGATCATTTATTAAGCTTTACACAATATACTTTATTTTTAATGTAACACATTCCTCAAAGTATCTCTAATAAAAGGCAAATAGTGGCATAAAAGTTATCAAATAACTAAGTGCTAAAGGCCTGAAAGTGCAAACGTGTCAGTCAGTGACTCTGTTGCTTGTGGTTACGTTAATGAAACAGAAGTTTAAAGGTCAAATCATACATTTTTATCTCCTAAATGCCAGATTGTCTGTTTTAGAGAAAAGAATCAAGAAAAGCAAAACTTCCCTTAAGTGGTGTTATCATACAAAAGGGAATTCATTCTGTGATCCACTAACTGTATCTATCATTTTGTAAATCACCTTCTCTATTTGGCTTAAATAGAGGACTTATAATGAAGTTCCATTTAATTATTTCAACATTCTTATCATTTTAACTTTGCCTCTTAAGGTTAGTGAAGCAATATATTAAATGTCAAAATGTCCATTATTTCTAATAATGATATTCACTGATAAATCTCTGAAGGATTCACTTGAGGTATTTGGACATTCTTGATAAAGTATTTAATGATGCATCTATTCAATACAGTAACTTTGGTACTTCCCTTACCTAAACTTTAAATGAATGCATGGATGTCTAGAGTACATTGTAATTTGCTACCAATACAAATTAATATTTTCATTAACTTATGAGATACTAGATATTAGATTGCTACCACATATAATACTTATTGCTATTTTATGCTTAACAGAACTTGCTAATTTGTGTATGGAGAAATTAACTTTTTCTCTAGTCTTCAAATTGCATTTTAAAGTACATGGAAGATCTGAGTTAATGCTTCATGAGATGACATAGCAAAGAACAGGAGATGCTAGAACCACATTGGTCATGCTTCAGGACCCAGTGTTTCTAGACCTAGAAAATCAAAGGGAACATAATTTGCTTTGGCTCAATACATTAATTTCAGATGACTTTTTTTTTTTTGTAGTTTTGCAGATACTTTAATGTGAATCAGTCACTTTATTCTTACCTTATTAACAAATACAGTTATGTTAACATGTCCAAAAACGTTTAATGTTCTTTGGAGATAATACAAGGAATAACCTCATTTATATCATCCCAGTTTTTAAAAAGACATGTCATTTTTAAGCTAGTTCTTTCAGCTGTTTCTACTTCAACTCATCTATGAATTTTGTACATTTTAAGCTGCCATCCTGATATGAATTCAGAATATCCTATTCTCTGCTTGTCATGCTTTAATCAAAGGAAGGAAGGAAGATTCTTTTCTTGAATGTGATATCTTCTTTAGCAAAGTTGAACACAACTTTGTCATTTTAATGCAATAGATTTGAATGGAAGTTATATGAGATCCTAATAATGATATTGTAATAGGGCAGAAGACTTTTGCTTCAAGCATAGAGCACAGAGCACATTTATGCAGAAGATATTTCCATTGGAAGTCACAAAACTTTTACAAGTAGATTTATAAATGGATATGACAAGCATTTATTACTTCTCAGCCTATTTGTCCAATACATTTGCCTTTTGGTTACGTTAATCAGTTTTGGTTTAAAATGCATGCTATTGGATACAAGAAGGTAAATGATTTATGTATGAGAATGCAGAATTACCAATAGCAATAGAGTCGATTATACTGTACTTTTGGAATATCATTGAAGAGTCTCTTCAGTGAGTCTCTTCAAACTCATCTGTTAAGTCATCCCTACACATTGATGCATCCCATATTCCAAATGTACTGTTCAACTATATAGGCATTTTCAGTTTAGAACATTAAGGCACTATTTAAAAACCTACATGCTTATTAAATAGTGTCATTGAACAAATATTTTTAAAATGCTGAGTTTTTTTTTTTCCTTCTTTAAAGGAGAAGTGGTAATAGATGTTCATGCTGAGTCATTTTGGAAAAATGCACTCCAAAATATGGAATAAAATGCTACAGTGTTACCTGTAGTGATTTGCAGAGCTGTTCTATTAGCATGACACATTACTTGATACATTAATACACAATCATTCATTATATTAAAGAACAACGTAGTATTTTTAAATTTTCTAGATAAATTTATTTTTGTCCAATTTTTTTAGTTTAGAAGATCCGATAAGCCCATGTGGTTGTATGTCTTTGAGCACAAGCATGTTAATGAACTACTTATTTTAAATAGATTGGATTTACAATTAAATAGCTCCATGAGATAAGTTAATTCTGAAATACCGGACTTTTGGAATGTTTGGAGAAATATTCACATCCTGTATGTGACAGTTCTGGGCCTGATTAACGAGATCCAACCTTCGTCCTTCTCCTATGCTGTGCTATTGGAGATAGATGATGAAGCTAATCCCCAGGCTGCATTTCTCAGTTGTCCACGTCAGCTGTCTTCAGGCTGTGGTTGTCCCATGGAAGGTAGTTTTAGGAGAAGGGAGGATATGATGAGTGAGAGGCCAAGGTGTTTCTCCCCACCTTCATTGCTTTAGGCAGTGTTCAGCAGTGTCTCCATCTCCCACTGGATAAACGGCTCTTGGGCTTCTGTATACTGCCTCACCCATTTGTTCTTCCATCCTAAGAGTAGCAGTGGCTTCCTGCTGTTCTAACTGTTGGGCTGTCTTATCATCATGTGTTCTTCTTCTTAACTTTTCCATCCTCTTTGCAGTCAATTCCCTGCATTAAATTCCCTCTGTTTTAAATATTCAGAATGGTTTACATTTTGCTGGTAGAACCCTGATTGATACATGGTGAAAAGTAATAGTTTCAGTGATTTTAAATATCTTGGGTTGAATTACTGTTTTGCTCATGGTAACATAAATGTTGCTTCCTAGCACTGGATATAATAGTTGTTTAAGGAGGTAGGCATAGAACCATAACAACACCGGGGCATATTACAAAGAAGAAAAATGGATATTTGGGGTATTGTCCACACCCAGATTATGGTGAGCACAATAAACCAATTGTATAAATATTTAGTTAAATATATGATTGAATAATTAATTTCAGAAGAAAAAATATAAAGATGCTATGCATGGGAAAATAAAGTAGTTGAAGAATATAAATTGGCAAGAATCAATAATACGTTTGTTTGGTTTTTTTTCCCCCGCTGAACAAAAGAGAACCAGGGCTAAATTCTGTTTGTGGATATGTGGTCAAAATGCTGAACTAATTCCTACAGTGTTGACTATTGAAATCAATAGGAATTAAAGGCCTTTCTTTTATGTAGCTTAATACCTGAAGAGCAAATCAAAGTTTCCAGTTTCTTATGAAGTATATGATCATAACAGTACACATAACCACTGTAGAAATTAGTCTCTCAAGCCATTTGAAACTTTTTATTAGAAATCAGATCACTTTCCTACCATATCCTATTCAAAATGTCATACACTAAGACATTATAGACATCACATCACTAACATGGAAGAGCTAAGGGAAGCTTTATTAGTCAGTATTGTTTGTTTTTACTCTCCCGCTTAACTGAGTATTAGATGATGTGGTGACCTTCCCCTTACATTCTTCAAAATACTTTCTAAAAGATATTTTGTAGGTGTCTGGCTCCAATATAAACAAGTAGTCACCATAAGCTCCTACTTTTGGTGACTTTCTCCACATTTTTGCAGGAAAGATGGTAATTTAAAACCATAATTAATGCAATGACCATCTCTAAAGAATGCTCAAGAGAGGATTCCTGAGTTGGGAAGGAAGTCATACTTAACTCATTCTTCTCAAAGTTTTGCTGATCCATTATAGATTGTCATGGACATTTTCTGTGTATAAGAGAAAATAAAATGTATTGCTCCGTTTTTCCTTGGAACATCATATTACCTGCCTTTTGGCTTTTGTAGAGGAAACTTTAAATTGGACCACAGGCTATTTTGTCAGGTATTTTATGTGTTTCAAGTTCACCAATGGAAACAAACTTCCCAAACTACTAGAGAGTAAAATCTAGGATTTTTCTACATGGGCATAATCATTATCAAATTGGATTTTAATTAGTCCACTGTATCTAAAAATACGATGATTTACAAGATGTTGGAGAAATTTAATAGTAGTAAGAAGTTTTTTGACATTTTGTTAAAGTACTTTCTGTTTTTTACTGTATTAATTTTGGTTGTCAAAACACAAGGGTTTGTAAGCTCTGTGACTGTTTTTCATCTATTTCTAGGGCTTTAACATTGCACCTTGCATATATCAGGCCAACATCCACTATATTTTAAATTAATGAATTTTTTTGAAGGATAAGCAAAGGATTAAATGTATTTGTTCCTTGGTTTATTAATTGTTTCAAATTTAATAATTTTGTAATATCTTTAATACTATGATAGATCTGTGTGTTTATAGTGATTAAGTACTTTTTATCAAATCCATTTATCAGTGGTCTCTGCCTTAAGTAATTCCTGCAGAAGTCCTAGTGGGTTGAGACACACACATTGGAATCATTCAGTGTCTTTAAATTTCAGGACACAATCTACTAGTGGGTCTTGAAGAAAATGTACTGGATACTAAAGCTATTTTTTTAAAAACTAAAATGTACTAAAATAGGGTAGAAAGCATTTTACATAATAAAGGTAAGTATCATTTAATTAAACTTTTATTTTGTGTGTTTGTGTGTGTGTACTGTGTCAAGATTTTAGATTTTTTTTTTTTTTTTTTTACTGTGGGTTTCAGCAGAAAATGTTTGGAATGCAATGATACAGTTGTAAGATTATTGAGATGTACTTATAGTTTTAAGAAGATCTAAGATTTTAAATTATATAGGTAGGCTTTTGCTCTTTGCAATTATAATCAGCAGATAACAGGAACAGTTCGAAATTGCAAAATGTCTGTTGTAACCTTCTGACATTTTTTCTGTTTCTACCTCAACTCATGGAACCTCCTCTTCCTTTCTTCTAAGGTTTCAATTAAATAAAATCAATAAAGATACAGAGGTAGAGAGAATTGGCTATTTGCTTTGAATGAATAACTCTCAATTGTGAAAAGTAGTTACACTCCCCAAGCCAGAGCATAACTTTTGTATCATTCTATCTCTCAGAGGTAGGTCAACGTTACTTTATAAACCACAGGGTATTGATACGAGCTGATGGAATTTTAATGTGGTCATGTGGCTTTGATTTATAATGTTGAGGAGGTTATCTATTAGCATTGTAGTTTCTAAGCCATATCAAGTTCTGAATCCTGACAGAGGACCTTTGATGCTCTTAAGCATCCAGCTGGCATGGAATTTGGTCTTTTAATCACTTTCTTTAGGAAAAGGGGAATATAGGAAAGGAGGAATTCGGCAGTGTTGCCAGCATTAAGTGTTGCTCTTTTGAACAGAAGCCAATACATTATACTTTCCAGATAGCTGGTAATTTGTTCAATTTAAGGAAGATGTTTATAACCCTTTTTGGTCCAGAAGTAAATTGTTCTTCACTGAATTTCACTAAGTTGTTTGGACACAGGTCCAGTGCCCATGCTGAAGCTATAAGATAGGGCTTATTTAAAACTATAACTACTGCCATAAAGTATTGAAAGATTTTTGACGATTTAAAGGGCAATGGGAAAAAATGTGTTCTGTTGTCTTACCCACTAGTAAAGGAAACCCCTTTACTCTCATGCAGCTAAAGTAAATTTAGAGATATTAAAAGGATTTAAGAGATACTGTGAACATAAGAGCTATAATCAGAAGGCGGAGAGTATTGTTTGTATAGTCTCTCCACTAACATCACATACTCTTGTATCAGAATATTAAATGAATAAATCAAAGGGATCATAAAGTTTCCCTAATGTTATAGATATAATATTTCTTATAGAAGATCATACTTAGATATATCTGATTTGTAAATAACCTATTTTCAAATTAATGTCTTGGTACTTGATCAGCTAAATAGAAAATGGTATCTCTACTACTTAACATATTGCTGGCACATTGTTAGTGCTCAAAATTTGAATGTTTTTATTCCTGTCCTGCCCCTAGGGGATATATGTATATGTATAGCTGATTCACTTTGTTATAAAGCAGAAACTAACACACCATTGTAAAGCAATTATACTCCAATATAGCTGTTAAAAATAAAAATCTGAATGTTGAATGAAGGAATTGAAGGAGAGAGGGAGGAAAGGAGAGAGGAAGAAAGGGTGGGAAGAAAGTATGTTAAGATATATGAGTGACTTCTAATCAAAATCTAAAACTTTGGATCACTGGGATACATAAAATTCAGCCCATATTGTACTACATGGAATAATTATAATAAAAAGGAATAAATCTTATTTCATATAATTCATTGAATAATTGGAATAATCTTAAGCCTACATCCTTCCCATGAGGAAGTGATATACATCGTACACACTGAAGTTCTGAAAAAGTATTTTACACTCAAGTATATGTCTTCCTTCCATGTTACTAGTCCATTTGTGTTTATTTTAAAAGATAGATAGTAGCATTTTACCTTGGCCTGCAGTTGGATCAGGGGCAAATTTGGGGGAATATGTTCACAAAAAGAAATTATATATAAGTCTTTGTGTAACTGCTCCCCTGTCTTCTTGATCATATGTCATTGATCATTTTTCTTGCTCACACATCACTTATATGAAATAATAGGTATAAAGAGTTACTTTTGCTTATACACAGAGTTTATCTTCTATTGTAATTGTTTAGTTGCACTGAAACCTGTCATGCTTTGAGGTGTCTAGGATGGGAGTGAAGAGAGTGTGAATACCTACTGCTCTACTTACTGGCTATGTGACCTTGAACGAATGCCTTACCTTCTTCACTTCGTACCTCCCCTGGCAGAACGACATGGATTATGTGAGATAATGCATGTAAAATGCTAACATATCATCTGCCATTTAGTAAGCACTACATTTATATTAGCTAATAATTTTATGTGCTTTTCTTCTGCTAGTCTCAGTCTGAAATTCATTACTTACTGATATGGGTATATTCCTCCCCATGTAAATCATTTTACCAATCATTTGTGAACCCACTGTATAATATTCATTGAACATATATTTTTGTTGTGATGTTAAAATAACACTTAAGTAAAACCTTGTGATATCAAATGGTGAGCTGAGCCTTGGTTCAACAGAAGACTGCAGGGAAAATTGAAATAGAGAAGTTTGCTTCTCACAGGGCTTGGAGGAAGAACACGGCATACCTCCAGGGGCTGCACGGAGAGGTCAAGGCAGCATGCCTGCAGAGAGAGCGGCAGGACCTGGGGCACATGACTTTATTAGGGTTCCTGGATGGGGTGCTTTTGGGTTCCCTGGCTAAGGCCAGACTGGTCCAAAAAGAGGAGGGATCTAAGGGATGCACAAGGGGAAGGCACACGTGGGAGACAGAGTAGATTGTTGCTCACAGGGGCTGCTGGGGAAGTGATGTTGGGGACTTACATTTGCTTGTTAGTCTTCTCACCTTATCTAGGACATGCACTGGCCGGAGGGGCTAGTGTCAGTTCAAGGTCCCTTTGGCCCACTTGGCACCCACTTGGTCACACAAAGTGGATGCCCAGGCAGCAATAGCATAGAGTAGTTTAGCTAAATTTTGACATTTTATATTTTATATTTTAAAGATTCTATTTAGTGGGCATACTTGTATTTGTTGTTGTTGTTGAGCCCAACAAGCAAGTGAGAGGACTCCAAATCTGGAAGTAGAAACACACCAAAAGAGGCTTTATCTAATAGGGTGCAGACCCAGAGAACTCAGTAGCAGTGAAACCTCAAATTTTATTCTCAATAAACTGATGGTGATTTGATTCACTTACCAGAAGTAAGAGATCATTGTAATTGGATGTTCACATGAAACATCAAGGACAGAAGAAAAAAATGAAAAGAGACAGAAGAGAAGAAATAAGAGGGATTAAAAAGTACAATAAGATGGCAGTGGAAGAGTTAGATTAACATTTGTGACAGAGTTTAGAATGGCAGGGGTGATAACTGGTGACAACATTGGACTTGTCGATAAGAGGGTTAAAATTTTTTAAAATGGCTATGTATTCTGGATAAGGTAGCAAATAATTATTCAGGGTTAGAGATGCCCTTATGGTTTCTTAAGGCATCTATATGTTATGCTGAAGGCAGTGCAGTTCAGAAGTAGTCTGTATGGGCAAGAACTTTCTGTCTATATTGCTATTTTTATCTGTAGACAGTATATTCAGTAGAAGCTCAGAAAATATGAATGCTTGCTCTAATACTGAACATTTGCCAAATGCACAGCAGAATGATTTAAGTTTATAATCATGACGGAGCCATCATCAACATCATGATTCAGATTCAACTAACACATATTAAGTACCTACTATATATGACATACTTTCACAACAATATGCAATGAGGTATTGCTTTTCCAGTTTTATAGCCAAGTAAATTCAGGCTTGAAAAAGTAATGTAACTTGCCCCATGTGGAATAGGTAGTGGCTGAGCTAGAATTCAAATCTAGGTACTTTTATTCCAAGCTCCGTGACTTTATTATCTTGCATCTCTCCCTAAGAAAAGATCAAAATAATTGATAAATTTATTGCTTACTACACTATTAAACATTATTAAGCACAAGCTGCATTTTAGTTACTAAGTTGATAATGATTAAAAAAATCAAGAAGACATGTCATGGATTTGATGAAAAATGTGAAATTATTTTAATGTATTTATTTTATTTTTATTTTTGGCTGTGTTGGGTCTTCGTTTCTGTGCGAAGGCTTTCTCTAGTTGTGGCAAGCGGGGGTCACTCCTCATCGCGGTGCGCGGGCCTCTCACTATCGCGGCCTCTCTTGTTGTGGAGCATAGGCTCCAGACGCGCAGGCTCAGTAATTGTGGCTCACGGGCCCAGCCGCTCGGTGGCATGTGGGATCTTCCCAGACCAGGGCTCGAACCCGTGTCCCCTGCATTAGCAGGCAGATTCTCAACCACTGCGCCACCAGGGAAGCCCGAAATTATTTTAAATGAGAGTAAGTACTTAGAATACATTATATAGTCATAAGTATTTACTAGTTGGAAAATAGTGAATTCTTAAAACTATAAATATTCTGAAAAAAAAAAAAGAAACCCTCTCATCCCAAAATGATTTTATCCCTAATGATTACAAGCTACTGATAATACAAGAAAAGAAAATGAGCAGCTTTTGAATGTCCTTTATAGTTAGGCATTATACATTGGTTACTTCCCCAAAACCTTGAAACAACCTGCAGTTTTTCTCCTTTGTAAGTGGAGAAACAAGCTCATAGAAGATGAAGATGAATATCTTTCTGAGCCTTAATACAGCTTGTTAATGGCATAACCAGGGGTTGATTCTAGGCCTATGTGTCTCCAAAGCCCTTTCTCATTTTTTTTTTTTTAAAGCCATAATATTTCTTGGAGCTTTTTGTATACTGTAGTCCTTAACAGAAAGGAAAAGAAGCCATTACTTGCTATTGTATTCCAAGTCCCCAAATTAATCTTTTGAATGCTAGTTCTGGTGTAACTGAACAGCTGAATCAAGTTGAATTAGAACCCCCCTTTGAAAAGGGTTAGGCAGCCTAGAGTGTTGAGCACTGTTATTTCCCAAAATAGATAGGAAGATCAAAAAAAAAAAAAAAATTCAGGGACCTATAAAAGATGCTTTTATTCCAATTTCATTAAACATGTCAGTAATATGTTAAGAGTCTTATGTTTAATTTCAGTTAATCAATAAAGTGAAACATTAGAATTAGACAGTTTTCCTTTTTCTGATAGCTGGTAGGAGTATGTAGATTTTATAGCATAATTGAATGAAAACTTGTTTTTATCTGATCTTGTGTAATTTAAGAATTTTCTTAAATGTGTTTACATATTCACTTTCTGTAGATTTTATGTGTGCACCCAAGAGGAGAGTATACTTCATGATGACTTGTTCTTTGGTTACCCAAAGCTTTTCCAATATAAAGTCCTGTTTTTGTCTCATATCATTCAAGAACATTTTCAACCCTCTATAACCCAATTCTAACTCTTCCCTCTCTGAATTCCTACACCTTTCCATTTTATTTTGTTTATCTTATCAATTTCACATTACAGTATATTGTTATCTATTTTGACTTTCCAAAAGACTGTAACAGCCATTGTCTTATATAATAGTCACTCACTTCTATTGCAAATTCTTCAAGAACTTTGTATTTTGCTATTTGTATAGAATATGTTTACAAATTCTGAGATACTTGAATTGATTTTTTATTTTCCTTTCGTCTTTCAGGAATTTGTTTTGTATTTTTCCCATTCATTGTGTAGTTTTTTTTTTCTGTAGAAACATGTTCTTTCAGGAATTCATTCACCAATTTTTCAACATATATTTATTTATTTATTTTAAAATTTATATATTTATTTTATTTTATTTATTTTTGGCTGCATCGGGTCTTCGTTGCTGCACGTGGGCTTTTCTTTAGCTGTGGCTTTTCTCTAGAGTGGGGGCTACTCTTCGTTGTGGTGCGTGGGCTTATTGCTGTGGCTTTTGTTGCAGAACATGGGCTCTAGGCGCACGGGGTTCAGCAGTTGTGGCACGCGGGCTCAGTAGCTGTGGCTCACGGGCTCTAGAGCATGGGCTCAGTAGTTGTGGTGCACAGGCTTAGTTGCTCTGCAGCATGTGGGATCTTCCCGGACCAGGGCTCGAACCCGTGTCCCCTGCGTTGGCAGGCAGATTCTTAACCACTGAGCCACCAGGGAAGCCCAATATATGTTTACTGAGTGCCTGTCATATGCTAGACACTTTCTATGAGTTTGAGATACAGTGATATAAGAGATAAGGTCTCGTCTATTGAATTTATGTTCTAGTTCAACCTGTGTCTTTAAACAGTGTTGTGTAGAAAACTTATATTTGACTTTTTACTTCACCAGCTATTAGCTCTGTGGTCACAGGCAAGTTATGTGGGTTTTATGAGACTCAGTTTTCTTCTCTGTAAAATAGAAATACTTATAGCTACTCCTATACTTTTCTAAATCCTACTAATAATGCATGTGAATGTATTCACAGTATTCAGTATTCAGCACATAGTTGGTGCTCAATGTCAGTGTCTTTTCTTTCTCTCTTTCCCACCCTTCCTTTAATATTACAGATGTTATTTACAGCCAGGACTATCTAGTTAAAGGAATTGTTACATGTTATATTGTGCTTCCTGTGTTTCTGTTTGTTACCTAATATCTTCTGAGGCTCACCTACTTTTAGTTCAAGGCAGCTCTGTGGTACCTGAAAAAGTAGAGTTAATCTGAACATATGATGACATCATTCATGTTATTTCTATTTCTTGGAATCATTTTTTTCTTCATCTGAGATGCTTTGCCTTTGTACTGTTCTCTCTTTACTACTTTTGTACATGGATTTTCCCCTGAATTTGTTGTTAGGTTTTGACATAATCTGAATTTCCATGAAGAATGTATTTTCTTCCTGACAGTTGCTTCTGTTTGCATCTAAACCTTCTTGTCATCATTATATGTTTCTTCTAAAATCCTACACTTTTCTCAATGTACTTACATTATCATTTTTCTTGGTTGGAAGGGTAATTTATAAGGAACACTTTGTAATATCACCTGTTCCTCTGTTTGATCAACAGAGCAAACAATATTTGAAATTATTCTGCCAATAATTCTTCATTGAAATAGTACTTCCATGCTTTAGCCACTTCATTTTATGAATTAATTTGACCTTCTACTCCCAATAGAAAGTATAACACTTCTCTCTAATTTCAATAATTGATGAGCTGATTTTCTGACTTCCTGGGCATTCTAAAAAAATCTCATCACATTTGACATGTATAATCCTTGATTTCTGGCAGACAATATTTAAACTTTTCTATATCACCTAGCTTCAAGTAGCATACAATTTGCATGATTTTATATGGGGAAATCACTAAAATGTAAATTATTGTTAATTTTCTTCATTTACATTAAAATCTCTGTTCACCTCTCTTCTCCTATACAAGAATACTGTGCTTTTTCAAATTCCTTCTAAACCTTTCAATATCTTCATCATTTTTCTACTTCCAGCTACCTATACATACATAGGCTTTTAGGTTGGGGTCTTTTCAAAAAAGCATCATATTTCTTTGAATCATTAAAAAAACTTGGATCAGGAAACTGATTAAGATTAGTTACCTCTGTTTACCATTGCAACAAAAAGAATAAAATATCTAGGAATAAACCTACCTAAGGAGACAAAAGACCTGTATGCAGAAAATTATAAGACACTGATGAAAGAAATTAAAGATGATACAAATAGATGGAGAGATATACCATGTTCCTGGATTGGAAGAATCAACATTGTGAAAATGACTGTACTACCCAAAGCAATCTACAGATTCAATGCAATCCCTATCAAACTACCACTGGCATTTTTCACAGAACTAGAACAAAAAATTTCACAATTTGTATGGAAACACAAAAGACCCCGAATAGCCAAAGCAATCTTGAGAATGAAAAATGGAGCTGGGGGAATCAGGCTCCCTGACTTCAGACTATATTACAAAGCTTCAGTAATCAAGACAGTATGGTACTGGCACAAAAACAGAAATATAGATCAATGGAACAGGATAGAAAGCCCAGAGATAAACCCACACACATATGGTCACCTTATCTTTGATAAAGGAGGCAAGCATATACAGTGGAGAAAAGACAGCCTCTTCAATAAGTGGTGCTGGGAAAATTGGACAGCTACATGTAAAAGTATGAAATTAGAACACTCCCTGACACCATGCACAAAAATAAACTCAAAATGGACTAAAGACCTAAGTGTAAGGGCAGACACTATCAAACTCTTAGAGGAAAACATAGGCAGAACACTCTATGACATACATCACAGCAAGATTCTTTTTGACCCAGCTCCCAGAGAAATGGAAATAAGAACACAAATAAACAAATGGGACCTAATGAAACTTAAAAGCTTTTGCACAGTAAAGGAAACCATAAACAAGACCAAAAGACAACCATCAGAATGGGAGAAAATATTTGCAAAGGAAGCAACTGACAAAGGATTAATCTCCAAAATTTACAAGCAGCTCATGCAGCTCAATAACAAAAAAAACGAACAACCCAATCCAAAAATGGGCAGAAGACCTAAATAGACATTTCTCCAAAGAAGATATACAGATGGCCTACAGACACATGAAAGAATGCTCAACATCATTAATCATTAGAGAAATGCAAATCAAAACTACAATGAGATATCATCTCACACCAGTCAGAATGACCATCATCAAAAAATCTAGAAACAATAAATGCTGGAGAGGGTGTGGAGGAAAGGGAACACTCTTGCACTGTTGGTGGGAATGTAAATTGATACAGCCACTATGGAGAACAGTATGGAGGTTCCTTAAAAAACTACAAATAGAACTACCATACGACCCAGCAATCCCACTACTGGGCATATACCCTGAGAAAACCATAATTCAAAAAGAGTCATGTACCAAAATGTTCATTGCAGCTCTATTTACAATAGCCAGGACGTGGAAGCAACCTAAATGTCCACCATCGGATGAATGGATAAAGAAGATGTGGCACATATATACAATGGAATATTACTCAGCCATAAAAAGAAATGAAATGGAGGTATTTGTAATGAGGTGGATGGAGTTAGAGTCTGTCATACAGAGTGAAGTAAGTCAGAAAGAGAAAAACAAATACAGTATGCTAACACATATATACGGAATCTAAGGAAAAAAAAAAAAAAAAAAGGCCATGAAGAACCTAGTGGCAAGACGGGAATAAAGACACAGACCTACCAGAGAATGGACTTGAGGATATGGGGAGGGGGTGGGGTGAGATGTGACAGGGTAAGAGAGTGTCATGGACATATATACACTACCAAATGTAAAATAGATAGCTAGTGGGAAGCAGCCGCATAGCACAGGGAGATCAGCTCGGTGCTTTGTGACCACCTAGAGGGGTGGGATGGGGAGGGTGGCAGGGAGGGAGATGCAAGAGGGAAGAGAAATGGGAACATATTGTATATGTATAACTGATTCACTTTGTTATAAAGCAGAAGCTAACACACCATTGTAAGGCAATTATACTTCAATAAAGATGTTTAAAAAAAAAAAAAAAAGACTTGAAGAGACATTTCTCCAAAGAAGATATACAAGTGACCAAGGAGCACATGAAAAGATGCCCAATGTCATTGGTCATTAAGGAAATGCAAATCAAAACCACCTTATACCCATTAGGATGGCTAAAAAATCCCCACAGAAAACAGAAGGAAAATAACAAGTGTCAATGAAGATGTAGAGAAATGGGAACCCTCTTGTGTTGCTGGTAGGAATGTAAAATGGTGCAATGCTGTGGAAAACAGTTTGGTGGTTCCTTGAAAAATTAAACATAGACTTACCGATATGACCCAGCAATTCCACTGCTAGGTATACACCCAAAAGAAATGAAAGCAAAGTCTCAAGCAGACACTTGCACATGAATGTACAATTGTGTGGAAAATTGCAGCATTATTCATAATTGTCAAAAGGTGGAAACAACCTAAATGTCCATCAACAGTTTTTGTATGAATAAACGAAATGTGGCGTACCCATACAATGGAATAAAATTCTGACGTATGGTACCACATGGATGAGCCTTGAAAACATTACGCCTAGTGAAAGGAGCCAGACACCAAAGGACAAATACTGTCTGATTCCATTGACACGAGGTGCCTAGAGCAGGTGCCAGCATCTGGGAGGAGAGGGAAATGGGAAGCTATTGTTTAACGGGTGCAGAGTTTAAGTTTTGCAGGGCGAAAAATTTCTGGAAAAGGATAATTATGGTTGCACGACAATGTGAATGTACATAATGCCACTCGATTGTATACTTAAAAATGGTTAAAACGGTAAATTTTGTGTTATGTACGTTTTTCCACAACAAAAACAAACAGATAAATAAATAAAAGGCAGCGGAGAGCAGAAAAAAAAAAAAAGATTAGTTACCTCTCTATAAAGTGGGTTAATGATAGTATCCAACCTATAGGTTATGAGAATTAAATGAGATAAGGTTTGCATATGGTACAAAATAAACAATAAATTTTAGCTATAACGATTTTTTTAAAAAATAAATTTATTATTTATTTATTTTTGCTGTGTTTGGTCTTCGTTTCTATGCAAGGGCTTTCTCTAGTTGCGGAGAGCTGGGGCCACTCTTCATCGCGGTGCGTGGGCCTCTCACTGTCGCGGCCTCTCTTGTTGTGGAGCACAGGCTCCAGACGCGCAGGCTCAGTAGTTGTGGCTCACGGGCCTAGTTGCTCCTGGCATGTGGGATCTTCCCAGGCCAGGGCTCGAACCCGTGTCCCCTGCATTGGCAGGCAGATTCTCAACCAGTACGCCACCAGGGAAGCCCACGATTTTTATAAATATCATTAACAATAGACCTTCATTAATAGTTTAGGGGATTAGCTGACAGCAGCCAAAATCAAGATCCTCTGGTAATATGTTTACTTCTATACACTGCAGGATACTTTAGGGACTTATTTCATTAATTATTCTTTATTTCATGTAGGTCTTCTTGCTATTGCCCCATCTTTTGTGGAACTTTCTTCTCAACAGGTGATTTTCCAAAATGGCTTTTCAGTAATTTCCAAGTTCTGTTCATTTTCTAAATGTAGCTCAATGCTAATTTTTTCTATGGAATCTTTATTAATTGCTCAGAATTTAAGAGGTGAAAGAAAAATTTAAACACATGGGAGTATATATATATCCCCAAATTTATATACACAAATATATACATACATGTACATATTTAAAAATTTATTTACTTCACACTTTTGTAAACCCAAATAATTACCTTGCATTATTGCTGGACTGAACAAAATATGTTTGGTGAACAGAAGCAGCTACTTCCTTGTATTTTAGTTATTTATATACATGTTTTATAAGATACCTCTACCCAACTCTAGGCCTTGAGAAGGAAGAATTGTTACCTTAATTGCCCTTGTATCCCCTGGGACCTTGAACGTCTTGGTGAGTAGAAAAATATTTGTGGAAATAAGTAAATGAATCTACAAAAAACTAGTTTCTCACAATAGAGTCTTCTGCATGTTTGGTTTGTGAAGTATCTATTTATGAGGTACAGATGTATGTTTAATTTGTGAATTTATTATAGTTTGCTGTTAATTAACATTTTATACACAAGTCCCTCTTGGAGTAGAGGTTGAGGTGAATATGTATCCACATCTCCATTCCTTAGTGTTCATTTTAGTGTTATACAGATCACTTGCCAGAAATTTTATGAGACAGGGGGACATGTTTGCCTTGTAAATATTACTGCCGTACTCCTGAAAATATTAATATCAATAACATTATAATGATACAATAACATGGATGGGAAATAGTCGCACCAGAGATCATTTCAGGAATTAATCAGTGTGTTGTTATTATTTTTGTAAGTAACACTACCTAAAAATAAGAATTTTTGGTATTTGGTTAAACAAAATCACTTGAATTCTAGAGTGAATGGTGCTGTAGTGTTTTTCCCCCTAATTTTTTTGAGTAGAGGATCATAAATAGGATATCACAAGTTGGGAGGAAGAATTAAGTTACAGCTTAAAGGGGCCACTCAAATACATTTCAGAGTGGTAGCATTGTGATGAATATTGTGTATGGTAATGAAGATAATACCTATGATTTCTGTAGCCTAATAAGAAAATAATTTTTAAATTCATAAAATTAGGCAGGCAGCTCATTGTAGGCTTTTCAAATGTCTAATAAGTTCCTAATAGGTATACTTCATATTTCATGCCTTAGGGATTTAAGAAATAGAGCCCTTATTTTATTTTATTTTTTTAAATCTTTATTGGAGTATAATTGCTTCACAATACCATGTTAGTTTCTGTTGTACACCAAAGTGAATCAGTCATATGCATACATATGTCCCCATATCCCCTCCCTCTCGAGCCTCCCTCCCATCCTCCCTCTCCCACCCCTCTAGGTCATCGCAAAGCACCAAGCAGATCTCCCTGTGCTATGCTGCTGCTTCCCACTAGCTAAATATTTTACATTCGGTGGAGTATATATGTTGATGCTACTCTTACAGTGCCCCAGCTTCTCCCTCCCACCCTGTGTCCTCAGGTCCATTCTCTATGTCTACATCTTTATTACTGCCCTGCAACTAGGTTCATCAGTACCATTTTTTTTTTTTTATTCCACGTATATGTGTTAGCACACGGTATTTGTTTTTCTCTTTCTGACTTACTTCACTCTGTATGACAGACTCTAGGTCCATCCACCTCACTACAAATAACTCAGTTTCGTTTCCTTTTATGTCTAAGTAATATTCCATTGTAGATATGTGCCACATCTTCTTTATCCATTCATCTGTTGATGGACATTTAGGTTGGTTCCATGTCCTGGCAATTTTAAATAGTGCTGCAATGAACATTGTGGTATATGTCTCTTTTTGAATTATGGTTTTCTCAGGGTATATGCCCAGTAGTGGGATTGCTGGGTCATATGGTAGTTCTATTTTTAGTTTTTTAAGGAGCCTCCATACTGTTCTCCATAGAGGTTGTATCAGTTTACATTGCCACCAACAGTGCAGGAGGGTTCCCTTTTCACCACACCCTCTCCCGCATTTATTGTTGCTAGGTTTTTTGATGATGGCCATTCTGACCTGCGTGAGGTGATACCTCATTGTAGTTTTGATTTCCATTTCCCTAATAATTAGTGATGTTGAGCATCTTTTCATGTGCCTCTTGGCCATCTGTATATCTTCCTTGGTGAAATGTCTATTTAGGTCTTCCACCCATTTTTTAACTGGATTGTTTGTTTTTTTGCTATTGAGTTCCATTAGCTGTTTGTATATTTTGGAGATTAATCTTTTGTCTGTTGTTTCATTTGCAAATATTTTCTCCCATTCTGAGGGTTGTCATTTTCTCTTATTTATGGTTTCCTTTGCTGTGCTAAAGGTTTTAAGTTTAATTAGGTCCCGTTTGTTTATTTTTGTTTATTTTCATTACCCTAAGAAATGGGTCAACAAAGATCTTTGTGCGATTTATGTCAAAAAGTGTTATGCCTAATTTTTCCTCTAAGAGTTTTATAGTGCCTGGCCTTACACTTAGGTCTTTAATCCATTTTGAGTTTATTTTTGTGTATGGTGTTAGGAAGTGTTCTAATTTTATTCTTTTACATGTAGCTGTCCAGTTTTCCCAGCACCACTTGTTGAAGAGGCTGTCTTTTCTCCATTGTATGTTCTTGCCTCCTTTGTTGTAAATTAGGGGACCATAGGTGCTTGGGTTTATCTCTGGGCATTCTATCCCGTACCATTGATCTATATTTCTGTTTTTGTGCCAGTACCATACTGCCTTGATTACTGTAGGTTTGTGGGATAGTTTAAAGTTGGGGAGCCTGATTCCTCCAACTCCATTTTTCTTTCTCAAGATTGCTTTGGCTATTCGGGGTCTTTTGTGTTTCCATACGAACTGTAAAATTTTTTATTCTAATTCTGTGAAGAATGCCATAGTTTGAAAGGGGTTGCATTGAATCTGTAGATTGCTTTGGGTAGTATAGTCATTTTCACAATATTGTATCTTCCAATACAAGAACATGGTATATTTCTCCATCTGTTTATGTCATCTTTGATTTCTTTCATCTGTGTTTTATAGTCTTCTGAGTACAAGTCTTTCGCTTCCTTAGGCAGGTTTATTCCTAGGTATTTTATTCTTTTAGTTACGATGGTAAATGGGATTGTTTCCTTAATTTCTCTTTCTGATTTTTCGTTGTTGGTGTATAGGATTGTCAGAGATTTCTATGCATTAATTTTGTATCCTGCAACCTCACCAAATTCATTGATTACTTCTAGTGGTTTTCGGATGGCATCTTTAGGATTTTCTATGTGTAGTATCATGTTATCTGCAAACGGTGACAGCTTTACTTCTTCTTTTCCAATTTGTATTCCTTTTATTTCTTTTTCTTCTCTGATTGCCATGGCTAAGAATTTGTCCATTTCTATGTGGTTGTCCATTTTATTGGCATATAGTTGTTTGTAGTAGTCTCTTATAATCATTTGTATTTCTGTGGTGTCAGTTGTGGTTTCTCCTTCTTCATTTCTAATTTTATTGATTTGTGTCCTCTCCCTTTTTTTTTTTTTTTTTTTTTTTGCTAAGCGTTTATCAATTTCGTTTATCTTCTCAAAGAACCAGCATTTAGTTTTATTGATCTTTGCTATTGTTTTCTTCATTTCTATTTCATTTATTTCTGCTCTGATCTTTATGATTTCTTTCCTTCTACTGACTTTGGGTATTCTTTGTTCTTCTTTCTCTAGTTGTTTTAAGTGTAGGGTTAGATTATTTATTTGAGATTTTTCTTGTTTCTTGAGGTGAGATTGAATTGCTATAAACTTCCCTCTTAGTACTGCTTTTGCTGCGTCCCATAGGTTTTGGGTTGTCCTGTTTTTGTTGTCATTTGTTTCTATGTATTTTTTGATTTCTTTGATTTCTTCAGTGATCTCTTGGTTATTTAGTAGTGCACTGTTGTGCTGGGTCTTCGTTTGTGTGCAAGGGCTTTCTCTAGTTGTGGCAAGGTGGGACCACTCTTCATCGCCGTGCACGGGCCTCTCACTATCGTGGCCTCTCTTGTCATGGAGCACAGGCTCCAGACGCGCAGCCTCAGTAGTTGTGGCTCACGGGCCTAGTTGCTCCACGGCATGTGGCATCTTCCCAGACCAGGGCTCGAAGCCGTGTCCCCTGCATTAGCAGGCAGATTCTCAACCACTGCGCCACCAGGGAAGCCCCAGCAGTGCACTGTTTAGCCTCCATGTATTTGTGTTTTTTACAGTTTTTTTCCCATAATTGCTTTCCAATCTCATAGCGTTGTGGTCAGAAAAGAAGCTTGATACGATTTCAATTTTCTTAAATTTTCCAAGGCTTGATTTGTGACCCAAGATGTGATCTCTTCTGGAGAATGTTCCATGTACACTTGAGAAGAAAGTGTATTCTGCCACTTCTGGGTGGAATGTTCTATAAATATCAATTAAATCTATCTGGTTTATTGTGTTGTTTAAAGCTTGTGTTTCCTTATTTATTTTCTGTTTGGTTGATCTGTCCTTTGGTGTAAGTTAAAGTCCCCTACTTTTATTGTGTTACTGTCAATTTCTTCTTTCATGGTTGTTAGCATTTGCCTTATGTATTGAGGTGCTCCTGTGTTGGGTGCATGAACAATTATAATTGTTATATCTTTTTCTTGGATTGATCCCTTGATCATTATGTAGTGTCCTTCCTTATCTCTTATACCAGTCTTTATTTTAAAGTGTATTTTATCTGATACGGGTATTGCTGCTCCAGCTTTCTTTTAATTTCCATTTGCATGGAATATTTTTTTCCATCCCTTCACTTCGGTCTGTATGTGTCCCTAGGTCTGAAGTAGGTCTCTTCTAGACAGCATATATATGGGTATTGTTTTTGTATCCATTCAGCCAGTCTATGCCTTTTGGTTGGAGCATTTAATCCATTTACATTCAAGGTCATTATCTATATGTATGTTCCTATTACCATTTTCTTAATTGTTTTGGGTTTGTTTTGTGTGTCTTTTTCTTCTCTTGTGTTTCCCACCTTGAGAAGTTTCTTTAGCATTTGTTGTAAAGCTGATTTGGTGGTGCTGAATTCTCTTAGCTTTTGCTTGTCTGTAAAGGTTTTAATTTCTGTCAAATCTGAATGAGATCCTTGCTGGGTAGAGTAATCTTGGTTGCAGGTTTTTCCCTTTCATCACTTTAGGTATATCCTGCCACTCCCTTCTGGCCTGAAGAGTTTCTGCTGAAAAATCAGCTGATAACCTTATGGAGATTCCTTTGTATGTTTTTTTTTTTTTCTCTTTCTGCTTTTAATATTTTTTTCTTTGGATTTAATTTTTGTTAGTTTGATTAATGTTTGTCTTGGTGTGTTGGACTCTCTGTGCTTCCAGGACTTGGATGACTATTTCCTTTCCCATGTTAGGGAAGTTTTTGACTATAATTTCTTCAAATATTTTCTCAGACCCTTTCTTTTTCTCTTCTTCTTCTGGGACCCCTATAATTCGAATGTTGGTACATTTAATGTTGTCCCAGAGGTCACTGAAATTGTCTTCAATTCTTTTCATTCTTTCTTCTTTATTCTGCTCCTCAGCAGTTATTTCCACCATTTTGTCTTCCAGCTCACTTATCTGTTCTTCTGCCTCAGTTATTCTGTTATTGATTCCTTCTAGTGTATTTTTCATTTCAGTTATTGTGTTGTTCATCTCTGTTTGTTCTTTAGTTCTCCTAGATCTTTGTTAAACATTTCTTGTATCTTCTCAATCCATGCCTCTATTCTTTTTCCAAGATTCTGGATCATCTTTACTATCATTACTCTGAATTCTTTTTCAGGTAGTTTGCCTATTTCCTCTTCATTTATTTGGTCTTGTAGGTTTTTACCTTGCTCCTTCATCTGTGACATATATTTTTGCCCTCTCTCTTTTTTTTTTTTTTTAATGAGTGGGATTGTGTTCCTGTCTTAATGGTTGTTTGGCCTGAAGCTTCCAACACTGGAGTTTGTAGGCTGCTGGGTAGAGCTGGGTCTTGGTGCTGAGATGAGGACTTCTCTGAGACCTCACTCGGATGAATATTCCCTGGGGTCTGAGGTTCTTTGTTAGTCCAGTGGTTTGGACTCCGAACTCCCACCACAGGAGCTTTGGCCTGACCCCGGGCTCGTGAACCAAGATCCCGCAAGCCACGTGGAGTGGCAAAAAAGAAAAGGGGAGAACAATAACAAAGTAAAAAATAAAATTAGACTAGGAAACTAATAGATATGTTAGAAAGAATATAAAAATAAAAATATAGATGAATCAACAACCACTGGAAGGTACAACAGTACCATTATAGTAAAAAACAGGAGGAGGGAAAGGAAAAAATAAAAGAAAGGAAAAAAAGGGGGGGAAGGCCTTGGCTGTGGAGGGCAGGGCCTAAGCAAGCACGAGGTTTGAGTGGTGGGTGAGACCTATGCTTAGGACCCAGACAGCTGGAAAAGGCCCTGGGGGCTGTGTGGGGTGGGGCTTAGGCTCAATGGAACAGAAGGGGCCCTGGTGTGCCCCCCACCCCTGGTCTCAGAGGGCGGGGGACCTTACCTGGGAGCCCAGCAGGCTTCCTGGGCTCAAATGGGCAGGGCAAACACCCTCCTCTCCTCTCCTGCTCCTCTGGTTCTGGAGGGCCCCTCCCACCTGTCTCTCCTGATCTTACTGGCCTCTGGGGTGCTGATCCTGTCTGGCCTCCACTTCTACTCCCACCCTCAGTCCCCCCACGTCCTACCGGTTCACTTGGGGGTTCCTCCTGTCTCTTTGGGCATCAGGGTTCCCCACCAGCGGCCAGCAGGTGCCCTAGTTGTGGGGAGACGCTAACTAGTTGTCATCCCACACTGCCATCTTGACTCCATCCCCCATCCCTTAGTTTGGTTTTAAAGGTAAAGAACTTTTGATTTTTGATGCCTTTCTCATTTAATAATTAAATGTTACCAAACACTTAGTGAAACATTCAATAAATAGTTTATCAATTGGTTGTTTTACATTTCTTTGAACTACTCTTAAACACTGACTTGTTATTCCTAGTGAATTAGGAATACTGTAATTTAAAAATTAATTCTTAATAGTTAAATTAAATTGTGGCATTTGCATCTCAGTTATTTTTCTTAGAGAAAATTCAAAAGAGGAGGTTTGATATACTCTAAGATTAAATGGAAATATTGAAATTGATTGACTTTAGAACCACAAAGTTAATAAAATTAAAGACTAACAAAAACTATCTTCTCAATAAAAGAGTCAATTTATTATCTATTTTAAATTATTTTCATTTAGTGTTAGCAGATAGGTTGGTAGTCAGAAAGGCAGACAGTTGTCATTAGTCATGCATAATTAAAGCAAAATATTGTCCAGGAGTTTAGAGTTAATATAGCGTAGAGAAAAATATCTGACATATAATGTATACATAAATTAGTACTAATGGTATAGTTATACAACTTTGATTAAAAATAAAATAGTATATTATGTAGAGTTATTGAACTGTTTTATGAAGAAATGAAAATTGAATACTTAAAATTTACTTGGCATAGTAGTTTATATAATGAACTATAAATGTATTAATTTAATGTAAATACTCTTAAAACAAATATATAAAATAAATTCTTGCTAATGGTTTTACATATATAGAAAAACTAGACCTTGGTACAGTTTTTCAATTTTTTTTTAATGTTCAAGAAGAGAGTTTTCTAAGAAGAAATAAAATACTGGCATTTTAAATGATGAATTTTGCCAGTAACAAAAAAGTCTATATATTATTAAACATTTTATGGGTGTCAGTAGGGGCTATATTTTCTGTTATTAAAAATAATTTCTCAATTTGAATATAAAATATAACATATTATAAAAAACTTAAAGTTTGAGGAATTTTAAATATTACTATAAAATTATTTAGTATCCGTATATTATTTTGCTTTGAATAATAAACAGTAAAAGACATTCTAGGATAATGGATTTCTAAAAACAAAAATGTCATTATTGTTAAAATATATTTAATTATTGTTAGTATTAGTTTTTCTACATTCAAAAGCCTTCAATTTAGAGTCTCTAGTTATTTAAAAATAAACTAAATAATTCCATTAAAGTAGAAGTCAAATTTGATTATAAGTATATATTATAAATTTTGAATTAAAATTTAAACATATTTATTTCATACTTGCAAAATAATAATTGTGTATTAAAATATTACTTATATGTTTTCTTATTTAAATATCACAACATACTTATGAGGGAAGCAGGACAAGTTTTAAAATTTCAATTTTACAAATGAATAAACACAGGCTTAGATGCTTAAAGACTTCTTATTGGTTATGAATAATAATTATGTCTTGATAATATTAAAGCTTGGACAGGAACTCAGTCTGAATTCTTGTTTAATATACTTTCTTCATATTACTGATTACATAGACATAAACTATTTAGTGGTATAGAGTTTAATTTAAAGGGACTCTAGAACATTTCATTTTGGCCTCCATATTGAATATACCTGTCATAACTAAGTGATATCTGTAACTTCCAGGGACCACTTTTTCCTATTTTGATCTATTCTCCATCACATTTTACCCATTCCCACTGAAAAAATACGTGTTGAGTAAATAATGGAAACTTCTAAGAAGAAATGAAATCACATGAAGAAAAGAAAATTAGGGAAAAAATAATGAAGTGAACATGACAATCTTTTCCTACTATTACACTATTGCCATTCTCTTTTGTCATTGTCATTTTTCTTCTTTTTTGGTTTGATGACTTCTTCCCTTCACTCTGCACCCCAAAAGAAGAAAGTACCTGGAGATGATGAATAACTCTAAATGCTGGTTCTTTAGCCAGTTGCACAATGGAGAAATAATCTTAACCACCTCACTTAATTTGGGGTTAGGAAGTTGGAGGGAGATAATTCTTTACAGAAAGTAGTGCTTACGTAGCAGTAGTTTGAGAGAGATAGAACAGACTATTCAAGTAAAGAGAACTTTAAATTCTACAGGGTCTGTTTTTCGTCTTTTTATTTTGTTTTGTTTTGACTAGGTATTTTACATTCATCACAAGTTTAAAAAATATATATTATTTAAGGTGATTTTTATTAAGCATATATTTAACTTTAACAACAGATTTTCCTTCCCTTATTAGTTAAAAAATCAAAAACAAACTACTTAAACATAAAAAAAATGAAACATTCCTTTTGGAGAAATAAAACATCCAGTTTGTATAGGTAATTTCCAGTAATAAAATAAAGGACTTTGATCACTCTTTATCAGCACTTCCTCCAATGGTGTTATGGGGAAAGCTAATCTATACAATATTAGTACAAAATAAGCTCTTTCAGGTGACCTGTATTTAATCAACACTCTATTTCTTCTAAAAAATTCTAACTGGTGCCCTCAGCAGGCAGTAAACTTCTCTTTAATATGTATGTGGAAGTTTCTTCCTGTGAGTTGAATTCTGAGGTTAGCAGAGTCAGTTAAAATATGAAATACTTTTTGAAAATACTTGATAAAGACTATTGTTAAAAATAATTATGTTTGAATAGATGTAGGTAGAGTAACTAACATATTTGTAGTAAAATAATTAAAATCTAGATGCATTCTATATTTAGAATGCTTCACAAATGTCTTTAAATTTTCATTCCACTTTGAAGAACAAGAAACTGAAAGTCTGATCATCTTAATTTGAGCACTATGGGGTACAAGAAAGACAGTGTGGAACTTTAATCAGAAGTGGTATTTGCTGTTTTGTTGACAGAAAAATTAATTTTTAGGAGATTTTTTAAATTGCAGGACTTCTCAATATTTAACATGATGATGTTAAATATTCATTTTACCGAATATGTAGCTTTATCAAAACCATTTTATCTTGGATTCTTTTTTTTTCTAAGAAGTACCTTCAAATCAGTGTTCTGTGTAACTTACACATACATTAGAAGGTTTGCCTATTAAATTTTATTATAAAAAGTGATCAAACTTAGAATATCTTTAACACATCATGTTAGGTGCCAAAATCACAAAACTAATCTCCACACTGGTTATGAACTTAAATGACAACAAATCTGTAAAATGGTAGTAAGAAAGTTATGTGTTTCCATAGCCATTTATTTACGTCCTAGTTGTGGTGTATTCAGGCAGTTCACTTAACATTTCAAAGCCATGTTATCGATAAAGTGGGGATTAATCTATACTTCACAGAATTTCTATGAGGATAAAAGAGGAAATTTACATAAAGCACTTCATGGCAGTGAAGGATAGTAAGCCATTGATAAGTTTTTGTTATTATTACTATTATTATTATTGTTTTAACTTTACAGTTAGCTAATTATTTCAGAAAATAGTCTCAAATGAAAAACGAAAGAAATCTAAAAACACAAAAGACACAAGGTAAAAATCCAGAGAATTACTACGAAGAACTGAAGAGTAAGAACAGTGAAAGAGATGAGCTCTAAGAAAACATAAACGTTACCTGCTTTGCAATTTTGCCTAAGGTGGAACTACATTCAAGTATAATTTTATTTGTATCTTATTATTGTCAATGAACATTTATTAGGCTTACCTATGTTCATGCTCTTGTAAGGGTTCATTAAATAGACACAATACTTACCCTTTAGAAGAATGTAATGAGATGTATTCTTTCTATGTATAACCTTCCTTTCTATACTAAGTTTGTATGTTGGAAAACTGTTCTGTGTTGCTGTGGAATATTATAAAATAGTAAAAATTTCTCCTCTCATTACAGATGAGATAAAACTCTCCCTCTCGCTTTGAGAAATAGTCTTTAAGTACTAGAATCCTCTACCATGATTTAGTTGATTCCTTGAAGAGCCATAAAGCATATCTTCAGTTACACAAGCAGTCACAATTTGACTGTGTAAAGGAAAAAATGGATTTGAGGAACGAATAATAAATATATGTCAATGTATAAAAAGAGAAGAGGAGAGAAAATAGTAGTATGGAGAGAACTCTTAGGTGCTATCTAAACTCATACCTGCTTTATTCTCATCTGTTAACGATCTCTTCAGGAAGCTGGCTGTTTCCCTGTTGTATTCTCAGCACCTAGCGCAATGCCTTAATTAAGTTTACTGCATTGAATTAAATTGAATTGAACTGATTACTCTTCATTGCTTTTTGTCTTTAATATAATTTTCCAATGCTGATCTCATGTACTTGGTAAATGTTGACATATCCTACACTGAAAACTTTGGTTTGCTTAGGCCTAGTCATAAACCTTTTACATATGTGGTCTTGTCATGGTTTGGATCACATGATTTAAAACAGGAAAACACAATTCAAAAAAGTATAACAGTAAAGAGCTTGGTAGTCAGAAGAAAAACATTTTCATGTTTTATATTGAGACATACTTTTTAAAGAACTTGCATAATTTATTCTTTCTTGTGATCTTCAGAAAGGCTCAATGTGGGGAGAATTGTAAAAGAAATAAAATAACCAAGGTCATGTAGCTATAAAGTAAACAACCTAAAATGGAGATATCCTGTCTCCTAATCTATTGTTTTTATGAAACTAAAAAAGTGAAGGGTTTATTTTAATGCACAAAAAATATGTTAGTACTTTTAGAATTTAATATGTTAGATTATTTTCCAATTATAGGCTATTTTCTCAGTACTCATTATTCTCTTTTTTTTCTTAAGGTAGAGTTCCAAAATAACTAAGTACTTACATTCTATATATTTGTATCACATTCATTACAAACTTATAGTACATATAATAATTTTGTCATAATACCCTGTGGGCTTCAGGGTAATAACTAATTTTATTTCATAAATGCCTACAGCTTATTTATGTATAATTAATCTCTTTTTTCTTTTGGGGCTATACTTCTTCCTGATAATCTTCATGAAAACAAAGGTCCTGGGGGTGGGGGTCAGCAAATGTTCAAACATACCCACATGGCCATCATATACCTCTGAAAGACCACTTGAATTGTGCAGTCTTAGCACTGTTGATGTTTTGGGCTGGTTAATTCTTTGTAGTGGGAGCTGTACTGCATGTTGAAGTTGTTTAGCAGTATCTTAAACCTCTATCCACTGGATACCAGTAGCACCCAACCCCCTGAGTTATAACAATCAAAAAGGTCCCCACATACTGTCAAATGTCCCTGGTGGGCAAAATAACTCTAGAATATATTTAGTTAACTGCTTCATCACATAGATTTTATATGCATGTTCCAGTTTTGTTTTATTTATCCTTTAATATAGATTCAAATTTCATAGTTAAGCTGTATTATTTCTCTAATCAAATAAATAAAATTTGATTAAAACAGTAAATAAAACTAAAACTTTTGTTTACACACAGAATATATATTCTAGTTTTTACATGCATTTTAGCTCACTGAATTTCTTTTCTTTCTGTGAACTGCAATAATGAAATAGATGTTAGGAAACAAATTATGTTTGATATGTATAAAGTATTGAAGTTACATCATTAGAGTAATTATAATTCATAATTCAGTTTTAGCTTTAAATGTGCACTTTCTATCTCCTCATCCATTTAAACTAGATACATTACATAAACAAACAAAAGGCACATTCTTGTTCTCCACTGTTGAGGGTGGGGTAAAGGAAAAGGATCTGGCCAGCTGGTGCAGAGTTAAAATTTACAGTAAATGGCAGTAGAAACAGACGTGTTTGGAATCTTCAGCTGGATGAGCATTGTGTCAACACTTTTCTGATATTTCTTGATAATATCATGTTGGTCTGAAGAGCCCTTAGCAGATACTAATTATCATCTGGTGAACACTCTTCAGTGGGAAAGGTGAAAATCTATTCAGTATGTGCAATGCATGCTCAATTGTTAACCTAAACTACAAGCTACTAAGCCTTAATGTTTTGGTGATAGTTTAGGTGTAAACAAGACAGATGCTGTACATTGTTTTATAAAATTTATGTTTCCCAGTGATAGCATTCCAATTTCTATTATTTGTTTAAGAGTGGGTCAAATAGTTTAACTCTGTTTATTGCAGTTCATGTTATTGTGCGATTACCATATAAAATTCAACATACAGACTTCCAGATTGCTATTCATATAATTTTAAGCTATTATTTAATTTTCAGAAAAAATAATATTCACTAGATTTCCATGAAAGTTTAATGTTTTAAAATTAATGTGCATTTTTGATAAATTAGAGTAGACATTCTTAAGTGAGCAAATTTTAAGCACCGTATGTGAAATAGAGTATACTAATACCCAGAGTAAGTTAAGTTAGTGTCCTGATTTTTTAATTGTATTCTGGACATCTGTTCATTTATTCATTCATTCAATAAATAAATATTTCTTCAACACCTAATATATGCCAGCTGTTTAACTATCATTTCATTTTGCTGCAAATAAAATAATTGGTTTTCATGAATTCGATCTGAATTACACTCATGCTATTATTTTATTCAAATCATGTAAGTGAAATCAGTTACTCCAACAGTAAATGAAATTATATTAATAATGGTATGCATGTTAAACTTGTACACAAGGGGAGTATTTAACTTATCTAGTAAAAAAAAATGGACCTGATCATAGGTTTATTTTTTCATAAGGCTTCAGCTTCATTTGAGGGCATACTAACTGTGATGAACTGTATGTAGAATTGACAAACTGCCATAATGAAAGATTGCCTGAGCATTTGAGAAAACCGAAAACCTAAAGTAGATAATGAGGGGAAAAAACACGAAAAACATAAAAATATATTAAAATGTAAATAGGAAGAAATATATGCATTTTAACTACACTTACAGACTTAGATATATAAATCTTGTAAGGGATTATCTGAAAAAAATAGGAATGGCTATGAAGTTTCTGGGAAAATTCACTAGAAGTAAAATGAGAGAGATAAGTTTTTAAAGAAAGAGAAAATATAGTTTAATATAAAGAAAAAGATGAAGTACTTTATATAAAATGTATCATTTTACTGGCTATTGTAACATGTTTAACCATATGTTGCATAAAATGCTGTTTCTTGGTGTATACCTGAGTGGAGGCCGAAGTATCATTTTTGAAAACACAGAAGCTGTCAGGACTTTAACTTGATGGCTTGAAAGGCAGCAGTGTTCCTCCTTCGTTCATTTCATCCAGGCTGCAAGCATTCTTTGAGTGCCTCCTAAATACATACAATTCTACTAGGTATTGAGGGAAAGTTGTAAAGATGTTGTCCAGTAAAATAGTATTTGATTTGTAACAGTAAGAAACACACCCATGGAAGAGTTATCAGTGCAGTACATATCAAATGTGTAATAAAGACAATACAGATACTTAAATTGAGAGAAGAGGGAGTACATGTGATATAGAAACTTAGAAGCAAAGTAAGATTTGAGGTGGACCCTGGGGTATGTGTAGAATTTGGGTAAGGACAGAATATAGATTAGTCTTGGTTCTGTTAGATAATGTTGTCTAACTTTGCCTTGGGAAATTCATTCCTTTGGCCTTGGGAAAAGCATTTATAACTACTTCAGGTTTCACTTTTTCATCTGTAAAATGATGGAATTTAAAAAATTCTATGTTTCAAGGTTTTCATGTTGAATTAATCTTGCATTTCAGCTTCAGCTAAGTTTCTCTTTGCTGATGACTGTTTCTTCCAACAACATATCCAAGACAAGTCCCAATTTCGTGAAATTTCCATTTCAATATCATGGACTTGGTACACATTCATTATGCTTTTTTTTGGGATTATTATTGACTCTGTTGACAATATCCTGATATCCAAATAATATTTCTATAGATTTCAATTAAAGACATATGTATTGGCTTAAGCTTTTCCTGTACCTTTTTCTTATCTTTATTTAATTAGGAATGACTTTGAAATCTGTTATGATTCCTCATTTTCATTACTGGCAACACAGTGTTCTAGTATTTATCTCTTCCTTTATGAACACTTACTTATTCCTGTATGAGCACTTCCTATATACACCTATTCCTGGCTTATTTTTCTATGTCTCCATGCTCTCTTGTTAGTTGAAGAGAAAAGTAGTTGATTGGAAAAGATTCATACTTGGCCATGTCCCAAGATATGGCAGAAAGAATTATGTATGGAAGTGAAGATGAGTGTTGATTTATTATTTAATCCCTCTTCAGGCTTATTGTCAGTCCATAAAAGTATTCTGATTCTGTGACTTGATCTGAAATTCATTGTATTACTTCATGCTTAAACTTCTGGGCACCTAGCCTAATGAGATGGAAGCATTTCCTAGAGAGTACCCAAAGCATCCTAACATGAACTTTTCAATTCTTCAAGAATTTTCAAAAGAGAGAGAATGACGTGTTACTATTAGAGATGCTTTGTCAACAGTAAGAGATGATGGATGAATTATAGCCCCATATCTTAAACAAAAAACACTATGCAATGAATTCAGGCAGCTACATCATCAGATAATTTGAAAAATCTCCACATCTTTGGACCTATATGAGCCAATGCACCCAACTACATAAAACCTCTATAGTAAATATTTATACTTGTCAAACTATTGCTTGAGGTAAAAAGGATTCTTTAATTAAAACAACAAACAAACACAACAACGACAATAAAACAACCTGCAAATGTGTATCCCTCTTCAGTAGGCATCACCAATTCATTGTCCCTTAGCAGTTTAATTACATTCTAATCTTAGAAAATGCCACCTTGCCTTAAATATGACCATTTATAATCAGAGGTCTGAACTGGATGGTGTGAGGTTATAGCATATACTGTTAGATCTATAAATCTGTATACTGTATAGTATAGATCATATACTACTTTTAGGGAGCTGTATCTGTAGACCTTCAAATGAGCACTCATCCTGATTAATTTGGAGCACCTAAAGAAACACTGTATTAAAACTGTCCTCTCTCTCTCTCTCTTTGTCACACACACACACACACACACACACACGGACACACACACAAACATGCCTCTTCTCTGAAAAAATTTTTAAAGATAAATTAATATATAAACTATAGAGTCCACTCTACACTCTACCACTCTACATAGGAATTGTAAAGTAACAGAACTTAGTTATGGAAGAAAAGAAATCAACAAATGTGTTACAGAAATTCTAGAATTTCTAAGTGAGAGAGGAGTTTATCAAATCCAAGTCATGGTGGTAGGGCTTGGTACACTAATGTTTGAAGTGGTGTTTGAGCCCTGAGACGACCTTGACATAAGACCACAGTGGTAACAGAATTTTTTAATAAATTCACTGGCAAACCCCTAAGAGGTTAGATTGTATGCATTTTTATGTAAACATTCAGAAATGAACGCTATGGGAAGAGTCAAATAAAATATGGCTAATGTGAAAATGTGCTTTTATATAGTCAAATATTTGTAGCCAAAATATCATGATATCTGCAAAAATACAAAATAATGTGCAAAATTTTTCTAAATAAAACTCTCTTTTCTGATCAGTCATCTTTTTGAGGAAGAAATTTACTAAGTTTGCCTGGACTGTATCCTTTAGCACAAAGGAAAATTGTTTTGAAGAAATATTATGAGAAAAATGTTTCATTGTAAGACTATAATTAAATCATTCAAACAAAATAGTGTGTGTTTTTGTTTGTCTTTAATTTTGTGTTGTTTTTGAAAATATATTTTTGTAAAGTAAATATTTTACAATTATTTTCTATTAATAGGTTGCTAATCTAATTTTTATGACATATGTAATTCATAGGAAGAATAAGATCTGAATAATGCATAAAGTCTCTTTTGTTTAAAATAATCCCTTGCTTAAAAAATCAATGTGAAACTGATAAACAGAAGATACAGTGGTCAGCAATACATAATATGCCCCTTTTAAGATACAGTATGACCTTGCAAGGTATAATATAGTCCTAGGCTACTCTTTCTTGTGTACATTCACAAGAGAATTTCTAGTAAATAGGAGTCGATTTTAATGTCTCATTACTCTTTCCACACTTTTTCTGTTTTGCTAAAGGATCTTCACATAGGCATAAGAAATTCTCTGGTGAATTCTGCTGGGGTTCCCTACAAGAAAATAATTCATCGATCTTTCAGTCCCTTAAATTTATCTGGAGAGTTATGGATAGCATGCTGGGTAGCAGTACATGGAACAGATCATCTTGAAAAATAATGCCATCTCCATAATTTGGAGGTTGCTATTTCCCAGTGGGCGTGACCAGTTTAGTCTGTATAGATACGGCCCTATTTGGGATTGCTGCTGGCAGAGAAAAATCACATTCTTCTTGGTTTCCATATTACTTTAAATGTATTTCAGTGGCTGAGACTTTAATTATGTCAAAAAGAGTACATATAATCACTAATTCTAAAGTTCTAATAAAAATGGACAAAAGAAAGGAATTTCACAGTTAAATGTATCATTCTCTTATTAAAGCTCTCTAATGTATGAAGGTATTACAGGATTCCAAGATTATTAAATAATATTTTATGCTGTATATGCTGTGTCTTTAGGCACAATGGCAAATAAGAAAGTAGATAGTCTTCATTGGCTTGTTTTGCATATTTTTTTTAGATATGATTATTTATTACCTGAAAGTACGGATTTGTATTTCATTGTCCCAAATTAAACAAAATAACAGTTAAATTACCAAACAATTATTTATTTTAACAACCATGATTTCTCTTTTTCTGACTGTCAAAATATGCATGTATATGTTAAGGCTTAAAATCATTTTCTTCTTACTAATTAGAGAGAAAAGTAATTAGTTACAATTCAAGGATAGTGTATTAGTCTGAGTTCTCTGGAGAAATGGAATCAATGGGATATATGTATATATCCTGTATATGTGTGTATATCCTGTGTGAATGTATCTATTTATCTATTGATCTATCTACCCACCAATGTTGCAGTCTTGAGGAGAATTCTTTCTTTGGGAAACCTCAGTCTTTGTTCTGAGTGCTTTCAACTGATTGGATGAGGCCCACCCACTTTATAGAGGGTAATCTGCTTTACTCAGTCTACTGTTTTAAATGTAAATTACACTTGAAAATTATTTTTACAGCAAAATCTAGACTGTCTTTGACCAAACAACTGGGTGCCATAGCCCAGGCAAGTTGACACATAAGATTAACAGACTCAAGTAGTAAAAAGCAAGTTTTGTCATCTTTGATATCAATGCACATCTCCCAAGTATTGAATGGAATATTTGGGGCATTTGTAAGAAAAGGAATCAGATATCAAAATGAATCTGACTTCTTTCTAGGAAACATGGTGTATTATTTCTTTCTTTTTCTTTTTTATCTTCTTTTTTTTCAACCTATGCTTCTTTGCCTGACCTACATTTCTCCTCTCTCTTTTTCCCTATTTAAATTCAATCCAATTTAAACTTCAGTATAAATATTAAGTATTATTTACTATTCCATGCTCACATTCATCTCTCAACAATGTTCAAAGGTAGCTATTTAGTAATCTATAAAAGTAATATGTTAACACAAAAAAGCATTAAATATATACTAAATAGAAATTACATTGTGGTTCTTTTTGTCCTAACATTATTTATTTGTTAAGACAAAACAATATTAAGAGATTTTATTTTTTTAACAGAAATTATCAGGAATATTTTTAGAAAAGTTCATTAAATGTTTTATGAATGCATAGATACCTTAAAAATTGCTTAAAGTCACTAAATTTTCATATTGCTATATAAACAAACTCATATGCTTTCCTTGGGGAGATGAACGTTTCTGAGATACTTATCAGGAACTTTTATTTATTCAGTTTTTTTGTGTGTGTGTTAGAACAGATTCAGAATGATAGAACCTCTCCAGTTATACCAAGCTCTTTGATCCTCTTTGATCATTATTTAAAATACTTCATTACATCCATAAAACACTAAAGTTATAGACCAGTACTCTATAAAGTATTCAGTGTGTGTTACTAATATTATCATTAATTGTATTTCCTTGTTTTCTTCTCACAAGACATTCTGTGTGTTTTCAATTATATTTATTAAATTTTAAATTATACAGTTATTTGTGTGAATATTTATCTAATGACAGTCTCACGCATTAGACTTCTACAGAGCAAGGGCCAGAGTTTACCCATATCCACTCAACACCTATCACAGGGCCTAGCACATAATAAGCTTTCAATTAAATTTATTTTAATTAAATTTAAGAATGGATTATACATGTTTTATAGTTTTAGAGAGCAAAGACAAGAGGAGTACATTAATTTATTGATATCGTAGAACTAGGAAATGGAAGAGATTGATTTTCTGCATGTTTGGCTGCAGTTTATAATTTTTTGCACCATGTCTTGCTGACTCTCTTTTTGTCAGTCCATAGCCAAATATTTTATTAATAAATAAATACATGGGATGAAAAGTTTTATCATTTATCATAGGCCAAAGTATTCTGAAGATATGCCTTATTTGGAAGAGCAGCAAAAGACTTATGCTTGTTAATTAAATGGAAGAACAAGAGAAAAGCATTTATTGCTATTTTTGTGTAGAATGTATGTGACAAAAGCTTTCAGCACTTGTCTACATTTGCCTAAAACCTGCAATATCTGCTACCTAACTGCTCTTCCTGCTAAGCTTTTCTACCGGGACACTCCAACAATCATTTCTCAACACAGTAGCAAAATGTTGAACAATCCTTTCTTAATGCCTAAGTCAAAAAATGTCAATCCTCTGCTCAGACTCTTCTAATTACTTTCCCTCTCATCAGATGTAAGATCCAAAGACCTTAAAATGCCTAAGAAGGCCCTGTATAATCTGCCGGCAATTTAGTTGATTTCATCTCCTACTGCTCTGCCTCTGATTTTTGCCATCCTAGCTAACCATGCTCTTGCCTCAAGACCTTTGCACATGTTACTCTTGAAACATTGTTTCCCTAATCATCTCCATGGCTTGCTTCCTTCCTTCTGGTTTCTAATCAAGGGTCATTTTATCAAATTACACTTTTCTGACCAGTGCTTATCACCACTTGACGTATTATATTTGTATATATTTATTTGTTTACTTTTGGATGTAGTATATACTATACTACATAGTATAGTATATACTGTAGTATATACTATAGGGGAGGGATTTTGTTTGATTTGTTTGCTGCTGTATCCCTGGCAGTTAAAAAAGCATCTGATACGAAGTGTGCAGTAAATATTTGTTGAATGAATGAATGGATATTTGAGAGAAGGTTTAATAGGTGTGCTCTCTATTCATACCTCTAGATACGTCAAAACTTATTCCTCACAGTAAGTTATAACATCAGAACTAAAGAATTTGGGTAATTTTAGCTTAATTACCTACAGAAATAAAAATACTTACTGAAACTCAGTTTAATGTGTAAATTTTATACTCAATAAGTCATCATGTCTTGGAAGCATCTAAATTTCCACCCTGGCAAAATCGTTTACTGTTTGACAATGAGCGAATTACCTAAATCTGCTCTCTTTTCTCAAAAATAAAATGATACTAAAACTATGTTAAAACCCTCTCTTTTATTCATTTAGTCAACAAATAGTATTGATTAAAATAATACTACGTGTTCGTGTACTAATATACTGTTTTACAGAATTGTTTTATAGAATAATATGTAAAGTATTTGGTTCAGAATAAGATCTCAATAATCAAAAATTATTTGTATTTGCAATGATTCAAAGAAATTGTAGACTGTAATTTAATGGTCAAGTCTAACTGTTCTTTCATAGCAAGGGTCTAGTGACATCTACTGCATCTTTCTTTCACCTGAACCAGAGAGAGTATCAAGTAGTGATTAAGAGCATGAGCTCTGGAGTGGAAGTACTGAATTTGATTCTGGCTCTTGCACCCACTGGCTGAGTAATTTGGGGCAAGTGTTTTGTTTTATTTATTTTTAACTTCTCTGTCTTCATTTTAATTTGTCTGTAGTGAGGATAGAGAAACTAGCACCTATATAATTTCATGTCATGAAGATTAAATGAATCAATATAACTAAAGTACTTAGGAGAGTGCCCAACTGATAAAAGCATTCTTTGATAGCTGTTATGTGCCCTATATTTTATTGCATTTAATTTCTACTCTTACACAATACTTCAAGGCTTTTGAAAGCAGATGGTATTTAAATCTGAGACAAAAATAAAGCTAAGGTCATTTAGTGATATTTATGAACTTCCCATCAAGTGCTTAATATTTTTAATCCTTTTAATGTGGCTTTTGCTAATATGTATAATGAAAATATTTCCCCATATTCTGTTATTACTGATGAATCTTTATTGAGTGGAGAATTATCACACTACTGTTGTGTTTTGTATTAAAACAAATTGACAGTGAATATGGAGTGGACAAAGGGTCTTTTTAATTTCATTTTGTCATTCAGTACACATTTATTGATCACCTACATTGTGATGAGCACTGTGCTAATATTTGGGTTACAAAATAAATAACACAAAATAAAGAATATTAATAAATAATGACACTCTAAGTCTTTTGGAAGCTTACTCCTATTTGATAAAGGCAACAACAAATGGATATGAAAAGTTCTAAAGTGAAAAGTGATCAACCTGTTTCTCAAAGCAAACAGGCAAAGCTTCATAGAGAAGGCAATGATGGAGCTGATTTTTAAATAAGTAAGAGTTCTTTACGCAGGCTAAAGGGAAAGAGATTCTAAGATAAGGATGTAAGGAATGGAGATATAAAACAATAGACATATAAAACATGATTTTGGGTCAAAGTTATTATATTATTATTAGGGTGTAATGTGTGGAGGAGGCATGGCCAGAAGTGAGGCTTGAAAACTAGACAAGGGCACTATCATAAAGGGATCTTTAAGACTGGTGATTATTTGGGTTTTAATTTGTTGTCTGTGAATTGTTCCAAGCATCAGAATGATCTGGTTAGGATTATATTTTAGAAGAGTAACTGATGGAAAGAAAGAGCAAAAGACTGGAAGTTGGATTGTTAGTTTAAGTTATTGCAAACAGTCAATGGGCAGACAAAATCAATTTTATTTTGTTGAATGGAATAAAATGCTTTCTATGATAAGATAACTGTAATTCATCTCATTGTAAAAATGGAATTTAAATATGTTAAGGACAGAAGCACTTTATGACAAATACTGAGAAGAATTTTAGTAGGGTAGAAAATAATCAATATTTTGATTTCTTACTTTAAAACTTATATTTCATTTGCATAGCCTATTAATTTACTTTTATTTGTGATTTTGTTTTTTATAACGTATAGTTTTTTGTCAATAACTTGTTGAAACTTAGTTTAGAGAGTGTTGGGTTATAAAACTTAGTCTAGAAACATATTAGAAGTCTAGAATTTAGTTTCTTTTGATTAGTGGAATATTTACTTAGCAATTTTGTTAAAATGAAATGTTACTATCATATTTCATCACTGGATATGAAGAGAATTTTAGGCCAAGATAAAATATTTCTCTCATCTAAATGTATTTCTCCTATATTTAAAATTAATTTTTGGATCTTCTAAATGAATAGCAATTTTATTTTCTTATAGCCAATAGAATTCTTCTACATTATTATGAAATGATACGATTTAGTAGTTGATGCATATTTGAATACTGTATTTGCACAATCTAATTTATTAAAACATAAATTGATGCCACATTACATTAAAATGTGCTGCCATCTTTTAGGAATTATTAGTGGTGGCATGACCATACCATTAACTCAGAAGCTTAGTAGAACTTGTGATGTGGAAGAATCTTTTCTGCTGTAGCTCATCCTGTTCCAGTAGAAAGAGCATCATAAGCCTTTTACTCCTATACATTTCTTTAACAAATTTTAGGTCATTTACTAAATACATTATTTAAAATTTATTCTACTCACTTCTCAACCAATTAGAAAGCTCTACTGGGCTGGATGATCAGCATGGAAATTTAGACAATATACAGTTGATCCTTATTATTTTATCTGCAGATAGTATCCCGTATTTGAAAATTCTCTTTATTTGTATCCCCCAAATCAATACTCAGGGCACTTAACAGTCATCTGTAGACAAATGCAGAGCAGCGAAAATTTGAGTCAATCAATGTGCACGTTCCCAGGTGAGGTCAAACAAGGTGAGTCTCTGTCTTATTTCAGCTCTCATACTGTAAACAAGTGTCCTTTTTGCAGTCTGTTTACAGTCTCATTTTTTTCATGTTTTTATTCATGATTTCACTGTTTAAAATGCCCCCAAGCATAGTGCTGAAGTGCTGTAAAGTGTTCCTCAGTGCAAAAGGCTGTGAGGTATCTTATGCAGAAAATACATGTCTTAGGTAAGTTTCATTCAGGCTTGAAGTATAGTGCTGTTCGCCATGAGATCAATGAGTTAATGAGGCCTCAACTCATGTTAAGGCTGTGAGTTTTAATGCCTTAAAATGTTAAGGGTTCTTTAGACAAAAACTGACACACAAACATTATATGTTGATCAGATGATGAAAATATTGGGACCAGAGGCCCCCAGGAACCTAACTTTGTATTTCCCCCTCAAGCAGTGGTTCACTATTTGCTAACTCATTGGTTGCAGCAACTTAATAAAATATAAACTGCCATGAATAATGAGAATAAACTGTATTTACAATTTCCAGCTAGTATCTTTGGCTATGTTAGGTAGAAGACACATAAGAGATGTTTTGCTTTCATACATAATATATTAAGCAAAGTTGAAAATGTGTATGAATTCATACTGTGGGGTAGAAAATTCCTGAATCATATATCATATATCATCCTATGTAAAGTAGAAAAAACAGGTTTACACAACCTAACAACAGATCTAAAATTTCTTACTCTCTTATCTTAAAATAAGATAGGTAATGTCAGAGATTGAAAGTTATAAAAAGGTATACATCTCAAAATTAATAACTGAAAAGCTAAGGCATTTGTAGCAACCTAGATGCAGTAATCCCCCCCTTGCATCCTGGAATATATATTTTGAATATGAACAATAAGGAACTCACATGTACATGGAAGAAGTTTTTTCTACCACATGTTTGTTACCAAAACAAAACAAAAGAAGAACACTGAATAAAATAAATTATTAATGAGACACATAGGATTAACTTGGGATCAGGGGCTAAATGTGGTGTACTGCAAAATCAGATTAAGATGCTATACTTAGGTAAATCTGAAAGGATAAATCTAGCTTTCCCTATAAATCTCCTATTAGCCTAAAACAAAGATAATTTAATGTCCAATTCAAATTTAAATTAAAAACCTTGATCAAGTTTATACTAATAACAAAAACGTATTTATCCAGACGTCACGTAATACAGAAATTAACATACTTCTTTTTAGAAATAATGTGAAGTGGCATAAAGCAGTACTATAAGTGATGTAATATTTGAGATTTTTAATGCATATAATTAGATAATGAGAGTTAATAATTATAGTAGGTATAGAGAAGACCTTCAAGATGGTGGAGGAATAAGATGTGGAGATCACCTTCCTCCCCAAAAATACATCAAAAATACAACTACATGTGGAACAACTCCTACAGAACACCTATTGAACGCTGGCAGAAGACCTCAGACTTCCCAAAAGGGTCTTGGTGCTCCGGCCAGGTGTCACGCCTGAGCCTCTGAGGTGGGAGAGCCGAGTTCAGGACATTGGACTAGCAAAGACCTCCCGGCCCCATGTAATATCAATCGACAAGAGCTCTCCCAGAGACCTCCATCTCAATGCTAAGACCCAGCTCCACTCAATGACCAGTAAGCTCCAGTGCTAGACGCCCCATGACAAACAACTAGCAAGACAGGAACACAACCCCACCCATTAGCAGATAGGCTGCCTAAAATCATAATAAGTTCACAGAAACCCCAAAACACACCACTGGGCATGGTCCTGCTGACCAGAAAAACAAGATCCAGCCTCATCCACCAGAACACAGGCACCAGTCCCTTCCACCAGGAAGCCTACACAACCCACTGAAACAACCTTACCCACTGGGAGCAGACACCAAAAACAACCGGAACTATGAACCTGCAGCCTGTGAAAAGGAGACCCCAAACACAGTAAGTTAAGCAAAATGAGAAGACGGAAATACACAGCAGATGAAGGAGAAAAGTAAAAACCCACCAAACCAAACAAATGAAGAGGAAATAGGCAGTCTACCAGAAAAAGAATTCAGAGTAATGACAGTAAAGATGATCCAAAATCTTGGAAATAGATTGGAGAAAATACAAAACACGTTTAACAAGGACCTAGAAGAACTAAAGAGCAAACAAACAATGATGAACAATACAATAAATGAAATTAAAATTCTCTAGAGGGAATCAATAGCAGAATAACTGAGGCAGAAGAACGGATAAGTGACCTGGAAGATAAAATAGTGGAAATAACTACCACAGAGCAGAATAAAGAAAAAAGAATGAAAAGAATTGAGAACAGTCTCAGAGACCTCTGGGACAACATTAAACACACCAACATTGGAATTATAGGGGTACCAGAAGAAGAAGAGAAAAAGAAAGGGACTGAGAAAATATTTGAAGAGATTATAGTTGAAAACTTCCCTAATATGGGATAAGAAATAGTTAATCAAGTCCAGGAAGTGCAGAGAGTCCCATATAGGATAAATCCAAGAAGAGACATGCCAAGACACATATTAATCAAACTATCAAATATTAAATACAAAGAAAAAATATTGAAAGCAGCAAGGGAAAAGAACAAATAACATACAAGGGAATCCCCATAAGGTTAACAGCTGATCTTTCAGCAGAACCTCTGCAAACCAGAAGGGAGTGGCAGGACATATTTAAAGTGATGAAAGAGAAAAACCTACAACTAAGATTACTCTACCCAGCAAGGATCTCATTCAGATTCAACAGAGAAGTTAAAACCTTTACAGACAAGCAAAAGGTAAGAGAATTCAGCACCACCAAACCAGCTTTACAACAAATGCTAAAGGAACTTCTCTAGGCAGGAAACACAAGAGAAGGAAAAGACCTACAATAACAAACCAAAAACAGTTAAGAAAATGGTAATAGGAACATGAATATTGATAATTACCTTAACTGTAATTGGATTAAATGCTCCAACCAAAAGACATAGACTGGCTGAATGGATACAAAAACAAGACCCATATATATGCTGTCTACAAGAGACCCACCTCAGACCTAGGAACACATACAGACTGAAAGGGGATGGAAAAAGATATTGCATGCAAATGGAAATCAAAAGAAAGCTGGAGTAGCAATTCTCATATCAGACAAAATATACTTTAAAATAAAGACTATTACAAGAGACAAAGAAGGACACTACATAATGATCAAGGACTCAATCCAAGAAGAAGACATAACAATTGTAAATATTTATGCACCCAACATAGGAGTACCTCAATACATAAGGAAAATGCTAACAGCCATAAAAGAGGAAATTGACAGTAACACAATAATAGTAGGCGACTTTAACACCCCACTTTCACCAATAGACAGATCATCCAAAATAAAAATAAATAAGGAAACCCAAGCTTTAAATGACACATTCAATGAGATGGACTTAATTGATATTTATAGAACAAAAACAACAGAATACACTTTCTTCTCAAGTGCTCATATGGAATATTGTCCAGTATAGATCATATCTTGGGTCACAATTCAAGCCTTGGTTAATTTAAGAAAATTGATATCATATCAGGTATCTTTTCCAACCACAACACTATGAGACTAGATATCAGTTACAGGAAAAACACTGTAAAAAATACAAACACACTGAGGCTAAACAATACACTACTAAAAAACCAAGGGAACACTGAAGAAATCAAAGAGGAAATCAAAAAATACCTAGAAACAAATGACAATGAAAACACGAAGACCCAAAACCTATGGGATGCAGCAAAAGCAGTTCTAAGAGGGAAATTTATAGCAATACAATCCTACCTCAAGAAACAAGAAACGTCTCAAATAAACAACCTAACCTTACACCTAAAGCAATTAGAATAAGAAGGAAAAGAAACCCAAAGTTAGCAGAAGGAAAGAAATCATAAAGATCAGATCAGAAATAAATGAAAAAGAAATGAAAGAAACAATAGCAAAGATCAATAAAACTAAAATCTGGTTCTTTGAGAAGATAAACAAAATTGATAAACCATTAGCCAGACTCATCAAGAAAAAAAGGGAAAAGACTCAAATAAACAGAATTAGAAATGAAAAAGGAGAAGTAACAACTAACACTGCAGAAATACAAAGCATCATGAGAAGTTACTACAAGCAACTCTATGCCAATAAAATGGACAACCTGGAAGAAATGGACAAATTCTTAGAAATGCACAACCTTCCGAGACTGAACCAGGAAGAAGTGGAAAATATAAATAGACCAATCACAAACACTGAAATTGAAACTGTGATTAAAAACCTTCCAACAAACAAAAGCCCGGGACCAGATGGCTTCACAGGCGAATTCTATCAAACATTTAGAGAAGAGCTAACACCTATCCTTCTCAAACTCTTCCAAAATAGAGCAGAGGGAGGAACACTCCCAAACTCATTCTATGAGGCCACCATCACCCTGATACCAAAACCAGACAAAGATGTCACAAAAAAAGAAAACTACAGGCCAATATCACTGATGAACATAGATGCAAAAATCCTCAACCAAATCCTAGCAGACAGAATCCGACAGCACATTAAAAGGATCATACACCATGATCAAGTGGGGTTTATCCCAAGAACGCAAGGATTCTTCAGTATACGCCAATCAATGTGATACACCATATTAACAAATTGAAGGATAAAAACCATATGATTATCTCAATAGATGCAGAAAAAGCTTTCAACAAAATTCAACACCCATTTATTATAAAAACTCTCCAGAGAGTAGGCATAGAGGGAACTTATCTCAACATAATAAAGGCCATATATGACAAACCCACAGCCAACATCGTTCTCAATGGTGAAAAACTGAAACCATTTCCACTAAGACCAGGAACAAGACAGGGTTGCCGACTCTCACCACTATTATTCAACATGGTTTTGGAAGTTTTAGCCACAGCAATCAGAGAATAAAACAGAAAAAAAAAGGAATCCAAATCGGAAAAGAGCAAGTAAAACTCTCACTGTTTGCAGATGACATGATACTCTACACAGAGAATCCTAAAGATGCTACCAGAAAACTACTAGAGCTAATCAATGAATTTGGTAAAGTAGCAGGATACAAAATTAATGCATGGAAATCTCTTGCATTCCTATATACTAATGATGAAAAATCTGAAAGAGAAATTAAGGAAACACTCACATCTACCATTGCAACAAAAAGAATAAAATACCTAGTAATAAACCTACCTAAGGAGACAAAAGACCTGTATGCAGAAAATTATAAGACACTGATGAAAGAAATTAAACATGATAGAAACAGACGGAGAGATATACTATGTTCTTGGATTGGAAGAATCAACATTGTGAAAATGACTCTACTACCCAAAGCAATCTACAGATTCAGTGAAATCCCTCTCAAACTACCACTGGCATTTTCCACAGAACTAGAACAAAAAATGTCACAATTTGTATGGAAACACAAAGACCCCGAATAGCCAAAGCAATCTTGAGAAAGAAAAATGGATCTGGAGGAATCAGGCTCCCTGACTTCAGACTGTAACAAAGCTACAGTAATCAAGACAGTATGATACTGGCACAAAAACAGAAATATAGATCAATGGAATGGGATAGAAACCCCAGAGATAAATCCATACACATATTGTCACCTTATCTTTGATAAAGGAGGCAAGAATATACAATGGAGAAAAGACAGCCTCTTCAATAAATGGTGCTGGGAAAACTGGACAGCTACATGTAAAGGAATGAAATTAGAACACTCCCTAACACCATACACAAAAATAAACTCAAAATGGATTAAAGACCTAAATGTAAGGCCAGACACTCTAAAACTCTTAGAGGAAAACATAGGCAGAACACTCTATGACATAAATCACAGCAAGATCCTTTTTGACCCACCTCCTAGAGAAATGGAGATAAAAACAAACAAACAAAAAAACAAATGGGACCTAATGAAACTTAAAAGCTTTTGCACAGCAAAGGAAACCATAAACAAGACGAAAAGACAACCCTCAGAGTTAGAGAAAATATTTGCAAATGATGCAACTGACAAAGTATTAATCTCCAAAATATACAAGCAGCTCATGCAGCTCAATATCAAAAAAACAAACAACCCAATCCAAAAATGGGCAGAAGGCCTGAATAGACATTTCTCCAAAGAAGATATACAGATTGCCAACAAACACATGAAAGGATGCTGAACATCACTAATCATTAGAGAAATGCAAATCAAAACTACAGTGCGATATCACCTCACACCAGTCAGAATGGCCATCATCAAAAAATCTAGAAACAATAAATGCTGGAGAGGGTGTGGTGAAAAGGGAACCCTCCTGCACTGTTGGTGGCAATGTAAACTGATACAGTCACTATGGAGAACAGTATGGAGGTTCCTTAAAAAACTAAAAGTAGAATTACCCTATGTCCCAGCAATCCCACTACTGGGCATATACCCTGAGAAACCATAATTCAAAAAGAGTCCTATACCACAATGTTCATAGCAGCACTATTTACAACAGCCAGGACATGGAAGCAACCTAAGTGTCCATTGTCAGATGAATGGATAAAGAAGATGTGGCACATATATGCACTGAAATATTAGCCATAAAAAGAAACAAAATTGAGTTATTTGTAGTGAGGTGGATGAACCTAGAGTCTGTCATACAGAGTGAAGTAAGTCAGAAAGAGATAAACAAATACCATATGCTAACACATATATATAGAATCTAAAAAAAAAAAAAATGGTTCTGAAGAATCTAGGGGCAGGACAGGAATAAAGATGCAGACATAGAGAATGGACTTGAGGACACGGGGAGGGGGAAGGGTAAGCTGGGATGAAGTGAGATTGTGGCATGGACATATATACACTACTAAATGTAAAATAGATAGCTAGTGGGAAGCAGCCGCATAGCACAGGGAGATCAGCTTGGTGCTTTGTGACCACCTAGAGGGGTGGGATAGGGAGGTTGGGAGGGAGACACAATAGGGAGGGGATATGGGGATATGTGTATATGTATAGCTGATTCACTTTGTTATACAGCAGAAAGTAACACAACATTGTAAAGCGATTATACTCCAATAAAGATGTTTAAAAAAATTATATTAGGTATAATCCAGTAAATTTATACACATAACAGATTCCATTTTTCTACACTTTTATAATTGTTGTTAAGTTATGCTTTTGTTTTTGTATTATTTATTGGAAAAATAAATTAGTAGTAGCATCAAAAGTGCTTGGATAGTAAGACAGAAATGTGACTATTACAGACTCTGTCCCAAAGTCTGCTAGTGAAAACAGACACATAAACCATTCTTAAAATTCCAGATTATTTCGTATTTAACCCTCAAAATAACCATATGAGATAAATACTATTTTTCCCCCAGTAAATTAAAGCTAGTCATCCACTTATCTAAGACTTATTCCTTTAAAGAATCGAAGTAACTCTTGTAAGTTTAGTGTTTATAAGGACATGTTCAGCAAATTTAATTGAGGCAAGAATTATACCTTTATGGTGTGCAAGTAATTTGATACGATTTATATGACGTATCTTCATTAAAGCAACTAAATAACTCTATGTCATTCTAAATACTGAGTCATACTTAAAGAGATATAGAACATGTTATTGAAAATTATTTTAAGATACATAAGTAATGAAAAAATAAGGGCACATTTTATTTATTCTTCATTTTTAATCTTAATTTATAGCTCAATACATTTATCTGTTATAATAGCATGATGAACATGAGTATAGTTAACATTACTTTCACTAAGCATATTACATAATGGTTTTCAAATACCATATTAATATAAACCAACCTTTTGTCTTTCTATAAATATATTATCTTACTTTATAGAAGCATAACATTATACCCTGGGGACTTAATAACAATATGCTATAGGAATATTTACAGTTAAAGTGTTTAATTTGCCTCCAGGCATTGCTAGTGCCCTCTTTCTCTGTAGCTCTAACTCTTTGCAGTTGTGTAAGGCAGACCCGGAATGGGAGTTTGAATCTTAGTTGTATAGTAACTTTGGGAAATACAATTAACCTATCTGTGCTTTGATTTTTCTCATCAGACAAATGGAAATACAGTATTTCATAGCTTTGTGGTAGGGATTAAATTAAAGAATATGTTTGATCTAGTAAAACAGTCTGGCATATATGTTCCTGGTAAGTGTTAGCAATTATTATTACCATAAGCATATTTTATATAAAATATCATGAGTAAATTACTAGCTCAAGGTATCAGAGATTAGTGAACCCATCAGAGATCCAATAAAGAGCTACTGAATGAATGAATGAATGAATGAAAGCTCTTACTAATCATACGGACCTAAAATAAGTCGAGAGATATTTATTGAATAACTGTGTGCCGCTGAGCCCTGGAGATAGCATAAAGAACAAGACAGATCTGATCTTTGACATCGTGGTATTTAAAATCTAATAGTGAAAATAAAATGAAATATATACGTATGTGTATATATTTTTATATAATATATTACATTTTTGGCATATGACTATTTACCAGTGCTTTGCAGCTTAATTTTTTTCCATCACAAATTATATTTTTAGCACCTCAATTCATTTTATTGAGACTAGAAATGTAGAAATTGCTTATTTTTAAATAACTGATATCAAGAGGATAATTATTCAATTTGTAATTTACTTTGAATAATAAATGTGTGACATATCAAGAATAATAACTTATATAGCATCAAGTATATTCCACAATGATGACAACATGATAAGTTCACCATTATTTTATTTCTCATATACATTATAAACATACATTGTATACATTATAAACATTATACATTGTATACATTATAAACCACATCATTATCCCTCCCATCCACCTTTAACTTTTGGAAGGAAGTAAAAAATAAAAATAATAAAAATGAAAAGAAGCCATAACCATAAGAGCTCACTGCAGACAAAAATGTTTTCTTCTTTAAGTAATAATTAATGCATCAACACAAATGCTTAGTATTTTCTGAGTGAGTGTTGTTTTGAGGGTTTTTCAGATATCATATCATCTTAAATCCTCACAATAACTCTCTTAAGTAGGTATTATAATTACACACATTAACGGATAAAGAAATGGAAATAAAATGAGGCTAAGTAATGTGTCCTCATTCACAATCTGGTGATAGAGGTAGAATTCAAATCTAGCTCCAGAATTTGTATTGTTACCACCTCTATGCCACACTGTCTCTATAATGGAGTTGTTTTATTTTGGATAATCTGAATATAGAGGACATTAGGATTCACTGAGTTTGGATTTAACTCTCCTTTATCTTTTTCATTATTTTATTTAAAGGCCTAAAAATATGTAGAAGAGTAACACGTAATGACGACATATTTCCAAATGTAAAATATGGTAAAGACCCATTTTAAAGATTGTTTAATAATATACATTAGATGGATTTATCTTGCAAGTTTAAGGTTTATTCTTATTAGTCATTAGTTGTTCAATAGCTCTATACAAGTATTAAAGTAAAATCTAAAGTCAAATTAGATCTGTGCTGTCATTTTATAAATTTCATTTTATGATGAAGGCGATTTTTAATTTGAATGGTTTCTGGGTAAAGTAACAGCTCAAGAAAAAACAGTTCAAGGATTTAAACTATCTAGAACACATAATATCACTCTAATGCATGTGATTGTGCAGGTGTTGCCTACTGATTATAACCAAGGCACAACTTCAGACTCTTAACACATCTTGGCAGCCTCTAAGCACTGGTCAGAGTTAGTGTGTAAGAAGAAAAGTATTTGTGGGCTCTGTTTCATGAATTTTGTAGAAGACGAGAAGTTGTTCCACATTCTCAGAGTTCGAAAGAAAAAAAATATGTTCATTCTAAATTCTCACGTAGAATTAATTAATTAACACTGAATTAGCCTACTTATAACTGTGGTGGAGAGGGAAAATAGGTTATCTGGATATCTGGGTTCTGGCCCTATTTGTGACTTGAATTTAAGTAATTCACTTAGTCTCTAGGACTCAGTTTTTTCTTCTGTTAAAACAAACAAGGGAAGTCCTCATTTCTAGAGTTATATGATGATATGTTCATCATGATATGATGATATAGTTCATGATGATTCTACAAGTATAGCAACAAATACTATTTAATTTCCAAATCAAAATGCCATGTTTTAGAATTTTTCTTATATTAAAAAAGCAAATTTTTTTATAAAATTACCATGGTTTTGTTTCCATTTCCATTCTTTCCATGTGGCATTTATGTAGATTATGGAGAGAAGGAGTCAGACTTTTCTCATTAGATTTTTTTTTTACTGAATACGGTAAAAAAAAGTCAGTCAGCTTAAAGTCAGTTCTAACCTTTTTTTTTATTATTATTGTTTTGATAATCCCTTCTAGCACAAAATGATGGAAGACTGTAGGAGTATTTTCAGGTAAATTCTATTCTTAATTTTAATATTTCCTCCTTTAATATATTTTTGTTATTATATTTGAGGAACTTTGCAATTTTGTTGGATGAAATTTTATAGCTTCAGTTCAGATTGCCTTTTCAGATTTTAACTTCAGAATAGTATTTGGCTGCTCAAAACAATAGAAATTTATGTGAACAACAAAATTAAGTAGCATAAAAAGAAAATAAATCACTGTGTTGAAATACTTAAAAGGTTTATCTCTAAAGCTTTTTCTAAATTCAAACAAAAAAACAAAAGTACAAACAAAATAAGCATATAAGAATATTCTGTCTTATTTTCCTGAATGCAGAGAGTTGACTGCTTTCATTTGCAGTTTGATATATTTTGAGATAAAACTTTTTTGATCCTGGAAAAGGAACAAAGATTAGGAGTAGGGCTTCCCTGGTGGCGCAGTGGTTGAGAATCTGCCTGCCAATGCAGGGGACACGGGTTCGAGTCCTGGTCTGGGAAGATCCCACATGCCGCGGAGCAACGAGGCCCGTGAGCCACAACTACTGAGCCTGCGCGTCTGGAGCCTGTGCTCCGCAACAAGAGAGGCCGCGATAGTGAGAGGCCCGCGCACCGTGATGAAGCGTGGCCCCCGCTTGCCGCAACTAGAGAAAGCCCTCGCACAGAAACGAAGACCCAACACAGCCAAAAATAAATAAATAAATAAATAAATTGAAAACAAACAAACAAAACATTTAAAAAAAAAAAAAAAAAAGATTAGGAGTATATTCTCCTCATGTCAGAATTAAGTTTCCATACCGAAGAATGCTTGGCTGATGTTGCCATCTTTCAATTTGTTCTTTGCCTTTTTTCTTAGTTGAGAAAATAAGATTTCTCCCAGTGGTTTGGAAGACTTTATAATGCGGAAGTGAGGCTCATGAACAATATTTGGAAGGAGAATGCAGTGCAAACCTTTTAGGAAAAGTATCTTACTGAGAAGTGTCTTTTTTTTCTATAACTCAATGTGAAGTGCTTACTAGGCTCTGTGATTTGAAGTACACTGAAAAGTTCTTCTGTTCCACAGGTTTTATTCTGTCCAATTTCAGTACTTTATATTCCTCTTATTCACTCATTACATTTTGTGTAAGTTTTGGGAAGACAGGTACCTTGCTGGTTTGTACCAGCATGAGGCTCTTTATGAAGAGTGGAAGGAGGGAACACTGCAGCCCATGAATGATTATTACAGATGAAATGCAGTAGGATTGCATCATCAAAGAAGTGAGGACTGTAGGATACAAAAGTCTCTATCCTAAATCACACTGCTACATCTCCAGTGACAGATGGAAGGTGACATCAGTGTCTCAGGATCACTGTACTGACATTCCTGAGTCATGTACTTCTCGACTTTCATTATGGTCCCTGAAACTTCATGTCCTTGTAGAGACTGGTTTTTTTCTTTTCTTTTTTTAATTTCATCAGCCTAGCACATAGCAAGGTAATAAGTAACTATTTGATTTATCAATTTGATATGGATATTTTACATGGTTTATAGAGTACACTGTAAAACTGAGGGATGGTTTAAACTTTGCATGTATTTAAATTATCATTTATTCAATTATATTTTAATTGTTTGTTTGCATGTCTGTCTCTTTTACTACAGGCTGAGGTTCTTAAGGACAGGGACCATATGCTATCCTTCTTAGTGTTGTTAACATTTACCACAGTGCCAAGGAAATGGCTGTTGTATGATGAAGGAGGAAAGAGGAAGTTATGAGGGATTCCTTATAGGGCCCTTACTGAATGGGTTGCATAAAAGTGATGATTTGACATCTGTGAGAGCAATTGATGGAAATTAACCAGCTGTAGAGTTTTAGACATTTAAATCACAAATAATAACTAATTTTAGGTAGGAAACAAAAAATGAAATATGGTTTTAAAGGTGGGAGAGAGAAGGAAGTAAGGAAAACAATTATTGAGCACCTACTGTGTACTGGAACTTTACTAAATTATCTCATTTAATGCTTACAGCAACCCCACATAAGGAAGTTATTAACTCCTCCACACATATGTATTATTTGTATGTAACTTGCCTAAGGCCATGTGACTAGTATACATCAAAACCAAAAAGAAAACACACATCTCTAGGCCTTCCAAATTTCTCTACACCACGAGTTTCCCTAATAAAGTACTCTGGAAAGAAGGGGTTTAGTATAAGAAAGTTGCAGACATTTCTCTTTCATACTTTTAATAATTGGAAACTGAGTAACAATGCCTCTCATTTTATAATATTCTGAATATGTACAAATCAAAAATTTTAGTCTGATTTATATCTAATTGGTATTGATTTTAAATTCTCTGGTTTAAGAATCCTCATCAGGTCACTGCTAACCTGTAAACAAACCTTCACATGTAATAGAGTAGCTCCCTATTTAGAGGAAACTTGAATCCCATAGTAAACTATAGAATCACACTTGCTTTTAACGATTTGTAATTCTGGGATTTACTTTGGTTTTTCATATACAAGTCTTAATCTATGAAAAATTAAGATGTGTGTTATAACTTTTTAAAAACATTCACGTATGTCTCACATTCAAAATTACTTAACGCTACTAGTGTGGCGTAGGACTCAGAAAGATCTATATGTTGATATGACCATTCCGAATTTTAACCTTCATAATTTGTGAAAACACTTAGAAAAATTCATGTAAGATGATACATTAAATAAGAAATAAAATGTGAAGAGTAAAGGTTGGAATTTTACATTTTCTAATTAAAACCAGAAATGTATGTTTTATTAGGAAAATCGGCATAGTATAGAAAACATTTTTTTACTGTCCTGAGCAAACAGAAACTAGAATTAGAACAATAGAATTTAACCTTGGGTTAGAATCCTCAGCTGCATAGCACACACTATCACTTGAATCTTAATAGCTCTTTCTTCATAACAGAAATCTCTGTAGATTATTTTGTACATCTAAACAAAAATTGTACTCTGAAATATGAGAAAATTGAATCTTATCACATTAGAAAAGGTCTAAGCAAACAGAAAGTGACTTGTTCAGACTTTCAAGGATCTCAGTGGAAAGAGAACCCAAAGATAAACTTGTTAATACCCTTTTTTCCTCTCATTACTCTGTTATAGCATAGAGAGCACCTTTTCATAGAGAAATAGCCCATAATCAAAATTAATATTGAAATGATAAAATCATAATTTATATGTATGACCCAATACACAAAAGAGAACCAATTATTGATTATTTCCAGTTTGGGACTAGATATTAGCATAGGTATATTAAAATTGTGTTTGTTCCAAGCCTTCACATTTGGTTTTTCAATCTCTGTGATCTCACTTTAAAAGGTTCACCTTCATAAATATGTTTTGCTTAAGATTATTCCCGGTTCTTAGTTGTCTCAACACATAATTAATCATGTAACTTTGTGCACAGGACCTAGAGTGGCTTCCTCTTACCAATGAAATTAGTAGCGGACTCCTCAGAACTCACCTTATTCACCTCTCTCATTATTGTTTATTTTCTATGCTCAATAAGTAATTCTCTTTACTATTCAAAGTACCATACTTGATTGTATTTTTGTATCTTCTTGCTTACCCGCCCATTCTTTCTTTCAAGATGGACCAGCCTTCACAGACACTCAGTATTCTACCACACTATATGTTGATATACTCCAAGGACAGTTATGCTTTCCCATTTCTGTGCCTTAGCTCACAGTTTTCTGCTGAAATGTACAGTGATATCTTTCTCCTTTTATCCTCTCCCTATTCTCTTCATATTCAGTGCATTTTCTAGGCCAGAAAGAAACACAACTTCCTGTGTAAAAGTTTTTCTGATAAGGGCAGCCATGACAGATTGCTACTCCCTCCTCAACACTACCTTAGCTTTTACGCTTTGCTTTTAACAGGGACTTGTATGCGTCAACATCTCTTTGTAGATTTCTAATTCCTTGAGGATGGAAGCTATATTATATTTCTCTGCAGTTCAGTATATCTACATTATTCTGTATGTAGTCAGATTAAAAATGCTTGTTAAAATTTGGTGAAAACAAACATGTGACAGAGATATCTTTACCCTGTAACTATCTGGATTGAGAAGTGAGAACCTGGCTGAACAGCCAGCTGGCTATTTTTCAAGACGTTACTGTGCATGCCTTTTTTTTTTTTTTTTTTTTAACATCTTTATTGGAGTATAATTGCTTTACAATGGTGTGTTAGTTTTTGCTTTATAACAAAGTAAATCAGTTATACATATACATATGTTCCCATATCTCTTCGCTCTTGCATCTCCCTCCCTCCCACCCTCCCTATCCCACCCCTCTAGGTGGTCACAGAGCACCGAGCTGATCTCCCTGTGCTATGCGGTTGCTTCCCACTAGCTATCTATTTTACGTTTGGTAGTGTATATATGTCCATGCCACTCTCTCACTTTGTCACATCTTACCCTTCCCCCTCCCCATATCTTCAAGTCCATTCTCTAGTAGGTCTGTGTCTTTATTCCTGTCTTGCCACTAGGTTCTTCATGACTTTTTTTTTTTTTCCCTTAGATTCCATATATATGTGTTAGCATACTGTATTTGTTTTCCTCTTTCTGACTTACTTCACTCTGTATGACAGACTCTAACTCCATCCACCTCACTACAAATAACTCCATTTCGTTTCTTTTTATGGCTGAGTAATATTCCATTGTATATATGTGCCACATCTTCTTTATCCATTCATCCGATGATGGACATTTAGGTTGCTTCCATGTCCTGGCTATTGTAAATAGAGCTGCAATGAACATTTTGGTACATGACTCTTTTTGAATTATGGTTTTCTCAGGGTATATGCCCAGTAGTGGGATTGCTGGGTCGTATGGTAGTTCTATTTGTAGTTTTTTAAGGAACCTCCATACTGTTCTTCATAGTGGCTGTATCAATTTACATTCCCACCAACAGTGCAAGAGTGTTCCCTTTTCTCCACACCCTCTCCAGCATTTATTGTTTCTAGATTTTTTGATGATGGCCATTCTGACCGGTGTGAGATGATATCTCATTGTAGTTTTGATTTGCATTTCTCTAATGATTAATGATGCTGAGCATTCTTTCATGTGTTTGTTGGCAATCTGTATGTCTTCTGTCAAAAAAACAGAAACATAGATCAATGGAACAAGATAGAAAGCCCAGAGATAAACCCACGCACATATGGTCACCTTATCTTTGATAAAGGAGGCAAGCATATACAGTGGAGAAAAGACAGCCTCTTCAATAAGTGGTGCTGGGAAAACTGGACAGGTACATGTAAAAGTATGAAATTAGAACACTCCCTAACACCATACACAAAAATAAACTCAAAATGGATTAAAGACCTAAATGTAAGGCCAGACACTGTCAAACTCTTAGAGGAAAATATAGGCAGAACACTCTATGACATAAATCACAGCAAGATCCTTTTTGACCCAGCTCCTAGAGAAATGGAAATAAAAACAAAAATAAACAATGGCACCTAATGAAACTTAAAAGCTTTTGCACAGCAAATGAAACTTAAAAGCTTTTGCACATCTTCATAAACAAGATGAAAAGACAACCCTCAGAATGGGAGAAAATATTTGCAAATGAAGCAACTGACAAAGGATTAACCTCCAAAATTTACAAGCAGCTCATGCAGCTCAATAACAAAAAAATAAACAACCCAATCCAAAAATGGGCAGAAGACCTAAATAGACATTTCTCCAAAGAAGATATACAGATTGTGCATGCCTTTTAATTCACTTTCATTTTCCTGCCTTTCAGATGTCTCATGTCTGCCTGTTGTTTCCTTTAGAGGGCAGAAAAAAGAGCCGCTGAACAGGTTAGGTAACTTCATACTTGTGTGGTAACAGGATGAAATTAGCAGAAATGTAAGCATGGGTAATGCTCTATAGTGTTTTAGTCATCTGTTTTCCCCTTGCTTCTGTCCTGTCCAGCTCCACAGAATGGAGTGTATATTATTTATCCTTAGAGATATACAAAAAAATTTTGATAAAAGTTAAAACACCACCACCAAAAAAGGGAAAAGGAAAAAAAAAAAAGCAGGAAAACAGGGCCCTATACACAATTGAAACTATTTTCTATTACGTTAAGGGACAAGTATTACTTAAAAATATATCCCAGCGCACGGTTTTATAGACATTGTTTTTCAAGGCCAGGCTATAACACAGTTATGACCATGGTAATGGTTGGTAACACAGCTCATTCAGTTACCTAAGGAGATTTTTCTGTCTCACCTTCTCTCAATGGAAGCTGAATGTCCTTACCTGAATGGATTAAAATGTAGCATAGATATGGTTTATGTGCTTGACTGTGCATTAGAATTACCTTGAAAGCTTGTTAAAATATAGACTCTAAGGCCACTCTAAGAGATCCTGTGAGCATGTCTTGTTTGTAGTTTTTAAAATACCCATCTGCCATATGATCCAGATGCAGGCAATTTATGAACCAGCGTTAAGTACTAGATTCCTTCTGCATCTGTATGAGGGAGATTGTGTATTAGTGAATCATCTGAGGACCTTGCCAAATTTATGCTACAAAGCAAGACCAAAACCTTACTTCCTTCACAAAGCTCTACTTTATTTATTCCTTCATTCCTTTTATTTCCCATTCTTCCTAAAAGTAAAGTTAATTAAATAAGGACCATCTGTGTTCAGAAGATCATGTGATTAATGTAACATGGCTCCTGCTGTCTAGTTGTTCACAGTATACAGGAACCACACAAATTAAAAAATCAAAATTATTACAAAGTCATATGTTCTGGAATAGATAGGTACAAAGTCATTTGGAAGAAACATGATAAAGTAATACATTCTGTCAAGGTGAACAAGCTCTCACATAACATCAATATTATAAAAAGAATAATAATAGCAAACACTCAAGTAGTACTATAGTTGTAAGTTCTTTTTATATAATAACTCATTTAATCTTCAGAACAATCCTGAGATAGGTACTACCATTATCCCCATGTTAAATGTGAGGAATGAGATGCAAAATGAGGTCATTTACTTGTTGCAGATCTCAGTCTTGAATGGGGGAGCAAGGACCCATATCCAAGCAATCTTGATTCAGAACTTGTTCTCTTAATGAAAAAGTATTTACAAAGGAGGCACTATTTTAGCTGATAGTAAAGGGAAGGAAAAATCATTTCACAGAAAGAAAAGAGAGAAAGGGAAATGTGAAAAGAAGCTATGGAAATTGTTGGCAGGGCAGTCTTTAAGAGTTTGTCTGAAGGAATGGATATGTAATGAATATAAGTACAGTGACAGTCTATCTCTTTTGTCCCTGCTCTCCTTGCTTGGTTCTCTAGCCAACAAGTTTCATGCATTTGTTCATCATGAGCTCACTTTGTGTTTTCTTTGTTTGTTTGTTTTTAAAATTTATTTATTTTAATTAATTTATTATTTTGGCTGTGTTGGGTCTTCATTGCAGTGCACGGGCTTCTCATTCTGGTGGCTTCTCTTGCTGCGGAGCACGGGCTCTAGAGCACGGGGGCTTCAGTGATGGTGGCGCGTGGGCTCAGGAGTTGTGGCTCATGGGCTCTAGAGCACAGGCTCAGTAGCTGTGGCGCATGGGCTTAGTTGCTCCGTGGCATGTGGGATCTTCTCGGACCAGGGCTTGAACCCATGTCCCCTGCATTGGCAGGCGGATTCTTAACCACTGCGCCACCAGGGAAGCCGGAACCCACTTTGTTATTCTGAACAGGGTATGAATCGCTGATGTAGACCCTCCTGGACACCTTTGGAATTCTACCATGACCGTTAGAGATTACAACAAAAACTTTTAGAAATACTAATGATTATTAGCAAAGTGAACATCTTATTAGGATAGTTTAGTAATGTATATTTGTGAACAACTTAATGTTAACACAAAAGGCTATATTGAATCTTAGATGGCAGGATGTAGTTCCAGGATCAGTATTATTTCATAAAATTCACTATTTGGGAGGCTAAAACAAGAGTCTGCTTATTACGTTTTGGATGACAGGAAGTTGGATGGAATCTTGGATACCATGAGATTAGAATTCAAATGAACTTTGACAAGTTAAAGAAATAATGAATAGGACCAATTCAGTAGTTTGGATTTATAAGATAAACAAAAATATGGAGAGTGACTAACTAAGAGAAATATTTTAGAAAGAAATCTGAGATTCAAGGACTAGCTAAAGGCCATTTTTGCTTTGTTTATATTAATTCAACAGGTTTATATTTTTGTTTGTAATAAAGAACACCATAATTTGATTATCTATTTGATGACTTGTGAAATTCATTTGAAATGTATCTGGGATTACCTTATATCAGCAAATCAGTTTCTAGAAATAAAGTTATACAGATAACTTCATAAGTGCCATTTGTAGCAATCAGCACTACATTTTTTTTTTTAAGTTAGGTATTAGGTATAAATAATTTTTGAAATCAATTACATCATTATGCTAAAGAGAATTTGTGAGGGATATAAGTAATTCCATTCTTAAAGAGCAGATTTTAACTTTTAATTTGAACTTTGGACTGCTTGCTTTGCTAGAATTAGTTTGCTTCATGTGCTATCAAATGATTCATATGATATTTCCAGCAGTGAAATCTGCAACGTATCCTACCCAATGTGGTTACTTAAATAGTTAAGTCCTCTGCAATCAAAGAACTCCCACTGAACTAGTGATTATCTGTACGATATATTCTAATGTACTGAGCAAATGTGTAAAGATCATGTGGATTGATTGTTCATTTTACTTACTTCTTAAAGGGAATGAGTAGAAAAATTACATAGTGTACAATTCATTGTATAAAATCTGCTTTTTGATAAAAGCAGAATGTCTTAGAAGATTGTGGAATTTAGAAATGTAATTTGCATTACATTTTGGAACAGATTTTCTTATTTGGGAAAACATCTTTGAAATCAGAGGCTGAATCTAATTCTCTAAACAAATTTTCATTTACAGGCATTTTAGAATACATTAAAAACTGTGATCATTACGTCTCTTTAAAAATCAACTGGAAAAAAAAGGGAATAAAACGATATATTGATTAACATGAATGTAACACTAAAGGACTTAACAATTAGTTTAAGTATATCTTCCAGATTGTAATTTTACTTGTCTCAGACTTGAGCACGGCTTTTGTAATAAAGATTACAAACTCTCAATAGATAAATGTTACCTTTGTGGAAATTAAGATCATTTATTTTGGAAAAACATGAAATTTATTATATAATTCTGGCCTATTTAAAAATATTAGGTGATAGAGTTGACTCTTGATAACTAAACTGTCATTTACAATCAAGATATTGATTCATATATGTTCATATCTCTCTGTGTAATTATCTGTCTATAAACTAAAAATATTAACGAGAGCTAATACTATAGATTCCAGGATCACCTTGCTTAAGCATTACTGTAGCATGGGTGATACTGTTCATGTCAAGACTCTATGGGCTTTTCTACTAGTGGAGTTGGGAAAACAATTTTGGTAATGGTTTTAAAAAATATAAAATTGATGATTTAATGACCTGTGTATATGGAAATGTAAACCTCAACATTTATTCTTTGAGAAGAGAGAGGTGAAACAGGATAGATTAAAGCTGAATACTACTCAGATCCTTCTTTGAATTTTTTTTTTTGGAATAGACATTTAAACAATATGGTGACAGCAGTATAGTCAGCAATGTGAATTTTAGTGATAATTCCCTTTTTCTGTTTTCTGTCCCCCTAATTATAACCTCCACCTTAAGAAGCTAAATAGTGAGAAGCAAAACTTTATTGAAATGCCACAGGATTAGACTATTTGAGTTTCATTTTCCTCAGAGAAATACAGCTAAATGAAGACATGGGACCTTTACTATTCAAATGTCTCTGATCACCTTCAGTGCATAGGTGTCTCAAGACTTCCTTTTTGAGACCTTTAAGATTTTTATGCCACTCACTATATTTTACATCACAATAATACCTACTGATAGAAGGTCAGCTGGATTTTTCCCAATAATAGCAGTAAGTCTATATTTAAAGTTCTTTGTATGTGTCAGGTATTGTTTTAAAAACATTACATGTATTGACTCTTGTAATGCCTACATTATTATCAGTCAGGTACTGTTAGAATTACAGTGAAGAAAATGAGGCACAGAGAGATTTATTTAACTTGCCCAAGGACATACAGTAGTAGGAGAAGCCAGTATTCTAAGTTGGAAAGTATGACTCCGTTGTCTGGAATCTTACTCACTGTGCTCTCTGGCTAAAATTATGTGTACGCATCCTATGAAATCAAAGCTTTCTCCAATACTTTGTGAATTCACAGTAATTATTTTTAACGCTCACTTCTGCTCATTTGCAAATATACAGTTGCTTATCCATACCACATCAACCAGTGTCTCTTACTTGATTTCCATAAGGGAAAAGACCCTGTTTATAACAAAAGATTTGTTATGGTAAAGGAAGGGTCTAAACTTAGCTTAGCAAAGCCAAACACTACAAATGTAACATAAACATTCACATTCTCAGAATTTTTTTTTTTCAGCTCCTTCACTCCAAGACAATGTCCAGTGCCTGTTTCCCTCTACAGTCTCCAGCTTTGTAATATCAATCCTGGTTTTCTTGATCCTTCCCTCTTGGGAGCAAAATGATCCTTCTTGTCTCATGCAAAGCACTCTCTTCCCAAGCTGTTTCCTTCATGGCCTCTGTTGTTGCCTCACCATCAGATGGCATCTTCTACCTCAATCTATCTAACTTGGCGGTATTTTCCCAGCAAGCACTTCACACCCTTAGAGAACTCTAGGAATAGCAATCAGGATGATTCAGTTTAAACAACTTTCTCTTACCACTTATTAGGTGCTCATTATTTATGAGGCACTGTGTTTTATAACATTGCTTCTCACTCTCCTATTTTTCCCACGAGGTAGGCTTATATCATTCTCATTTTAGAGTGGAAATTAATTTCCAAGAAGATTAATTCACTTTTCCAAGGTTTCAAAGAAATCAAGTGCAACGGTGCATGTCCCACCTCTGATTCCAAAGTTCAGACTCTTTCCAATGGTGTCTTCTCATTTAAGTCATGATTATTTTTAAATTTGTTATTCAACCATAGTATTTTGTAATCAAATGCTTTACAGGCATACAGGTCCTCTTTTCCTCTGAAGGAGATCAACTTGGTAGCTGTTCTTTGAAAATGGAATGGATGGCCAATTTGCCTGCTAAATTATAATTATAATTGAGCCCTTATAGTTTTTACTACCATTTTAAAAGTTATAGAAGTGTGACAGAAAGGATGTTTTGTTTTGTTTTGTTAGAAATATAGAGCTCAGAAATATAAAAGTAAATATACATGAAAAAGATAATTTAGTTTCGGAATCACTTCCTTTTCTGAATTTCAAAAGGCATTATGAATGGGAATACCATCATTTTACCAAGAAATAAACATTGGAACAATATATTGTGAACATAAATATTTATTTTTACTAGCTATATGTAAGTAATAAATATAGTTGGTTGTGACCAAAGGTCAAATCAATCTAATGTAACTGGAGAATTTCTGAATATATGAATTTATGGTTGGAGTCAAATGTAAACTCTCCCTAGATAATTAGGAATTGAAAGTTATAACATTTGCCATTGAGAAAATCATTATTCTCTAGATATTCAATAAAGTCTGTGCCTGTGATACTGATGATTCAGAAACCAGGTATATGTCCACTGTGAAGTATTGATTTTGAACACAAAGAGGGCACATGTGTCATTTGTAAAATGTAACTTTTCGATACTTAGGTTTTGCTTGATCTCTCATTTTTATAGGCATTTATTCCTGATGTTCTTATTTTTTAAAAAAGATCCATGATAGTAAAATAACATTTGTAATATGTCTATAATTTTGTGTATAACAATAAAGTTCCCTTTTGAATAATTAAAAAATCCATAATTTGTAGTTATAGTTTAGCGATACGTAACAGAGATACCCATTTCCATAAAAGTTTAGATCCTGTTTAAGCCAGTAGATATTCTGAATATTTGTTATTCTTGTACTTCCACTCTAACAATATTTATGGCTATTTAGTTTACAATACCTTTAATCCATAAATTATTTTTTTTTCCTAGACTTTGTCTTCCTAGGTCTTTTATTCTACAATATATTTTCCTTGCTAAGTCAGTTCCTTTCTAATTGAGTTCATCTTAATGTAATTCTATAAATCCTGAAAAACATACTCTCTTTCAAAATTATCAAGCACCAATCATTTTAAGTCAAAACTGGGAGTTATCTGGGTTAAATTTGATACTAATTATTGGGAAGAGTAACTGTCCTGCCCAAGATCTGATTTTCTTCTGTCTTACAATAAATAACTACATGAAATGACCAGTTCTAAAGAAATAAAAATTACTAATCAAGATAGACTCTTAAAATTTAGATAGAGCCCCTTAGTAAAAAAAAAAAAAAAAATACTAGATGCCTATTAATGATATTGAACATATACCTAATATGTACATTTATAAATGGCAAATATTTAGGAATAGTCTTAGTTTCTTAACTATATATTTTCCTTATTTTTTAGCCTTCTGTTTCTGTTCAGAGAAATAATCTGCAAAGCACAGAATATGATGCTAGGGGAATTTTGGTGAATGACTTCTTTTACAAAGTCAATATTTCATAGGATGAGAAGTAATTTTAAATATATTAAAATTGATTTTTATTTATAAAAATATAAATACTAACAAGATACTCCAAATATAGTACTAGTGCAAACCTCATATTTAAATAAAATAGTTTGATTTACATTTTAGATGTGACATCATAAGCTAACTTTATTATGAAAAATACACTATGAAATTATTTAATCCAGCTTTGATGAGAAATGGACAGTGGGATGTGAATTATAATTTACAGTCACTTGCATCAGGCAGTCCTGAATTCACATAAGGTTCTGTCATTTACTCCTGAGGAGATCTTTACTAAGTTGCTTCTCTGTTCCTCAGTTCATTCATCTGTAAATAATAATAGATATTTCCACAAGGCAATTGTGGGAATTATATGAGGAAGTATATACATGGCACATGGCAATTATAATAATACTGAATCTGTAATTTTAACATACATAATTTTTAAAGATATTTTAAGATTGTCTTAATCAAAACCCAGGTATTTTCTTTTTAAATCATTTTTATGAATACTTTCTAACATGTATTACCAATTTGTTTACTTGGTAAGCAAAATATGTTAAAATATTAAAAATTTTTCTTGACAGAATCATTACCAAGAATATTATTGATTCTTATTTTTTGTGCTCATATGCAGTAACAGAATAGAGAATTCTTAAAAAGAATGAATAATGCGCTTTTTGTTTAAATTATAAGCGGTGCTTTTTTTTTTTTTTTTTTTTTGACTATATGATATAGATTCTAGTCTGAGAGCCTCAGCTAATACACCCAGTATATGTTTAAAAGCATGGACATTCACTTACTCAATGCACATCTGTTAGATTTCTGCTGTCTGTTGGAGAAACACAGGGTGATAAGATTTAGCTTTGTAATCAGGTCTTTCCTTTATGTTCAGATGTCTTCATTCACTCCCTTATTGAAAACTATTAGGAAAACTACTGGAAAACATTCCACAATAAATTGAAATGCATAGTTTTTAAAGCCATTGGAAAAATTATAGTCTGTAATATAAATCATGGTGTTAATTATAATTAGTAGTTATAATAATCATTCATGCCTTTGCATAGTGTTGTTTACTTAACTTATCTTGGATATATTATGTTAAACCTAGAAATAAACAGTCTTTAGATGAAAATTAATTAACAAGTATATTTCAGATGTACTCTAGTTTTTATCTCTCTCTCTGTATTTCTCTGTCTCTCTGTCTCTGTCTCTTTCTCTGCCTCTCTTTCAAGTATTAGAGGAAGCATCATTATGCAGTTGATAGAATGAGCTCTGTAAAAAGAAACATCTTTTACTTAAGATTGTAATACACTATATAACCTCAGTGAGGTTGCAAGTTACTTAGTTGTGTAAGCTTGGATTTATTCATACAGGAATAAGAATAATCTTAATAGGACCTACCTCATGGGGAAGTTATGAGAATTATATAAAATATTACATCTAAAGAGCACATAATTCAGTGTATTTGTTTTTCTGTATGCCCTGCATGGAACTCTTCTTGCAGATACTCAAGGCACTTTATCAGAGAGAATTTTCTTAACCCCGTTTTAAATAGCATCCTCCACTTTCCAGCCTACCTTCATTACCTCTCAAATAACCTGGCCATACATTAGGAAAAGAGGTCAATGAATCTGACATCTTTCCTAACCAATTTTCTTTACAGGGTCATTCCTACTGACATAGTTCTCAAGATAAATGTTATTAAAGAGGAACCTCCTTTTCAAAACTTAGACAGAAATGTTGAATGCATACATCAGTGAAACCCTCAGTTCCTGGGAACAGAAACTTCAGTAGTCAATTTGGTATACTTAAGCATGCAATAGTCCTCTAATCTTTGTAAAAAATATTTTTAATTAAAGCAATTGTCATGCCGTAATGTTGTCATTTATCAGCATAATGAATTTAAACTGAAGCCCACTCTTACTGTGAGAATGAACTGATTAACTAGAGGGTCTGCACTGATAATAATTAGTCAGAAAAGTGCAGAAGTGCAAATCAATATCTTGGTGCTGAGACTTTCCTTGGGGAATGTAAACCATAACAAGGCTGTCAAGCTGCTGATAGATGGGGATGTTTGCTGATTTGTGTTGCTAATTTACTCTCTGATACTTTTAACTAATATACTGAATATATAAGAAATGAAAAAAGATATTTCACTTAATAAAGTGTATTGAAGCCTTAATTGGTAAACTAATCACAACATTTTTTTGAGGAGTGGGAGAGGAGTATCAGAATTATTGTAATTTTTTTGTTAATGTTTAACAAATAAGCATCACTTGCTATTTAGTGTTATAATTTCTATGGAAGTAGTTTTATTTCAAATTTTTGCATTTTAAGGGAAGATAATATTATAAAATAGGCAGGACCTGTATTTGACTAACAGAATTATAGTCATTCATAGGGACACTCATATATCATGTTTCAGATATAAATTATGTAGAAGAGAACTATCACTTACTGTAATCCTTCCAAGTTTGATAACTTATTATTGAAAGAGTCCATTGCTGATAGAATTTTCAGAACTCTCTTTCCTGAATTATATTCTAAGTTTTTCAGGAAACCAGTCACAGAACTTTGTGCAAAGCACAATTTTTGGACCTCAGTTTGTTTATCTATAATACTTAAGAGGTTTCAGTTATCTATTGCTCATGAAAAATTACTCCAAACTTTGTGGAGAGGATAGAAATGCTTATAGGATACGTAGGTCATGAATTTGGAAAAGATAAAGCAGGATGACTTGTCTTCGCTCCATGATCTCTGGGGAGTCAGCAGAGGGTGATTGCAAATGGCTGGGGGCTAGAATTATCTGCCCACTGTCCAATAGAGTAGCCACTATTTGTATTTAAATTTACATTAACTAAATATAATTAATAATTTAGTGCTTCAGTCACACTAGCCATATTTCAAATGTTCAATAGCCGCATGTGGCTAGTGACGACCCTGTTGGCCAGTGCATACATATAAAACATTTCCATCATCACAGAATGTTCTCTTGGACAGAACTAATGTAGAAGCATCTTCACTCATATGTCTAACATGTAGCCTGGGATGACTCAAAGGTTGGGAACAGCTGAGATTATTGACTAAAGTGTATAGATGCAAAATTTCTATTTAGGGTTCTTAGAGCATGGAAGCTGAGTTCTGAGAGGGAGCGTCTCAAGTGCATGCATTTGTACCAGACTGAAGCTGCATGGCCTTTTGGGACTTAACATCATAAGTCACATAGGTCATCATGCCTTACTTTACTGGACAAATAATAAGCCCACCAATAACAAGCCACTAGACTCAAGGTATGGGGAGTCTTCTAAATGGGAGGTGTGTCAGATACTCTGAGGTCATGGTTTAGAACCACCACAGACTAAATCTTTGTATCACAAATGGTGCTTTGGAAAACTAGATATTTATAGACATGATGGGAAAGGTCTCAGTGATCAAATAAAGAAGACTTCATTTAAACAAAATTCAACACTTAGGATTTTTATGGTATTTAGTATGCTAGCGTTCAAGGTTAATTTCTAAAATGGCATTGTATGCTGTGGTTACCAACTGCATTTTATCAAGGCATATTTTATTTTTTAATATAAATGTATTTATTTTATTTTTGGCTGCGTTGGGTCTTCATTGCTTCACGCGAGCTTTCTCTAGGTGTGAGTTGTGGCGAGCGGGAGCTACTCTTCATTGCGTTGTGCAGGCTTCTCTTTGCGATGGCCTCTCATTGCGGAGCCCGGGCTCTAGGCGCGCGGGCTTCAGTAGTTGTGGCTCGTGGGCTCTAGGGTGCGGGCTCAGTAGTTGTGGCGCATGGTCTTAGTTGCTCCACGGGGATGTGGGATCTTCCCGGACCAGGTCTCAAACCTGTGTCCCCTGCATTGGCAGGCAGATTCTAAACCACTGCACCACCAGGGAAGCCCAAGGTGTATTTTAGTAAATCAGTATTTATTCACATCTAGTAACAAAGTTCTACAAAGGAAAATCTGGAAAATGCTGGACCAAGTTTTCTTCAATTTTTTAAATCCTGTGATTTTATTATATTGCCCTTATTTCCTGAAAAAGTCTATCTTGTACATAAACTTTTGTTATTTGAATCCTATTTTATTAGACTGGATAGAGTAGTGAATTTCTTCTCTTAAGAAAATTATTTTTGCCAAAAGTAAAATTATTTTATTCATTTTTTTCTGAGATCTAATAGGGAATTACAAGTAACTATTGAGAGCTGTTACGTGTTTTAAAAGTGTGAGTTTATTAGTAAAATCACACTGTAGACAGTTAAAATGACATATTAACATGGGAATTGTACTAAATATAAAGCTATGTAGACAGAATGGCTTCAGTAAGAATATAGTCAAAGGAATTTTAGGCTTAAAGCAATAGGTAAGTGGATATTGCATGAAGAAATCATAAAAGCAGTTTGTCTTTAGAGCAAGGGAATGTAGGTAACTATCATCAATGTCATTTCTATTTGTACAACCAAAAGAAATAATTTGTTACAAATTAAAGACATGATAGACTCATGATGAACTCTTCACTATCCCAAAAATGATTGTTCCGCTAGTTTTTAAACTTTAAAATTGAAGATCATTTGTTAGGTTCATGCACTATTTGTCAGCATTACTATAATTATAACAAAGTCAAGTTTGGGGTTGATAGTATCATAGCCATATGCAAGATCCTTTTCATATAAACATATCTATTCTCATATACCTATGGTGTTCAGAGGTAAGAGTGACATGTAATAAGTCATATATTAGATATAAGCAGATAACTTTCTTTTTTTTTCACACACACACACTGTATTTTATTTTTACAAGAGATAAACTGACACCAAGCATTGTAAATGGATGACCACAACAAAAGCAAAAATGATTGCAATTACCAAACACAAAACACACTCATACTATGTCATAATATTGACATTCAGTCCAGTAATCCTCCACTGTAGCAGCTCCTTTACTTTGCAGTGAAAATTGATTTATATATTTTTTGCCTCTGAGTCCTTGTGGGATTTTTTTTTATTATTATTCAGACAGAAAGTCACAAAAATTATAATCATCCTCATCAGTTCACTCAGTCCCATGTAATTAATTTTTTTTCATCTTGATCTTTTGTTAGCACTTTTATGAATTCATCAGTTTTCCATTAGAGTTCTGAAAATGCTTATTCATTCAGTTCAGCAGTATACTCAGTTACCAGAAACCTGTACTTGTCAGAGTCTTTTCCATGAATTCCTTGAAGATGAAACCCTTTTATAGGAACATTTTTACAAAAGCATCAAAGTACACCCAGAACTGTCTGTAAATGACAAAAGACTTAAAAATGACCATGGTTAAAGATTTGATGAAAGTTCATAATAATGCAATTGACAAGGAAATTTAGTTATTTCTGAGATATACATTTTAAAGTAATAACTAGAATTATGACTTATAACATTATACCAGAACATATAAGATTTTTAGAAATTTCATGTAATGTCTGAAACATTTATATTAACATATTTCCATACAAATAACCCAAAGAAAGTTTAGTATTAGTTGGTTTTTTTGTTTGTTTGTTTTTTGTTCTTTTATACTGCAGGTTCTTATTAGTCATCAATTTTATACACATCAGTATATACATGTCAATCGCAATCACCCAATTCAGCACACCACCATCCTCACCCCACCGCGGTTTTCCCCCCTTGCTGTCCATACGTTTGTTCTCTACATCTGTGTCTCAACTTCTGCCCTGCAAACCGGTTCATCTGTACCATTTTTCTAGGTTCCACATACATGCATTAATACACGATATTTGTTTTTCTCTTTCTGACTTACTTCTCTCTGTATGACAGTCCCTAGGTCCATCCACATCTCTACAAATGACTCAATTTCGTTCCTTTTTATGGCTGATTAATATTCCATTGTATATATGTACCACAACTTCTTTATCCATTCATCTGTCGATGGGCATTTAGGTTGCTTCCATGACCTGGGTATTGTAAATAGTGCTGCAATGAACATTGGGGTGCATGTGTCTTTTTGAATTATGGTTTTCTCTGGGTATATGCCCAGCAGTGGGATTGCTGGATCATATGGTAATTCTATTTTTATTTTTTTAAGGAACATCCATACTGTTCTCCATAGTGGCTGTATCAATTTACATTCCCACCAACAGTGCAAGAGGGTCCCCTTTTCTCCACAACCTCTCCAGCATTTGTTGTTTGTAGATTTTCTGATGATGCCCATTCTAACTGGTGTGAGGTGATACCTCATTGTAGTTTTGATTTGCATTTCTCTAATAATTAGTGATGTTGAGCAGCTTTTCATGTGCTTCTTGGCCATCTGTATGTCTTCTTTGGAGAAATGTCTATTTAGGTCTTCTACCCATTTTTGGATTGGGTTGTTTGTTTCTTTAATATTGAGCTGCATGAGCTGTTTATATATTTTGGAGATTAATCCTTTGTCCATTGATTCATTTGCAAATATTTTCTCCATTCTGAGGGTTGTCTTTTCGTCTTGTTTATGGTTTCCTTTGCTGTGCAAAAGCTTTGAAGTTTCATTAGGTCCCATTTGTTTATTTTTGTTTTTATTTCCATTACTCTAGGAGGTGGATCAAAAAAGATCTTGCTGTGATTTATGTCAAAGAGTGTTCTGCCTATGTTTTCCTCTAAGAGTTTTAGAATGTCCGGTCTTACATTGAGGTCTCTAATCCATTTTGAGTTTATTTTTGTGTATGGTGCTAGGGAGTGTTTTTGTTTTTTTGTTTTTTTTTTGGGGGGGGAGTGTTTTAATTTCATTCTTTTACATGTTAGCTGTCCAGTTTTCCCAGCACCACTTATTGAAGAGACTGTCTTTCTCCATTGTATATCTTTGCATCCTTCGTCATAGATTAGTTGACCATAGGTGCGTGGGTTTATCTCTGAGCTTTCTATCTTGTTCCATTGATCTATGTTTCTGTTTTTGTGCCAGTACCATATTGTCTTGATTACTGTAGCTTTGTAGTATAGTCTGAAGTCAGGGAGTCTGATTCCTCCAGCTCCGTTTTTTTCCTTCAAGACTGCTTTGGCTATTCGTGGTCTTTTGTGACTCCATACAAATTTTAAGATGATTTGTTCTAGTTCTGTAAAAAATGCCATTGGTAATTTGATAGGGATTGCATTGAATCCATAGATTGCTTTGGGTAGTATAGTCATTTTCACAGTATTGATTCTTCCAATCCAAGAACATGGTATATCTCTCCATCTGTTGGTATCATCTTTAATTTCTTTCATCAGTTTCTTATAGTTTTCTGCATACAGGTCTTTTGTCTCCCTAGGTAGGTTTATTCCTAGGTATTTTATTCTTTTTGTTGTTATGGTAAATGGGAGTGTTTTCATAATTTCTCTTTCAGATTTTTCATCATTAGTGTATAGGAATGCAAGAGATTTCTGTGCATTAATTTTGTATCCTTCAACTTTACCAAATTCATTGATTAGCTCTAGTAGTTTTCTGGTGGCATCCTTAGGATTCCCTATGTATAATATCATGTCATCTGCAAACAGTGACAGTTTTACTTCTTTTCCAATTTGTATTCTTTTTATTTCTTTTTTGTCTCTGATTTCTGTGGCTAGGACTTCCAAAACTATGTTGAATAATAGTGGTGAGAGTGGACATCCTTGTCTCGTTCCTGATCTTAGAGGAAATGCTTTCAGTTTTTCACCATTGAGAATGATGTTTGCTGTGGGTTTGTCATATATGGCCTTTATTATGCTGAGGTAGATTCCCTCTATGCCCACTTTCTGGAGAGTTTTTATCATAAGTGGGTGTTGAATTTTGTCAAAAGCTTTTTCTGCATCTATTGAGATGATCATATGGTTTTTCTCCTTCAGTTTGTCAATATGGTGTATCACATTGATTGATTTGCATATATTGAAGAATCCTTGCATCCCTGGGATAAATCCCACTTGATCTTGGTGTATGATCCTTTTAATGTGTTGCTGGATTCTGTTTGCTAGTATTTTGTTGAGGATTTTTGCGTCTATATTCATCAGTGATATTGGTCTATAATTTTCTTTTTTTGTAGTATCTTAGTCTGGTTTTGGTATCAGGATGATGGTGGCCTCATAGAATGAGTTTGGGAGTGTTCCTTCCTCTGCAATTTTTTGGAAGAGTTTGAGAAGGATGGGTGTTAGCTCTTCTCTAAATGGTTGATAGAATTCACCTGTGAAACCATCTGGTCCTGGACTTTTGTTTGTTGGAAGATTTTTAATCACAGTTTCAATTTCATTACTTGTGATTGGTCTGTTCATATTTTCTGTTTATTTCTGGTTCAGTCTTGGAAGGTTATACCTTTCTAAGAATTTGTCCATTTCTTCCAGGTTGTCCATTTTATTGGCAGAGAGTTGCTTGTAGTAGTCTCTTAGGATGCTTTGTATTTCTGCGGTGTCTGTTGTAACTTCTCCTTTTTCATTTCTAATTTTATTGATTTGAGTCCTCTCCCTCTTTTTCTTGATGAGTCTGGCTAATGGTTTATCAATTTTGTTTATCTTCTCAAAGAACCAGCTTTTAGTTTTATTGATCTTTGCTATTGTTTTCTTTGTTTCTATTTCATTTATTTCTGCTCTGGTCTTTATGATTTCTTTCCTTCTGCTAACTTTGGGTTTTGTTTGTTCTTCTTTCTCTAGTTCCTTTAGGTGTAAGGTTAGATTGTTTACTTGAGATTTTTCTTGTTTCTTGAGGTAGGCTTGTATAGCTATAAACTTCCCTCTTAGAACTGCTTTTGCTGCATCCCATAGGTTTTGGATTGTCATGTTTTCAGTGTCATTTGTCTCTAGGTACTTTTTGATTTCCTCTTTGATTTCTTCAGTGATCTCTTGGTTATTTAGTAACGTATTGTTTAACCTCCATGTGTTTGTGTTTTTTATGTTTTGTTCCCTGTAATTCATTTCTAATCGCATAGCATTGTGGTCAGAAAAGATGCTTGATATGATTTCAATTTTCTTAAATTTACTGAGGCTTGATTTGTGACCCAAGATGTGATCTATCCTGGAGAATGTTCCCTGCACACTTGAGAAGAAAGTGTAATCTGCTGTTTTTGGGTGGAATGTCCTATAAATATCAATTAAATCTATCTGGTCTGTTGTGTCATTTAAAGCTTCTGTTTCCTTATTTATTTTCATCTTGGATGATCTGTCCATTGGTGTAAGTGACGTGTTAAAGTCCCCCACTTTTACTGTGTTATTGTCGATTTCCTATTTTATAGCTGTTAGCAGTTGCCTTATGTATTGAGGTGCTCCTATGTTGGGTACATATATATTTATAATTGTTATATCTTCTTGGATTGATCCCTTGATCATTATGTAGTGTCTTTCCTTGTCTCTTGTAGTATTCTTTATTTTAAAGTCTATTTTATTTGATATGAGTATTGCTACTCCAGCTTTCTTTTGATTTCCATTTGCATGGAATATCTTTTTCCATCCCCTCACTTTCAGTCTGTATGTGTCCCTAGGTCTGAAGTGGGTCTCTTGTAGACAGCATATATATGGGTCTTGTTTTTGTATCCATTCAGCAAGCCTGTGTCTTTTGGTTGGAGCATTTAATCCATTCACGTTTAAGGTAATTATCGATATGTATGTTCCTGTGACCATTTTCTTAATTGTTTTGGGTTTGTTTTTGTAGGTCCTTTTCTTCTCTTGTGTTTCCCACTTAGAGAAGTTCCTTTAGCATTTGTTGTAGAGCTGATTTGGTGGTGCTGAATTCTCCTAGCTTTTGCTTGTCTGTAAAGCTTTTGATTTCTCCATCGAATCTGAATGAGATCCTTGCTGGGTAGAGTAGCCTTGATTGTAGGTTCTTCCCTTTCATCACTTTAAGTATATCATGCCACTCCCTTCTGGCTTGTAGAGTTTCTGCTGAGAAATCAGCTGTTAACCTTATGGGAGTTCCCTTGTATGTTATTTGTCATTTTTCCCTTGCTGCTTTCAATAATTTTTCTTTGTCTTTAATTTTTGCCAATTTGATTTCTATGTGTCTCGGCATGTTTCTCCTTGGCTTTATCCTGTATGGGACTCTCTGTGCTTCCTGGACTTGGGTGGCTATTTCCTTTCCCATGTTAGGGAAGTTTTCAACTATAATCTCTTCAAATATTTTCTCTGGTCCTTTCTCTCTCTCTTCTCCTTCTGGGACCCCTATAATGCAAACGTTGTTGCGTTTAATGTTGTCCCAGAGGTCTCTTAGGCTGTCTTCATTTCTTTTCATTCTTTTTTCTTTATTCTGTTCTGCAGCAGTGAATTCCACCATTCTGTCTTCCAGGTCACTTATCCGTTCTTCTGCCTCAGTTATTCTGCTATTGATTCCTTCTAGTGTAGTTTTCATTTCAGTTATTGTATTGTTCATCTCTGTTTCTTTGTTCTTTAATTCTTTTAGGTCTTTGTTAAACATTTCTTGCATCTTCTCGATCTTTGCCTCCATTCGTTTACCGAGGTCCTGGATCATCTTCACTATCATTATTCTGAATTCTTTTTCTGGAAGGTTGCCTATCTCCACTTCATTTAGTTGTTTTTCTGGGGTTTTATCTTGTTCCTTCATCTGGTACATAGCCCTCTGCCTTTTCATCTCATCTGTCTTTCTGTGAATGTGGTTTTTGTTCCACAGGCTGCAGGATTGTAGTTCTTCTTGCTTCTGCTCATAAGTTTCTAAATAGTTTAATTTACCTGAATATAAAGTATCAACTAGAATTTTCTTCCCATAGAATCCATATATAACTCAGAATAGGATTGCTTAAATTAATTTCAATTTATAAAAAAAGTATTTACAAAATGCCAAGATTGTCTTGGTACTATAAGTAAATTCAGTATATAACACTATTGTTATAAATGAGAAATTAGATATAAAACATTGTATAATGTGGCAATTATAATTAATATCAATTTTATTAAGAACATAGAAAATATTAAAAACATGCCCATAAATGTTTATTATCTATGTCAAGAAGTCCAAGCTGGACAAATTCTGTTTGCTTGGAGATGATGTTTTGTAATTATTTTATGGCCCTGGCAACAGTGGTTACTCATCCATTCAATAAAAAGTTGTTGAAAACCTACTGCCAAATGCAGATCTGAATGCCACCCTCATAGTATGAGAAAACACGTAGTTGAGCAATTTCAGTCCAGTGTGATGAGGGCTGTATTAGAGGTTAGCAGGAATGCTGTGTGAGTATGAGGAAGGAGGACCTCATGTGTGGAGTAGACAAGGCTTTGCTGAAGAGAGAGTGCCATCTCCAGTCCTGACATTTGTGTTTATGTGCATTTGTGAATTCAGGTGGTCATTATGACTGGATTCCTTCTCTGTAATGACAGGCATAGTTTCTTTATGTGGTAGATTTGTGAACTACAAGTTATTTGCAATTATGTATTATTAGGAAATAATTGTCTATTGAAAAGATTTATAAGATTAAAACATATTTTAAAAAATGTCACCAAAGTATGCCATTATATGAGCAATATACTTAATTTCTGCATTAACCACATTTATTGGTGTTTGGAATATTTCATTTTCAATCTATGCTTGCTCTCTGTAATATAATACACCTGGATTCTTTCTCATAGGAAGGTGATTTAATAGTTCATACTAACTAGAGATGTGATTATGAGTAGAAGTATTTTTTTGTGAATTAAGTCCGTGAGCATCTTCATAATTCCTAACATGAAACTTTTTGTTAAGGATTTTTATACACTGCCTAATATATCACCATGTCAGATCCATGTGTATTTTTTTATTAGAAGAACAAAAACAACAACAAAATGATCTAATCATATGGAAAGACTGAGTCAGTTTTGCAAACGTTTTATAAAAATCATCAGGACAGAAATATATCTGGCTCCATAAATACTGAATTTGTCTTCATACATTCTTGTGAATTACACCTTGATTCTACAATATGCCCACCCTGTCTTCTGCTCCCCAATTAAATTACCATAAAAGAATCTGAACATTTGACTGCAATTAATAGCTTTAGAATTTTTATATGTCATTGACTTTTTCCACAGTGTGATCAGAAAGATGCAAGGTTTATTCCTCTCCATCAGAATTATTCTTATTTCCATGCCTTAGGCTATGCCTATTCACCTTGAATTCCCTCCCACCCTTCCTTCTACCCACCACTCCACTGCCTTCCTGACTGACTACCTCAATTGGCTTGTCTTATGTAGTCTTCTCTGTCTGTTCCATGATAGTACTTAGTCTCCATCATACACCTGACATATAGCATGGCCTCTTTTTAAAAGGCTCTTTCCTTTGTACTTTTTTTTTTATGGTGACTTCATAAGTCTTACTCACATTAAAATGTTTTAAGTTTCAGGAAGTGGGGATATTTTATGTTTCTTTTTATCTAACTCATGACCAGTCATCTTTCTCTATCTTATATTCATTGATTTGTTGTGTGAACGGAAAGATTTTAAAATTCTTATTTTATCTTTCCTAATTTTATATTTATCACATTCCATACAGTTTTCATGTGAACACTATTTTGATTATCACCTTTTTTTTTTCTATTTGCTTAGATAGAAAAGTTTATGAACAATTAAATGCTCATAATTTAAGTGATAATGAAAGGTAAATGTTAAGTAGTGATCTGGATTTTAAGAATCTCTTCAGAAATTGAACATTTGTATCTTTAGAGCTTAATCTTGGCTTCAATTGTTGTTGGATTTTTGATAAATTTGGTGTCCAGCTGCCCACCACCAAGCTTGGCTTCCTGAGATAAGTTCCAGCCAAATGTGTTAATTTGGTCTTGTCCATTTTAGGCACCTAACCTATGAGCCATCTGCCACCCTGGGTATAAGTACTGAGAAGAAGATTATTTCACAGCACAACATGACAAAAGGCGAATATCGCTTAGGGATTATTTGGGCAAAAAAATGTTAATTTAATAAAGTTAAAAATATTTTTTGAAAGAAAATACTCTGTGACCCTGCTGCAAAAGTCAAACATGAAGTTATTGTTTGTCGTATACAGTTTTTTTCAGAAAATTAGCTGTTTATTCTAAAAGCTAGTTTGGAGTTTTCATTATAACCTGACTTTTATTAAATCTAAGATAAAATGAAATCACTTTCATAAAAAAGTACTTAGGACACCAAAGAGATTATGTTTATTTGGGCTATGTCTGTTTATGTTTATCATATTAAAAATTAAAATTGATACATTTAAAAATATTATCATGAATTCACTTATAAATAAAAGCCAAACCCACTACATATTAATACTGTATAAAAGCATATTATTATAATGTTATATATATACATATATATTGTTTTAATGAGATGAGTGGCTCTCTCTTACACTTTTAATGCTTTTAATAACTCTTTAACATCTGCCTTAGTAGAAGACAGCTGGATTCTCATTTTGATTCTGCATTTAGTCTGTAACAATATTATATTTGGTTGAATATAGAAAGAAAATCTTGCCTTATCAAATATAAAGTTGAAAAAGAATGAGTACATTAATAGTGTTTTCAGAAAATTTTGATATTCTTTTATATTCCATCAAAACTCAACAAGTGGTATTTTTGAAATGATTGATTACAATGTGAAATCTCAAACCATATCAAGGAACTTTTTCAACTCTATTCCATAAAAATTCATTGGTTTATCCTGCACTTTGAATACATCTTTACCCATGCTTGAATTTGTAAGGTCATGTATTGGTCAGTTAGAAAATATTGGTTCACTGAGTTATGCACTTATTCCACAATTACATTAGAAAATATCAGAAAAAGAATTATATTTGTGACTATTGCCACTAATATCATCTGAACAATACTATATGAACTAGAAAGCTCTCAAGATTATGGTGGCAGAATCAAGATGTCAGAAATTTTAATTTTTGCTGGTTTTCATCTTTATAACAAAAACTGTTGTAAAAGACAGTGCTTTATCTCCAACCAAATGACTGCCAAAAACCTAACTCTGTATAACCATGATTTGTCCATCACTGATTCCTTTAAGTAAAAATGATGCTTTGTGAAAAATGTGACTAATTCAGCTTGATTCTCAAACAATCACCCAAGTACATTTTTTTGAGACAATCATTGTAATTTGAAATTCAACAAAAGTATAATACTTTATGCATACCTCCCATTTCATCTTCTAGAATATTAAAAATGTTTACTTAAGGTTTTAGTATTCTTTTCAACCCAGTGGACATACCATGCCTCTGAGTTGATTATTGCTAAAATTTCAGGGGTTTTACCCACTATTGCTTTTGCAAGATATTTGCAAATGTCAACATAGTGAAAAAGGCAAACAATGTCTCATTATTATTATGAAACTACTTTTTACTGATGGAATAAGTGAGACTTGGGGACTCCCAGGGGTCTGTAGACCACAGTTTGAGAACTGCTGCACTAAAGAATAAAAATTAAACTTTTCTGTTACTGTTGGAATGTCTTCCAGAGTCTAGTTCATTCCTTCATCACCTAAACTTTATTATATAAAAGTGAATTATGGGCCTAAAAGATCAAATGCAATTCAGTGAGTATTATACTTCCGTGGTTTGATTAGTACAAGGAAATGTGCTAACATAATAATTGTTATTTTTATATTTATAGCTACCATTTACTGAGTACACAGTATGTGTCTGACACATAGATCTTGGTATTATAAAGTACATTGATTCCTTACAATAATCTATCAAGTCAGTACTACCATTGTCCTTCTTTTATAGATAAGGAAACTGAGACAAAAGATTAAGACTTTGCCTTTAACTTCAATCTGTACTTTCAATATTTACTTAGAAAAGTGATAGGAAAAAAAGGAGTCAAATAAGAAGAAAAAGATTCCTAAATCTCTGTTGGTATTGAAGAGGTATATCTCTTCAAACTAGCCAGAAAATAAAAATGCCCAGTTACTCTGGAATAAGTGCATCTTTTTTTTTTTCCCATTTGATTTTACATCTTCACAAAATAAATGGAAAGGTAAAGTTTTCAAAAACTTTAGAAATGACTGTATCAATAACTGTGTTGTGGAGGAAGAGGTGACAAGCACTTAACTGGTTTTTGTTTTGTTTTGTTTTGTTTTAGTTTGTTTTTGCTAATGGATATTTTTAACTGGTGAATCACCCATTGTTTTTAAAATTCTGGCAATATACTTTATCAAAGTAAGGCAGAACTTGACTGCTTAATTTTGTGTCTTGTAATCATACATATCAAATTATTTTCTAGTGGCATTGAATATAAAATAGCTAGCACTTAGTTAGAACATATAAACATTTAAAATAGCATAACTAAAGAAATACTTTAAATCATTCCATAATTGACAAAGGAAAATAATGATACATTTCTCTTTGAAACTAGGTTGCCTCAGGAGACTGGTATAGACTGTAATGAAAAAATGTTTTCTCATTACTTAATTAAGCCATGTTTTTATAGGTGATTCTCTTTAACTAATTATAATCTACTTTATTGTAATATCCCTATCATTGAAAAGATACCAATTCTTATCTTTCTAGAAGAGCCTTATTAGGAATTCTGTTCTAGATATTCAAGTCCTTCTACATAAAACTTACATAGGAAGAAAGAAATACCTGCAGATTTCTGTGGAGAGCTGAAAATATGTAACTCTAGTTCATTATTTGAGTGAATAAATTTAATGTAAAATAAAACAAAATTCCATTTCTATTCAGAGAGTTAATAACAAAATCTTATCACAATGTAACAGAAATATGTTGACATAAAACTAAAGGTAGGGTCTTCCCTGGTGGCGCAGTGGTTAAGAATCCGCCTGCCAATGCAGGGAACGATGGTTTGAGCCCTGGTCTGGGAAGATCCCACATGCCTCAGAGCAGCTAAGCTCGTGCGCCACAACTACTGAGCCTGTGCTGTAGAGCCCGCGAGCCACAACTACTGAGCCCGCGCGCCTAGAGCCCGTGCTCTGCAACAAGAGAAGCCACCGCAATGAGAAGCGGTGGAAGAGTAGCCCCCGCAACTAAAGAAAGCCTGCGCGCAGCAATGGAGACACAAGGCAGCCAAAAATAAACAAAACAAAACAAAAAACCCTAAAGGTATACTTGTTCTGGCTTATCTGTATTTTTACATCTAAAATTACATGAACTAATATTTGACATTTATATCAGTATTTCATAGTTTGCCAAGTTCTCTGTGTATATAATTATCTCCATTCCATTCTATTACTGCTAAATGTACTACATTCTTTAGTGTATAATATATTCCCAGGTGACAGGATCTCTAATTTACAGATGAAAAACAGTAGAGATATAAACGTTTTCCCAGATCATGTAAAATTAGTCTTACAGTCAAATGGAATTATGTCCAGTTCCTTATAGTTCTCTTTTTTGACTGTATTGAATCTCCATTTATTCAACAGTATCAATAAAATTACTGAAAAGTATTTTTATAAGGGGGATTGTTCAATTTGCTCCCTTAAGTATATTAAATCATTAGGATAAATATTTTTCTGAAATATATGCATATGTAAATTATTGGTTAAAAAGTTATTAGCTATGTTTTCCAATAAATTAAGTGTTTTTTTTAATCCAAGAGATTTAATTGACAGTCATTCAATAAATATTTTTTAAGAGATGCCCATAGACAGACACTGAGCAGGACAGCATATCAAATCCATTATATATCAACATTTTCTCAACAATCAACTTACCCAAAGTATAAAATTAATATTTTGTTGAACTTGGACTCCAAATATTTGGAAAATATTGTTAAAGTGCTATACAGAGTATATCAGTTTAATATAAATGGATTCTTAGTAAGCATAGTTTACCAATAATTTGGTTTTATGAAAATGTGTTTACTGTTTCTGATTGTTTTATCCACAAAAGCTCTTCTAAATCTTAAATCACCAGCTTATCTGTTTTCAATTTTTTCTGTCTCAAAAAATGACTTCAATTTTTGTTTTAATTAGAAGATCAAAGACCTCCCTGTGAGAGCACATACAATACCCTCAGCCTCTTTACTATATGTTCTATCTCTGTCCTAGCCCCCACTTTTTTTGAATGATCTCATTCCAAATAGTTCATAGGCACAGTATACGTCCATTTTTACACCTATCCAATTCGTATCTCCTTAAGTACTTTGAAATGGCTGAGGGCATCATACATAATCAGGAAAAAGGACTAATAAGGTACGTCTTTTTGAGATCTTGAAGCAATTAAAAGGCAGACAAACTCAGAACCATTTTTTTTAAGTTCTTTGCACTGACAACAAAATAAAGATGTCACTTTAAAACACCAGCTATAGTATTATGCCCTTGTGAATGAAAATGAAAATGAGATATAATGTCATAAAATGTAACATGAATGATTCTCCTCTTCTTTTTTAATGATGGTCTCAACTGTGAGGATTCAGCCTCTTTGGTCTCTAACTCATTGCTCATACCCGTTTACTAAAAAAAAAAATCAACTTGTAGAGTGAGAACAAAATAAAATGTTAAGGTTAGTTCATTGGAAGACATGGTCATTAAATAAGGTCAAGATTGTAAATGTAGAAAGATAGCAAGTCGTATAAATAGCAGCATCAGATTATGAGGCACTTTAACACCCCATACAAAATTAGTATCACGGGGTACATGTGTGCAATGAAGTTTAGGACACTGCTATTTCTTGAATAGTCAGTGTTCCTATTGGTTCAAATAGAAACCAACATTTCATAAATGTTGAAATTATTTGTGTTTTCTTCTTACATTATGCCACATTTTTCAGAAATAGGTTTGTGCCAAAACTCAAGTATAATCATCTGGTAACAATGTGTATTTGATGTTTTTAAAAATAGCATTTCCCATACACACTCACAAAATTGCCTGACCTTCCTCCTCCACAGAATTAATCATGCCATCTGTGCTCACATTGTATTTAATCATACTTCTGGTCTAACATTTCTCACATCACATTGCATTAGAGTTAGCTGTATATCTCTTTGTTTTTCCCATTAAACCATGTGCCCATGAGAATAGAGATATCTCATTTGTCTCTGTATCTCCACCAGCTCTGGCATCATGTCTAGCACATAGTAGACATTCAGTAGGATAGTATTTGCATTTTTTTTGAAAAGCAATCCAGTAAATGAATGGAACTATTTTTTTTTAATTAACAAAAGTCACCTGTTGCATATCACTCCTGAGGGTGAAACTTTGTTTAAAAAAAAAACAAAGGATTGTAAGTGTAAAGGAGATTAGAAGATTAACAAAATTCAAGTTCTGATATCAGTTTAATAGAAATATAACTAGGCTTGAACGTGCACTTCTAATATTTGTCCAGTGTTATCTTCAAGGCAACCTTTAAGTAGATGAAGGTCAGAGAGTCAGTCACTCACGCTTCTGGCTCTTAGAGTCTTGCTGTGTCAACCCAATCGGGTTTTCTGATACCTGTAAATTCAAGTAGGTAGTAACTTAGAGCGAGGAGACCTTCCAATATCAATATGTGGGTTGGGTGAGAATGAAGAAGACATGGAAAATTAGAAGTACCTGGTCACTGCAAATTGAGCCTCAGTATTTTAACTCAAAATCACTTTCAAATTACATATTAGCAGTGAAATTTTGTGACCTTTTTTTCCTAAAGAAAATTATTTACGTTTGTTGTCTTTCCAATTCTGACCCTGTGTCAGAAAAATTCTGCATTTGCAATATAATAAAGTAATTCATACTTCAAGCACTTAGCTTTGACCGTCATCAATACAGTTTCATATTTGCTTATTGTTTTATATTGTATTCTACAAGGGCATATAATTTTATTTTTAAACATTGTTATATGTCCCTGCAGTTCTGACAACTTGATTTAAATCTGCCATGACAAGTTGTAAAAGGGAGACTGAAAATATTTTTAGTGTTTCTCATAAATCAGAATTGATGGCTATAACCTAGTAACATCTTTAATTCCATAACATTTTATTCTCATTTTGAAAGTAAATGTAAGACTCTTAATTGTTATATATAATAGCTTTGGAGTAGAAGTGAGAATCAGTGTGTATGTATATGTACATCATATAGCTCATTTACACTACTTTGATTATTTTTACACAGATTTTTTTTTTTTTTGTCTTTTTAACACAAACTGGAACAATACTGGAAAGAAGTCAGCATGTAATTAGTCTGGATATATGAAAAACAGATTGTACTGTTTCACATGCTGTGAACTGTGAGCGAGCCACAGTGCTGTAAAAGATAGCAAGAATCAACAGTTTTTTCCCCTTAAAATCTCAACATTCTTAACTTTTCACACATCACTGCTTAGGGAACTGAAAAACGCAAAGGTTCTACTGATATGATGACTATTGACTGAAATGACTGTATTGGTTAGCATTTACTGGCTTAGGGTTTATCTCTCTAAAGATTCTTTTATTCTTAAAATCAATTTTGATATTTGGAGCTTGCATGCTGAAGATGAAAAAAAGAAAATGGTGAGGAAGGAGGAAATGATGAAATTTTTTCTTATTAAATGGAGAGTTTAGAAAATCTAAAGACCTTTACAAGGAACCTACTGAATGATCTTTGTGATTATAGTCGAGAAAAACATTTTGCAGTCATTTACATAATTCAAGTTGTCATAAAGTCATCACCGTATAACTTTGTTATATGCAGTTTTAGCCTTCTAGCATTTTTATTCTTATCCTGACATTTTACTATGTGGCTCTTTGGTAAAATTAAGCCAGTCATATTAAGGTTGGGGGATTTGGTGATCATGACCATTCCAATTTTAATTTCTCATACTTTTCTATTAAAATTAGGTGTTTCATTAAGGTGAATTTACTCAACTTTTAAGCATAAAATAGCTGCTTAGAAAATATACACTGCATTTAACTGATTTTTAGACACTCCCCCCACCCTTCCCACATTTTAACATCTTTAAAATAATGATATGTCATAAGAGCCATGAATCTTACACTTGTGGTCAGTCAAGCAGTAGTCCTTGCATGTGCATGTACAAACTTCATCCAAGCATCCTTATTTTTGTCACTTCTTTCGAGTTATGTGCATTGTTAAAAGTACAAGGGTGAAGTTTAGTTACCATTTAAAATGTTTTCAAATATTGCACTAGTGATGTTAAAGTAAATTTATGAGTATTCTGTTCCCAGAAGACATGAAAAAAGAACAAAAAGGTATAAATTTGATATTAGTGGAACAAATATTCAATATTGGAGGAATTAATATACTTTCAAAGCTATAAGCAAGAACTTTATAAGATCTAACAAAGGAAGATACAATTAATTGAAGATGTGTTGTTGTTACTGAAATATTTGTAATATAATTGTATGACATTTCCACACAAATTAATGAAGGCAGTAGACATTGGCAGATCCTTTGGACTAAATGAAAAATATTCACAGTTTATAGAGCTGATATTAACCATTCGTATATCAAGTATAACTATTGTTAAGTCATTTTATAATAGCACATAGGGAGAATTTTCATCACTGGTAGTGCATAAAGGCAGGGTCCATGTTACAATTACAGGAAACTAAGAATTACTGGAATATGTAAATGCTAAAATAAAATACACTCTATCTAAACTAATTCTTTATTGAAAAATTAAGTTGAAAGATTATAACTCAAAATAATAATCTATCTTACATTATTGTCAAAATCCTCAGTTGCCTTAAATTCCAAATATTTGGGGTGCTTTTTAATTTCGTATATATTGCATTCCTATTTAAGTATAAGGTAACAATGTCATTCATCACCTCTTCTACATTTGCTGGCCAGCAATTTCTCCAAATTTATCAAATTGTTTTCTAAGCTGGTATGATCTATTTAAACTTTTCTAATTGTTCTTCTAGTCAAAGACAGCATAAAGTAGAAAAAGATAAAAGAAAATGATAAACCAGAAAACAATATTTTTAAGAAAAACCATATTTAGTATTCACTTCTATATCAGGAGTAGATTTGGCTACAAGTGATAGAAGACATTAAATGACAGTTGTTAAAACAAGATAGAAACTGATTTCTGTCACATACTAATTTTCAGAGGTAGGTGGTTCAGGGCTAGTGTGGTGTTCCTGACTGTCACAGAACCAGGCTCCTTCCATGTTGTTGTTAGGGTTTACATCTTCTTTATCCCCAAAGTGACCTCATGGCTTACGGTCTCTCCAGTGCCAATATCACAGTATCATTCCAACCACCGGAAAAGAGGACAGGAAAGGAGAAAGCCATGCATTCTCCCATTTTGCCAAATTGTGCTTTCCCTTTCCTCCACCTCCAATGCTTAGGCCAGAACTTAGTCATATGTGTGCCCCTGCCTGTGCAGAAGGCTGAGAAATGTGATCTTTATTATGGGCAGCCAACTAAAAAGTAGAGGTGCTTTTTCAGCTCAAGAAGGAGAGAACTGGTTGGGAAAGCCTCTGGCTCATCTTCCCGCCAATCATAGGAGATCTTTTGGCAACCAAGAGAGCAATGAAACATTATGGTTTCCATCAAGAGCAGAATTTTTGTCTTATTTTGCTTAAAATGTTTGAGATAAATATAATATTAATTTACCATCAGGGCTTACATTATTCCTTAAGTGTCTTAATGCTCATTTCATTTAATAAATATTTATTCATTATTAATTCTGTGCTTGGTACTTAAGTTACCACTTTTTTGAACAGTTCCAGGATTACCATTCAAATTGAATATCACATGAATGGTCCTCACGGAGCTGTGCAATACAGTGGTCCTGACACTTTAAAACAAAAATTGCAAATCTAAATACTGAACTGAATTTTAACTAGTTTCATCAAAATCTGCTTTTGATGTGAACCATCTAAATTGACCCTTAATCTGTAACAATGGAAAAGTCTTATTTTGCTTTTAGATCATAAACTCTTACCAAATATAGAAGTGTCTTTTTCCACTGTGAAGCAAAACATTTTAATTTACTCCTTTGCTGTGGTCTTATATTAGATCTATAAGTTGGGAATCTAAATGCTTTTCCTTGTTGGAATATCATGTAGAAGATGATTTTTCTTATAGATGAAAGTAGAAAAATTTCAGCATTTAGAAGCTTATGTTGCCAAGTGTTGGGCTGTGGGCTGACACTGTGCTAGTGAATTAAGTGGCAGATTTATAACTATATATTGTTAACCAGTATATGAATAATTGCTTTTAAAAAGCTCATTTTAAAATATATAATCTTCAGTCTACAAGAATCTACTTCTTTTGTCAAAGAGATGGCTGAGTTAAGTGATTGATTAAAATAGTTATTATTGTAAAGTTCAATATGTAAAATATACTGTTTTGAAGCCTAAAAGTAAAATGGTGAAAGTAGAACTTCTGTTGATTAAGGTTTTATTTTCAACCATGCCACTTTGCAAAATAAGACTGAATAAATTAAGGTGTTTTATGCAATCTTCTGCTTTTGTTTTTTTAATACTAAAAAATAAGATTTTCTAATCTTTGGCTAGTATTTTTAGTACTATAATGACTAAAATTAATTTGAGCACTTATTTCCTTTTACCTTGCCACCATGTTTTGAGAGAAGGAGCAATAAAACATTGACTGTTGGTAGAACATAAAAGACCTGTATTATATAGCTTTTTGCACTTTCCTCAATTTCTGTGACCCAGATAATATCATTAAAATATTCAGATAATTTTAACTACATAGTCTAAGAAATGTCTTGTAATATTCTACTGAGATGGAAGTTTGATGCTATATTCTCTAATTAATTATCCCAAATTACACATTAAGTTGTCTCAAATCTACTTGCCACTGTTACATGGAACACAGGCAAAGGAGAAAAAGTTATTAAATTTTTAATTTTAATCTCAATTATTAAAATGACTTCTTGTGAGACTGTCTTATTATCTCAATTTGCTAGAAATCCTTTTATTATAGTTAAATGTATGTCATTTTCTCTCCTTCAGTGATTATTTTGCAAGTACAAAATTGTATTTTCCCTGTAATTTTCACATAGGTGCATATTGTAGTTAGTATTTCAGCATGTATTAAGGCAAAAATAAATAAATGTGAAAATAAAGTTCAAACTTGAAACAAATAGAGCATTATTAAGAATTTCCTGTGGTACTCTTAACCCCTTCCCCAAATGCTTCCTTCACTGGCATGACACAAATTTTTTAGATTGTATATTGCTCCTAGTAATACCTGGCTTAACTCATTTGGAGGGAGGAGAAGGCAGGGAGTGGGTGAACCTGAGGGAGGAAGAAGACACTAATTTCCTGAAAGCTGATACTGGAAATACCTTTGGGTTATGTCTGCATAACTGCTCTCGGTTTTCCTCCAACTTGAATTGCCACCATCACAACAACAATAAGAAAAATTGCCCTTGGTTTTGATTTTTAGGACACAGTGCATACCACCTTATAATTATTGCCCACATAAGATATGCATTGTTTCTCAATCTGTAGATGAAAGACTTCAGTCATTCCTAATTCTCTTTGTATTTCTAGGAATTTCACATTGGATATGATCCCTGAATATCATGATACAGTGTGAAAAAGCCTTGTCCCACCAAAAAAACAAAAAGAAGTACACTGACTATATCTTGTAGGGCTTCTCAGAAATACACAATCAAATATTTGGATTTCTTTTCATGTTTTTATAAAAATACCTCATTTTTATCTCCAAGATTTAAATCTTGCTTTTTTTTGGTCAGGTTGCTAGTTTTAAAATTAACATATTTCATTGTATAACAAAAAAAATCGAAGTTATTACATCTTAGAAGAATAATTTTAATTAAAATTAACATAGATGTTTAAAAGAATTTATGCTTGGCAACTATAAATGTAGAAGCAGTTTGGATCTACCACCCCCTAGGAAAATAATTTATCTGAACTGTGTACTGGAAATTAGGAATGGGTCACTAGAGTTACAGTGGTAAAATTTTCAATTATTAGGAAATATTGAGTAAACACCAGGAGCAGTTACTCTTCACCCTCAAAGCAATGTACTCACTTTTCTAAAGTTCTTTGGTGGTGTTTCTTTAATTATGTCATGATCATGAGCCTCCTTCAATTAGGCCATTAGCCTATTGCAGTGGGTAAGTGTGGGTATTGAATAAAGTGCTATGTGACTATCCTTGATATATCTCTGTGTCTCATTGTCATGATGGGACTGTGATATGATTGATGGAAAGATGCCAACAGATATGTGTATGAGAGAGGAGTCCTTTTAATTTTCAAGATACAATGTACTGTGCGTGCATAGTGTGCCTATGGAAATCACGCCATATAGCAGATCATGTAGCAAGCATTTTCCTTATTTGGGACCCATCTGCCTGGCCTTCCAAGACATGGGAAGGAGCTGGGGCCAATGACAACATCTGTAAAACATGAAGATCAAATTAGAAACTTTGAGAACCTCTTTTTTGACATTCGTATGACGTGTAGTCACAATACCAGGATCTTCAGAAAAACAGGGAGAAACGAGAAATTCAAAAATTCCCTGTGTGAAAGACACAGTGAGCTTCCCCAGATCCTGACCAGATCTTCATGTTTGTTGGAAGCTTTCATGATACCAGAACCCTCCTGTGTGCAGAAGAAAACAGTCTTTACTGTGAGGTTGTGGAGATTCATGGTTAATTTCCCTGTTTACTATCCCCTTGGAAAGCCAAATGTATAAGCCTGCTTGCAGACTAGTTCAAAGTCGTATAATTGATTTTCATGTTTTCGAGAGAACCAGCTTGGGAATCTTGGCCACTTCCCAGAACATGTTTGCTCTGTACTTTGACTCTAACAGGAATTACTTCCTGATAAAAATTTCCTTATTTTTGAGTCTCAAACTTAGATGTCACATAAGATATTTATTTGTAACAGCATGCTACCACAAAGAATAAAAACTTCTCATTTGTTTCATCCTGTGGTTTAGTACTTTATACAAAATAAACGTATGAAAATATTAGCTCTCTTCCCTTTATCATTCTGATTTATGTATATATAAAGGAGAGCAAGACATTGTGGCCCTGTAACATTTATCTTCTTCTAGTAAAGAAATAGGCCCCTGTTTTCATACATACAGGAAAGTTGTGAGAGAGATAAACATTTGGACAAATATCAATGCCATTTATTGTGTTCAAATACTTTCTTCTGTAAGTTCAAGTGATGGATTGAATATCCTGGTGATTTTAATGGACTTTCCAGTCTTATACTCTTTTCAAATTTTCATAGTAATATTAAAATATTTACTTTATGTATTATTTTCTTTATGTTGCTGCTCACTGAATTAAAGTAATGAAATAATACCTTTGACCAATATCATCAGTACATTTTATATCATCCCTAGATTTTGTATTCCCTAAGAAGGACTTTATATTATGATGGTAAACCCTTGGAGTTGATGTATAGAGCTTAGTCCCAAAGAGTTAAAATGGTATATTGTAGATATGTTTTCAGGGTTATAATTTGACATGAGATACATCTATAGGTAATTAAAAATGAACTGTTTTAACAAAATATAAGTTCCTATAATAAAGAATACCATATAATCTAGTAATAAAGGAATATATTACATGAAAAAATCATGTCCCTGATACTAAGTTAGAAAGATAATTAAATGACATCTCTGGCCTTAAAATATATTTTTACTTTTTAAGGATTCTGTGTGTGCAATTCTTTGGTGCCAATAATCTCAGCAATATGAGTGTTTAGAAGGAGTGACAGGGTAATGTAGTTCCTAGATTTTCCATTTTGAGTCACAAAGATACCAACATTAAAGTGATATTAAGGAGTGTGTGCCTGTTTGACTGATATTTTCTATTACATTATGTTTGGATTGATTATCAGATTTTTTTATGTACTGGAACTTTCTTGATTATTCTGTATGAAATTATTACAAAGGTAGACAAAATGCCTTCTGTTTTTTAATTATAAAGCATCCTAATACTAGTGTTACCTTGGTGACACAGACAAAACAAAAACTATACATATTCAATTACTGAAAAATCAGACAAAAATGAAAGTTCTGTTGTCTGATGGAGGTATTCGCTCCTTTTATTTTAGGCACAGAAAGGTTAAGTGTATACTTAGTGAGTGGTTCCATCACATACTAATTCTATTACTTTAGAAAAAGTATTTGTCTCCTTCTTCATAGAGTTTAAAAACCATAGACTAGAAATTAATGTTCTTTTACTTAAAAAATGTGTTAAGTATTACTGATGTACTGAAAAGAAACAATAAACAAGAGAGACATAATCAAGTCATCAATAACGTTATACATAGAAAAAAACTAAAAATCAGGAATTTAAACCAAGGGGAAACTATCCTACCATCCAATGCTAGAATCCCCAGGCATTTATAAAAAATATGGATGTGATAAACCCTATAATTCATAAGCTATAACCTGGTGAGTCAAAGTAATAGCTAAAAAAAAACCCCACCATTCTAATTTGGCATTACCTAATTTGATTTAATAGTGGTAATATGTAGAATATTTGAAACTTAATTAGTATTTTAGTTGCATAAGTGAAATATTATTCTTACTGAATCATTGCTAAGAATATGTCTCATAAAGACATATGCATATGCCCTCCTAGACTGTAATTTACATTTTTAACATTTATAATTTGCAATTAGCACTATCATTTGCCTTTTATTTAGGAAAGTATACTGAATCAGTACTCTTAAAATTTTAAGAAAAAAATCCATATTTTCTAATGTTCTTCATAGAGTATATTATACTGTGATGCATTTTACTATCTGCCAAAACTGTTCTCTTTTACAGCAGAAGAAAAATTGTTCTTTATCTCTGAGCAGTGCCTTTTTACCATAGCTGGTGGGATTCAATACCACTGATTCTTTTTACAATCTTGGTTTAGAAAATTAAAGAAACTCAAGTAGCACCGCTGCAATCCATTCATGGCTAATACATCTTGTCTCGCATGACTGAGGACAAGTGCCCTCCAGATTAAATTTTGCTGCTCAGCACCCTGCATTTTCATAAAATATAGTCCTTACATAGCTCCGTGAATATCCTAAGCATGTGGTTTAATTTAAACCAACATGCTTGAGTCACCCATTTAAATAAAATATTTGTAATGTTCCAAAACTATTTTATAAATGAATCTTCTTAAAATAAAATAAGCAAACACTATAATTTCAAATGAGGTAAAACAATAACTATATTCAGTGATAAACAGAAAGATCTCCAGGGAGGATTACCTGAGTTACTTAAGGGACTAGGCATTTGTTTCTGAATATTGATTTGTGGAAGAGGAAAGTGGCGCTGCCAGCTGGTGCTGCAAGTCATTTTAAGTGCTGGACCGACCCACTCTGCTTCCCTATGCCCCACGGCCAAAGCAGTGGAGATATAGTTGAGATGAATGGCCTAGCAAAAAGTTATCCTTTCCTGCAGTGCTCTATTTAGGCTACATGCTGCCCCATTTTCAATCATAGTTTAAAGGTGGTCTTTGATATGTACTTTGATAAAATGTATTCATAAAATGATAATATGTGTGTGAGTTCGGTAAGGATAAATAAGAGAAAACGGGATTCAAGAATGTGTAAAAACTTATTGTGATGTACACATATGCCAAATGGATGGTTTTTGCTATAAGAAATGTATGTCCTGAAGTCTAAGCATGCATGTTAGATTTTATGTGCTTATTCAAACAAACCAATTGAAATAAGCTTTGATGCTACAAGTTTCTCTTCTGTGTGTGTGTATGTGTGTGTGTGTGCTTCTGGTTTTATGTTAACATAATCAATCAGATAATGCCTCATAATCGTAAAAATTAACTTCACTTTAGAAATTATTCACGGAACTTTTGACCACATAGAAACAATGACAGGATCAAAATGAACCTAACATTTTAAAGAGAAAGGATCAGTTCACACTCTTATCATCATATGTGTACACATTTACCAATGTTCTGTAAATCAGTTGGAGGGACAGATTATTATTATTAGGAGAATGTTAGTAGAATATTATGGATATAGGGCCCTGTGTGTATGTTGGAAGTTTTAGGAAATTGATAAATGATCAATTCACTAAAACAGATCAAATGATCTGTTTGTATAGGGATTGATAGTTACGGAGTGCGGCAAGGGGGGGCCACTCTTCATCGCGGTGCGCGGGCCTTTCACTGTCGCGGCCTCTCTTGTTGTGGGGCACAGGCTCCAGACGCGCAGGCTCAGTAGTTGTGGCTCACGGGCCTAGTTGCTCCGCGGCATGTGGCATCTTCCCAGACCAGGGCTCAAACCCGTGTCCCCTGCATTGGCAGGCAGATTCTCAACCACTGCGCCACCAGGGAAGCCCCAACACTTGATTTTTGTTATATTGACATAATAGAACACAATCTGAAATTAATGTTTAGGAACACCATTTTTTGTTGGTAAGAAGTCAAAATGTGTGATTATCTCTCTGCATTATGGATTAAAAATCTATTTTTCCAATTTCAATGGAAAAAATAATATTTGAATAAATATTCAAAGCCATATTTCTATTTATGTCTCTCCATTAATGGAAATTTATTAGTAATTATCAGCAAGCATTTTTCGTATCTTTAGCATTTATCAAGTCATTTCATGTAAATTATATCCTATACTTTCACAAAACCTGTATAAAGTTGTTACATTAACATTTTCTTTAGAAACAAACACACACACACATACATAGCTGAGGATTAGAGGGTTTAAGTTAATATTCCCAAGAAAATATACATGATATTTGGTGTAGTTACAACATGTATCCATTTATTGCAACTCTACTTCTCATTAATAATATTTAATATAGCTGTAATTGACAAATGGGATTCAAATTTTCCATTCATGTGTAATTTATATTGGCAGGTGTACTAATATTTCTTTTATAAATAATATATTTAAACATTTTATTATACTGAGACAAAAATTCTAAGGCAGTGACTTCTTAATGCTATGTATTAAAGGAATAAATAAATGAGGATTGGGAAAAGAAGAGAGGAAAAGGAGAGAAGAAATGAACAGACATGCATTTTACATTTCACCATCTAACACGAAAGACCAAGATAAGATGGTTAGATCAGATAGTCCTGCCTTTAAACCCTTTCTCTACCTCTTAAAACTTATGTTCTTCAGCAAATGACATGAGGAATACAAACTTGTATCATGAGCAACATAATGTCAGTTGTTCTTATTATATGACTCTCATTACTATATTTATCTTCTTTGTAAAAAGAAAATGTGTAAAACATGGAAATAAATATCTTTCAAGCAGTGTAACCTTTACCTTCTTAGGCAGGTTATAATTTATGGCTTCACTAATCCAATCATTGAACAAACACCATTTCATCAGAGCTTTGGACCTCCATAATACTAGTTGCTCAGGATATAGAGTTGAATAAAATGCATCCAAGCACTTAAGAGCTCATTGCAAGAGTGAAAGACATATATACAGTGAGGGCAAATATAAAACGACATAATTCTGAGAGCCCAGAACAGAGGTACATACCATAGCATGAAGAACTTAAGAAGACTTTAAACAATCATATCCTTGAGCTGAGTTTTAAAAGATAAATTGGAATTTTCTGGATGCTGGGGGAAGGAGTATGAGATTAGTATGAGTAAACCTAAGGAGGTGAGAAATAGTCTGAAATTTCAAGCACATCAGTTGTATTTTATAGAAAATGAGGTGTAAGAGAAAGGTAAGGGGAATTGCTACATTCTACTGCTTTTGGGGGAGAACTTTCTGAGAATTAGTACATAGCTCAAAAACATAATTATATGTTTAAAGGGAAGATACAGTAATAGATTTTATAATGTGACAAAAAGTACAATTTATCATTTGAATAAAGACACTTTTCCTGGAGCTAAAAAAAAAATGAGAGAGTGGGCATCAAGCTGGCTGTTGGCAAACTATTGAAAGTGAACTTGAAAGTGTGTTATATTTATAAAATATCATATTTTTGTGTTAGACTTTGAGGAAAAGACTCAATGGCTAATGAACATATACTTATGGATCTAGGAACAGATATTGAAGACAGAATATATGTTAAGAATTAACTCGTTTATTGTTTTGCTTTTAACTGCTGTCCAGAGCTGGCACTAAACCATTCAAAAATTAAATGCCAATTCCGACTTGATGGCCTGACTATTGTTTAAGTAAAATCAAAATAATCATTTAATTCTTATTAGAATAATAGAAATGTAGAGCTCAGAAAATATCCAAATTTAATATCACTATGAAGCAGAAGGGTGATAGCTAAGTTTCATATGAAAACAATTATTCTTTGAGATTTTTGTGAATCATGCAAATAATGTAAATTTTGCAAACATTTCCCATGATAAGTAGTAATAACATAGGACACAGAAGGCTACAGACAATATCTCAGATATTCAGGAGAAATAGATACCATTGACTTTAAATAAAAGTCACTAAAGAAACTCATTTTTTAGAAGTATAGGCACTAAAAGGAAGAATATGATTCATTTTCCTCCAATTAACAAACTGTTGCCAAGAATTAAACGACGTCAATTCCATAGGGGGTGTAACCTGCGGGCAGCTAAAGTATTAAATATAGAACATGTGAAGATTTAAAAGGAGATGTGACATTGGTGGTCACACTGAAAGAGAAATTTATGCCCATAGTTACTGAGAAAAATCCCAACCTTCTTGATCTCTGTAAGTTCATAATTTACTGATAAAACTGAAGCTTTTGAAAGGTTCATCTTTCTGAAATCACTTGGCTCTGAAACTTAATTATGCCATTTTCAAGCAAAGACACAGCTAGAGAATGGCATAGGGTAGCTAGTGTGAGTCCCTTCATATTCATCTCATGAGAGTAAAGAGATCAGTATTTAACATCAATTTAACATTTCTTTGGCTCAAGGAACCAAAACTGTCCTAAGGCTTAGAATGATTTAAATATTCTTGATAGTGTTAAACTCTCCCTTATGCATTGATTAAATTGACCAGAGTGGAGTGGTCAGAAGGAACATTGCATGAAGCATTTATGTAAGTAAGGAAGTGTATCATAGTAATTAAGACTTTTTTTACTACAGCCATACATGCCTGAATTTGAATAGTGGCTCTACCACCACTCAGTTTCTTTGTCTCAGTTACCTATTCTTCAAAATAGGAGTTAAAAAAGTACCTAACCCAACAGGGTTTTGGTGAAGATTAAATAAGATCATGCATGTGGAAAGCTCTTACCACTCTACCTGGCCTGTGGTTCAGTAAATATTTGTTGCTATTATTATACTCCTTTAAAATATATTAACTTTGATTGGGTCTTACATAGCATGTTTATAAATTTGTAATTTTTTCTCCTGGGCATTTAATAAGAATAAAAAGTAAAAGAAACTCAAAATGTTACAGCCTGAACCCAGGAAAACATAGCAAAACCCACACTAGGTTGTATTATCAGTTGTAAGCTGTTGTGTGCAGCATTTAAGAAATTCCTAAGGCCAACTCTTTGATTTAACTGATCAAATCAAGTAAGTTGAGAATTAAGATTCAGCAAATGATCACTGAATACTTGACAGGATTGAATACTGTTTTAGGATCTTATCTATGTTATTTCAATAAGTATTTTCTAGAAAAAATGTCTGATTCAAATTAAACATATATGTGTCCCTCAGGTGACCAAAAATGGTAGAGCTTGCTGATAAACTTTTGAAGATTAAGAAATGTTATTATTAAAGGCTGAGTTCTATAGAACTCTCAACTGGTAAATTGCGATGGGTGAGGATAAACCTCAAATAAATAAATCCCTACCTAGCTAAAATGAATGACACTGGGAACCAGAATACCATCTCTCTAGTAAAAGCAGAAAATGTATTTTCAGTGCATTGAAATTGGCCACCTAAAATGACAGCATCCTAAGTCCAGAGCATTAGACCACAACAGTGGTTGCCTTTGAAGCAGCAAAAGAAGAGAAAACTGACCCAGATTTTATTTCCTGTTTATGAGGAAAATTGGCAAGCATTTGACTTGAGAGAGAGAAAGAAAGAAACAACAACAACAATAACTGATATGGGTATCACTTCCCTCTAGTGGCGAGTGAAGATCCCATAAAGGACACCAAGGAGTAGGCTGTCAGAAGACTGATGACAGTCTTTTGCAGAACAATAATTTTATAAACATTTTCAAAGGGTTTCTAAATGTTTTATCTCATTGAGTTCTCAAAGAATCCTATGAGGTTTTATCTCTAAAGATGAGGAAGCAGATTCTTAAGGCAGAATAGAGTGCAATTCTAAGAGTAATACATGGAGAGTTGGGAAGCCTCAAATTAAGACCGTTTTTTTCACATTAATTAGCTTTTTGAGTTTCTTGAGCTTATATAAATGAAGTGGAATAGCCTCAGTAGTACCTGAAAGCCCATTATAATGATAACATTATATCAGCTTGTGTCAGTTCTCTCTAATAAGTAGCTAAACTGAGACTTTAGCATTGGAAGAGTATCATCTGGCCCAGTCCCTTTTTTTCCTGTTGCTGTCTCTCTGGAATGGTTTAGGATATATGTTACCTTAGTCAGGAATTAATGTGATATCCAAGATGAACCATTCTTGTGTGTGTGTGTGTGTGTGTGTGTGTGTGTGTGTTTTATTAATTTATATTCATTTATTTATTTATTGGAGTATAGTTGCTTTAAAATCTTGTGTTAGTTTCTACTGTACAGCAAAGTGAATCAGCTACGCGTATACATATATCCCCTCTTTTTTGGATTTCCTTCCCATTTAGGTCACCACAGAGCACTGAGTAGAGTTCTCTGTGCTATACGGTAGGTTCTCATTAGTTATCTATTTTGTACATAGTATCAGTAGTGTATATATGTCAATCCCAATCTCCCAGTTCATCCCACAACTCCCTTTCCCCTTGGTATCCATGTTTGTTCTCTGTGTCCGCATCTCTATTTCTGCTTTACAAATGAGATCATAAGATGAACCATTCTTAACGATACAAACTGCCCAATAAAAGCTACTTAGCTTGAGTAAGGAAGAGAACAGAATGAGTGGAAAACAGATGATGGATATTCAGGAATTACATGTTTTTGTGAGAAGCACCTAACACATAAATTTCTATGAATAGGGAAAAACTTGTGCTAGAACTTGATTTTAGTTAACTTTTTGAAAATCATGTAGGAAGTTGGCAAAATGGCACGTTGAACTTTAGCTAGCTTGGGGCAACTCAAAGGTAGCAGAATGATCTAAACTTTGTTAGATGAGGTGCTCCAAGTTAGAAGTGGAAAGAGCAGCTTCTACCAGAGAGATGTTTTTTCCCTGGGTGGAGATAGATCTGTTCTGTCTCCTAAGACAAATTTCTGTGTTGACAAGTTACAGAATGGGTAATAGTTAATCACTTCTGATGATCCTGAAGGTTGCAACTAGTGTTTAGTAAATTTAGTAAACTTTTAAATCTAAAGCCTCACTCTATATGATCTTTTGTATTTCACATTACATCAGATCTAAAGAATGCAAACATAACAGTGCCAACATAGAGCATTTATTTTTCCCCTATTTGGGTGAATATAGTTCATGTGTGTGTAGCCTTTAAGTTAACCAGTGATAGAAGGGTTTTATGAATCATCTCCGTTGCTTTGGGTGCAGGAGGATTTATTATAAATATGAGTCTTTAGCACGTCTGCATTTATTATACAGCTGAGTGCAATATATTAAGAAACATCCAAATAGTAATTTAAGAATAATTCCCACCAGATACTGCTTTTCATTTCAGGTTTTGACCTAATAAAATATTAGGTTAGATTTTAATTTTTTTTTTTTTTCATCTAGTCTCCCCTCCTGTTGGTGACCTCATGTAGGAAACACCATGGTAATGTTGGAAAGCCCTATTTAACGCATGGAAACATCTCAATGAATTTCATTTCCATTTGCGTAGTCTTTCTCCTACTTATCTCTCAGCCATTCTACAACTCTCCTGGGAAAAGGCAGCTCTTATTGTTTCTAAATTCTCAGACCCTGCACAAGAAATTGCTAAGTTTATTAGTCACAAAAGGTATATTCATATTTGATTGATTACTTTGGAAAGTTCAGCTCTTGGCTTATACTATATTTTGTTGAACTATTATTCAGTCTTCCTTGTGCTCATACTTCTTTAAGGCAAAGGGAAATAAAACTGCAAAACTGCATAATGCAGCTGTTTTTATTCTGAACATTCAAATTATCTTTTCCTGTAATAATTGGATAGGTATCCAGGTTTATCTAATCAGTGGCAAAATAAGAATAACAATATTAGTGATAATTAAGGGAGAGAATGAAGATTAAAAGAGAAGAAAAAGGAGGCAGGAGAAGTATGAATTAAAAGCCTGCCATGTGCCAGGAACCGTGGGAATTGCTTTGTACTCATTGTCTTTAATCCTTACAACATTCAAAACTGGTGTTGTTATCCTCACTTTAAAAATAAGGTATTTGAGGTTCAGAAAGGTTAAGTGACTTGCCAAAGACAATTAAACTAGTAATAATAGCTTTTGTTGAGAATATCCTATGTATTATGACTGACTATTTAATTCTCAGAATAACCCTGTGAAGTAAAGCATTGTTTTTATCCACTTGTACAGGTGAAGAAACTACAGAGAAGTTAAATAATTGACTGAATTGACAAACTAAGTAGAATTGCTTAGCAAGGATTCAGAGCATAGTAACTAGTACAAGGACCACGTGGTTCATAGAGATCAATCAGACATTGAGGAGCCTTGCTGGAGTTTGTTTGATACACGTTTATAAAATTATGATATAATTAATATGAGTGAGTTTTGTACAGCTAACATGAGGATTTAGCTTAAATCACAGGAAGAGAAAATCAAAACTCTTAGCCAGGAAATCCAGTGCTCCTGGTCCAAGCCCGTTATCTAGTATCTCTAATGTTCTTTCCATCTTCTTCTGTCATTTTTAGTGCATTGCCTGAGGATCACTTACTCCTCAATTATTCAGGACCCAACCATTGTTCTTTCTCTCATGTGTGATTTCCTTTCCAAAGCTTTGATTTGTCATGCTCTCTCTTTCAGTTCATAAAATTTATCCTTTCTTTAAATCTTTTTTCTTTCCTCAGTTCTCTTGAACGTTGTCTCTTTGATCTTGCCAGCTTTCTCTCCAGCTCTCTTACTTGGTGTGTCCTTTGCTAAATGTCTTTTTGCTGACTTCTTGCAGATATCTTCTGTGTCCTGCAGTCTAAACAGCCTCTCTGTTGCCAGTGGTGTTGCTGTTGCTGCTACTGACCCAACTAAGCACAGAGATAAATCTTCATACTGAATGCACTCTCTTATAGCTTCTTTCATTCTTGCTCACAGCATGTGAAACTCTGACTTTCCCTCAAAGCTCCTTCCAATATTGGCACAAAAACTGCCCTCTGCCTAAAGCCTGAAGTTCTTTCCTGAAGTTCTTTTCTTAACCAGTTCGATAGAGAGAAGGAACATTTATCTGCTAAGACAACTAAGAAAAAAAGTTAAAAGAAAGTAAATCAATAAAAATTTGCCCTTGGAAACACCTTATACATGGTTTTTCATTATAGCTCAACTAAAAGTTAAAGTTGTTGGGTATCCCTTTAAACATGTCATGTACTTTCACATGGCTTTATCTATATTCATGCTCATCCTGCTACTTGGAATGCCCTCTTCCAACCTCTTTCCCCATCACTATTTTCCATTTAAGAAATATTATTCATACTTGAAGGCCAGTCTCAAATGTCAGCTCATTTGTGAAATCTTTTATATCTTCTCCTCTGGCAGAAGAAATAACATCTCCTCAAGTTTTTATGCATTTTGTAGACCTTTGGGTTACAGGATTTAGCAAATTGTACTGAAGGTGATACAAATAACTGCCACTGATACTAAACTTTAAGCCCCATAAGTTAAGACAGTTTTTCTTACTTATTGACCTGATATTCAGCATCTGGTATTAGACAGACAGAGTTGGTGATTAGCAGGTGTTTGAATTATTTATTTATAGTGTATCACTTTAGGTCCTCTGAGAAGCAGTCATCAACCCAGGATTGGATGTGCAATACCTATAAGAGGGAACACTTGAGAAGGGTAAAGGGGATGAGGTAGAAGTAGATAGAGAGAGCCTTCTGACACTGACACGGGCCTGACACCTGTGGAAGGGGAGATGGATGGAAGAAGGATTGAGGAAATAGAGTCTTAGAATGCAGTGCAGTTCTGAGACTTCTTGGCCTTACTGGTGTTAAGTCCCTGAGCAAAGGTTAGAGGAGACCCCCAACAGTGAGAAATGACTTAGTTCTAGTATCCCTGTACTTTGTCATTAACTGGAAGAAGCTCAGAAAGCTTGGCCGTGGCATAAATACCATGGTGGATGTGAAGGTGCACAGCTGGGAATTGTCAATCAAGCATACCCTCTGAAGCAGAATCTCTTAAAGGAAGTTTTGAGGTGCCCATCTCTCCACCACCATGCAGTGCTTTAATAGAATATTTCTCTTTGCATTCTCGCTAAGTTAATGTATTGGCGGAGGGAGCAGTTACCTTTAAAATCATTATGCCAGTGATACCAAATTAGGAGGAGGAGACCTAGATTTTGGTCTTGCTTTTAATACGTAGTTGTATGAATTCTGCATGTCACTATCCCTTGTGTGTTTGAGTTTTCTTCTATATAATATTATATAAAATGCTTTGTTTCCATTTTAAGGGAAATATAAAGTACCACAAGCAGGACTATTTTTCCAGGCCGCAAAACAAGTCTTCCTGTTGGCCCTTTCCCTTTTTTAACTATATATGGTTAATTAAATATTTATGTATATATTTATAATAATTGTACAATTTTTATTTTCAAAATCATTCCAGTTCAGACCTCACAGAACCAGATTTTAGTTTTAAGGAATGTTTGTGCATTTTCACAGTTGGGTATATATTCTTCCTTGGCAAGTTGCTTCATTAGGGGTGCATTCTTCATTAGAACACTCAAAATGGAAATAGAAATTACATCCTTACCTTTGACTGGAAAATAGAATAAAGTATCTAGCCCTTTATGCTAAACTAATTTTCAGAATTTTTTATCAATTTACTTTTATAAAATTTATTGCAGTTTCCTTGTAAACACTGTTCTTGGTATTCTGGAGAAACCAATGCAAATAGCTAAATAATGCTTTAATATTTATTGAGCACAAAACAGTACTGTTCTGAGCATTTCACTTCTAACTATCCTATATTGGTTAGTTATTGTCATAAAAAATACAGTGTAGAAAATAAATACAGGAACTCAGTCGTATTCAAGAATAAGTATATATTGAGGCTACAAATCTACAGAACAGTTTTTAATTTGTGACTGAGGAGTTCGTTGATCTATTCAGAACATTTGTTCTAGTTTGTTTGGCTCTTTCACAGAATTGTGGTTTTCTGTGTGATGCCTCTGATTCACATTCCTCTCACCTTACTTCTGGGACCAGGAGAGTAGCCCAGATGTGATTTTTTTTTTTTTTTTTGGTTATGTCAGAAGTGCTAATGAGTAAATAAAAACTCTGAAGGCATTTTAAAGTCTAGAACTAGCCCACTGTCAACCTCATTTTATTGGTTAACACAAGCCCAAGTAGTCAAGACACAAAGAAGTGAGGCATGTCCACAGTAGAAATGTCCTGCAAAGTTCCATGGCAAAGTGTATGACTGTAGGGAGAGATGAGTTATTGAGACCAATAATGCAATATAACACATACACTGAAAGGCAAGTAATTTTTTCTCATTCTCATTTTATAGATGAGGAACATAAGGCACCCAAAAAAAGTTAAAAACCTTCCCCAACTTTCAGGAGGCTTACGTCTTGTTGAAAATATGACAAAGGTATAACTTTAACATAAACAGAGCATGCAAGTAGTATATGATTTAGGAAAATAATAGAATTTTCAATAATTGCTATGGCAGCATAGAAAAATAGTCAATATTGTAGGATGACGAACTTGAAGTAGACTGTGAAACATGGCTAGAATTTAAATAATCAGATAGAAGGAAAAATGGCATTTTACATAAGAAAATAATGGAATACAATCAGATATGGCCATATGTTTGGGGGACAATGGGTAGACCAGAACCAATGTAATGTTCAAAAAAAGACATAGGGTATCTGGTTGTACAAACCGGGATTAGTGATCAGTCTGACCACTTGGAGAGAATTGATTGTTGTGGATTGTACGTAATGTTGAGAAACTAGCTTGATGATTATTGTTTTGCATTGATATAATATTACAAAGCCCAAACTTAGATGGTATAAGAAATGAAAGAACTGTTGTAGGGACACATTGGGAATGAAAAATAAATAGACTTGTTGACATATCCCATACTGGAGAAAATGCCTGGGAATAAATGAATTTAACCACAAGGGTTTGAGCTTGCGCGTAAGGAAACTATGTGTTGAAACAGGGATACTAGGAAAGGGGTCTGGGTTCCCGGGAAAAAGATGCTGATTTTGGTTTTGGATATGTTGAGTTTTAGATAATAATAGAGTTATATCAGAGAATTAGAAATTAGGAGCTAGAGTTCATAAAGAGAGAAGGATGGAAGGTTTAAGCATCATTTACTGTGGGTTTGAGTTAAAGCTATGAGATAAATATTGGAGGATTGATATGTAGGAAAGAGCTGAGGATCAGGAAGGAAACAAATCCTGCATTTGGAGAATGGGAAAGATGAAAGGGGTGATCCTCAAAGGAGTGGAGATGTCATTATCAGGACACCAGAAGCAGGATGGTATAGGGAGCAGACACTAAGAGCAGATAAAATATTAAAATGTGTAATTGCCTCCAATACTACAAACACATCTACAAAAAATTATTGGGTTTGATTTTTTTTAAGGGTATTTTTGACCTAAAAGGGTGCTGTTTCCAATAAATTCTAGATGTTTGACTTGAAAGAAAAGAATGAGTAGCTGGAGAGGATAGAAATGGAAATAAAATAGATCATTGAAAAGTTTAGAAATGAATAAAGGTAGCACAGTGGTTACCAGCATGGAGAATAGGGTCAGCAAGCAGTTGATAATGATAATAATAATAATAATAATAATAATAATAATACAATGCTAGAGCATTCCAATCTATATCTAATGCATTTTGACAACATTCTTTGGTCTATTTCATCAGGTGGCTGAGTAAATTCTATGCAGAATCTCAATATGTCATGTACCTGGCAGGATGATAAAAAAATGTAACTAACACATCTAATGAACAGATAATTGTTAGAGCTAGGGATTCTAACAAATGGGAGAAAAAGAAGTGTCACAACATTGCTAGACACAGTGTAAGGAAGAAGAGCTGTATGGGGCCTCAAGCCTCGGTGAGTCATTGGTGTCCTGATTTAGCCTACTTGTTCATGCCAGCTGTCAAGCAGAATCAGTAGAGGGCAAGGGAAGTGCTGTGACAAGGTGCCACTGAGAAGAGAACTAATTGAGATTCTCCAAGCCAATGGATATGTGAGGTTCAGAGGAGTGGATCAACTAATGGAATACACTGCCTTTAGGGACTGACCATAAAATCCATGAAATACAATTGGCTATTGATCACACGTTCAACATCTGTGATTTTTTAATAAAATTAATGACAGAGGATAAAAGAGTAGAGAAAAGAGTGGTCATTATTTTGATTAAACTTGGCAAATTGTTTCCTTGAGTCTAAACCCCTCCTACTAAAAAATGAACTAAAGCAAAATAGAAAAAAGAAAATATTTGTGCAATATCCTTGACTTCCAGTTTCACTGTATTAAATAAATTCTGTGTATGTCTTTGAAAAAACTCTCCTTTTAAAGACTTCTGAGAAATTGGTTAATACTGCTCTTTTTAATTTTTAAGATCCTGAGCTTCTAGAAAAGTGTGCCTTTTTCAAAGGCCATAGTTAGAATCTAAAAAGCAGCAAGCTAAGCTTCATCTCGTTGTCATCATGCACTTCTCAACAAGAGACCTTATTGGCCCTCCTTGCACTGTATATGTTGTAGGTGTCCTCTAGTGATTGTAAAAACAATCTGTGAATGTACTGACATTTTTAGGAGGCTTGGGGAAAGAAAAGAAATAAAGTCTGCTTTCCACATTTAAATAGTGTTGTTGTTGTGTTGGGAAGAGGGGTTGTTTTTTATCCAGAAGGTCAGACTATTAATGCTTTAGGAAGAAAAAAATAGCCAATATGAGTAAGCTTTTTGAAGAAATTATTACTTTCATAAACTGTTGGTATAAAGATTAAAAATACATGCATTGATTTCTATAAGAAGAAAATAATTCAAAACATGGAATTATATATGTATACTGATATCCAATGCAATATTACTTATAATAAACTATTGGAAATAAATAAATGTCCAGTAATAGGAAAATGGTTAAATTGTGATATACACTAAAATGAGCTTCTCTCATTATTTCTTTTTTTTTTTTTTTTTTTTTTATAAGGGTTGTTTTTTTTTTTTTTTAATTTATTTATTTATTTATTTATGGCTGTGTTGGGTCTTCGTTTCTGTGCGAGGGCTTTCTCTAGTTGTGGCAAGTGGGGACCACTCTTCATCGCGGTGCGCAGGCCTCTCATTATCGCAGCCTCTTTTGTTGCGGAGCACAGGCTCCAGACGCGCAGGCTCAGTAATTGTGGGTCACGGGCCTAGTTGCTCCGCGGCATGTGGGATCCTCCCAGACCAAGGCTTGAACCCGTGTCCCCTGCATTGGCAGGCGGACTCCCAACCACTGCGCCACCAGGGAAGCCCCCTCTCATTATTTCTTAACCTCAGTTGGAGGCACTGCATTCTAGTAAATTTAACTAGAAACTAGGCATTATCCTTGACCTGTTTTCTTGCTCATCTCATCACATCACATGTGCCTGGTTTTGAATCTTGACTCTGCCAATTGCTAACTATGCACCATAAGTAAAGATCCATACCTTCTCCATGACTCAGTTTCTTCATTTGCGAAATAAGTATAACAGTAGTACCCAACTCATTAGGTTAAACAAGATCTTATAGCTACAGCACTTCAGTCAGTGTCTGACAGATGATAGATCCTCAATGAAATATTACTTTTCACTATTATGAAGATGATGGTGTAATCATTTCTATAGTCATTCCATTTTATATGCAGAAAGTTCATTGAATTCATCTTGAAACTGACTTTTAACTGTTTCCAGACTTTAATTTTTTTCCACTTAAATCTAGCTCCTATTTTGTAGCCAGTATATGAACTATCTAGGCCATTTTATTTTCCTGCTTTAAACTTCTCGGCAATCCTCCCTGACTTATATGTCAGGGCACGTAGGCTTCCCACAATTGTCCCTGCTTACAACCTCAAGCCATTTCTCACCACTCTGTATTCTATTTCATGCTCTAGCCATCCTAAAGTGTTTATCCTTTCTTTCATGGAATGCCAGGCTGTTTTTCTTAAGCCAAATGCATTTATCTATGTCTCCTTTGCCTGGGAATACTCATCCACACTTAACATTGACTGATTAACTTCTACTCACCCACAAACAGTTAACTCTATGAGTTTGACATCCTCCTGGAGCTTGGCTTAGTTAGGTGTCCCTTCTCTGAATTCTCATGATTCTGTGTAACACTATCATCACATCTACTACCTTGTATTTTAATTATCTGGTATCCTTCTTCCCAGCAGAGTTTGAGTACAGTGATATTAAATTCTCAGGATTATGTATCCCTTGTGCCTGGCACAGTACTTAGAGCATAGTAGCTGTTCTAGAAATGCTTTGAACAAATGAATGTTGATTGGATATAATTGTTATGAATATTGCAAAGATAGTTATGAAAAGTTATATAGTCATAGGAAATGTTTGTGACGTCTTATGAGGTGAAAGAAAGCAAGGAACAAAATTCTATATAGCGTTCTACATTCCATTGTTAGAACTCTGTAGAAAATCAGAGGTGAAAAATTGTTGATTTATGAATATCTTTATATTAATTTTCCAATTAATTTCTAAGACAAATTATTTAATATATTTCAGTACTAGTGCAATGTATGTACCTTTCTAAGAAAATCTTCAAAAAGATTTAGTTATCTCCTGATTTTTAACTGTCTTCTAAAGGCCTACAAAATATCTTACAGTGTTCATAAATCTTCTCTTCTCTGCTGTTATGTACATAAGGGCTACGCAGATACATTCAAAGCAATGACATACAATAGTTGTATTCACAGTGCATTGCCTCAATGCAAGGTTAGTGTAAGATGTGAAGTGTATGGAATCTCAATTTAAAAAGCATAAAAAATCCATTTTGGAGAAAAATAGCTATAATCCCAAATTTGATTCTGTAATATTTCTATAATATTTGATTCTGTAATATTTCTAAAAATTGTAATCAATAATTTTCTTATAGATAGAGAATATCAGCACTTGTATTCACATATGACTGTTAAGTTTATCCCAGTTTAAGCACTTATTTGAAACTAACTCATAGTTTTAATCTCCAATATATTTTATCTCAGCACTTTTGAGTAATGGACTATTTCCTAGAGAACTCCAATCAATCATGATGCTATCACATTAGTAGCCATTTTAGACAGTTATAAAGAGGGAAAGTGAACATTTTGCCTTTTAGGTGGCTTTTGGAAACCACATCTGAAAGCTCAATTAGACTATTAAACTTATCATTGTCATAAATAGAGGAAAGGGCAGGATGGGACAGAACATTGATTGGAATCAGGAGACCAGTGGTATCTTCTAGATACTATTTCTCTTTTCTATTGGTTAATTTTGGACACTGACTAGCTTCTGATCATTTTTTTGTGATCATTCAATTTATGAGCATTGCCTGAATCAACTCAGACTGTATTCATTGTTTATTGATGGGTAGTTGCATAAGCACATCTAATAATTACAGTGATCCATTATACTTAAAAGAACTTTATAATTTACAAAGTGATTTCAGATGCACCACGTCTAGACCTAACCTACACAGTACCTAGTGATAGAAAATATTTTCCACACATCGCAGATCAAGTCTCAGAAAGTTGGAAGAATCTGCAAAAGCTTAGTGAGCTCTTGCCTTCTAATTCTGTGCTTTTTTTTTTTTTTTCAGTACCCCACACTGCCTTCCTTGCATCATGGTAGTGCAATAAAATAGAGGGTTAAAGTTGTGTAAATATTTTCTTTTTCATCTTCTTAAGTTTTACATAAAATAACATCCTGGCCTTTTGATCCATAAATATTTCGATGCAAACCTATTACATCATTTGGAAAGAGTAATGTGGTTTAAAATAAAGGCACTTAAGTTAGTAGGATCAGAATATCTTTGTATTAATTGAGATCCAGACACTTGACTAGCTAGGTGGCTTGAGGAATAGCAGTGAACCTCTCAGGTCTCAGTTAACTCATCTGTAATGTAGGATTTTAAAAAAAGCCTAGTGTAGCAAAACTTTGGAGACAGTAAAAAGATCAGTGGGTGTCAGGGGTAAGCAGAGATGGAGGGATGAATAGGCAGAGCACAGAGGGTTTTTAGAGCAATGAAAGCACTCTGTATAATACTATAACGGTGGGTATATGCCATTATACATTTGTCAAAACTCATAGAATGTACAACATCAAGATTGAACCCTAATGTAAATTATGTACTTTGGGTGATAATGATGGGTCAATATAGGCTCATCAGTTTCATCAAAGATACCACCTAAATCATTGACATTCTATAATCCTGGTGACTTCTCCATTCTGCCATCCAGTACCAATGATCATTTCACAATATCAAAATACTTTGTTTCAGTCCACCAGTTTTTCCCTTCCGTTTCCTGTTAAGACAACTTTACTTTAAAATTAATGGCTTGACAAATTGGTCTCCAGTCATCTTTCTAGAAGGACATTTTGACATTACAAAAGTTTAACTATAAAACATACTGGGTTTACAAGCAGATCAACTCTGAATGACTGATATTTAGTTGTTGAAAGAAAAGTTTGATATTTTAATATGCATTTCACATAATTTTTGATATTTTCCTATAAAACTTCAGAAAACATATTAATATTCCTATAACAGTTTTGGAAATCTATTGATTTCTCTCTTTTTTAATTTGGAGTTCTAAAGTCGATTCTAAATAAAAGTTTGCCAACAGGGCTTCCCTGGTGGCACAGTGGTTAAGAATACGCCTGCCAATGCAGGGGACAGTGGTTTGAGCCCTGGTCGGGAAGATCCCACATGCCGCAGAGCCACTAGGCCCATGCACCACAACTACTAAGCCTGTGCTCTAGAGCCCGCGAGCCACAAGTACTGAGCCCACGCACCACAACTACTGAAGCCCACACGCCTAGAACCCATGTTCCGCAACAAGAGAAGCCGCTGCAATGAGAAGCCCGTGCACTGCAACAAAGGGTAACCTTCTCGCCACAACTAGAGAAAGCCCGTGTGCAGCAGCAAAAACCCAACACAGCCAAAAATAAAATAAATTTAAAAAAATAAATTAAAAAAAAGCACAACAGTTTGCCAACATTCAAGTATCGATGTTTTCATAAATAACTTACTTTTATCCTTGTATAAGTAAGATATCAGTAGTATTTGTCAAGAGTAACTTACAACAATATCTATGGCAAAAAAAACAAAAAAGAAAAAACAGTCCTTGGAGAGGAATCAGAAATTATTTAAAATAACAGCAGATAAAGAATTGGCAGCAGAAATTGACTTCATTAAACTTCAGAAACCTAAGTTTCAGAATCACAGTCTGTTTCTCGTAGGCAAACATTTAACTAACAGTGCTAATTTTACTTGTCAGCAGCTTCTGAACTTAACCTTACTCAGTGTTTCTTTGATAGAATCTCCAATAGGTACCAGTAAGGACAAAGGGATACTTTTGTGTGTTCTTGTACCCATGAACCACATGAGGATTTTTGATTCTCAGTATATACACCCAGATTTAGAGAAATATAGCATTCTAATATCTTTATACTGAAATTCTTGTAAACAAAGTAATATGCGTAGAAACTATTAGATTCTATTTCTTGAATGGGCACTTTTTCTTTTAATTTATTTTTCTACATTAAATTAGTTTGGAGAAATATCCCCTCCTGCTTCTCACCAGAAGAGGGGAAAAGTAGCCATTTTTGAGACTCTGTTCTCTTTAACAAGGCCTTCCCTCAATGGAAAGTATTTTACCAGAGCCTACCTAACTTGGAGAAATAGAAATACCCAACTCCGGTCCCCTGTAGTCTTCCTATTTCATGTAAGGGTGGGTTGGGGGAACAGGGGAATTAGAAGTACTTGTTTAGGTCACAGCCGAGGGGCACAGGCTCATTAAAAGACTGAGACTTAATCACAGGAATACAAAATGGTTCCTTTCCCACCACAACTCACCACCACATCAATGGGGTTCCTGTATAATAAATAACAGGTGAATAGAACTGAAAGAACTGTGTACCTCAGATTTTATTCAATAAGAAGTCTCGGTGGAAACTCAAAGACCACAGGGGATACATAAACAAGGACACAGAGGAAATTTTAGCTTCTGATACCTACAACTATGGCAAGCAGTAAATATGGCAAATTAGCAAACTTGGGTACTTAGATGTAAAATTGTAAACAAATGCATTTTTTCCGTTGCTCATTGAAAATAAACATAGGGCTTGTAAAGATGCATATTTAAAAAATTAAGTATTTTCCTGGCTCTGCAACCCCTAAAAGTTTTTGAGTTTTAAGAGTGATAAAAGTTGCATTTATCTGTTCATTCCACATTTCATTTTGAACACCTACCATGGGCTAGGCACTCGTGTTACTGTAGAGATCACAACAGCACAATACCTTGTCCTCATGGAGCTTATATTCTAGCTGTGGGGAGACACACAGTAGAGAAATAAATGAGTTAAAACATATAGTGTTTTAGATGGTAATAAGTTCTATGAAATAAATCAGGGTAAAAATGAGTTTGAAATTTCAAATAGCATGGTCAAGAAAAATCTTGAAAAGGTTATATTAAAGGACAGATCTGGAATATAGATTCATGTCAATTAAAAAGTAGCAAAGACATAGATGAAACATTCATTCCTTAATTCAAAAAAATATTTGAGTGCTAGGAAGTGTGAGACTCTGAATGCTTTGGAGTAGCACAGAACTACCTAAGGCAGGGGAAAGATTTCTAATCCCTGGAGGGCTTATATCCTATCAGGACATAGAATTTCACAAAAGAGGTTTTAAAAGAGGTACAAATGAGGGAATTTTGTATGTGTCTAAATAAAACAATTTACATTATAGAAAATATAAGGAAATGTAGATTGGAATTCTCTGATTAATTATAAACTCCTGAAACCAGTATTAATGATCCTACACTTTTTTTATTTTCCAATATGGTGGTTTCAAGAGATACCTCTTATTCCTCTTCTATTGAACATTTTTGTGTTAAATATTTCATTTGTCTTTGTATTCACCTCTAATTTGTCAGTGAACCTTTAACTGACATTTGTTAAAGTTCACTAAATTTGGAAAATATTCTCAAGGATTAAGAAGTGTCAGAAATAATTCTGCGTTAAAAACAAAGGGTCAGAAGTAAAACCTCATCAGTATAGATCCATTTAATGGAGAGCTTGGCATAAATTTTGCATCACATAAAAAAACCTTGCATAAAAAAAAAAACTATTTGCATAAAGATAACCATTGGAGAGTTTATACTTCATTAACCTGTTGAATCTTGTAAAAGGTCGGAAGCAGAAATAATATTAAAAACCATAAAGAAGAACTCAGTAGAGATAATATACTTAATTCCTAAGTTATAAGATTACACACTCACTCCAGGCCTGAGGCAAAATATCTTAGAATAGATTATTTAGTTAAAAATAGGAATTAAACTGCTATACAGCAATATATCTATTATGAAATTAATATATAAAATAATAAATTGTTTATCAAGGACAGTTGAAGTCGTTTTAAAGTCCAGTAGGGCAATATTTAATAGAATGTCCTGAAAGTTGGACCTTGTTGATGTTCAGGGAAAAAGTTGTTTAAAGCTGATTCAAAAATATGAGTATTGGGGCTTCCCTGGTGGCGCAGTGGTTGAGAATCTGCCTGCCAATTCAGGGGACACGGGTTCGAGCCCTGGTCTGGGAAGATCCCACATGCCACGGAGCAACTGGGCCCGTGACCCACAATTACTGAGCCTGCGCGTCTGGAGCCTGTGCTCCGCAACAAGAGAGGCCACGATGGTGAGAGGCCCGCGCACCGCGATGAAGAGTGGTCCCCACTTGCCACAACTAGAGAAAGCCCTCGCACAGAAACGAAGACCCAACACAGTCATAAATAAATAAATAAATAAATAAATAAATGAAAATATGAGTATTATTTTTAAAGGTCTAATTTACATTTAACACTTTCCTAATATAGGCATTATAAGAATTTTGTTCAACACTTAATAAATTTTCTTCATAATAACTGCTGAATATGTATAAATATCTGACTCCTTTCAACTTCCTACTAATTACCCTGATATATTATTGTGTAAAATAAGTTTAATGTATTTTTCTTACCCCAGATTTTTTAAAAATTCAAAAGCCATTGTTATATCCTCTTCTTTCTCTTTTGCATCTTCCATTATTCTCAGTTTCACCCTAATTATCTCAGCTACTGTGCATTTGATAAAGTTTCCAAACCCACCAAATATGTAGTCACTTTCCCTACCTCACAGTTTCTGAAGACTGAGGTCACCCCCATGGCTACTCCCTAGTAGAGCAGGGTGCTTTCCTGAAAAGACAATCCCACTAATTCTACCTAAATCCATGTTACCTTCTTTTTCGCAGCCACACTATTCAGGGTCAAAAGAAAATAGTTTCATTTTCTTCTCTTCAAAATAGTTCATATATGTATACTTGTTCATGTATGTATACTTGTGTGTGTATTTAGACAGAGAGAAAAGGAAAAGAGAAAGCGGGTAAGAAAGAAAAGAAGAGACGATTTTTCTTTCACTTCATCAATTTCTCTCCAAGGTTTAATGTAAATACCTTCTAAATAATGGCCATGCTTTTCTCTTTCTGGAGTACGAGTTACTGCAAAATTTGTGAAAAGCCTCAGTTGTAAATTCGGAACAATTAATGAGATGAATTTATATAAACCAGTCAATACAGAGTGATGTATTCGTTTGAAGGAAAGCAGTTGATTCTAAAGTGAGAATACTATGTAATTCTTAAAATTTCATAGAAGGATATTAAGCGAAACTCTTTCAAGGTTAATTTAAATTTCACTTTATAGACAGAGCTCAATTAAAATAAACTGTGTCTTGAGCAAACAAAAGTTTTTGTTGAAAAGATGCAAGAAACCTGAAATTAGAGGGTAGTTTTACAGTGCCAATAAGAAGCACTAGAAAGAAAAATATCGTTTACATTTTCCCCTTTTGCTTTAGATATATTGATTTGATCATTTTAATTTGTACAAATTCTCATACATTGTATACCACTCTATGTTGCGTTTAACAATTATTTATTTTATTTGGTTTACTAAAAATTTTTATTTACTTTGAAAATACTGTAATATTGTGTGAAATTATTCAATTCTCAAGTACTTATTTACCCACAATTCAATAATTTTAAAATTATATTTCCTGAATTTTTTTTCTTTAACTTCTCTGTATTATAAAATAGCTGAGTGATTTTTTTTAAATTTCTCTTTATTTTATGATATTTTCATATCACTTTATACTTTAAAGAGTGAAGCCTAAGGGAAACGTAGTCAAAGAAAAGACTAGAAGGAGGCTTTGTTTGTGATACAGCTAATGTGGTAGGACATTGTAGTTTAGCCAGACAGAACTCCTTTCTCATTGTTGGGATAGCATCTCCTTGTTTTGAGGAATTGCTTTCCGCCTCAAGCTAGCAATATTGTCTGAGTGGTAACGGCCATGAGTTCATAAATCTCATCCCTGTACCCCCAGGGGGTTTCTAAGGCATTAGCATCTAAGCTAAGGTTGGTCAATCATAGCACTTGATCATTTTTGACTATAAAAATTAATTCAGGAGACAGTCATTTGAACCAAACTTTTTTTTAATCTGGGATTTTATCTTTTCAACCTGATTCTTGGCAGTAGAAGTCCCTTTACTTTTTAGTGATAAAATGAAATATGAGAGCCCAAAGCTTCACTGGCTCCAAATTTGAAGAATAATCACTATTTTGAGCTTTCTTGTTGAAGAGAACAAGGCATACAATGAAAAGGAGAGAAGGTAGAGAGAAAGCGCCTGGTCTCTAATTTAGTCAACTCTGTACCATTTCCTTTCCTAATTATAAAAACTCTTTCTTTCTAAAGTAGTTCAATTTGTATTCCTGATACTGGAAATTGAAAATGTTCTTAATAAGACAGTTAACCAAGCAAAAATATCACTTATTCATTCATATCTAATGAAAAGCTGATGTGCTAGTTGATATCAGTGAGACACACATTTAGAAATTATCCATAGTCTTCCTTTCCCTCTTGCTACCTGTCTCCCAAGGTAGCAGCACCTAAAGACTGAAAATAGTGGGGAGGATACTTCCCAAATCAAGGGATATATTTTATTCAACAAACATAGTACTATTCCCAATTTTATAAATATTTAGATGCTGAAGATGGACATCATGCCTTGCTACAAAATCTATTTCAAGCTTTCGAGAAGTCAGACTTGGTAAAGAGGAGGCAATTGCTTAAAAAATATGAAAGAGGTAGAAGGAGAGTTGCCTAGAGAAGAGTATGGCAATGAAAGAAGACAGAGTAGGAAGCTCTCCTTGTCCTGTCGCAGGTACTCAAAAGATGGCACCTAAAGGAAATTTGCAATGCTCCATCCTCTCCAGAATTCCCTGGATGTGCTGTTGGATTAATAACCTAGGAAACCTGGTGTTGTAGCTACAGTAGAATCATTGGTTCTAAAACTGCTGATGGAAATCTGTATATACAGATATCCTCACTTTCTCACTTGTTTTCATGAATTCATATTTTATTAATTAATATGTTTAATATTTTGTTTGACCCACTGTTTTCCTCTACGTAAACAATATATCTTCCGTATACCAAAATGTGCTTCACCACAAAACTCTTTTCTGAACACGAGGGACCTTGCTAATTAAAATTTCTAATGTTACATTCCATGTAACATTTGGAGGCAACTGTTGTTGATGTTTTGCTATTCCTCTTTTCAGTACTTTTCGTTGTTAATGGTAATTTCCCAGCAGGTATTGTTCTGATAAATCATAATTGTTTAATATAATACCAATAATGATAAATCTAATATCATGAACTATGTCAAAACTCATGCCGTCTGCTCCAACAATTCCACAAAAGAGCAAATGGTTATATTAATTAACGTGAAAAAAAGTTAGAGTGTCAGATTTTAAAGGCTGTTTGTAAAAATAGAGAAAAAAACATTTTATTTACCTTTGACTGGGGAGTTATTTACAGTAATCCGTACTATAAACAAATGATATTTTAATTTAAAAAGCTTCCTCTTGTCTATCAGATTTTCAGTGTTATACCTATTAGTCTAACCATTGCATTAGTTTAAAAATCCCAAATAGGTGCACTTAATTTAGTTCCTCCTACCTTGATTATCTTTCTGTTATGGTAAAAGAAGTGAGAAAAAATGGGGGAGATAGCAAAACAAGAATAGAGAGCTGTAAATGTAAATATTCGAGACCCTGATGATCTAGACAATTATAAGCATTAGGTACTCTACAGAAAAAGTGTCAATTCTAAAAGCAAGGAAAATATTTAAATAGCACAGATATCTCACGAGATTTTCAGTTGGATCTTAAAGTATTTGTATGAGTAAAATGATAAACATTTGGAAGCTGAAGAAGGATTGGATGTCATTTGAAGTGGGCTCACAAAGTGCAAAGTGGAATATTGGGGAAATATCAGAGCTGGTTTCAGATGCTTGTGAGACAGATCTTGAGAAAGTTGGGGTTTAGAGTGAAGACAGCAGGTAGAGGCAATGAGTAGAGATGATAAACGGCAGCCATACCTGGGCTTAGGCCACTCAAGGATATTCCTGCTTTTGTCACACACGCAAAAAGAAAACAGTTTTCAAGTCAACGAGTTACATTCTGAATGTAAGCTACATTCTTTTAGAAATGCATTAGGTCCTCTAAAGGGTCATTTAGGCTGTCAGGGCAACAGTTCAACACAAGATAAGCTGTAACTTAAAGGAAATAATAGGCTCCATGCCAGGCTCAAGGGACACTTAATTCAGTGGCCTGCACACTTGCTGAACCTGATGGAAGCCTAGCTTCACATTCACCCTATGATATTTAAAAATTTTAAATGGTATTATCTTTACTTAAAATTTTATATATATATATATATATATATATATATATATATATATATATATATATATATGCTTGTCTGAAGATTTATGTAAGTTATAATTGTTTTATAGTCCTTGCATCCTGGGGGTGTTTACTCCTGTGATATCTCTGAATGCCATACATGAACCTGTACTTACAAGAAAATGCTCACTGTCTATGATGCTGTTCTTATTCTGTTTTTGCAATTGTTCATTTTCCATTTCCTAGTCGAAAGCATGACCCATGATGCAATAATCAAATAACACACTTTATTTCTACTTTCTTATGTTAAGAATTGAAAAACAAAAAGGAAAAAAAAGTATATGTGCATATATGGTCCAAGGAGAATAGTGTATCATTTGCCTTGACATTGTTTCAGAGAAGGACAAAATTCATGTTTCAAAGTTTTGAATTGGCTTTTGTAAAGTGACACCTTCAGATAGCTTAATAAATCAGATAAGTGGGTCAACTCTGCTCCAAGCCTAGCTTAGCAACTAAATTGTTCTAATGCAACATTCTAATAAAACTCCATTTGGTTTATATGTTGTTCAAATTTCCAGCTTGACTATTTTCAGTAGCTAATGCTTTCTAATCACATTTGTGTGTTTATGGTCTAGGGCATGGCAGAAAGAAAGCAAATAAAAGAAAAATAAACATAAAATAATAGCAAGAATGCTTTTAAAACATATGGTTATTAACCAAAGGCTTTACTGCAAATGCTTAACTTCCTGTCACAGGTTAGCAGTATAGGCTCTGGAGGCAAGGTTAGGATCTGGGCCTCATCGCTTAACAAAAAGATGACCTTAGGGAGGTCATATATGCTGTTTCCTTATATAGAAAGCAGGAACAATGTTTGTATCTGTTACAAGGATTAACTGACAATTTAATGATTGCTCAATATGTGTAAACATCTTCATATACTTACTGTAAAATAAATATAATCCAGAAAACTAGTAACATGCTTAAATTTGGGATGGCACCATTTTAGACTACTGATGAATTAGTGCATTACAACATTTTTGGTGACTCACAATATTTTTCTAATCTTTTTCCCAAGAAAAACTGGCTTTTATAAAATTCTATTGTATGGTTTTATTTCAGGAATGCAAAATAAATGAGAGATAATATAAATCTGTATTTTCTAAACACCAGCAATCTGTAACATTACTGGAAAAATTGTCTAAGATGTAGCATTCCTATCTTATCAGAAAACTATATCTTTCTCAAAAATGTGAAATTATCACTAATGATATTTTAATTAATTATGATATACTTAGGTGTATATTATTGCAATTGCTTTTTAACGTTACCATTAAGAGAGCAGTCGTTTTTCTTTTTTACACTGTATTCCTAGGGCTCAGGCAGTGTTTATTATATTATAGATGTAGATTTTTAAGAATTTGTTTTTGAATGAAGTATCACTTAAATGGTTCTAGCTTTTGCTGCCTATATGAGGTCACATAATGAGATCACGATGACTCTTAATGCCCAAATTATTAGTATTTAGGCTCCTGTTTCAACCTGTCTCCTGGTGATTTCTGGCATGTCCCGGAGATGTGCTTCTAAGAACAAATCCTATGTTCTACTCTGGCCTCCCGTTGTCTTGAATATACTGCTGTGTTTGCTGCCCATGTTACATAAGATGTCGTTGCTGGGCAGAGTAGTTTTCATTTATGGTGGTCACTCTTGACTTGGGGCAGTGGGGCAATGTCTTTCCTTTGTTTTTCTGTCTTTTCCTTGTGCACTCAATGAATATATAGTTTAATTTAACTGAATTAAAGAATCTAAAGCTGGCTGTGGTTATTACCTTTTCCATAATTCCTGACAGCACAACTGAGCCTAAACTGTAACTTTAACACTAGTTGAATGAATAACTAAGGACATACAGGAAAAGTACAAAACACAGAGAAGCATCATTCTTGGCCTCATGTAGGGCTGGGTTTCACAACAGCTGTAATATGGATGTTTTTGACCAGATATTCTTTTAATAGGTAGCTGCCCTATGCCTTGTAGGACATTTGGTAGCTTCCATCACCTAGATGCCAGTGGCATCCTTCCCAGCCATAGCAATCACAAATGTCTCCAGACATTGCTAAATGCCTCTGGGGAGCAAAACTCTTGATTGAGATCCATTATTAATTTGGGGATAAGGACAAGCTTACTTCTATCCCTAGAAATACTTCAAGCCATCACATACCTAAGAATTCACACCCAAACTTCCACAATGGTTGTTAGAGGTTCTTTCTCAAACCAGTCTAAGGGCCACCACCTGGTATCTTCTGTGCTGCCCCAGAAATGGCCTCTTCCCAAAGCATGGATCCTTGTGCCCCGCAGGTCCATCTCTTTTCAAAATCTGTCCCAGATTATGGCGAAAAAACTCTCAGGGCTTCACGTCCCTTTAGCAGTAAATTCTTTTCATCCAAACTCTGGAGTTCCTGAAACAACTGCACAAAGTAGCAGCTTATGACTCAGTAAGTACATAATAAAAAGTATCCACATAACTGAACAGTGCTAAGCACAGCAATTCTCTGCTTCTTTCACAGAATTCAATCTGCCATGAAGCATGGATAGATTCTTGCTGTGGAGATACTTAAATAATAGGTTCAGTGTGGTGTTTTTATCTATATTTCCTTAAGTACAAAAGGACTGACAACAAATATAAAAATCCAACTCTTAGCCTTACTTCACATTTTTATATAGCATTGTTCTTAAATTCTTATAGTCTTAAATTCTATAGTCTTAAATTCTTATAGTCTTAAATTCTAGCCTCAAAAAGAATGTTTTGTTAATACAATGGCACTTTTAACATTCCGAGAATGCTCCATTTATATAAAAGGCTTTCTAATGACCTTTCTGGAAAAACAACACAAGGGAAATCTCTTTTGTTAGTATTTTCAGTGACATGACATTATCATGATAGAATCTATGTATATATTATTGGAAACTGAGTTTATTTTAAAGTTCCAAATTTGGATTTTAATGTTTGGACTCTTTGACTTATTTCAGCTGATTCTCTGGTATCTCTACTATTGAAATAGACATTTTTATTTAAAAATACCTTTATATAGAGTCATATAAACTATAAAATCCCTGAAATATAATATCCTTTTTTAAAGTTATAATTCGTATAATTGCATATTGGATTGATAAGGAGAACTAATGAAACTATTGAGATATTTTTAGACTTTTTAAAGTTTAATTTGCCTTTTCACCTGGGCTCTTGGGGGAATTTAAAAGTATTTTGATATAATATTCCAGTGAGAAAAGTCATCACCAAACGATCTGTTTTTTTAGTGCTAATATTGTTCACGCATCAACACCTGCTTCTTCCAAGATGGTAGCAGCTGTTTGAGTTGGAAAAAGGAATGAAACCTTGATACTTTCACACTCAGTACTGCTGTATAATAAGCTCAGCCAGCTTCTGAAAATCCAACTTATCTTTTGGAAGAAAGTGAGACATTGCTTGCAGAAACTTTGGTTATTCATTCAAAAATGAATAGTTATAAACATATGAAGACACACTTTCAAAAATATATATGTAATGAACAAATTGTATAAAATCTATTTAATTTAACCAAGATTACACATTATCATAGTGTCAAAGAGGCAGGAAATGCTTTTGGAAGTTACAATACGCCTTAATTTTAGGTTCATTTATGATATGCATAGTTTGTGAATTTATGTTTTTATTCAAAAGCTAAATTAATTTAAATATGTAAAATGTAAAGCCTAAAATGTTCTTCTATCCATAAGATTTGTGCATGTGCCCATTTGTGTCTTTCTGACAGTCTTTCTAACAGTATCTCTTAAATATGAATCATAATGTCCCCTCAAAATATTCAAAAGTGCTTAGAAAATAATCATAGCATCTAATAACATATTATTATATTCAAATAAAATGTGTGGCATCAGACACAAAGAATATTGAAATACATAATGCCTAAGCAAAACTCTGCATTCCTTTGTGTTCTTTAAATTCATTGAGACTGAAGAATTTAATTTGTGGAGAATGGGTATGTGACACTGCTTGCAGTATTTAATGTTTGAAGTTAGCCAGCAATTGTCCTCCTTACTGAAGTCCTACAGTACTTTAAACTTGGAGCTGTCCTTGAAGACCATGGGGAGGTTTTGTGTTGTGCAGAATTCAGTGACCCATTTACTTTACGAATGTGAACCCAATATCGCGCCTGTGCTCTGCAGTGCCTGTTTTACCTCTGAGTGATATTCAAGGTGTTGTGTTTAATCAACCAAGACCTATATGTTTTGGCCTATCGTTTTCTTAGAGATAAGGGTTTCTTCTCTCACTTATGAAGGATAGAGGTTACAGAAAAGTAAGGAGATTATTGGAAAGACTCCTCCTAATCCTAAATACTCTGATTCTCTGCTGGAAATAAAAGTTTACAGCTGAGAATATAACCTAAGTGGATTTTGAAACCAAAGTATAAAAATTGGAATGGCAATAGACATCTACAAGCACAGAGGAAAATGCTCATGTCTAAGCTTTAGTAGACCTTTAGGATCTACTATACTAATATTACATTATCTAGCCAAAGTACTCACCACCTGCAGCCTCAGCAGATGTATTATTCAGCCACATAAGGACTTTACACCTGTGTTTGATTTCATTTCCGGTTCAGTTTAACATGTTGAATTAGATCTTCTTAGGTATCCTCATTATCAACTGAATCCTTAGACAGTTCATGCCACAGCGTATTTATGATAAAACACACACACACACACACACACACACACACAGAGCAATATCTTCATTTCAATTCTGGTCATTATATTTTTAAACTCAACCAAAGTAATGATTATGGGAAACTTGATCAACTAATATATACTGTAGATCACAGTTTTTATTATTCATTTTCATAAGATAGCTCAGTTTACTGCACAAATGGCCTTCCAATCTGGAATGTGGTGACCTAGAAAAAAGTCTTCATTTTTATTTCCATAGAGACAGCTCTATTTCAGTTCTATCTGATTTAAAATTGAATCCAAAATTTTAGAAGTGAATGCATCATGCAGGGGCAAAGAGAGAAAGGGGGAAGAGAAGAAGCAAGGACCGTTGAGTGTGCTATACAGAAGCTGGTGAGGGAGTAGAGTCACCATGCCATATAAAAGGTAGTAAAGTATCATCAGGCACTAGCCCTTCCTACACCAATAGGAAAGTGGGCCTGCTGCCTGGCCTGCCCATAGAGGAGCTGGGCAAGTACTACACCAGCACTTGAGATCTCCACTAAAGGGTACAATTTCCGCAGAATATCCTGTTTCCTGTACTACATCATCTAAGACACTTTACATCCTGCCAATATTACAGAATATTATATTCATAGAATATTTCCTCAGGATGTCTTTTGACCTTGAGCCAACACTTTAAAGACTTTAAGTGCCCATATTTCACAGATGACAGCATACACTCTCTCTCAGGTGGCAAAGAATGCGTGGCTTTAGCGTAGAGCTTTTCATATGTGCTACCGAAGGACCATTCCGAATTTCTAATCCCTTCCATGGCTAATCTCCACATGCTTTTTTCTGTATAGGCCTATACTCTGGTTTGGGGAGCCTTTACTCTATCTTCCAGGACTTCCATGGATCATACAGTGAAAATGCAGGAGATTTGCTCAAGCAAATAATGCCAGATGTTCGTTCTGACAACAGCTATTTTCTGTACTCTTGGACAGGGTATTGTGTGTAGCTGTGTTCTTGAGTGGGTATGTGGCACTGATCACTTTGTCTATCAGGTTGGCTTCTGTTCTTGGCCTGTACGGGTAATGGAAAAGTCTTCAAAGGGCATCAAATAGCATGTACGTCAGTATTGATGAATGGCCGTCTTCGTACTTAGTCCCACATGATGGAGTGGTGTGGCCTTGGATTCATAGCAAGAAGTGGCTGTGATAGGGCCCCACTAAGTTCCTTTTGTCAGTGTCTTCATTATGGTAGCTCAGCTGACATGTTCACATTATATAGAATGTTTAACCTAGCCTTCCTCAAATTTAACAAATACCATCTTCATAATAAGCACACTGCTTTTACAATTGTGCACCCAGCTGTAAGTGTAAAGAGCTCCCCAGTTAAACTTACATATGTATCTGTGTATAAGAAATATACTCAGGGTCACAGCATGCAGAATCTGTACCTCACTGTTATAAAAGTAAGTGTTCAAAATGCTGAAATTAGGGATTGAATGTATATTAAATATCTTTATCATAATGTTTATCACTGATGTATCAATGAAAATGTCTTTATATTTTGGAAGTGTGAAGCATTTCTACTAATCTCCAATATAACATTAAAAAAGAGAAAGAAACCATGTGAGCTCTGTATTATTTGGAGTAGAACAAGTAATCTGAAAGAGTAGGAAAGTTTACATCAAATATAGTACAGGTAATTTCTTTGTTATCAAAAAATTGTAAAAAGCAGACAATGTAAAACAAAATTTTTGTGTTCAGAATAAGAAGAAGAAAATATTTGTCATTGTTTATTTGTGTTTATTCATTTGTGTGAAACTTTATTCTCTTCCATTTGTTCTAGTCTAGTAACGCTGCTAACTGGTTTATATTGGACAGAATTTATGAAATGCAAGGAGAACCATCCCAGAAACACTGTAGTGCCTTGGTTAAAATAAATAAATAAATAAATAAAAGACTACAGTAATAACAGCGATGACAAAAAAACAGCAATAAAAATTTAACTTTTTCATTGATTAAAGAAATAGTCCCTGTGTGTGGAATCTGCCACAGACACGCTACAATGCTATCAAGAAAAGTCAATTTCTCACTTTAGAAAAGGAAGAATATTTTGCTTATTAGCAAAGTACAATTAAAAGATAAAACAATTTATTTACAATAGATGGTGATTTTTTCTACTGCTTGCAAAAATATGGTTTTACTTCTTGTTCAAGACCTATGTTGAGTAATTCCTTTAAAACCTTAAAAAAAAGGTACTAGATACCCTTCTTGACTCTTAAACCCCAAAATAGTGCTAAGTGCTGAAGAGTTATTTTTATATAAATTGAAGATTTGCAAGAGGATCTGATATTATTATATTGTTATATGATAAATATTATTATATTATATAATATTGTATTATTATATTATTCTGATATTATATTATCAAAATATAATGTATAAAGCATAATAAAAGATGACTGAAACAAGTGGACTTGGAATACATCTGTGAAAGTTTCTAAAATATTTACTCCTATATTAATACATCCGTTTATTATAGAATATCCTTCTCCCAGGAGATTCATGTTAACTTCTTAAAGGGGTAGCAGTTATTTTCAGGTGTTATAGTTCAGATAATTTTCTTATATGTGAAACTCCTTTATAAACAGGACCACCCTTATGCCTAGACCTAGAGAGCATCCTGCAAAGGCCTTTTGTTTGTTTCTTTTGCTTTACTTTGATTTGCTTAGTTTGGCTTGGCTTGATTTGGTTATCTTGGTTTATTTTTGGGAGGATGCGAAAATGACCTCGCAGGAATAAAATATAACAAAAGTTATAAGATCCATAGAGGCAAGGACTGTGTATGTGTCAATGACAATTAGCACTGCAGGCTTGGCACGAAGCAGGTATTTGCAATATATTTGTAAATGAGTGTTAGTTTCTGTATCCCCATTCAGTTGTTTTTTTTTTTTTTTTTGTCCCTATGAACACTTTTTAGTTAAGTGTCCAAGGTATGTCAGAATGACCAGGCATAGCTAGAAGACCTGAAATGTGAAATAGAGAAGTATCAAAAGCGTATTTCCTAATTTTGCTGCAGGCCTCCCTATTTCTTAGATAAATCAAATGTGACACTTCATTCATACCTGCTTCCTCACTTTTTCTACATCTTGTCTGTCAATTTAATGTTTGATGTTTCCTGTTTATAGCTTATTCACTATTGAACATTTTCTGTGTATCAGGCACCAATGTTACATTACTTTCGTGATCTCATATAGTGTCTATGAAGTACTTGTTAATATTCCCATTTTGCAGGTGAGAAAACTGAGGCTCAGATTAAATAAAGAGTCTGTCCAAGTTCTGTGCTCTTACTTCAACACATCATGATGCCTGTAAAGAGCTTGAAAGCCTAAACTGGCTCTGCAAATAGTAAAATAGATTATTCCTGGCTTAGCAAATATATTCAAAAGTATTTTATATAAAAGGACAATGAAGACAAATATTTTATTTTCAATTTATAATCTTAGTAGGTGAAAATATCCAAATATTTTATGAATCACAATGGGGTTAATATATGATTTTTGAAAAATTTGAATTATGATAAAATGACAAGCTATAAAGAGATACTATCCTAGATAAAATGTTAAATATTTCAAAATGGAAATCTAATTGTTCTCAGGATAATTGACTAGGTCACTAGGTTACGTGATTTGTCCGTTCATGACATTTCTTCCCTTAAATGGTGATTTGGAAATATTATGAAGGATGGGCTTCTTTCACAGAAGTTGATAGTTAATTTTTCAGTGTCCCTTAACTGCTAACATTTGAAGTGAACATTTTTATTACTAAAGAGAGATGCTCTGGGAACCACTACTGGGATAAGAGTCATAGTGGTTTTAGCAGTGATGAAAAGGTTAGAACAATTAGAAAGTACTCATGGCGTAACTGAGATGTATGAATTTCTGGTACATTATGAAACAGTTTTAAATGATTGGAGAAAAAGTAGAATTAAAATAATAAAATAACAAATTAATTTTAAATCACAAACTTCATTTAAGTATTGTTGTTTTTTCTATCATGTATTTTTTTCCCCCCTAGGGGACACATTTGCAGAATTATTCTCTAATATTTACCATTGTATATATTATGTTTTGTTTATTATTATATCCAAACAATGGAGTTATTCATAGCCATTCCTCTAATAATAGTCTCATCTTTCATCTATACTGTTAAAATATGGCATGCTGACATTCATTCTGAAGGATAATTTATTAATGTATTAATGTACTCAGTGACCTGTAGACATATAATAACTGCCAAAACAGTAGGGCTCAGATTTGCCCTGTGAGTCATATGTAAAAAACATTAACCTAAAGTTATGTACCATCTTAGGATGTGGCTCTAAGATGTCATTATGGCACACTCATATTCTGAGCGAAGTAAACTTTTTCATGACGTTCACAATCTCTAACATTTTGTTGATGTTTGAAGCAACTCAAAAAATTTTCAGATGTTGTGAGTGTTTGCTTCATTTGGACCTTCCTGGGATCTTTCCCAGTAAGAGGGTATTTGTTATGCTTCTGCTCTTGAAATTTAAATAATCCCATTGTGATCTTAAGGAAACAGAGCTTCCTGAGTTACCTTGATGACAGAAATGAATTCTGTAAGAGGTCTGGAAGGACTGACTTTAACAACAATGAGCCAGTCGTGGACTCGAGGTCAGGAAAAATTACTTGGGTCCTGATTTGAGTGTCAGTGAATTTGGTTGAAACAAATTCCTGGATTCCCAGGGACTACACCTCATCCCTTAAAATGTTCACTCCTGTGTCTTAAACCTTTCCCTTTTTATTGCTTCATACTTGTTGGTATATATACATGCTCACCTCTTGCCAAAATTTGAAAACAACCAAATTCACACACCAATCTTCCCTCATCCCAAATCTATCCCAGGTACTACATTACCTCTTTCCACACATCTGGGAAGCTATTTACACTTTTCCAGACCATCCTGTGGCATCATTGATCTGCTCTATTGTGTATTTGTTCCCAATTTCATTATTTTTTTCTTCACAGCTTCACTTTGCCCATCCTTCTATTTTCCTTATGTAGACAATTCTGTTTTCTCACTTATTAAGTTGGATACTAGCTTCTTTATGTCTGCCTTTCTTCTTTTCTAATATATTTATTTAAACCTGTGAATGTCCCTTTAAGTACATTTTTCACTGCATTCCTCGACAATGAGATGTAATATTTTTGTTATCATTTGATTCTAAGTCTTTGAAAAATCCCATTATGATTTATGCTTTGATAATACATTGTTTATGTGTATTTTAATTAATGTATAATTTTAAAATTTTTTGTTATTTATTTTTAAAAAGTTCATTGGATTGTGGTCACAGAACATAATTCTTTGCCATTTCTTTAGATCAGTTCTATACTTAAGTACTAGTATGTGGACATTTTTGTAATTGCCTTATATAAGCTTGAGAAGGATGAGTATTCTTTATATACTCCATATATGTCTGTTAAATATATGTTATTAATTGTGTTCTTTAAATATTTTATATCTATACTATATTTTTTTCCAACACGACCTATCAGTATTGAGAGAAACACATTGATATCTCCTGCTTTGGTAATTACTGTATAAATTTTCTTCTGGTACTATCAATTCTTGTGTATAAAATTTTTGCTTTTTTTTATTAGGTATATGCATTGTGGGGATTATTATATCTTCTGAATGGATTGACCTTTTTATCATTATATAATGGCACTCTTGTGCAGTAGTAATATTCATAAAATTATGATTTGCCTGATTTTTGTCTTATTAAAGAAAGAAATCAACTTTTTCTGAGGTCATAGAAATATTTTCTATATTATCTGAGATGCTGGCAATACTGTTAATTTTTTAAATAATTATTATGTCTTCCCTTTGTTTCTCTTGTCTTATGGTATTGACTGCGACTTCAAGTACACTTTGCATAGTAATAATGATAGTAAGTGTCCTTACTCGTTTAAGGTGTTTAACTCTATGGAATGTTTTTAATATTTTGCCATCAAGGATTATGCATATGTGAGTATGTATGTATGTGTATGAGTACATGTAATTTTATATACTATTGTATTGTCATTTCCTATTTATCTGTCCAACAACCTTTTGAGCTGTAAATTCCTTCATGAGAATATCCTTTTTTTTAAACCATTATATATTCACTGGCTAGCATAATACCTAATATATGATACATATTAATTGAGTATTCATTAAATAAATGAGTAAATGAAGAAATATATACCATCAGAAGCAAGTGTTTATGCGCTAAATAATAGATAATGGGAGAATCATTGTACAAACCTTTGATCATTATTTTGGGGGTTGTTTCTGTTTTCATTTCAACAAATTATTTCTCTGAATTTGTTAAAATAGTATTTTCTGAAAGAGGAGTTTGTTTAGTTGACTGGTTTTTGTTGTTGTTGTTGTTGTTTTATTTTTCTCTTTTTAAAATAATCCTTGCCAAAGAGTCATAAGTGTTATTAATGGACCAAGATATAAACCAAGCAACAAAAAAGCAAGTGAGTCAGGAAGATGGTGATTATGTAAACTTTGTGTTGTTATTATTATGTTTTTGTTGTTCAAGTTGCAGAGTGGCATTGTGAAAGTTATGTGAAAATAATTAAAATTACCATTTTGGGTTTGCACAACTTTTAGAGTCTAATTTTATAGTGTAAGCGTTAATGTGAATGTGCATATTTTAAAAACCTAAAAATCATCAAAAAATCTTAACTTGTTACAGTTTCTGGCCAGTTAGGGCTGCAGAAGTCCAGGCTTTTCCACAAACTCTAATCAACCATGTTACAAAACCATTCATTTTACTAAGTGACTGCTAGTCAAATACCACCAAAAATACCTCAGTTCCAAAATTTAAGATTTGAAATAGGCATAATAAAATTTGATATATTGTCTTTGACATTTGCTAAGGTGCTAGGTAAACTCATTTAGTTTTGTTTGACAATCATCAAATAGTTATTAGAAATATTAACCTTTTCAAATGTATTTCAGTTCATTTTTGTAATAGTTACATTTACTCATTGCAGAAGCAAAAATTCCTATCACAGTCTCCTAAACTTCACACTCTTAAGAGGAAATTCAGCCAGTTTGCCTCCTTTATTACACATTCTTTTTTAAAAGAAGCAATGAGTGGCTTTTTTTCTCAAGTCAATGAGTGTCAGTTACAAATTCATAGTACCTTTGTAGCTTGAAAGACTTGTGCTTCATGACAGGTGTCAAGACTGGTGATGATTCAAATTAATAATAAAGAATAATAAATGAGAGGTAGAAGAATTCTGCAGAATCTTCTCTAAGACACTCAGCTTTGGGACTTTAATGTCCATAAAAATGAATTGCTACTAGGCAAATTATGAGAGGATCGAGAGTAGTGATACATGAAGAGAACAACACAAAGATACATGTGACAGGCTTTTTGGATGTAAGTCTGATATTCAAGTTATAAGCTGGTCTTATAGGTATTATATAAGGATATTAGTAATTGGTAGATTTAAAATACTAACTTTTTAGGTAGGGTTAATTGGTACGTGTTTCACTTTTTCTGAACAAGGTTATATGTTAAGGTATATTATTTCTCAATGTTTATTTTAAATTTAGTATATAAGTAGCGTACGGTATAGAACTCCTGAAGATTTTAGGAACTTTCTGTATTTGTTTTAGAAAATTTCGTAAATAATTTAGGAAATATTATATCAATGAAGATTCTTTTTTATGAACTTTTATATTTCTTTTTTTTTTTTTTTAAAGAAATTCACGTTCTTTTATTTATTTATTTATTTATTTATGACTGTGTTGAGTCTTCGTTTCTGTGCGAGGGCTTTCTCTAGTTGCGGCAAGTGGGGACCACTCTTCATCGCGGTGCGTGGGCCTCTCACCATCGCGGCCTCTCTTGTTGCGGAGCACAGGCTCCAGACGCGCAGGCTCAGTAATTGTGGCTCACGGGCCCAGTTGCTCCGTGGCATGTGGGATCTTCCCAGACCAGGGCTGGAACCCGTGTCCCCTGCATTGGCAGGCAGATTCTCAACCACTGCGCCACCAGGGAAGCCCCAGAACTTTTATATTTCTAACTATGCAATTTTAAAATAAAATTATGCATTATGCATACAAATACAAACATATACATAAAATACACACGCACACATTGTGCTGTTTCTAATAGTAAGTGAGATTAGCTAAGCCAGCCATAACCAAAGTGAATTAATTAGAAGTATAGGTCAATGAAGAGAGTATAATGAGTCCCTGTGGATTTGAAAGAAATTACACATCATCATATAGTAGGAAATACCTCTTTTCCCCGAATCCGCAATACATTCTACTTATAAATGCAGTCTCTGAATTCTGTGAATGCACACAAATGACATCTGCTATGTTCACGTATGCCACCTACCCACTAGTGTTAAAATGGCAGATTAAAACAGCTTTACAGTATAGCATTGCTATTGACACAGTGCAAAAATTTGCTCTGCCATGGGCCTTCCCTGGTGGCGCAGTGGTTAAGAGTCCGCCTGCCAATGCAGGGGACACGGGCTTGAGCCCTGGTCTGGGAAGATCCCACATGCCGCGGGGCACCTGGGCCCGTGAGCCACAATTACTGAGCCTGCGCTCCTGAAGCCTGTGCTCCGCAACAAGAGAGGCCGTGATAGTGAGAGGCCCGCGCACCGCGATGAAGAGTGGCCCCTGCTTGCCACAACTAGAGAAAGCCCTCGCACAGAAACAAAGACCCAACACAGCCAAAAATAAATTAATTAATTAATTTTAAAAAAAATTTGCTCCGCCATGAATTAAAATGTAGTTTTGTGAAGACATCTCACCCCACTTCCTACCACCACAGTAAACAGAAAAAAGAAATGATAAAATCACACAGCATCTAGAAAAAATAGAAAATTGGAGAATTCTGAATAATGTCCTTCAATTTTCAAAGAAAGATGAAAGTAATTCCATTCCAGAATGATAATACAAGCCATAGCAGATAAAACTCTTCATATGTGAGTAGAAAATAAAATTAGGTATGAAAAGTGGGTGGAATTAGTAAACAGAAGGCCCAACTGGAGTGACAATTACCAAGGAAAAATTACTTTAAAAGAAGAAACAGTGATATTTAGGAGTGTTGTTTTATGATAATACTGAATAAGGGAAAAAAAGGAAAATAATGAAGGCGAGAATAAATATTGGAAGGGGATCACACAGAAAAACACAAAGTTAAAACAAAATTATTCTAGGATATTGATGTCTTGTGAGATGGGCCTTGTACCACCAAATGCCCACTTATCTATGGAGAGGGAAAAATGCAATTTTTATCAGCCTAGCCCAGCAAAACTTAATACCAAAATACCCTACTTCATAGAGCACACCAAAACAACATATATTTTAGAAAAGCATGATGTATGTACACTCACCTGTCAACTTCAGGTTTGCACATAGCTGCTTCAGTGACCCGAAAAAAACTGGTTTTTTTCTCTGTTTCACACCACCTTGAAAATTCTATTTTCTATTATTATGTTTTGCGTTCACAGCTAACAAAAATGCTGTTCAACAACTCGATTCACTTGAAATGAACTCTCAATGATTACTGTACCTGGAATAAAAATAAAACTACATAGGCATACCTTAATGAAGTCAGAGGAACACACACAATATAAATTTTAAGAAGTTGACTCTGAGGATGCCTTTTTCTGAGTATGTCTTTCTACTTACTCTTCAGAACTCTTGAGAAATATTAGTATTATCTTATCCCACATAAACAGACATTTTTTACTCACTCTCTATAAAACTCCAGATTCACTATTGTGAATTACAACATCTTCCATATAGTTTTTTGGTAAAACTGACAACTGTATGACTCTGACATGCTTTTATCAAGAGTTCATTTTAAAAGCATATAAATAATATATACAAATTATAGTAAGACAGTCAAAGCCTGGGTGTTGAGCTGCATATCTAGATTTGAATGAAGGACCAGGATCAAGTCTTGCCTTGTAATTTTCTAAGGTAATAAAAATTATAAAGAAATCATATGGTATTGATTCTGAGGGATATAGGGGAGAAGTCAGAGAAACAAGCTATTTCAAAAACAGACAGATGCGTCCCTTATAAAGTGAAGAGATCAACAAACCCCTCTTCAATGATCTTCTCATCTCTGAAATGTGTATATTATCAGAGTTGAGAAACTGTCTGTGGAAAGGTGTTCAAGTTTATGCAGTTCGTTTATAAATAGTGGACTATTAAGCAGTACCAACTTTGTTTAGACTCTAAAATGTTTTTGCTTTGCTTCTTTCACATGTGAAATACGTGGATATCTGATTATAAAATTTTGTGCTCCATGTACATATAAATTCTATGTGCTGAATTTCCAGTTCCTATGCCATAGTAATTATAGTTTATATGCATATATATGATTCATTACTCACCTATTTTTAACAAGATTTCTTATAGTTATGTGATTATATTCTCTCTACATTAGTGCTAAATATGTCAAATGCAAATAATATTAAAAATATAAGATAATATTAACTAATTATGTCCTTTCACTCACCATTGTATCCCCATATGGAGCCCCATAGCCTAGCACATTACTAGCTATTCAATCATATATTTTTAAGAAAAATAAATGAATGAATGAATGAATGAGATAGAATTTGGATTGCATGCAAGTCATATAAGGTTTGCATAATTTAGAGTGAGTAGAAAGTTCATGTATGTTTGGAACATTCAACTCAGGATTGATTATGCGCTTATTTTTCTGAATCCTATTCACTTTAAGCAGTGATTTTCCTTTTAAAAAAGATTCTATGCCAAAACCTGAGGGATACAGCACTTCGCCATCAAAAGAGGAAAGGGCGTCGAGAAAGTCCCAAGTCATTCTGACAGGTCCTTCCCCAATGAAAAGTACTAAATTAATGAATATGTACATTTAAAACCATTTCCTTTGTTGTCAGTACATTTTCTTGATATAAAACCAGAATGACTTCAATTCACAATATAATTGAATACTAAAACACTATCAATATTAAATAAAATGTATACCTAGAACAAGATTTTTCTATTGCTTTTCATAATTATTTTAAATATTTTCACTATTGGGTAGAAAAATGACTGCCTTAAAGGATATTCTTTTGTATATCAGAAAAAGTAGCTATTTAATCATGAGATGGAAATCCTACAAAAAGTTAATCAGAAAAACAATAAACTAGAGTTCCCCTTAAACTACACAGGTTTGAACTGTGCAGATTCACCTACATGTGGATTTTTTTCCATAGTAATACCACCATGCTATACATTAGCCGTTGGTTGAATCCACTGCTGATGGGCATTCTGACTGGTGTGAGGTGATACCTCATTTTTATTTCAATTTGCATTTCTCTAACAATTAGCGATGCAGAACATCTTTTCTTGTGCCTGTTGGCCATCTGTATGGCTTCTTGGAAAAATGTCTATTTAGATCTGCCCCTTTCTTGATTAGGTTGTTTGTTTTTATGGTATTGAGTTGTATGAGCTGTTTGTATATTTTGCTAGTATATTGTTGAGGATTTTTACATTTATGTTCATCAGAGATTTGGGCCTTTAGTTTTCTTCTTTTGTGGTGTCTTTGTTGTCTTTGTCTGGGTTTGGTGTCAGGGTAATTCTGGCTTCGTAAAATGAGTTGTGAAGTGTTCCCTACTTTTCCATTTTGGGGGGACATTTTGAGTATTAGTGTTAATTCTTTATGTGTTTGATATAGTTCACCAGTTATACCATCCGATTTTGGGCTTCCTTGTTGGGAGGTAGGTGTTAATATTAAAAAAACAAAAAAAAAACAGAGAGAAGGAAGCTTTTATTTCAGTATTTTAATCAGAACATTTTTGCCCCCAATATTTAGCAGATTGACTTAGATGGGATTTGTACAGCTTTTCACATTTCCATCAAACCTTTATAAAAGTTCTTTCTTTGGTTTCAAGGGAAAAATATATGTATATATATTCCATCTAGCTGTCTGAATGTTCATCACTAGATTAATATAGTTAAATGTAGTTTACCTTTATTTACTTCTTGATTTTACACATCACCAAGCCACTACCCCTTTATCATAAAGAGTGATGGCATGACAACATATATTTTCATTGTATTATTGTCTAGCAGAGCTGATAGAAAGTCTTGCAAAGAATATTCAACAAATCCTCACAGAATGTCTTCTGTATTACAGGCATATAATAAGCTTTCTATGCATATCTACTGAATTAATGAATGAGTAAACTTAAACACGTTTTTAAAACTATGAAGTTTTATGGACATTTACATATGAGATGAAGATAATTCATTTCATTAATAGCTTGAAAAACCTAAGAGTAAAGACAGTAGAAGCTGCTGTAGCTGGTTTTTTTTTTTTTCATTTTCACTTTTGTTTCAAAATTATTAAATACTATGTTATCTTCTATCTTGATGTTTGTGTTTTACTGAATTTGAGCATGGGAAATATCCAGAGTGTCTATTGGGAAGTGCATGAGGGCATGTGGCCTCCAGGAAACTCGGCCATGGTTTCCACTGGGCTTAGGAGGGGAGCTCCTTGGGGAAAACACCATACCCATGAAATAAGGAAAACAGCAAGCGAACATGAGGAACGGTGAGGACCTCTGGCTAACAGCTCCTGCTGGTTCAGATCAGAGAAAACCCAAAAAAAGAAGAGAGTTTGAAGGGGACTGGAGGGAAAGTTCAGTTCAAACATTCTCTTGGGAAAGGAATGAGCTGAATTTGAGTGTGGGGACTGTTTAGGCTAAAATCTACATGTCACTAAAAATTTCCAAAAATCAGAAGAATGTAGTAAGATTCACAGCAATGTTGATCCATAAAGAGCTTTATATATTTTGTTAATTAATTTCAATTGTTTAAAGCTTCTTGCTTGCCACTTGCAGATTAATAGCTCCACAAGTGGAACTCCGTATACTTTGAACTTTTTGGATATATGTTACCTTATCTTTTATGTGGTGTGACTAAGCATTTATTTATTTGGCTGAACATAAATCCTGCGTAATAATAATTTAATCCTCACTATATCCTATAAGATCAACACTATTATAATCCCCATTGTACACTAGAGAAAGGTAGGCACATAGAAATTAATAAATTTTCACACATTACACAACAAGTTTTGGAGGTGGGTTATGAATCCACACAATGTGGCTCTGGAGTCTGTGATCTTAACCAATTGGAATACTGCCTCTCTGAAAAGACTTTTATAAATAAATGGTCATGATCATGGGTGAATGATGATTTCCATCATTTTACTTCTCAGTCAATTTGTGGTTCCCTCTGCCATTACCTAATAGATGATGAGGAAGTATTTATTTCCAAATAATGAGAGGTATTTTAATATTTCATCACGCATGTTATTCAGATTGTGTTTGTTGATGTACTTTTTACTATCTCATTCACTAACTACCTCCTACGTGTTAGTTTCCTGCGTTTGATTACCTAAAGAGTGAGGAAGAGCTAAGGTACATAAAGAGAATTAGTTATTTATTATTAAAGGCTAAACAAGATCAAAACAAAACACAATGTTATATGTGAAGTCTCATTCCATATCGTGCAGGAAGAGAAAAATTTGTGAAATTTGTTTAATGTGGTGACCTTCATTATGATTCTCTATCAATCATGAAATACATATTTATGAAGCACTCACTCTCCAGTCACTGTACCAGATGCAGAAATAAAACAACACAACAAATGACAGACATAATCCCTGTCTCCACTGAGTCTAACCCCACCAGCCATCTCCATCACTTGTCACCCATTCATTCTCCAATTGCCAGTGCTCTCTGACATCCCTCAGTTACTATTTCTGCTTGCTTGCAACACACAGTTGCCACACACACATGCACACACACATGCACGCACATTCAAAGATTATGAATCACTCATCAGATAATGCAATTAATTGAAATGTGCTAGTGAGAAATGTTCTAAAAGGAGATCTTGGATCTTCTCCTTCTTTCTAGGTATCATGCATTTTAGCTAAAGCGATATGGATTCATATAAAGATGACTGGACCAGGAACTAAAAAAAAAAACACATGTAAGCCAGATTTAGTATTTGAATCACTGACACAGTTAGAATTAAATGAGACTGTGTATTTAAGGTTCCCTGGAAAATAATAGATATTCAACAAATTGATTATTGTTTTAAATGAGACAAAGCATATGAAAGTATTTTAAAACCATGAAGTGATATGTACTCTCTCCATTTCTCTCTCTCTCTCTCTCTAGCTCCCCAATCTATCTCTATCATTCAATTAATCAGACTATTGTGATTAGTAATTGGCCTATCTTATTGCCCAACTAAAGTGGCTCTGGTAGTGGGAAACTCTGTCTTTTATGTTGAATCATCCACATCATAGCATACTATGTGCCAAATGTTTGGTAGCATGAACTTCATTGTGTCCTAAAGTTATATTCAATAGATGAAAACTGGGTTACTTATGCTGAAGATCAGTCTTACATTTTTCATATCCATGAATCTCTATTTCCGCGTGTCTCTGATAATGATTCAGAATTACCTTTTGCTTAGTAGGAAATTGTTTTTAAAAATCACACTTTGACAGAGGGGAACCTCCCTAACAAAGCATTAAATTATAAAATCTAAGTATCAATTACCACCGTGGTCAGGAGGGCATGGAGTTGGAGTTTGGTGAAGTAGAATGAATGATGAACTATGGGTCCTTTGCTGTTTCTGCTGTTTGATTCTCTGATACAGAGTTGCTTTGTTAAAGGGACAGTTACACTATCAATTTAATTATGATGATTGCATGGGTACAGTGTTCATGCAGTTACTTCATTCCTTTTCTTTATTAGCTTCTGACTTTTTTATTATCATGCTTTTTCTTTTTGCTATAAATTGTTAATTATTACCTTGATAGCACTGCGTAAAACTTCTATTAAGTGTCATTATTTGACTAGCTGTTATGGAGATTTACTTTTGCTAAACCCATACCATGCTAGACAGCCATAAACCAAGGGACACAGTGCATTTAAGAAAAGCCCTTCTTTTGTGGCAATTCAGCCCAAGGGAATGTGTATGTTTCCAGGTTTATTTTAAAAAAACTGTTTATTGAGAGCCTGTAGATTTTGTCAAAGAGGTATAGTTGCCATCATTTAAACAAAGAGTTCCACTAATCAAATCCTAGAAAAAAATATTGTTTTAATTAAGCTGTCACCCTTTGCCCAATATTGTCATTGATTTGTTAAAGTTTAATAAAGGCTCCCAATAGATTTAGTAGCAATTTCATTGATTGGAGAGTATTTTAATAAGAATAAATTATTCAAATTTTAGTAACCAACTTCCAAATAAGTTCAAGATAATACATACAGTAAGGATGAATGGATAATTCTATTTATTGAATGTATGAGATTTTTTAAATCTTTTAATCTAATGCCCTGATGTAAATTTATGTCATGTCAATACTAGAAAATCTGGATAAAATGTATCATTTATATTTTTATAATTCCTTGGAAATGACATTTACAGAAACTTGTTTATTTCATAAATAAGCCACCTCCTTGGATTGGTCCATGTGTTTCCAGTTCTATCTTTGGTACTCATGTCATGTGTTTCTATACTACTGAACTAGTTTCCTGAATACACCATATGCATCACATATGAATTACACACATGAGTCTCTTTCCTTGGAGTGTCTCTCTCCTTATCCTTTCTAACATACTATTCTTAACTTAATATGCTCCCAAGCACTTTGTGCATACTTCGGTGTTAGGACTTATTACATTACATGGCATTCATATAATTTTGGTGTATGTAATTGTTGGGTCTACATCTTTAATCTTTATACCCATATAAAACAGAAAATTATCTGGCACATATTAGGTGTTCAAGATAACTTTATTGAAAAAAATTAACAACTGTAACTCCCATTCAAATATAAATGTATCTCTCTTATAAAATTATACTGAAAGAATGACAAGGTGAAAATTTTCTTCCTATTCTAACTATATTAGTTATTAATAATATGTCATGTCTAATTGATGATGCCCCGGAATTAATTGGTTATTATATTGTATCTATTGCATTGCATACAGAGAACTGACTGCATTATTTCTTTACAAAAATTTAACAGAATTAATTTTAGTTTACATGAAAGAAAATTTATAATTTATATGGAAAACAACTGTCTAAGGAAAAGCAGTTTTTATATTGCTCATATTACTTGGTATAAAACTAAATTCCCTGTAGTAAATATACATGTATTATAGACTGTCTCTAAAAATAAATTACTAAAAATATAAATGTCTTTTTGGAAACAAGGTAGAGCTTTGCCCCAAAACGTAAGTCTGCCCAATTCCAACTCATTTCTAGTATTATCTTACTATTGAACTCATTCTTTTTACTACAGATTAGATGTGAATTTCACAAAAACAAAATTAACAATTCCAACCATCTATCACTTAAACAAGAGGAAATGTATTATTTTTTAGTAAAAATATACTTTTAAAATAAAATATATGGGGACTTCCCTGGTGGTCCAGTGCCTAAGCCTCTGTGCGCCCAGTGCAGGGAGCCCGGGTTCGATCCCTGGTCAGGAAACTAGATCTCACATGCCACAACTAAGAATTCACACGTGGCAACGAAAGATCCCACATGCCGCAACTAAGGCCCGGCGCAGCCAAATAAATAAATATTTTTTTTAAAAATAAATAAAATATGGGAAATTTTTCAGTAAATGAAAAATTTTTAGTATCTCAATAAAGACAATAAATGTGTTTCTCAATGATTCTCTCTTTTTTTTTTTCAATAATTATACAGTTGTCTTAAGTCATTTGAAGCTCAGAGTACAGCCAAAAGAAGAAACCGAGGCTGGGGAATTGATAGGATGACATGGATTCAGAAATCAAATCCTTCCTTCACAACCAGTTTCTCTATGTGGTTCAGTTTTTCACAACTAGAGGTCTCTCTCACAATTATTTGACCATTTAATCTTTGATTATTGGATACAGTTTAATCATGTGATGCTTCTAGAGACAAGCAAGCAACAATGAGGTTGTAAACTTAGCTATTGGCTGGACTCCAAGAACAAAGGAAAATGTAAGATCAGCTTAGTTACCAGCACTAAACATCCAAAACAGGTTAGTGAAAATTTTAGTCCAAACCTAGTTATTGTCAAAAGAGGTATGGGAAAAAGAGAAGAAACAATTTAATTGAGATTACTTGCAATATATAACAGAGATATGGTCTAAGGAAGTAAATACTCCTGTTTTATAACTTCTTCTATGATTACTTTTGAAACTTTTGTAACATTTAAGCTCTACTGCCTCAGATTAAAATATTTTTATGATTAAAAATAAATGAAGAATAAAGAAACGTATAAAGAATAATGTAACACTGTACCCACCAAATAGATTTAACAACTGCTGACACTTTGCAATACTTATTTTGTATCCTTTGTTTTTATAGGAATAACATATTATTACAGCAAGAAAATTATAAAGAATAAAATATTATAAATAAAACTAGGACTCTTTCCCTCCATCTAATTTCCTTTTCTCCTAACCTTGAGTTATTTCATAAGCAACCTGAAGTTGGCATGCATCTGTGCCTCCTATGATTTTATATTATATATAATAATAACTGTTTAATGTACTTTTAAAAAATACATAAATTGTACCATACATTAGCTGTATTTTGGCCGTTTGCTTTTTTTCCACTAACATGCCGTTTTGGTAACTTATTCATGTTTAAAATAATGCTCTAGTTCTTTAATGTTATCTTTTTTATAGTATTGTATGAATATATTTTCCAGGATATTTTTCATTATTCCTTCCATTCTCCCTCCCTTCATTTCTTCCTTCCTTTTTTTAGAATTGTTGTTGTTGTTATGCCTTCGGTCTAATGATTCCTTTTCCCATGATACCACTTTTAAATTGTGCATATTTCTGGTCTTATTTTAACAAATATTTTCAACTTGACAATATACAAAAGTTTTTAGTAGCTTTACCCTCCACCTAAACATAACAGGATTCAGAATGCTTGAATACTGATTTGCCTCACATGAAACCTTTGATGTTATTCTACTTTGTCTTAATTCTATATAGTTTTAATCCACTATGGAAATTGTTGCTGTGCATATTGAGATTTACCAAGAACATATTAATTTCTATGCTTACTGTTGATTTTTTCACACTACTCCCTTCTCCTGAATTATGTTTATTCCTTCCTTTTCCATCCTTTGTACATTCAGCAAGACTATACGAAGAACATTCTATTTTATCAGAAAACGTCTTCATTTTGCCCTGACTCTTCAGGGATAGTTCAGATGGGTCTAGAACTCAAGGGTCATAGATATTTTCCTTAAGCAACTTGCAAATTGTATCATATTATATTGTTTATTAATGTTGTCGGTTAAAAGTCACCTGCTAATCTAATTGTTGTTCCTCTGTATGTACTCTGATTTTTCTTTGTCTGTGTCTTTGGTGTTCTGCTATTTTTGGAGTAGATACTGTATAGGCATGGATTTTTTAAAACTAGTTTTTATTGGAGTATAGTTGCTTTACAATGTTGTATTTCTACTGAACAGCAAAATGAATCACTTATACATATACATATATCCCCTTTTTTTGGATTTCCTTCCCATTTAGGCCACCACATTACATTAAGTAGAGGTCCCTGTGCTATACAGTATGTTCTCATTAGTTGTCTATTTTATACATAGTATCAACAGTGTATATGTGTCAATCCCAATCTCCCAATTCCTCCCACTCCTCCTTTCCTCCTTGGTATCCGTACATTTGTTCTCTATTTCTGTGTCTCTATTTCTGCTTTACAAATAAGATCATCTTTACCATTTTTCTAGATTCTACGTATATGTGTTAGTGTAGGATATTTGTTTTTCTCTTTCTGACTTACTTCGCTCTGTATGACATTTCTAGGTCCACACATCTCTACAAATGACCCAGTTTCATACCTTTTAATGGCTGAGTAATATTCCATTGTATATCTGTACCACATCTTCTTTATCCATTCATCTGTTGATGGACATTTAGGTTGCTTCCATGTCCTCGCTATTGTAAATAGATCTGCAATGAACATCATGGTACATGACTCTTTTTGAATTATGGTTTTCTCAGGGTACATACCCAGTAGTGGGATTGCTGCGTCATATGGTAGTTCTATTTTTAGTTTTTTAAAGAACCTCCATACTGTTCTCTGTAGTGACTGTATCAATTTGCATTCCCACCAACAGTGCAAGAGGGTTCCCTTTTCTCCACACCGTCTCCAGCATTTATTGTTTGCAGATTCTTTGAAGATGGCCTTTCTGACTGGTGTGAGGTGATACCTCATTGTAGTTTTGATTTGCATTTCTCTAATTATTAGTAATGGTGAGCATCCCTTCATGTGTTTGTTGGCAATCTGGGTATCTTCTTTGGAAAAATGTCTATTTAGGTCTTCCACCCATTTTTGGATAGGGTTGTTTGTTTTTTTGATATTGAGCTGCATGAGCTGCTTGTATATTTTGGAGATTAATCCTTTGTAATTTGCTTCATTTGCAAATATTTTCTCCCATTCTGGGGGTTGTCTTTTCATCTTGTTTATGGTTTCCTTTGCTGTGCAAAAACTTTTGAATTTAATTAGGTCCCATTTGTCTATTTTTGTTTTTATTTTCATTATTCTAGGAGGTGGGTCAAAAAAGATCTTGCTGTGATTTATGTCAAAGAGTGTTCTGCCTATGTTTTCATCTAAGAGTTTTATAGTGTCTGGCCTTATGTTTAGGTCTTTAATCCATTTTGAGTTTATTTTTGTGTATGGTGTTAGGGAGTGTTCTAATTTCACTCTTCTACATGTAGCGGTTCAGTTTTCCCAGCACCACTTCTTGAGAAGGCTGTCTTTTCTCCATTGTATATTCTTGCCTCCTTCATCATAGATTAGGTGACCATAGGTATGTGGGTTTATCTCTGGGCTTTCTATCCTGTTCCATTGACCTATATTTCTATTTTTGTGCCAGTACCATACGGTCTTGATTACTGTAGCTTTGTAGTATAGTCTGAAGTCAGGGAGCCTGATTCCTTGAGCTCCATTTTTCATACTCAAGATTGCTTTGGCTATTTGGGGTCTTCTGTGTTTCCATACAAATTGTAAAATTTTTTGTTCTAGTTCTGTGAAAAATGCCCTTGGTAATTTGATAGGGATTGCATTGAATCTGTGGATTGCTTTGGGTAGTGTAATCATTTTCACAATATTGATTCTTCCAATCCAAGAACATGGTATATCTCTCCATCTGTTTGTGTCATCTTTGACTTCTTTCATCAGTATCTTACAGTTTTCTGCATACAGATCTTTTGCTTCCTTAGGTAGATTTATTCCTAGGTATTTTATTCTTTTTGTTGCAATGGTAAATGAGATTGTTTCCTTAATTTCTCTTTCTGATCTCTGATTGTTAGTATATCGGAGTGCAAGAGATTTCTGCATATTACTTTTGTATCCTGCAACTTTACTAAATTCATTGATTAACTCTAGTAGTTTTCTGGTAGCATCTTTAGGATTTCCCAAGTATAATATCATGTCATCTGCAAGCAGTGACAGTTTTACTTCTTCTTTTCCAATTTGGATTCCTTTTATTACTTTTTCTTCTCTGATTGCCATGGCTAGGACTTCCAAAACCATGTTGAATAATAGTAGTGAGAGTGGACACCCTTATTTTGTTCCTGATCTTAGAGGAACTGCTCTCAGTTTTTCACCATTGAGAATAATCTTTGCTGTGGGTTTGTCATATATGTCCTTTATTACGTTGAGGTAGGTTCCTTCTATGCCCATTTTCTGGAGAGTTATTAATCGCAAATAGGTGTTGAATTTTGTCAAAAGCATTTTCTGCATCTATTGAGGAGATCATATGGTTTTTCTCCTTCAGTTTGTTAATATGGTGTATCACAGTAATTGATTTGCATATATTGAAGAATCCTTGTATCCCTGGGATAAATCCCACTTGATCATAGTGTACGATCCTTTTAATATGTTGTTGGATTCAGTTTGCTAGTATTTTGTTGAGGGAACACGACAACCCAAAACCTATGGGATGCAGCAAAAGCAGTTCTAAGAGGGAAGTTTATAGCAATACAATCCTACATCAAGAAACAAGAAAAATCTCAAATAAACAACCTAACCCTACACCTATAGCAACTAGAGAAAGAAGAACAAACAAAACCCAAAGTTAGTAGAAGGAAAGAAATATCAGAGCAGAAATGAAAGAAACAGAAACAAAGAAAACTGAAAGCTTGTTCTTTGAGAAGATAAACAAAATTGATAAACCTTTAGTCAGACTCATCAAGAAAAAAAGGGAGAGGACTGAAATCAATAAAATTAGAAATGAAAAAGGAGAATTTACAACTGACACCACAGAAATACAAAGAATCATAAGAGACTACTACAAGCAACTATATGCCAATAAAATGGACAACCTGGAAGAAATGGACAAATTCTTAGAATAGTACAACCTTCCAAGACTGAACCAGGAGGAAATAGAAAACATCAAATGACCAATCATAAGTAATGAAGTTGAAACTGTGATTAACAGTCTTCTAACAAAGTCCAAGACCAGTTGGCTTCACAGGTGAATTCTATCAAACATTTAGAGAAAAGCTAACACCTATCCTTCTCAAACTCTTCCAAAAAATTGCAGAGGGTGGAACACTTGCAAACTCATTCTGTGAAGCCACAGTCAGCCTGATACCAAAACCAGACAAAGATATCACACACAAAAAAATTTACAGGCCAATATTACTGGAGAATATAGAGGCAAAAATCCTCAACAAAATACTGGCATGGATTTTTTTAAATATAGATTTTGATCGGCTATACTTCTTCAATCTGAAGGTTTAATTATTAATTTTAGATGATTCACATCCATTAGCATTTCAATATTGCCTTCCCTTAGTCTTTCCTCACATTCTGGAATATGTAATATACATGAATTGAGACATCTCGTCCTATCCTTTATGTTTCTTAACTTTCCCTTCATTTTTCGCTGTTTCTTTGTATCTATTTGCTTTATGTAACATGGGTGATCTCAGATAATTTCCATTTACTAATCTTCCAGATTACTAACATTGATCTACTGTTCAGTCTTTTCATTCAGTTTTTTTTTTGAATTTTTGAGTTTTGTTTTATTTATTTTTTATATAGCAGGTTCTTATTAGTTATCTCTTTTATACATATTAGTGTATATATATCAATCCCAATCTCCCAATTCATCCCACCCCCACCCCTATCCCCACCACATTCCCCCCTTGGTGTCCATACATTAGTTCTCTACATCTGTGTCTCTATTTCTGCTCTGCAAACCGGTTCATCTGTACCCTTTTTGTAGGTTCCACATATATGCATTAATATACGATATTTGTTTTTCTCTTTCTGGCTTAACTTCACTCTGTATGACAGTCTCTAGGTCCATCCACGTCTCTACAAATGACCCAATTCCGTTCCTTTTTATGGCTGAGTAATATTCCATTGTATATATGTACCACATCTTCTTTATCCATTCATCTGTTGATGGGCATTTAGGTTGCTACTATGACCTGGCTATTGTAAATAGTGCTGCAGTGAACATTGGGATGCATGTGTCTTTTTGAATTATGGTTTTCTCTGGGTATATGCCCAGTAGTGGGATTGCTGGGTCATATGGTAATTCTATTCTATTCCATTCAGTTTTAATGTAGTGAATACATTTTTCCTTTCTAATTTTTTTTTCAATGCTTTCTGTTATTTTGACAGATTTTGTGGTTTTGGTTTATTACTAGGTTGATGTCTTTGTTATCTACTTAATTATTTTAAACATGATTCCTATCAGATTGTTCTTTGTTTTAGACTCAAGGTGCAAATTATTATATTTGCTGTATCTGTTGTCTCTTCCTTGTGCTAATTCATTGCCACATCTGATTTGTAATTTTACATTGTAAGTGAATATCCACCAGTGTTTTGTTTTGTTTCCATTAGCTTATTTGTTTCTTTGTGAGGACCATACATCATGGACTTTTGACGTATATTTCAGAGAAGTTTACAGTGAAATCTTCTTCACACAGAGCCTAAGTAGTAAGAAACTCATAGACCCTTCTATGGATAGGTGGAAAGAGCTTCCCTTTTTGCTCATCTTCAATAAAGGAATAGTGTTTTAAGGTGTCTCCATTCTAGCCCCACATCCTCTGCCAACTGAAGTCCTGTCTTCCATCCCGATATAGTAGTTACAACTCCAGTGGTCCATCCTTACAGTCTATATAGGGGTCCAATACTCCCTCAACCTCTGAAGTTAAGCACTATTTTAAAAATTTGACTCTAGGGAGATACATCAAGATGGAGAGTAGGGGGGGGAACGTGAAACTCACCTCCCACCATGAACATATCAAAAATACATGTACGTGTGGAACAGTTCTCACTGAAAACTAAATGGAAACTGGCAGAAAGGCTGTACAAATGCTGTAAGAATGACCCACACAGAATCTGGTAGGAAGGGCCGAGAAGAGATCAGGTTGGGACATGTGCCCTGGGAGGGCCCCTGGAGAAAAAAGGAGATTACACAGGCAGAGATTTACCCTGAGGTGTGACCAGTTCAAGCCATATAGTGAGTGCCCCAGTCCTGGGGTCTGATGCAGGGAAGATGAACCCCCTTTAGCTGGCTGGAGGGCTGCTGGAACTAACAGGAGGGCAATGGTAAGCCTGGACTCTGCTTGTGAGAAGTCCATGTGCACTGGCTTCCTCCTGATGCAGGGCAGAGAGAGCAGATTAAGGACTACTCGAGTGGATACCCAGTTTCCTCTGACCACCACAGCACACATCCCAGCCTGAGCCAAGTGAACATTTCATCCCTGCTTATTTCACATCGCAGCTCTGCACAGGAATGCAGGGTGCTGTGACTGGAAAGAGAACTTGGCTGTGGGATAGAGAGGTGACTTGGTGCCAGGGTAGCATCTGAGCCGGGTGGGAGCAGCTACTGCTGGTGCTTACCAAGGCAGCACATCACGGGTGGTCCCAATCTCTGACAGAGGCCTGACTGCCACAGCCCACAGCCAATACAAGCCAAGAGCCCAAATGGGCCCCACTTGCCCTTCTGCGCTCCTCCACAACAGGGTGGGGGCAGCAGAGACTGGGGGTTGGCGGTGATCAGCTCTGAGGGACAAAGGGGACTCAGACCTAAAGCTGTGTCTAGACAGGGTGAAGGCAGCTATTGCTGGTTGCATAGGAGACACATTGGAGGCAGCCCAGACCTCTTTGGCAGACCCACTATAGCCTGTGCCCGGTCACAAACCAAGAGCCTGCACAGGCTCCTCTTGCTGTGGCACTATTTCCCTGTGGGGCAGAGGTGCTGGTGATGGGAGAGAGGAAAGGGAACAAAACTAGCTCAGAACCAACCTTCAGGGCTTCTGCTCCAGCATCCTGGGATCCACCCCTTCCCTCGCCTAATAGGGTGGTAAAGGACACTGAACAGAGGGCAAGCCCCACCTCACACCTGGCTCCTGCCCTAGCCCCTCCATCTCCAGCCCCACCTCCCACCATAGTGATAGCTGCCAGCACACCATGAAGAAAGACCTGACTTGTGTTCACATCAAATCCAACTCTCCCACCAAAAGCACTGGGCACATGCAGACTGCATAGGGACACTCCCACATAAGGATATCACTTCAAGACTGCAATAGGTAACTGTTTCACCTAAATTCATAGAGACAGAGAAAGTTAAGCAAAATGAGAAGATGGAGAAACTGGTCTCAGTTGAAAGAGCAAGAGAGAATCCCTGAAAAAAAAAAAAAAAGAAACAGAGATAAACAATTTACCAGATAAATAATTCAAAGCATTAGTAATAAGAATGATAACTGAATTTGGGAGGAGAATAAATGAATGCAGTGAGAATTTTATCAAGGAACTAGAAAATACAAAAAAGAATAAGTCAGAACTGAAGAATACAATAATTGAAATTAAAAACACACTAGAAGGAATTAATAGCAGACTAAGTGATATGGAAGAATTCATAAGTGATTTGGAAGATAGAATAATGGAAATCACCCAATCAGAACAGCAAAAAGAAAAAGAAAATTTTTAAAATAGGCACACTTTAGGAGATCTCTGGGATAACATCAAGCATACCAACATCTGCATTGTAAGGTGTCCCAGAAAGAGCAGAGAGAGAGAAGAGAGTCAAAACATGTATTTAATTAAATTATGGCTAAAAAGTTGCCAAACCAGAAGAAGGAAACAGATATACATGTACAGGAAGCACAGTGGGTCCCAAACAAGATGAATCCAAACAGACCCACACCAAGACATATCATAATTAAAATGTCAAAACTTAAAGACAAATAGAGAATTCTAAAGGTAGCGAGAGAAAAACAAAGAATCATATACAAGGGAATCCCCATAAGGCTATCAGCTGATTTTTCTGCAGAAACTGCAGGCTAGAAGAGAGTGACATGGATATATTCAAAGCGCTGAAAGGCAAAAACTTGAAGGCTTCGATACTGTGCCCAGCAAGTTTATCATTCAGAATTGAAGGAGAAATAAAGCACTTCTAAGACAAGCAATAACTAAGAGTTTAACATTACTAAACCTACTATAAAAGAAATGTTAAAAGAGTCTTCTCTAAGTGAAAAAGAAAAGGCTACAACAAGTAGTAAGAATCTGTAGGAAAGGAAAAATCACATTAGGAAAGGCAAATATTATATATGGTAAGGGATGAGGATCAACCACTTAAATAGTCTAGTACAAAGATTAAAAGACAACTATTGTAGTTACAGTTGAAAGAGAAACTATAACTACAATAAACAGTGATAGGATAACATGAAGATGTAAAATATGACATCAAAAATACAAAACATGGGGGAGGGGAATAAAAAATGTAGCTCTTTTAGAATGTGTTTGAACTTAAAAGACTACCAGTTTTAAACAAGTAGATATAGTTATAGGTCAACATATATGAACCCTATGGTATCCACAAATCAAAAACCTACAATAGGTACAAAAAAATAAGAAAGAAAGGAACAGAAGCATACCACTAAAGAAAACCATCAAACCAGAAGAAGGGAAGAAACAAAAAGAAGAAGGAATTATCAGAGAAGAACTACAAAAATAACTGGAAAACAAGTACTAAAATGGCAATAAGTACATACCTATCAATAAGGTCAATGTACTAAATGCTCCAGTCAAAAGACAGAGGATGACGGATTGGATAAAACAAACAAACAAACAAACAAAAACAAAAAAACAGACCCATCTATATGCTGCTTACAAGGGACTTACTTCAAAACTAAAGACACATAGACTGAAAGTGAGGGGTTGGAAAAAGATATTTCATGCAAATGGAAACGACAAGATGAGGGTAGCAATACCCATATCTGACAAAATAGACTTTAAAACAAAGGCTATAACAAAAGACAAAAAAAGAGCATCATATAATGATAAAGGGATCGATACAAGAAGAGGATATTACTCTCATTACATATATGCACCCAATAAAGGAGCACCTAAATATATAAAGCAAATATATAGCAAATTTATAAAGCAAATATATAAAGACATAAAGGGAGAAATTGACAATAATATAATAATAGTAGGGGATTCTAACACCCCACTTACATAAATGGACAGATCATCCAGACAGAAAATCAGTAAGGCAACAGTGGTCTTAAATAACACAATAGACCAGTTGGATTTAATAGATATCTACAGGACATTCCATACAAAAACAGCAGAGTACACATTCTTTGCAGGTGCACATGGAACAGTCTCCAGGACAGATTACATGCTTGGCCCTCAAACAAGTCTCAACAAATTTAAGGTGACAGAACTTATATCAAGCATTTTTTCCAACCACAGTGGTATGAAACTAGAAATCAATTTCAGAAATAAAAATGGAAAAGGCACAAACACGTGGAAACTAAAAAAAAAATGCTAATAAAAAGCCACTGGGGCAATGAAGAAATCAAAGGGGAATCAGGAAATACCTCAAGACAAATGAAAATGGAAAACACAACTTAACAAAATCTATGGGATGCAGGAAAAGCAGTCCTATTAGGGAAGTTTATAGTGATACAGGCCTTCCTTAAGAAAGAAAAATCTCAAAACAATCTAACCTGTCTAGAGCAGTGGTCCCCAACCTTTTTGACAACAGGGACCGGTTTCATGGAAGACAATTTTTCCATGGACTGGGGGTGGGGGTGATGGTTCAGGTGGTAATGCAAGCAATGGGGGGCGGCAGATGAAGCTTCGCTCACTTGCCTGCTATTCACCTCCTGCTGTGTGGCCTGATTCCTAACAGGCTGCAGACTGGGGGTTGGGGACCCCTCGTCCAGAGGAATTAGAGACAGAACAAAGTCCAAATCAGCAGAAGAGCAGAAATAATAAACATCAGAGAGGAAATTTTTAAAATAGAGACCAAATAAACAATAAAAAATATCAATAAAACTAAGAGCTGTTTTTTTGAAAAGATAAACAAAATTACCCAGGCTCACCACGAAGTAAAGAGAGGACTCAAATAAACAAAATAAGAAATGAACAGGGAGAAATAACAACTAGTAGAACAGAAATACAAAAAAAATATTACTACAGTTATATGCCAACAAATTGGACAACCTAGAAGAAATGGACAAATTTCTAGAAATATACAACCTACCAAGACTGAATCAGGAAGTAACAGACAATCTGAACAGACTGATCACTAGTAGTGAAATTGAATTTGTAATTGAAAAAAAAAGAAAAGAAAAGAAAACTCCCAGCAAAGGAAAATCTAGAACCAAAGAGATTCACAGGGGAATTCTACCAAACATAAAGAAAGAAGAGCTAACACCTACCATTCTCAAACTATTCCAAAAAAATTGAAGAGGACAGAACACTCCCAAATTCATTTTATGAGGCCACCATTACCCTGTTACCAAAACCAGACAAAAACACCACAAAAAAAGAAAATTACAGGCCATCTTTGATGAATATAGATGCAAAAATCCTACACAAAATATTAGCAAACCGAATCCAACAATATAGAAAAAGGATCACACACTGTGATCAAAGATGGTTCAATATTCACAAATCAGTCAGTGTGATACACCACATTCACAAAATGAGGGATAAAAATCATATGATCAGAAAATATCCATTGACAGATGAATGGATAAAGAAGATGTGGTATATTTATACAGTGGAATATTACTCAGCCATAAAAAAAGAATGAAATAATGTCATTTGCAGCAACATGGATGGACCTAGAGACTATCATACTAAGTGAAGTAAGCCAAAGACAAATGTATGATATCGCTTGTATGTGGAATTTAAAAAAAAAAGATACAAATGAACTTATATACAAAACAGAAATGGACCCACAGACATAGAAAACAAACTTATGGGTACCAAACAGGAAAGTGGGGGAAGGATAAATTAGGAGTTTGGTATTAACATATACATACTACTATACATAACATAGATAACCAACAAGGACCTACTATATAGCACAGGGAACTATACTCAATATTTTGTAATAGCTGATAAGGGAAAAAAATCTGAAAATAATAGATATACATGTATGTATAACTGAATCACTTTGATGTACACCTGAAACTAACACAATATTGTAAATCAACTATACTTCAATAAAAAATCAATCAAGCAATCACATGATTATCTCAATAGATGCAGAAAAAGCATTTGACAAAATTCAACATCCAATTTGTGATTAAAAAAACTCATCAAAGTGGGTGTAGAGGGAACATATCTCAACATAATAAATGCCATTTATGGCAAACCCACAGCTAACATGGTACTCAGTGGTGACAAGCTAAAACCCTTTCCTCTAAAATCAGGAACAAGGCAAGCATGCCCAATCTCACAAGATAGGGGTGTGGGAGTGAGAGATACAAACTACTATGTATAAAATAGATAAGCAACAGGATATATTATACAGCACAGGGAAGTATAGATATTATTTTGTAATAACTTTAAATGAAGTATAATCTATAAAAATATTGAATCATATGATGTATGCCTGAAATTAATGTCAGCTGGACTTCAGTTTAAAAAATATGGCTCTAAATTCTGTTTCTGGCATCAGATAATTTTCTCATTTGTGTCTAATTTTTGGAACTTCAAAAGCATGAACATTTCTAAGTTGCTTTATAAAATATATAATTTAGTATTTTATATTTTTGTAATATGAAAGGACTCCACATCAGCTAAGGCTGCTTTGCTCTCAGATGTGCTTCACCACATACTTAAGTCTTAGAATTACGTTCATATCACTGACTAAAATTCTTGTTACTATGGCAAGGGACATGGCGCGTGTGCCATCTGAAGCCTTAAGAATTGTTTATGTCACACTTTATGTGTGCATGGATGTCTGTGTGTTTGTGTGTGTGTGGTGTGTATGTTTAGGATGATAAGTTTTGAGTATTCTTTTTTGCCAATACATATTTAAACAAATTTTAAATTTAGGTCACTTGTTAAATAAATTATCAATATCAAAACTTTATGACCAGAAATAAGCTGTTAAAAAAATTCCCCAAATACTCAATTACAATGAAATAAGAATTTGAAAAATAAAGACAGGGGAGCATACTTCTATTTTCTTTAATGTTGTGTTTTATTACGTAGTAAGAATAATCTGAATTGCCTTGCATAATATTTACAATAAAAGGTTATGTCTTATTTTCTCTTCTTTTTAAGTTTCTTAAGGGGAAGGCTGAAGTCACTGGATTGAGGCCTATTTTACTTCTAATGTAGGCCTGTAGTGCTATAAAATTCCCCTAAATACTGCTCAAAAACAAGCCACAAATTTATTTTCCTTTTTTGTTGTTTTTGTTTTTGTTTTTACTCATGAGTTATTTAGAAGTATGTTATCTAGTTTCCCATTTGGGGAAATTTCCAGATAACTTTCTTTTTCTGAATTATAGTTTAATTTCACTGTGGAAAGAGAAAATACTTTCTATGACTTGAATTTTAAAAAATCTATTGAGACATTTTTTATGACCCAGAATATGGCCTATCTTCATAAATGTTTCATGTGCACTTGAAAAGAATGTATATTGTGCTGCTGTCTGGTAGAGTATTCTATAAATGTAAAATTACGTCAAGTTCGTTGATAGGGTTAAAGTGTTTCATATCCTCGATGATATTTTTTCTACTTATTCTATTATTATTGAGAAATAGGTATTTAAATCTCTAACTATAATTGTGGGTTTGTCATTCATTCTTTCAGTTTTAGCAGTGTGGCTCCATGTATTTTGAACCTGTGTTATTAGGTGAAAATAGTTTAGGGTTATTTTCTCTTGATTTATTTACCTCATAATTATAAAATCACCTTCTTTATCTGTGGAACATTCTTTGCTCTGAGGTAAATTTTTTTCTGTTATTAATATAATCATTCCAACTTTCTTTTGATTAGTGTTGTATAGAGTATGTTTGCCCATCCTTTGACTTTTAACCTATTTATGTCTTTGTATTTATGGTGTATTTCTTCCTGGCAATATAGAATAGGTCCTTGATTTTTATCCAGTTTGACAATCTCTGCCTTTTAACTGGGATGTTGAGAACACTTTCTATTTAGTGTGATTATTGATATAGTTACATTTAGGTCTGTGATCTTGCATTGTTTTTCATTTGTGTTATTTGTTCCTTATTCCCCTTTTACTCATTTTTTTGCCTTTTGACATCTTAAATGTTCTCACCACAAAAACAGAAATGGTAGATATAATATGTGGTAGAGATAGAGGTGTTAGCTAACTCTATGGTGGTGATCATTTTGATTTATATAACTGTATCAAATCAACACAGAGTACCCCTTAAACTTACACAGTGTTATGTGACAATTATATCTCAATAAAGCTGGAAAAAATAGTATTTTACTATGCAGTACAAAAAAAGTTTTACATTGTTTTCTCTCATTAGCTTACCTCTGTGAAAGAAGAATTTTTATACAAAATAAACATTTCCCACTGCATTATTATTCTCACTGTTAAATGTACAATTTAACATCAAAAAGTACATTTTTTCAGATATGAAAGGAATTTTGTATTTATCAATTCATATCAAAAGATTTTGCTTTGAAGCAGTAATTTAGGCTGTAGGAGCATATATTTAAAGCTAAACAAATTTATGGTGGATTTTTTTCCTACATATCTACCTAAGTGGCAAACCAGATAATTTAAAGGTATGGATTGATTAGTAACTCTGGTTATGAGTCTTTATTCATAAATGAATATAGTCATGACAAACTAATCTTTGAATTTTAAAGGAATGGTATGTACGTATTGTTACAGCCATTAAAAAGTCTTGTAATTTTTCAAGAAAAGAAATCTGAGAAATTAGCTGAACAGATATCTTTTCTTCTAATAAATAAAATCTCAAAAACAACTTGAAGAATCCTTCATGACTGTTTGGTAAGAAAAGAAAAATGATTAGCTGTGCTCCACTCTTTGCTAGTTTTTATTTCACTAATAGATCTTTGTAATCCTCTGGCCCTTGCACTGTACACTTTACATTCTATTTTAAATCTCAAAATAATCATCTTTTAATTTTACAGTATAAATTACTTATATAGAAGGTGGCAACTGTCTTTTGAAACATAATATGTATGTTATTTTTGTTCTTTATTATAAAATCAGTTGAGAGTAGCTGATTTCTCGTCTGTTCACTTACTGGAGTTAAAAGTTGCCCTATGTTAATAGTAAAGTGCATGAATAGTGGAATCATATTAATTAAAGAAGTGTCATTTCAAAAATGGACTACATATCTTCACCTCCCAATTCTCTGTCCAAAGCATTGTTATTCTCCAAGCGGTTTGTAGGCTTAGTTGGAAGAATTTCATAAATATCCTATTCTTAACCTACTTAGCTTACTGAGCTTTTCCCCCCAAGGCTCAGGCTCCTGTCATGTTATAGAATATCCTTGTCTCCTCTCTATTTTTAAGTCCTCAGGTTTGCTCTCTTCTTTACTGGGCCACTTCATGACACTCCAGGAAAAGTAATCTATGAAATCAAATTCCCTGCTCTATAAAGAGAGTAAATAAATATGAATTTCTACCTCCATAATTACATAAGTAGTGAGGAGATCTCATTAGTTCACCATTCCATTTGTGTCTAATTTGTGTTCATCGACACTGGGAATCAAAGGGCTCTAAAGGTCACTTAGGCTATTATACAGTGGGTTCACTAACGTAGACGTAAGCAGTATAAAGCATGTGTCATATATTCCTAAGTTTATCACTTAAATGCATTAATAATATAATGGATTGGAGAAATATATATATATATGGGATATGATATAATACTGTAATATTAAAGATTGTCTTAAATATCAATCTATTAGATGTGTTTTTCTCTTTGATTTAAACAGTTGTATCTGGGAAAAATGGGCTACTAAAAATTCCCATGATACATCTTTCTGACTTTATAAAAATGAAGTTGTGCTATTTCTATCATTATTCTTAGCTTTCAACTTACCCCCAAATATATAAGTACTTTATTTGAGAATAAAATATTTATGCTAATATTAAACCCTGGGCCATCTTTGCTTAGAAACCTTAGTCCCATCCAGTTGGAATTTATTTCTTCTGTATCTTAATTTTTATGCTTTATCTTGTATTCTGCCTTCATGCATGTGTGCATGTCTTGCTCCTCAATTATACCAGAAGATCCCAGGGATAGTATTTTTTGTTTCTTCTTGATTTATTTCTATTAACATCAGAGTGCCTGACACAACATAATAAATATATAATGCATATTTGTTGAATGTGTATTATCAGATATACTAAAAGATAAGCATACACAGCAGGTGATTTCTAGATGTTAAAGTATACAAAGTTAATCATATCAAGGATCTTGATCAAATTAGGGGAGATATTTTAAAAAGTTAATTAAGAGACTCAGGAGACAGACTTTACAATGTAAAAATGTTTGCCAGTTAGATGGATATAAACATGACCTACCACGTGGTGCAGCAGAAAATTAGTTTTATAAAAAATAGATCCTTACAGACACATGTTTCTCTATGGAGCAATTTCCCTACCTATTTCTCTGTCTTTCCTTCCTTTCTTTTATTCCCCATTCATCCATCCATCCATTCATCTAGCCTGCTCAGCCAACAAATATTTATTAAGAATGTACTTGTTAGGAAGTATTACATGTGCTAGAGATGGAGCTTAGATAAGTATTCCTGCCCTAATGGAGCTTCTAGTCTGTTGGGGTGTGAAGAAGGGTTTAGGGGTTATTTAGCCACCACTGAGGAGGTCAGAATGGCTGAATTAAGCAAGAAGTTAATAGGAGATGAGACCTCAGACGCAATGGGGATGGGGGAGCACAGGTTATATGTCCCCCCATTGTAAGGATGTGGCTTTGACTCAGAATGAGGTGGGAAGCATTGGAGAGTTTGAGCAGAGAACTTCCAATAGCGCAGCTACATTGTTAACAAGACCATTCTGGAAACAGGATTAAGAAGAGACTCTAGGAGTGAAACTATCAAAGCAAGGTACCAAATTTCAGACTAGTGTTGTAATCCAGGCAAGAGGTAATGGTGAATTGGTCCAGGGAACTAACAGCTCAGATGGTGAGAGGGGTTATATTCTAAATATATTTTGAAGACAGAGTTAGCAGTATTTTCTGATAAATTGGATAAGAAGTATGAGAGCAAAAGGAGCAATGAAAAATGACTCTAAGCTATTTCTTTTGAACAATTATAAGTGGAATAGACATCATTAACTGAGAGAGTAGTCAACACTATTTACTTCCATTCATTTCATTCATTCTCTTAAACTTTGCAATTTGATTCTACTCCAAACACTGAAAATAAATTGGAACTCCAGATGTCTTCCTGCTTGACTACCCTGCAGCATTTTATTACTTTGATCTCTTAGGAAACTCTTTTCCCAATTAACTTCCAGATCACTTGTTATTATTTTTGCTTGGCCAAAAGTCTTTGCTCTGCATTTCTTTCTCAGTCACTATTTGTGATTCACTTTCACTGATTTTGGTATACAAAAAGTAATTAACAAAGCTATGTACCTATTAATAAATAAGGATATTATAACTTAGATATTAACTGAATGTGATTTATTCTTTTTTTGCTCTAGGATGTATTGCCATTAGCATGATTAAATATAGAAAAGCAAATACATTTTGGTTAAGTGACTAAATTATATATTGATCAAACAATATAAATATGCCTTCAGAAATTCTTAGCCTTATTCAAGAAATTTAACAATATCGTTTAAAAGGATTGAGCATACTGAAATCAGAGCAAATTAATAGAAAATATTTATCACATTTTGTAAAATAATTTTATTTGAAAATATATAGAATTTCCAAAACTATTTCAGATTTAGCGTGAATGGTCACTTTTAAGTGAATGCCATATGTATTCATATCTCTGAAAATCTTGTTTCACACAATTTATGAATATTTTTTATAATTGTTTCAACTTCAAATTATTACTGTTAGTTATGTGTATTTTGTGGCACCTCTGTTTTTATACTTCACACTCAGGGCAGCAATTCATTTTTTAGATACACAAATTTCATGATGTATTGGTGCACTTTAATATTTTCTGTCTTGATTGCCCAAATGTTCCACACCTGTTCTTGTGAATATGTGTTACTCTTAAAGAGATTTAACACCATTGCAAACCCTTAATCTAATGCTTTATCATGATCCAATGTGATTATATTGTTTAATGCAATCTTAGCTTATGTTTTTACACTCTTTGAGCTTTTAACAACCTATATCCTGTAGCTAATGAGAAATATTTCATGCTTTACTTAGTGTGGTCATCAAAGGAACATAAGATTTTTATCCAGATAATTTAAAGTTTAGATTTAATAGTTCTTTAAGATTCTCTAAGCCTGTGTAAGGTCATTATTTTTTTTTTTTAAGGTACATTTTTACCATACCCTTTTTTAAATTTAATTTAATTTAATTTATTTATTTATTTGTTTATGGCTGTGTTAGGTCTTCGTTTCTGTGCGAGGGCTTTCTCTAGTTGCAGCAAGTGGAGGCCACTCTTCATCGCGGTGCGCGGGCCTCTCACTATCGCGGCCTCTCTTGTTGCGGAGCACAGGCTCCAGACGCGCAGGCTCAGTAGCTGTGGCTCACGGGCCTAGTCGCTCCGCGGCATGTGGGATCTTCCCAGACCAGGGCTCGAACCCATGTCCCCTGCATTAGCAGGCAGATTCTCAACCACTGCGCCACCAGGGAGGCCCCAAGGTCACTATTTTTAAAGGAAGTTATTGATATTCATTTGATTGATAGAAATATATGTTCTCATACCATTTACTTTCTTCTTAAAATACTTTTCTAATTAGTGTTTATCAGTGATTTTGTTTTTTGTTTTGTTTTCCTTTAACCAGTTAGAGACAATATTGTTTACTTCCATTTTCTCATTTAGACTTTGGAAAGGATGGTATAGTATTGTAAATATTTGTCTATATTTCAAGTTATTTCCCTTTAGAAATAGAAACACTGTGAGTCAGTTATTCCTTGATTGTGATGAACTATGTGTCTTCCAGAGGCTGTTTTATCAGTGATTTAGGGATACTAAAGACAGTTGGCTGCTACTTGGTTAACCTATTTTTTTTACATATAAAATGCATATGTGTAAAGTATCAGGCTTTATTGAGAATTACTTAACAAATTAGACTATTACGCCAACTTAAGAAACTTTTAATTTTCAGCATTTCATTATACAAAAGCTAATGTTTTTCTAGAAAATTTCTGGTGGTGATAACTAATATCATATAACAAATTTCAATTTTTACATTTTTAAGGGCCATTATTCACATATATTGGCTCTCGAAGATGGTGTTATTACCTGTTGGGAGCCAATTCTCCAAGGTGTTTCTACACATCTTGTGACAACTTTGTCCTTGACTATCTTTTCAAGGATATTTCTGGAGCAGACTAGGAAGAAAGAGATAGTATCTCCCTCCAGGGCAAAAGGCAGATTTGTTTAAGTCCACTATAATCAAGATAAGATCTCCCTCTGGGGCAAATGTTGAATAGGCTTGTTGAAGCCCTCTTATAGAATTGGGTTTTTTTAAAATTCAGGAATCCTCCACTGTGACATAAGCCTACTTTGTAGCATCCACCTTGGTCATTCAGCATCCCTTCCTTTGTTCTTGGGGTGGGAGGGAATTGATGAGAATCTGAAGCTTATGAAATGAGTAATAAAGTTCTTTGTCTCTGATCCAAGAGTCTCATGTCTACTGTCAGTCTTAAGTGTGGAAGGCTGACATATTAACTTTCAAGTAGGATAAAATCTCTGACCTTTGACAGTTCTTGCCATTACCATCATTTTGTAGAAGAAATAACAGGCTCAGGCAAGGTAAAAAACTAGCCCAAGTCCCTGGAAGTCATTAATGACAGATGACAGAAGTAGAACCTGATCTCTAGTTCTAGGCTTATGCCATTACATGATGTTGCTTCTAGTGGGGTGGACTTTTAGCCCACAATGTTAAATTTAGATACCATGGAAAGTGACTGAAACTAAACACAGTCAGGACTCTTTCTGGCAGTTAATCTTAGTAGTGAAGACTTAATCAGTCATTAATAAAACAATATGTATTCATTAAGATTCAGTTATATCTTCAATAGAGATAACATAGAAGGAGCATTTTAAAAATATTGTAATTATTGTTTCGGATTTTTGTAGCTTTAGTTTTAAAATTGTAGTTTGCTTTTAAAAATTATGTTCCTAGAATTTATAAAGATCAAGAAATAAATAATATGAAGAGTGTAACACAAAACTCTCATTTCCACCAGTACTTTTTTTCTCCCCAAATGCTTCTCTCTCTCTCTCTTTCTCTAGTAAATAGACACACAAATGCATTTTCTGATGACTTTCAGGAGGAAACCACATCACCTAGTAGACTATCACTAGTAGTTCTACTAGTTTTTGTTTAGGATTTAGTATTCTTACTATCATAAGCCAAAATTATTTCAGTGTTGAGAAAGCTGTCTGTGAGAAACCCCAAAATGTAATAAAAATTCTGAATCGAGAGTTGAAACCATACTCTACTCTCACCTGTGTCACTAGCTGTATAACCATTGTCATATCACTTAACTTTGTTGCTTCTTACATTTTTGTGCTGGGGGAAAAAAACATATTGATTACTTTCAGTAATTTTAAAGGACCCATCCAGTTCTAGCAGTTGAAGTTTGTTGATTTTGGGTGAGAAATATAAAACTTTCAAAAGTAACATAGATCTCATTATTGCATTACATTACTTCATACATACTTTGAATACAGTAAGCATTAGCTGCTATATTTGGTCTATTTAATACACTATCTGTGCTCTACTTATATCCATAATCGCAATAATATTTCTTTGCTATTTTCATAAAATAAATGAATTTTTTATTTTAAAACTGAAATTTCATAATAATCTGATTTACAAATAACTTACAGATAGTAGGTATATGTAATTCATATACCTATAATATGTAGTTTGTGGACTGAATTTAAATTTTTTTATTACATATAAAATAAAGCACATTTTATATTGTCCTCTATAGCTTAGTGTTTCTCTTGGCAACCTATAGTAATGACAGTCCTATGAAAATTGTGTTATTCTTACTATTATTGCTATTTTAGAGGCCATGAACAAACTTTAAAATAAAATAAAAATTAACCTTAAAAAAGTGAAGGTAATTAAAATACATATGCCCCTGCTTATGTGCTCATGTAGACTTTTATTTGGGGCATTCAGTTATTCATTATAAGAATGAAGGCTTTTAACATAGCTTGCACAATAATATTACTCTGTGTTTTTGTTAGGTCAATATAATAGGAAATTTGAATGAGATACTATCACAGGAGTATATTTAGCAATAGTAATTTTATACAGATGTCACTTCTTTCATCCTAACAGTTTGTTTACTAAGGTTGTTACTGAGTAACATGTTATTGAGTTAAATATAAGAACTAATAAGTAAGTTAGAGTAACTTCTGACTCTTCTTTTTCCCACTTCCTATTTATTTCCTTTGTTGCATGAATAGAAGAAAAAGTGGACTTGTGATATTAAAAACAGATTAGGAACCAGGATTATTTAAAAATTAGTTGCTTACATTTACCATCTCTATTTTTGTCAAGTATACTATGATAGAGCAATGATTTATTTTAATTTTACTGAAAGTTATTCCAATAAAGATGTTTAAGAAACACTTGAAATATGTAGTATATGTGAGCTCAATGTAGAAGATACAATAGATTTTCAAGTTCCTTTTGGCAAGTCTCAATTACATAGAACTATTTTCTTTTTTTTCTTTTTTATTTTTTTAAACATCTTTATTGGGATATAATTGCTTTACAATGGTGTGTTAGTTTCTGCTGTATAACAAAGTGAATCAGCTGTATGTATACATATATCCCAATATCCCCTCCCTCTAGCATCTCCCTCCCACCCTCCCTATCCCACCCCTATAGGTGGTCACAAAGCACCTAGCTGATCTCCCTGTGCTATGTGGCTGCTTCCCACTAGCTATCTATTTTACACTTGGTAGTGTATATATGTCCACAGCACACTCTCACTTCATCCCAGCTTACCCTTCCCCCTCCCCGTGTCCTCAAGTCCATTCTCTACGTCTGCATCTTTATTTGGGTCCTGCCCCTAAGGTTCTTCAGAAACAGGTTTTTTTTTAGATTCCATATAAATGTGTTAGCATACAGTATTTGTTTTTCTCTTTCTGACTTACTTCACTCTGTATGACAGACTCCAGGTCCATTGACCTCACTACAAATAACTCAGTTTCGTTCATTTTTATGGCTGAGTAATATTCCATTGTATGTATGTGCCACATTTTTATCCATTCATCTGTCGATGGACACTTAGATTGCTTCCATATCCTGGCTATTGTAAATAGAGCTGCAGTGAACAGCGTGGTACATGACTCTTTTTGAATTATGGTTTTCTCAGGGTACATACCCAGTAGTGGGATTGCTGGGTCATATGGTAGTTCTATTTTTAGTTTTTTAAGGAACCTCCATACTGTTCTCCATAGTTGCTGTATCAATTTACATTCCCACCAACAGTGCAGGAGGGTTCCCTTTTCTCCACACCCTCTCTAGCATTTACTGTTTCTAGATTTTTTGGTGATGGTCATTCTGACTGGTGTGAGGTGATACCTCACTGTAGTTTTGATTTACCTTTCTCTAATGATTAGTGATGTTGAGCATCCTTTCATGTGTTTGTTGGCAATCCATATATCTTCTTTGGAGAAATGTCTATTTAGGTCTTCTGCCCATTTTTGGAGAGGGTTGTTTGTTTTTTTGATATTGAGCTGCATGAGCTGCTTGTAAATTTTGGAGATTAATCCTTTGTCAGTTGCTTCCTTTGCAAATATTTTCTCCCATTCTGAGGGTTGTCTTTTTGTCTTGTTTATGGTTTCCTTTGCTGTGCAAAAGCTTTTAAGTTTCATTAGGTCCCATTTGGGTTTTATTTTGGTTCTTATCTCCATTTCTCTAGGAAGTGGGTCAAAAAGGATCTTGCTGTGATTTATGTCATAGAGTGTTCTGCCTATGTTTTCCTCTAAGAGTTTTAGACTGTCTGGCCTTACATTTAGGTCTTTAATCCATTTTGAGTTTATTTTTGTGTATGGTGTTAGGGAGTGTTCTAATTTCACTCTTTTACATGTAGCTGTCCAGTTTTCGCAGCACCACATATTGAAGAGGCTGTCTTTTCTCCATTGTATATTCTTGCCTCCTTTATCAAACATAAGGTGACCATATGTGCGTGGGTTTATCTCTGGGCTTTCTATCCTGTTCCACTGATCTATATTTCTGTTTTTGTGGCAGTACCATACGGTCTTGATTACTGTAGCTTTGTAGTATAGTCTGAAGTCAGGGAGCCTGATACCTCCAGCTGCATTTTTCTTTCTCAAGATTGCTTTGGCTATTCGGGATCTTTTGTGTTTCCATACAAATTGGGAAAATTTTTATTCTACTTCTGTGAAAAATGCCATTGGTAGTTTGATAGGGATTGCATTGAATCTGTAGGTTGCTTTGGGTCATATAGTCATTTTCACAATGTTGATTCTTCCAATCCAAGAACATGGTATATCTCTCCATCTGTTTATATCATCTGTAATTTCTTTCATCAGCGTCTTATACTTTTCTGCATACAGGTCTTGTGTCTCCTTAGGTAGGTTTATTCCTAGGTATTTTATTCTTTTTGTTGCAATGGTAAATGGGAGTATTTCCTTAATTTCTCTTTCAGATTTTTCATCATTAGTATATAGGAATGCAAGAGATTTCTGTGCATTAATTTTGCATCCTGCTACTTTACCAAATTCTTTGATTAGCTCTGGTAGTTTTCTGGTGGTATCTTAAGGATTCTCTATGTATAGTATCATGTCATCTGCAAACAGTGACAGCTTTACTTCTTTTCTGATTTGGACTCATTTTATTTCTTTTTCTTCTCTGATTGTTGTGGCTAAAACTTTCAAAACTATGTTGAATAATAGTGGTGAGAGTGGGCAACCTTGTCTTGTTCCTGATCTTAGTGGAAATGGTTTCAGTTTTTCACCACTGAGAACAATGTTGGCTGTGGGTTTGTCATATATGGCCTTTATTATGTTGAGGTAAGTTCCCTCTATGCCTACTTTCTGGAGGGTTTTTATCATAAGTGGGTGTTGAATTTTGTTGAAAGCTTTCTCTGAACCTACTGAGATGATCATATGGTTTTTCTCCTTCAATTTGTTAATATGGTGTATCACATTGATTGATCTGCATATATTAAAGAATCCTTGTATTCCTGGGATAAGCCCCACTTGATCATGGTGATCATGATCCTTTTCATGTGCTGTTGGATTCTGTTTCCTAGTATTTTGTTGAGGATATTTTGCATCTATGTTCATCAGTGATATTGGTCTGTAGTTTTCTTTTTTTGTTACAGCTTTGTCTGGTTTTGGTATCAGGGTGATGGTGGCCTCATAGATGAGTTTGGGAGTGTTCCTCCCTCTGCTCTATTTTGGAATAGTTTGAGAAGGCTAGGTGTTAGCTCTTTTCTAAATGTTTGATAGAATTCACCTGTGAAGCCATTGGGTCCTGGGCTTTTGTTTGTTGGAAGATTTTTAATCACAGTTTAAATTTCAGTGCTTGTGATTGGTCTGTTTATATTTTCTATTTCTTCTTGGTTCAGTCTCGGAAGACTGTGCTTTTCTAAGAATTTGTCCATTTCTTCCACATTGTCCATTTTATTGGCATTTAGCTGCTTGTAGTAATCACTCATGATACTTTGTATTTCTGCACTGTCAGTTGTTACTTCTCCTTTTTCATTTCTAATTCTATTGATTTGAGTCTTCTCCATTTTTTTCTTGATGAGTCTGGATAATGGTTTATCAATTTGTTTATCTTCTCAAAGAACCAGCTTTTAGTTTTATTGATCTTTGCTCTTGTTTCCTTCAGTTCTTTTCATTTATTTCTGATCTGATCTTTATGATTTCTTTCCTTCTGCTAACTTTGGGGTTTTTTTGTTCTTCTTTCTCTAGTTGCTTTAGGTATAAGTTTAGGCTGTTTATCTGAGATGTTTCTTATTTCTTGAGTTAGGATTGTATTGCTATAAACTTCCCTCTTAGAACTGCTTTTGCTGCATCCCTTTGGTTTTGGGTCGTGATGTTTTCATTGTCATTTGTTTCTAGGTATTTTTTGATTTCCTCTTTGATTTCTTCAGTGATCTTTTGGTTATTTATTAGTGTATTGGTTAGCCTCCATGTGTTTGTGTTTTTTACAGTTGTTTTTCCTGTAATTGGTATCTAGTCTTATAGCGTTCTGTTCAGAAAAGATACTTGATACGATGTCAATTTTCTTAAATTTACCGAGGCTTGATTTGTGACCTAAAATGTGATCTATCCTGGAGAATGCTCCATGAGCACTTGACAAGAAAGTGTATTCTGTTGTTTTTGGATGGAATATCCTACAAATATCAATTAAATTCATTGTTTTTAATGTGTATTTTAAAGCTTGTGTTTCCTTTTTTATTTTCATTTTGGATGATCTGTCCATTGGTGAAAGTGGGATGTTAAAGTCCCCTACTATTATTGTGTTATTGTTGATTTCCCCTTTTATGGCTGTTAGCATTCGCATTATATATTGAGGTGTTCCAATGTTGGGTGCATAAATATTTACAAATGTTTTATCTTCTTCTTGGATTGATCCCTTGATCATTATGTCATGTCCTTCTTTGTCTCTTGTAACAGTCTTTATTTTAAGCTCTATTTTTCCTGATACGAGAATTACTACTCCAGCTTTCTTTTGATTTCCATTTGCATGGAATATGTTTTTCCATCCCCTCACTTCCAGTCTTTATGTGTCCCTAGGTCTGAAGTGGGTCTCTTGTAGACAGCATATATATGGGTCTTGTTATTATATCCATTCAGCCAGTCTGTGTCTTCTGGTTGGAGCATTTAATCCATTTACATTTAAGGTTGTTATTGATATGTATGTTCCTATGACCATTTTCTTAAGTGTTTTGGGTTTGTTATTGTAGGCCTTTTCCTTCTCTTGTGTTTCCTGCCTAGACAATTTCCTTTAGCCTTTGTTGTAAAGCTGGTTTGGTGGTGCTGAATTCTCTTAACGTGTGCTTGTCTGTAAAGGTTTTAATTTCTCTGTCGAATCTGAATGAGGTCCTTGCTTGGTAGAGTCATCTTGGTTGTAGGTTTTTCCCTTTCATCACTTAAATATGTCCTACCACACCTGTCTGGCTTGCAGAGTTTCTGCTGAAAGATCAGCTGTTAACCTTATGGGGATTCCTTTGTATGTTATTTGTTACTTTTCCCTTGCTGCTTTTAATATTTTTCTTTGTATTTAATTTTTGATAGTTTGATTCATATGTGTCTTGGCGTGTTTCTCCTTGGATTTATCCTGTATGGGACTCTCTGCGCTTCCTGGACTTGATTGACTATTTCCTTTCCCATATTAGGGAAGTTTTCAACTATAATCTCTTCAAATATTTTCTCAGTCCCTTTCTTTTTCTCTTCTTCTTCTGGGACCCCTATAATTTGAATGTTGGTGTGTTTAATGTTGTCCCAGAGGTCTCTGAGACTGTCTTCAATTCTTTTCATTATTTTTTCTTTATTCTGCTCTGCGGTAGTTATTTCCACTATTTTATCTTCCAGGTCACCTATCCGTTCTTCTGCCTCAGTTATTCTGCTATTGATTCCTTCTAGAGAATTTTTAATTTCATTTATTGTGTTGTTCATTATTGTTTGTTTGCTCCTTAGTTCTTTTGTGTCCTTGTTAAACGTGTTTTGTATTTTCTCCATTCTATTTCCAAGATTTTGGATCATCTTTCCTATCATTACTCTGAATTCTTTTTCAGGTAGACTGCCTATTTCCTCTCCATTTGTTTGGTCTGGTGGGTTTTTAACTTCCTCGTGCATCTGCTGTGTATTTCTCTGTCTTCTCATTTTGCTTAACTTACTGTGTTTGGGGTCTCCTTTTCGCAGGCTGCAGGTTCGTAGTTCTGGTTGTTTTTGGTGTCTGACCCCAGTGGGTAAGGTTGGTTCAGTGGGTTGTGTAGGCTTCCTTTTGGAGGGGACCGGTGCCTGTGTTCTGGTGAATGAAGCTGTATCTTTTCTTTCTGGTGGGCAGGACCATGTCCGGTGGTGTGTTTTGGGGTGTTTGTGAACCTATTATAATCTTAGGAAGCCTGTCTGCTAGTGGGTGAGGTTGTGTTCCTGTCTTGCTAGTTGTTTGGCATGTGGTGTTCAGCATTGGAGCTTGCTGGTCATTGAGTGGAGCTGGGTCTTAGCATTGTGCCAGAGATCTCTGGGGGAGCTCTCGCCAATTGATATTACATGGGGCTAGGAGGTCCTTGGCTGACCAGTGTCCTGAACTTGGCTCTCCCACCTCAGAGACTCAGGCCTGACAATGGCTGGAGCACCAATACCTTGTAAGCTGCGCAGCTCAGAAGAAAAGGGAGAAATAAAAGAAAGAAAAAATAAATAAATGAATAAAATAAAGTTATTAAAATAAAAAATAAAAGAAATATTATTAAAATAAAAAAATAAAATTAAAAAAAAAAGAAGAGAGCAACCAAAACAATAAAGAAGTCCTCCAATGTTAACAAGCACTAAAAACTATACTAAAAAAAATGGACAGATAGAACCTTAGGAAAAATGGTAAAAGCAAAACCTATACAGACAAAATCACACAAAGAAGCATACACATACACACTAGCAAGAAGAGAAAAAGGAAAAGAAAAATAATATACATCTATTAAAAAAATAAAAAAGAAGAGATCCACCAAATCAATAAACAAATCTCCCAATGATAATAAGCTCTAAATACTAAGCTAAGGTAAACATAAAACTAGAAACAAATTAGATGCATAAAGCAAACCTCAAGTCTACATTTGCTCCCAAAGTCCACCGCCTCAATTTTGGGATGATTCGTTGTCTATTCAGGTATTCCACAGATGCAGGGTACATCAAGGTGTTTGTGGAGATTTAATCCGCTGCTCCTGAGGCTGCACAGAGAGATTTCCCTTTCTCTTCTTTGTTTGCACAGCTCCTGGGGTTCAGCTTTAGATTTGGCCCCACCTCTGCATGTAGGTTACCCTCTGACATCCCGCCCAGACAGGAGGGGGTAAAGGAGCGACTGATTAGGGGACTCTGGCTCATTCAGGCCGGGGGGAGGGAGGGGTACGGAATGCAGGATGAGCCTGTGGCGGCAGAGACCGGCATGACATTGCAATGACCTGACGTGCACCGTGTGTTCTCCCAGGGAAGTTGTCCCTGGATCACAGGGCCATGGCAGTGGTGGGCTGCACCGTTTCCTGGGAGGGGAGGTGTGGATAGTGACCTGTGCTCGTACCCAGGATTCTTGGTGGCAGTGGCAGCAACGTTAGCATTTCATGCCCGTCTCTGGTGTCCGTGCTGATAGCCGCAGCTCGTGCTTGTCTCTGGAGCTCGTTTAGGTGGTACTCTGAATCCCTTCTTCTTGTGCACCCCGAAACAATGGTTTCTTGCCTCTTATGCAGGTCCAGACTTTTTCCCAGACTCCCTCCCAGCTAGCTGTGGTGCACTAGCCCCCTTCAGGCTGTGTTCATGCAGCCAACCCCAGTTCTCTCCCTGGGATCTGGCCTCTGAAGCCCGAGCCTCTGCTCCCAGCCCCCACCCGCCCTGGCGTGTAAGCATACAAGCCTCTCGGGCTGGTGAGTGCTGGTCGGCACCGATCCTCTGTGCAGGAATCTCTCTCCTTTGCCCTCTGCACCCCTGTTGCTGTGCTCTCCTCTGTGGCTCTGAAGCTTCCCCCCCCGCCCACCCCCTGTCTCCACCAGTTAAGGGGCTTCCTTGTGTGTGGAAACTTTTCCTCCTTCACAGCTCGCTTCCAGAGGTGCAGGTCCCATCTGTATTCTTTTGTCTCTGTTTTTCCTTTTTTACTTTTGCCCTACCCAGGTACAGGTATTTGGGGAGTTTCTTGCCTTTTGGGAAGTCTGAGGTCTTCTGCCAGCGTTCAGTAGGTGTTCTGTAGGAGTTGTTCCACATGTGGATGTATTTTTGATGTATTTGTGGGGAGGAAGGTGATCTCCATGTCTTACTCCTCTGCCATCTTGAAGGTCCTCTTCCCTTTTTTTCATAACTTCTGACTTTATTATAAATCTTAAACATTTTTTCATCATTGGTAAATATTTTTGTTAAGTGAAAAATTAGTACTTATTCTAAAATGTGACTTACATGTTATATAATAAGGAAATTATAACTCCTTAATCAGTCAGGTGCTTTTGTATTTTCAAATCAAATTATTTGTACCAATATTTTGATCAGTGAAAATGTTAGCTCGAAATTAATTCCACATCATACCTCATATATTTATCAGTGATTCTGTTGTAAAGTCCAGTCTAATTCTACAAGTGAAAAGTATTCCGTGTGAAGAATGAGCTAACACCTATCATTACTATCACAAGCTTACATAGAGGCAGTTATTAATATAACATAGTAGAGACAATAGAATTAGGTTTGTTGTGAGCTTGTATGTCCCTACAGGCAATCAAATTCATTTTAGTTAAATTAATCCCAAATCTGCTCTTTACTTTCTGCTTAAATGTATTACTGGGTTTCCAGTTAATTTATCTGCCATATTGCTCAAAGTTTTGTTGTTGTTTTGCTCTTTTGTTTTGTTTGTCTGTTTTTTATACCCCAATCCTAAAGGCTTAGATTTTCCTCTGAGCTACCTTTTTTTTTTAGTTCTCTTTAACTGGACTCCCCAGAATTCTCTGGGGAGCAAGCAGGGAAATTAGAATGGCCATAACAAAAAGAGACAACTAGAGAACTTGAACTTGCAGTTAGCATGGAAGGCACACTGTTTTTACTTAATATACATTTATTTAGGACTGAAGAGGGTCACAGAGATTATGGGAGACCAAAAAAACCTCCTTGATTGTGGCTCAGAAATTCTCTATTTTCTTACTTTTTTACTGTTAATCATCAACAAACCTCAAGGCAAGAGATTTGCAAGCCAGCAGCTTCTGCAGTTGGAGGGAGAAATATGTTTTTATTCCTTTTCCAATTCCTCAAACATTGCATCTCAGATTATATAAACTATGTAATTGATTAACTACTAGTTTCAGAAAAGATGATTTATACGTAACTTTAAAAGAACATCTATTTCTTACAGTGGCTGAAACAGTACTAGTACTAACCAATGCTAAATCATCCCCCTGGGCCAATGGTTGTCTTTAACCTCTGTAATTTTACATGTGTGGATAATACCAAATAAATCCATCTTCCCCTTCTGCACTTATTGGTGTTCAAATGCTCACAATCCTAAATCTAGTCATTATAATAAGGAATTTTAAAAATTCTATCTTTTAAATCAATTACATGAAAGAATATGTTACCTCCTCCTATTAGGTAATGATTTTTTCACATATAAGACTAATTTATTAGGCTGAGAATACAAAAGGGATACAGTTGCCTACATCATGTCCCTCTGAAGGATTTCTATTGCTTGAAAGCTGTGAGAAGCTCTTTGTATTTTCTAAATTTTACCTTTCTTCATAAACTTTTAGAAATTTAATGTATTGTCTACTGCTGAATTCTTCATCCATGCCCAGAGCATTTGCCTTTATCTCCACATGAATGACCACCTATAGTTAGAATTTATGATTGCTGTGATCCTAGAGCATTTTTAAAGCAATTTACATTATGTGATATTAAGCAAAAGATATTTCTGGACCTGCTCACATGCTTCTAGGGGAGTTTTATCTTTCTACTTGTTATATATACCTACATGAGTTATACTAACATCATTTCAGGATTATATAATATAAACTTAAAATGCTATCAGAATGATTTTACTCATGAGTCTTTTCCTTATATGGCCAAATTTTTTGCTTATATGACCAAAATTGACTTTTAAAATAAAACATTCTTTTATTATAGCTGAAGATGCATGGAAATTAATAGTAAATGATAGAAGAAATTAAAAAGATCTTTGGGTCCATGATTACAATTAAAGAGATGCATATCAGTTTAAGAAACTTTGCAAGGAGGTTGAATAGTGCTCCCAAATAACCTTCTGCTGTGAAACATTTCATATCATGTACAACAATTAACAAATCTTCAGAAGAGTATTCCAGGAGGTATTACATGTTCTCAAAGTTTGTCTCACATTATTTAGACATATTCAGAATATGTCTACAAACTACTAGTTGTCATTATGAAATATAGAATTGTTTTCTTTTGTATTTTGGAAATAATGTGTTTTAGTCTAATCACAGTTTAACTGCTACTGGACCTCACTGCTTTATCTTAAAGTGGTTATAGAATTGCAGAGACGGACTGCACTCCAACATGTTAAGGGCTAGTGACATTTGCTACTGTAAATACTTTCTGATGTTCATAAGGATTTTTAAATATAATGTCACCTAAAAGTTGCTTCAGTGCTAGTGGACCACCCCATCCAGTATAGTTTCATTCCATTTCATGTCATGCTAATATTTTGTGTAATTAAAGAGCTCATTGCACAAGCCCTAAGAACTGCTGTTAAATCATATATATGATACATATGTACATAGAATACAGTATTCATGTATGCATGCATACATAATGATATATAATAATATATATAGTCATATATACACAATCATATATATACATAATCTGATATATATGTACATATATATGTCACCATACATATATATGTATATATATATGGTCTTCATAAACATGCCCAAAGTCACAAGTTTGTGTATGTTTGCGGATGTGAAAAAGCATAAAGTTACTAAATGGATTGGGAATAAAATTCACAAGTTTTCTGCCAAGTATGACACTGCACCTTTGCGCATGTTCTTACAAAAGCCATTTCTTTACAAACAGCGTCCTGGGGAATTGTTAACTCTAGATGCAGCTTCCTGTTTATTCACCCGCTCTGGGATTTCCCATTTGCCAACACTGCAAATGCATTGTATTATAAATGAGAACAGCTTGTTGAGGGCTGTGTTTTAATGTTTTCTGGAAATAGATGAAGAGAACATGTTCTGATGTATTTGTAGCAAATCCAGTTAGGAGCTTATTGAGGGAGGTTTTTTGGCTTTTGGGGTTTTTTTAAACAAGCATAGGAAATATGTTTGTGGTGGTATCGTTGATAATTACAGATTCTTCCTAAAGAAAATAATTATGCATGCTTTAAAGTAAACCTCCTTTTAGGAAAACAATTGGTATTCAGTTTTTTGTCTAGGTAAACAATATTTACAGAGAAATACTAGAAAGTTATTTTTCATATAAACCTTAAAAATCCTCTGCATTGCCCCACAAAAAGAGGTTAAAGTAGTAATAAATTTTTGATTATTAGTATAGTATAGTAATGATTTTTTTAATGATCATAGATCAATTGGTAAACTCTCCTTATTCCTACTTATTTATTTTAGTGGACTTGGAACAGATATCTGGATAATAATTATTTTTCTGGAAAAAAAAGAAGGAGGATAAAATAAAGTCTACTTTACTTCACCTGCCAACATATTTTGCTTTCGGTACCCTTACATTTTTGCCTATTTCATAATCCTAATGTATACTTGCACTTCTTAAGAATTCTACGCAATTAATTTTTGAAAAATTTCAGCAATTTTTAAAAATAGTAGAGGAATTTTTGTTATTTGATAAAGTTGACCTTTGCTTTTTGATGTGTGTGTGTGTAGGTGTGGGTGTGTTGTGGGTGTGTGTATGTGTGTTTACAAATGCCAATGTAAAAGATGTATCACGATATAATAGTAGAATTTTGGATATATCAACAAGCCTAAATTTGTGCAGTTTTAAGTGGGACAAAGAGTTGACATCATAAATTGTAGCAGCTTATAATGAAAGTTGTTTATGTTAAAAGTACATAACAGAAATATAAGAAAATGGCTAAGTGAAATATGAAAGAAAAATTACTTGTTTGAATACCCCCAAATTTAAAGTTTATATATAATCATGGTATATACGGATATGCAAAAATTTGTTCTATTCTTCCCCAGTGATTTATGTTTCATCAAGTGTAGTTACATTCATCACTGATCATTTTTTAAAACAAGATTTTATATGACAACATTGTGCATTAAAGTGAACTACAAAAATATTTTAAATCATACAGCTTCAGAATGATACATGGTTCACTGCATATTGCAAAGGGTAAGGAAAAAATGGAATGAATTTCTAATAGACTTTAATTTCATCTTTAAAAAATAGCTTTTGTTAAATGAGCATCTTAAGAAGTGTTAAATTATGCACATATATATAAAACATTAATAGGATATTTGTACTGGGTAGCCAATTTCATCCTTAATTGCTGAGTTTATTTACAGGATACATTGTATCATTCCAGCTTCCTATCTTTTCAGTTATACTCTTGAGTTACTTACACATCTTTCCTAAAAGATTCAACTTCATCAGCAAATCAGTCTTTCTGTTCATAAAATATATTTTGCAGATTGACCTTTTCCTTTTTGCAGTGCAGTCAAAATACTCTTTGGATGTAAAGAAAACATGTTTAACCCTCCTTTCAAATATTCTTTTTACAACAATATATTTATGCACAGTATTTTCTTTTTTAAGGTTTAGCATCTTTTAAATTATGTCCAAAATAGTTATAATGAGATAGGAAAGTGTACAAATCTGAAGTGTACACCTCAATGATTTTTCACATATGAATACCTTTGAGTAACCACGATCTTGATCAAGATACAAAACATTTCCATTACCTCAGAGAGTTCTTTCTTGCTACTTCAGCCACCCACCAGGGGTAATCACTCTTCTGACTTCTATCAACACCAGTTCATTTTGCTTGGAACATAATATCTGTGGGATTCATCCTGTTGTTGTGTTTATCAGTAGTTCATTGTTTTTAAATTGTTGTTTTGTTTTCCGTTATAGGAATACACAATAGATTAGTACCCCATTCTCCTGATGATGGCCATTTGAGTTGCTTCTGGTTTTCTACTATAATGAATAAATTTGGTATGAATATTCTTCTTTATGTGCTTCGTTTGGCATATATACTCATCTCTCTTGGCCATATACCTGCAGTACAATTGCTGAATCATAGCGTAGGTATATGTTTAGCTTTAACAGCTACAGTTTTAATAGTTTTCCAAAGTCACACTTCCACCAGTAATCATAGGAGAGTTTCATTTATTCCACATCCTTCCCAATGCTTGGTATTTTCAGTCTTTTGAATTTTAGACTTTCTGGTAAATGCGTAATAGTATATTGTGATTTTAAGTTGCATTTCCCTGATGAATAATTATATTGACCATCTTTTCGATGCTTATTGACCATCTGGTCATTCTCTTTGATGTGCTACTTGTTCAAGCCTTTTGACTATATTTTATTTATTTATTTTTGGTCTTATTTGATTTGTGTGAGTTCTTTATACATCCTAGATATAACCCCTTAGATAGATAGATAGATAGATAATGAAAATATTATCCTATTGCCTCTTCACTCTCCTACTGATATTTTTAATAAACAAAAGTTCTTAATCTCAATGAAGTCCAATTATGTTTTTATTTTGTTATGGTTTTTGTCTTTTGTACCCTGTTTAGGAAACCTTTGCTTACTTCAAGGTCATGAAGATATTCTCCTATGTTGTATTCTAGAAGCTTGATTATCTTAATTTGACACTCATGAGTCACCTTTCATTAATTTTTATATATGGTGTAAGGTAGGAGTCAAGTTTGTGGGGTTTTTTCCCCCCATATAGATATACAAAAGTTCTAGCCTCATTTGTTGAAAATAAACCATAGTTTCTTCCACAGCTTTGCATTGCAAAGCTCAGAGGGAGAGTATTCAATATTTCACTATTAAATATCTCAGCTGTAGCTTTTTGGTTTTTGTTTTTGTCAATAGCTTTATTGAGATATAGCTGATATATGGCAATGTATTAGTTTAAGGTGTACAACATAATAATTTGATTTATATATATGTATTACAAAATGATTGCCACAATAAGTTTAGTTAACATACATCAGCTCACAGTTACAATGATTTTTTTCCAGCATTGATAACTTATAAGATTTTCTTTATTAGTAACTTTCAAATATATAATACATTCTCAATATTTTCAAAGTTTCATATTTTCAAAGAAGTTGCCAACTTAGACTGTGTGTTTGTCATTAGCACTACTCTGGAAGTAGGTTAGCTATGAGATAACCTAAAGGTCTATTTGATTAAAACTACGTATATCCCAAAAGTTTCTAATTTTTTCAGGTTATGGCTCAAGATTTCATATTCATTTAAGTCATTCTTCTTATTTAATCATTTATACATGATTACTTTAAATTCACCATGAGACCCAAATAAGTTAAGCTATTCCCCTCCAGTGTATCCAACCATTTTAGATGATGACCAAGTGAGACTATGGTCTGCAAATTCACTATGAAAAGCCCTGTTTGAAAATATCCCAATGTTTCTCAAATTTGGCCCTATTGACGTTTTGGGCTGGATACCAAAAATGCCAGTTTTGTTGTGGGGGACTGTCCTGGGCATTGTAGGATATTTAGCAGTATCCAAGTCCTGTACCCATTACATACTAAGACCAATTCCCTGTTGTGACAATCAAGAATATCTCCAGACATTGCCAAATGTCCTTATGAGGGGTTGGGGGTGGTAGGGAGGATAAAATAATCTCTCATTGAAAATCACTGAGATATTTTGATATTCACCGTACAAATACACAATACAAATACTACTCAAATACTACTTTTGACCTATTTATCCCAATATGATAACCCGAGCAGTTTTTGTATCACACAAGTAACATGGTTTTCTTCTACCTTAGATTGCTTTTTTATCCTCATAACCATAACCACTCCACTCTGCTTTTTTTTAAACCAAGGTATTCAAGTCTTATTGATCTTTCCATATATATTACGTTTTGGGGGTAAAGGTGTGACTTCATCATTTCTTAAAAGACAATCTTAAAAGATACTCATAAATTTTAATCTAAATACTTTTACTAATAAGCCTTTGTCATTTTTCACCTATTTAACAAATTGAGACCAGTTTTATCCTTACCAAAACAAAAAAATAATGATTATTATAGTTTTATTTCAGGGTACCTAAGACTTACTGAGAGCATTAAATTTATTTGATATTTATCTGTTTCCATTTATTTTGCCTTCATTGCACAGCGAAGTTATAGTTACAATGTCATTCTCTTTAAATTGACATTTATACTCATGGCTTCTTTCTTCATGTGTTAAACTCCTATTCATCCTTCAAGACCCAATTTTAACTCATTCTGATGAAGGCTTCCACAACCCATTCAATGGGAAAAAAAATCCTCCTCACCTATGCTCCTAGAACAATTTGTTCAAACATTTATAATTGCACTTACTACATCACATTGTAATGTATTGCTTACTATTAGCTTACTGTAACATATATTCTAGAATGAAGTAAACCCTAATCAACTTAATAATTATATTTCTGTTAATATAAATTAATATTTACTTTCCCAACTGAGGATTAAATATTGTCAAACTACAAATATCTAGCTTAATACTCAACACAGCAGTCATGTAAGAAAAGTCAATGTCATATTTGAAGTATGAAACCTGATGGAAAGGATCATTAGATGAAAATAAAATAAACTTTAATTTTCTTTTTTTACTTTAAGATTGGTTGAAAATCTAAATAGATTAAATATAATAATTTAAAAGATCCTAGGATATAATCTCTGAACTAAACATTTTCACCAAGATCCAGAAAAATTCAAGGTTTTTATATATATTACATAGGCTTGAATTTTATGAAAGTTGCTTAAGAAATAAAATGTTTAATCATCACAACTATGTTTATTTAAAATTTGCTTAGAAATAGCCCCCAAAATAGAAATATAGATATATAAATGTTTATGTGTGTATATATATATACAATATGTACATGTAATATATTATATGTAATTTATGCAAATTATGATTTAAGTATATGTTAATAAAGATATATATATTTCTGTCAGGGTTTAGCTAAGGTAACAGAAACCACTGTAGTCATTTTTAAACAAAAAGAGATTTAATTTAGGAAACTGGGAGCTTAAAATTGCCAGAAAGCCTGGAGAATCAGGCTCCAAGCTATGCTTCCAGTGATGACTGCTAGAGCAACATTGCAGGACAGCTGTTTCACCACAGTTAGGAAGTAGGGAACTCCAGGAACACACCACTCTGGCTACTACCAGAATTGTTGTCACTTGAGCCACAAAATACCTGCTGGATCCTTACTATCAAAATGAACACAGTATGACCCACCACCTCCCTTTCCACTTCCTAATTCTGAGTGACAGAACCTAAGTCCCTGTTGGTGTCTCAGCTGCAAGGAAGTATGGGAAATGTTTTGAACTCTACCTTCTTTGCCATACAAAATGGTACAAAAAGGAGATTAGAAGAAAGGCTGAAGAAACCAACTGTATTCATTACAGTTTATAAGTGGTAGAGTCAGGATTTGCCCACAAATAGAGTGATTCCAAGGCCAGAGTTCTATAGCTCAACTTACAAAGTGGGTTTACAAGACTCTGCTATATTCTCCTTAATGAAGTCCATACGCTCTTCAGCATAAGCCACTGAGCTTTAGTGCTGTAGGGACACAAGTCTTGGGGCACAGAGACCAATAAGTCTATGCCCTCAAAAATTGTATCTAGTTTGAGAATTAGAAGGGGAAAGTGGTTAGTTGCCTGAAGAGAAGTCTCAGCCGTGCTCCATGGCTTCCTTTCCTTCCATCTCCAGCAAAGTGATGCAGGTGAATGTCTGGAGTGAATAGCTTCAGTATTTAGGTAGTCCTGTATCGTCACAGGGTATCTTTGCCATACTTTATGCCACTTCTCTTAGATAACACTTGGCTGCAGTTTCTAGAGCAGGTGGCACTTGAAAATCAAAAATACCTTGAGGCAAGTGAACATCCCTCTGCTTACAGTCTGGCCTATATAAAGAATGTTAAACTAGCAGGTGTCCACCCCCCGAAGCAGTCTGCCCACAAACCAAAAAGAGATATTTATTTTCCACTGGGGAATATATTTCAGGCTTTGAGGGACTGAGGAACAGAGAAATGTTCCTGAAATATTAGCACTGTTAGGAACATAGCATGTGCAAGTGGGCAAGCTGTCCCACATTCCACTGTCATACTGCAGAGATGGGATCTGTCCAGGCACCGGGGTATTTTCTTTTTTTTTTTTGCTTACAGAGGATATAGTTAGACAGGTCTGTGTAAATGTTTTCTTTGGGCCTAGAATGATGGCAGATCAAAGCACAGAAATCAGTGTCAGTCTTGCTAAATTCTTGTTTATGTTAAAACTGTGTTCTCACACTGCTAATATGAATAATAGAGTGACAAAAATAAACCATAAGCCTTTATCTTTTGGAGATCATTGAGGACAAAAAAGTAGCCAGACATAAATATCTCTAGATCTAATAAAAATAACTGATCTAATTAGACATAACTTTAAAAACCATAAATAAAATGTTCCAGGAAAATAAAAAGAATGGGAATTCATTGTTCCACTGTATTTTTAATACCTGTTAGTAAAACTCATCAAGTAGAGATAAAGTTAAGAAGATAGAGGGAAGAAATAAATTAAATTCATCATGGTTTAAAATACCATCACTTGTGTTTTGAGTCAAAGTATACAGAAAACTACATAAGCATTCACTTGAGTTTTCAAGACAGTGGTAATAATCTCAGGTAAAATGCATTCTCAGAGGTATATGGCACTATCGTGTGTATATCTGTATATATATAGATATATGGCTCTGAGTGAACTATTTTACTATGCCACTTATTAAAACATTTCAATTCATATTTTTATTATCAAGATCAGTGGAAAAGCTTTATTAAATTTTCCTATGGTTGTGGATATTGTAGGATATTTTAGTGTTAGCTGATTGTTCCTAAAGAAATAAGTGGAAATAAATAACTAAAATAAATATCTTCACAAACTAATCATTTCAAGATTTAAATGTTAATCTCTATCCATTTATATAATTTAAATGTGTTTTTAAGTGTTAAGCTGTTATTTGAAAGTCAGTATAAATACTCTACTTAAAGCAAACTAATTAAAATAACTTCTTATGGTTAATGAACTTCATTACTAAGTAAGTGTATTTGTGTGTGTGTCTGTGTGTGTCTGTGCATGTGTGGTTGCAAGGTAGAATCATGTTGGGATATTTATTTTCATGAGGTAGGGATTAAATTAACTGTAATTAAAACTACTTCTGGCTATTTTTATTCAGCAAATATCTATTGATTATCTTCTATATGTACAACAATGTGCTAATGATTATCTAGCTAAATCATTTAGGCTGCATATAACTTTAAGAAATTCCAAATTGCTAAATCTGAAATTGCAAATTGGATGTTATCATTCACAATTCAAAGGGATCTATGCTTTGCAAAGCAATTCTTTTAAAATGCCATGACTAATTCATCTGCTGCTTTACAGATCATAGTTACTTTTCAAAGAGATTTGATGGATAGATACATTTTAACTCAAAGTTGATGGCTTTACTTTCCTCCTAAATAATGTTTAATGTGCGCAAAGTGAAAAAAAAATTTAAAGTGTAGAATGTTATATAAAAAATAAAATTCTTACACCAGCACCCCCCTCCATTGCACTCCCCAGAATGGGCCTTTCATTACTGTATCTGTTTTGAAATTAGAAATATCTATTATCCCTCTACTGAATCTTAAAACTGAGAACCATATTATAATGCTAACCAGGATTGTTTCCTTGCTGACTTAATAGGCTCCTTCTGTATTTAAGAGGCTGATCAAATTTTGCTTAATTTTAAATTTAGGCTATATATTAAAATAAAATATTTTTAGCATAAAAAAATATCTAAAGTTTAAATGTAATCCAGATTTTCTTAAGTGAAGTTCTATTACTAGTTGAACCCTACTTGCTCTCTTGATTTCATGACTCTACATTTGTGTTATCAGAACTTCCTTGCCACCCATCTCACCATTAGGATGGCATAGCAGAAGAGGCAAGAGGTAAGACCTGCACTCTCAACACTCATAACCCATACTTCAAGTTTCCTTCCCTTTAGTGGGTACCCCATACTTGATTTTGGGTTAGTCAGTGTATTGTCACCTGGAGTACTTCCTGTATATGGCAAGAATGATACCATCCCTAACACACCAATTAAATGCCTCCAGCCTTCTCAGCTACGTTAGTCAAAACTACCACCCTTCCCTACTCCCCACATGTACATTTTTCAGGTATTGCTCCCATTTGAGACCCAGGTACTTAACTTCCTTTGTCAGACTGCAATCTGATCATGTCTGCTCTGTCCAGAAGCCATTGCTAGTACTAGATTTTGTGACACAAATAATATCCCCCGTGTCCCAGGTGCTGCTGTCCCACTGTCGTTAACAAGATTAGAGACCCACATTGTTGAGGCCAGGCTGAAACTTTGAACAAAACTTTCCATACAATTGGAGGAATAGAAGAGAGCTATAATATGAATAAATTTAAAACTTGCTGTTAGATATCACTATGAAACCTAATACCAGCCACATTTTCTTGGGTCCATTCAGTATATCTCCATGTCTAACTTTTGATCTGAGAATTATGGTGGGAATTCTTATTCTTTTCAGGGAGATATTCATCTCAGCCCAGGGCTGTGTGACATTATTCTATATGCTTAATGGAGAAATCACATAAAAATATAGAAGACCTGGGGCTTCCCTGGTGGCACAGTGGTTGAGAATCTGCCTGCTAATGCAGGGGACACGGGTTCGAGCCCTGATCTGGGAAGATCCCACATGCCGCGGAGCAACTAGGCCCGTGAGCCACAACTGCTGAGCCTGCGCGTCTGGAGCCTGTGCCCCGCAACGGGAGGGGCCGCGATAGTGAGAGGCCCGCGCACCGCGATGAAGAGTGGCCCCCGCTTGCCACAACTAGAGAAAGCCCTCGCACGAAACGAAGACCCAACACAGCTAAAAAATAAATAAATAAATAAATAAATAAAGTAGCTATTAATTTAAAAAACAAAAAAGTGGTAACTCTTGGGAAGAAACAGAGAAAGATCACTTTAAAAATATATATATATATGTATATATATAAAAGACCAAAATCAATGCGTTGATCACAGCTTCTCAAGGACTTACATTCCTGCGGATGTCCTTTTGCTTTTCACTGATATAACTAAAAGATTCACTCCAGAAAGTGTAACAAAGCAAAAATCTGAAACAAAGGTATGTTCAGGTCTCTATCTTTCACAAAACAAAAAGAGCTTCCAGGTCTGGAAAACCAGCTTTTTCAAGATTCTACTGATCCAATTTTGGCATCCAAAATTATAGTGACATATATGATACTACATCTTCTTACAAGGCTCAACTTGGTCAAGAACTGAAACTTTTCATGAGTACATTAACTTCTTTTTACAAATAAAATGCACGTTTGGTGAACTAAAAGTGTGACTCTTCTGTGTGATCAGTGTGCTCCAAAGGAATATGTGCTTCTGTACCTGAGGATGGTGGGAAATAGAATAAATAGAATAAAGGATGTTTTCAAGAGTTTCTTGTTTTCTATCTTTAAAATCAAAAGAACAGTGTTTTCTAGAATGTTTTCTCGCAATCTCAAATGTTACAGGAAGTGAAAAACTTCCTTCCAAAGAAAAATCTATTTTTGTTTATGTAATCATTTCTTTTTTAAATTGAAATATAGTTAATTTACAATGTTGCATTAATTTTAAGTGTACAGAAAAGTGATTCAGTTTTGTATGTATATATAATACATATATATATATATTCTTCAGAGTCTTTGCAATGTTCAGTGTATTAGTCAGGGTTATCAAGGGAAACAAAACTAATAGGAGGCATAGCTATAGGTATATAGATATAGATATATAGATAGATATAAATATGGATATGGATATATAAATATATCCTCTGGCCTGATTGGAGGTATAGAGGGTAGAACATTGCAGTTAAGCTTGAAGGACTGTGGGGGGAAGGGGAAGCATGCTGAAGTCTAGGGTTGACTTCATCCTGGGTTTGCCTGTTTAGGTGTTCAGTTTGGCTCTGGGCATGGGTCTCTGAGGGAGAATGACTTGATGTATTAGGAGGCATAGAGCTCTGCTGTGGACTACATGACTCTTTTCTACTCCTATACTATTTGAAGTAATGGGAACTGTGCCATGTTGCAAATAAAAAGGCCTGACAAGTCCCAGATCCACAGGATATACCCGGGGAAGGGTTGCAGTTTGAATTCACAGGCAGTTTGCTGGCAGCATTCTTCTTGTTCTTTGTCCTATTAAGGCCTTCAGCTGGTTGGATGAAGCCCACCCACACTAGGGAGGGTAATCTGCTTTACTCAATGTCTATTGATTTAAATGTTAATCTTATCTAAAAAAAATTCTTCACAGAAAATTCTAGAATATTATTTGACCGAATATATGGACCCTGTGGCCCAGCCAAATTGATACATAAAATTAACCATCACCTTCAATAAGTTAATTCTGAAATTTTCTGCATAAAAGTACAACTTAACATTGTTTTATGATTAGTAGATGATAATATGATATTACATAAATGTTTACACATTAAAAAAGTATAGGATATAGCTCACCGGGCTATATGGTAAATGTATAAGCACAATACAATAGCAGTAGTGCCCTGATTGATAAGTCAGTCTGTGCGGTGCTATCATACATGAGAGTAACTTCAGTTTTAAGTATTGTGTGAGGTTGTCTTGGCTCAGAAACTGACAGCCTGACAATATTTGAAGAAAATGAAAGCCACCTAACTTTGAGAGGACAAATTCTACCTACTTGTTTACTTACTTCCTATTTTCTTTTTCTCTGACATTGCTTCTCATACTCTTCCTTTTCTAAACACACACACACACACACACACACACACACACACACATTTTTCCTATAAAAGCCTTTGCCATTCATAACTCCACTCACCAGGGATAGCAGCTATAAATCTTACTCCACCAACTCAGATGTGCAACAAATAAACTTTGTTTACTTTCTCCACTTTATTTGAATTTCTGACTTTGAGATACCACTCAATTGGGTTTGCTATAAACCCAGTTTTTCTTCTGTCTTTCCTCAATTCCAAAGCTGAGTCACAGTTTCAGTCTCATGTAGCACCATGACTTAGGCCATTAGTCCACACTGTTTGCTAGTAATAATAAATCCTTATCCTGATCATTATGAAACTCTTGGGTCTAGCTGCTCTCTGTACCTCTCTGTGCCAGGTTGGCATTCTTGACTCTGCCTCCCTGGGGTACAGTTTTCCTAGATGCATCATGTGGCAAGGCTGAGTATGCAATACTGACTTCCCAGGTTCCAAAACACTAATGAAGTAGTTCAGAGACTAATTCTGAGTCAGATATTGCCTCAGATAGCTTCGTGCCAAAATGAAGGAAGGATTAAATAAAATTTTGGTAGGTGGCCACGGAGTTGATGCTAAAAGAAGGAACTTGAAGAGAAGGAAGACTAAAAAGGCAACACTAGAAAAAGTAGGGAGAGAGAAATTTTGGAGAAACTCCAAATTCCTCATCAAAAACCTGTTTAAGAGGTGAGCCAAGGAAATGACAAACTATACCTTTGCCAAAGATGGTGGTGAGTGGTGGTGGTGGGGTGATAAAAGGATTTTCAGTGGGGACCACATTAAAGGCTTAAAAAGAGAAACCAAGAGTATAAATATATTACCTATATCCACTAGAAGTACTCCCAAAAGCTGAGATCCAAAACCTTTGCATCATTTCCAATAACCACCCCTAGTTGAAGGGCTTTTTCAGGTAGAGAACAGAGTAAACAGGGGAGTGGAGGATGAAAGGAAAGCCATGTAATCAGCAGCAAATTGAGAATGAGATATATTCTTTCACGTTTGGGACATTGCGCACTGCCATTTTTTGCTCCTGGGAGGAGGAAGTAGATCCATTTTCTTTAGTAATCTCCAGACTACTCTCTCTTTATCTTCTCTCCACCCACCTCCAGTCTAGGGAAATTCTTTTTTTTTTTTTTTTTCCTGTGTTTTTCATCACTCAACATGTCACTTTATGTATGTCACTTCATATATGGGGGTCATTCTTACTGAATTACTAACTAAGCAGTCCTCAAAAATCACCTCTGTCTATATATAGATTAGACTTTACAAAACCAGTGTTTTCTGGATGCTATTCTCTCTTCAACACCCTTTGCTCATTTAAATGACAAGATTAGACATTGCTTATAAGAAGGACAATATTTGATTCCCACCAGTATAACCAAGGTGATAGAGCCCTTGTTATTCGATATTCACGTACAGATATGTTGTTGTACTGTCTTTTATATCTACACCATTGTTTTTCCATCTCCTTTGCCATCACCCTAGTTCACGTTTTAAATTACTTAATGCAATAGTGTCTTTTTTTTAATAGATTAAAACAGTGTCTTTTTCTTCAGGTTTATTGAGATATTATTTACATATAACGTATGTAAGTTTAAGTTGTATAATGCAATGATTTGATATGTGTATATATTGCTAAATGATTACCACAATAAGTTTAGTAAAATTTCCATCCCCTCACATAATTACTTTTTTTTTTTTGGTGATGATAACATTTAAGATCTGTCTTGACAACTTTCAAATATATAATACGATACCGTTAATTATAGTCACCATGCTGTAAATTAGAGCCCCAGAATTTATTAATCTTACAGCTGGAAATTTGGGGTAAATTATTTTCCAGTAAGGAAAAATTATCTCTCTTAATGTTTATGACCAAGACCCATGTTCCTTTGACTCAATGGGCATAGACTTATCTATTTGCCTCAATACAGGGGGAAAGAAACCAAATAGTTATTAATGTGTCACATTAGCCAAGCCATGCAAATAATATGTCAACTCAGAATCAGTTGATGATTAGAAAACTTGGTAGGAATTTGAAAGAAAAAAATAGGGTATTAGAAAATAAAACATGAAAGCAATGAGCATATTATGGAAAAATATTGGTGAATTATGGAAAATATATTGAAGATAAAAGCTATAATGAAGATATACTGAAGATAGGACTCTGATTAGCACTTTGAATTTTCAGATAATTATGTGAGAAAAATAAGCTAAAGAGGTAGATAAGAAAAAGATAATATGACTCAGATCCATCAATGGTCCAAACATAAATAAAACTTGTGAAAAATTAGTTCTATTTCACAAATGCTCAAGTTGGAAAATGAAAATGGAGAAATGAAATAGACTGCCATGTGTTATGGATATACCATGGAATTTACAATAAATCAGAAATGAATTAAAAATCTCACTCTGCTACTTAGCCATCTGTGGCCCTCTTCATATTAACAACTCTGAATCCCATTTCGTTGTCTGTAAAATAATTTCTCTTTGCAGAATTACTATGACTTGATCATCACCAAAGTGAAAACAACCTAGCACATGGTAGGTGCTCAGGAAAAATAGATTACCTTCTTATTACTTATCTCTTTTAGGAAACACAAGAATGTATGTATGTGCATATTCCTGACACAAACGTTTCAGGGTATTGGACAATAATCCTTATCATTCTCTGAAATTCTTCTTTGCATGACTCTCAGAAGTTCCCTTGCAAAATCATTAATTCTCTTACTCATATCAATAAGGGGTTTTTATGAAACAAAAAGTTTTCATGACTTCAAGTGATAAAAGCTTCCACAATTTGGATTACAGAAGAAAACGAGGTTTTTTTATATTTATCATTATTCATTTGTTATGTCCTTTACCTGTTTGTTCTTCATCTGTCAGTTACCGTTAAACTCCAGTGTCTTTGTACACCCATGTTATATATATCTTATTCATCTTTTCGTACCATACTGTGTCTGACGCTGTGCCTAATACTTACTAAATTTGACAAATTGACAATAACGATACTTTATGCATGTTGGTTTAATTATATAAATGAATCATTTTTCTTATGATACTAAATTTATATTCTGTGTTTTAAAAAAACAGAAAAGAAATGAAGCCAAATAGTTTTGTTTTTTTTTAAATTCTTTTTTTTAATTTTCTTTTATTTATTTATTTATTTATTTATGGCTGTGTTGGGTCTTCGTTTCTGTGTGAGGGCTTTCTCTAGTTGCGGAAAGCGGGGGCCACTCTTCATCGCGGTGCGCGGGCCTCTCACTATCGCGGCCTCTCTTGTTGCGGAGCACAGGCTCCAGACGCGCAGGCTCAGTAATTGTGGCTCACGGGCCCAGTTGCTCTGCGGCATGTGGGATCTTCCCAGACCAGGGCTCGAACCCGTGTCCCCTGCATTGGCAGGCAGATTCTCAACCACTGCGCCACCAGGGAAGCCCAGCCAAATAGTTTTTATAAAACCTTGTATGAGAAGCCAAAATTAACCTAATGATTATAATTATAACGGTTAATATTCTTTAGTTCCAGCTACATGCTAGACACTGTGCTATCTGTTTTTCAAGGTTACCTGACTTAATCCTCACAACTCAGTGATATAGACACTATTGTTACCCTCATTGCACAGATGAGAAAACTAAAGCTTAGAAAAGTAAAATAAGAGCCCAGGATCATGCAACTCACGTTCAGTATACATTGGAGCCTGAGAAATCTGCATGTTGCTCTATAAAATTATCAGATTTGTGTCACTACCATTGTCTCCTATTCAGTAAGTAAAAACGAAATCCAGAGAACCCAATTATGTATGCAATAGGATAGAATAGTTAATTCATATATTCTGTTTCTATTTATTTTCCAAAGATAATACCTGTTATTACTAACTGTGCATTGATTATAAAAATAGCTTTTTATCCATAAATAATAAATTATTGGAATTAACATATGTATTGAAAAATCATGGAAATAATGTTTGCAATATAAAGTGAAAACAGGGTGGGAAGTTGTGAAAACCAGGTATTCAGGGATCTTTACATTTTGTAAGCACGTCCTATTTCTAAGTATGTTTATTTATAGGTTTAACAGTACCCTTAAGTTTCTAGATTAATAGAAATTTTCTTGAAGTAATTAAATGTTGATTATATAGCTTTTGATTGGAGAAAAAAGTTGTTTTTGGCTTACAGTATTTTTAAATTGTGCATAAATTGAATTTTAAAAATAGTTCAGCATGAAAAAGTGGCTAATGCTGGAAAATCACTTCCTCCCATAGAAACCAGTTAATTACCATGGGTACTATAATAAATAAAAAGTAAACAATTTTGAGAAAGAGTTTTTCTTACTTTTTCATCCCTTTATTATTTTGTTTGTACTTTAGACCTGTCAGTTTATCAAGTGCATTCATTTTTGTGACTCTACATCTGTAATTAAAAGAATCATTCCCAAGTGTCACAAGGCAGGCATGTAGAATCTTTCTTACCATAGGAAACAAGGTTCTTACGCATTGTATATAATTTTTATACACATGAATCTTAAAAGTACTGGTGGAAATTATATATGTAAAATACCTCCTTTTTATCTTCACATGAAACTGAAAATTAATCTTTTAGTGTTTTATAGTTACATTATCTCACATGTTTCTCCAGCCAGGGAATGGACAAGTTTTAGAAGTATTTATTTTTAAACCTTTGCATTCTTATCAGTATAAACAATAGAAACTCCACATTGTGAATTTCTAAGCAGTAACATCAGTATTTTCATTCTACTATCTATGAGCTTGACAGGAAAAAAAAAAGGTTTTCTAATTACATTTTAAGAATTTCTAATAACATAAGCAAGCTTTTGCATACAGGTATTAACCACTTCAAATTTTCCCCATTGTCCTAATTGTCACATTTTCTTGATTAAAAAACATGAAAATAAATGTGTTCTTTCTCAATACAAACTTTGGGTTTGTTGTTTAAGTCAGTTAGGAGCTGACCACTGAAGTCAGTGAGTTTTAATTTTCTCATAGTGGTTCCTGATCTTAGGGAGGAATTAAAGACAGTTCTCAAGTTGCTTCCTTTATAATAAGAACAGTCAAATTTCTGAAACAAATAGAGAGCTAAAGAAATAATAATACACATTTATAGTTTTGGAAGATAAAGAGAATATGCAAGAGAAATAGTGATTACAAATTTTTTTTTCTCAAAAAGACTCCATAGAATCAATTGAAGGTTAATAAGTTTCTGTAGCCACTTTTCAAGAATATTTTTCATTAATAATACTCATCTCTGTAGGTGTTAAAAGAGAAAAAAAAGAATAGGGTATGAGTCCATTGTACTTGTCACATGTTGAAAATTAGATGAAATATTTTTATTTATGATTCTTCCTTCTTTTCCTCTGAACCATTAACCTCAATCTTCATTGGAATAAAAGGAAAGATTCAGATAAAACACAGTGACATAATAACATAGACTGTGAATTATTTTCTTTATCTTATTAGAATTGTGTTTTAATATTTAAAACAATTTCAAATATTTAATATCATTACTACTTTTCTATAAGCTTGTTATTCTAAGCTTGCTGCTGTGATATTAAGAAATTTTTCCTATCAGGTTATTAAATTATTTTGTACTTTGTTGAATATGTGCTTATGTGAAAATGAGATTAAAGTAATAGAATGCCACCTGTTTTCTAGACATGATAACCTTGTCTAATAATGTCAGTTGCTTACCTGAGAAGTTATTGGTTCTCTGCAACCAGGAGAAGCAGCCTTTGCTTTTAGAATCTGTTAAGTAGAGTTGTGTTTTTGAGTGGGAGGAGAAAAACAAGGCCTAAAAAATGGTAGAAATGGCTGCTTAACTATTGCATGCATCAGATTGACGTAAATACTTAACATAGCAGGCCCGAAGGTGGTTTAGGAAAGAGCAATTCACTAAGAATTAGGAGACTGAGTTCATCGTCTCAGTTTCAGTACTACCTTTAGGGCTTTGGACATCTCTCTGAATTCCTAAGGAGGTTGAAATATTCTAAAGTCTATTCTAGCTCTAATTCGTCATAATTATGCTTTCCTTGGCAAATAACTCTTCATGTATTCTTGAATCACATAAAACATTTTCTCTAAATTATCATGTATTTCTTTTTATAAACTAGCCTCATCAATGAACTGGTATGAAATATTCCTTTTGCAAAAATTTTATACATAGAAATGAATCATATTGAGTTGTTTTGATATATCCTCAGACTCTAACCTTATGTTCTAAAATACAAATAGTGTATTATTTATCTAGTCCCAGAATGATTAATCATATTGCATATATGTTGTATTTGTCAGTGTAATGGTATACTTCTGAAAGTACTCAAATGACTCTATGATAAAATGTGAAAAATAACAAGAGGGAGGAAGATCTCACTGAGGCTGCCTCTAATGAACTTAGGAGAGAACGTTAACAGTTCAAGGTATTGAAATATTCACTTAAAGAATGAACACAATGATTAGTTGTAAAACTGAGAAAAATCTTTCTGAATGTCTTTGTCACAATTATCTGATTTTATGGTTGCATGAGTGCATGAGCAGGAAATGCAAGATCACTTTAAAGAATATTCAGTTATTTTGCTTACTCATTAAGAAGTCTTAAAAATTGTTTGGCTGTAAATTTTATATTGTTCCTCAAAATCTTGACCTTTACTGGAAATTGTTCTTTCTTCTAGAAATCTCTGCTGCACACTAAAAAATTTTTAGACTTTAATATTAGACATGTTTAGCAGACTGAACCGTAGATGTCATAAAAGAGATGAAATAGGAAAAGGGCTCAGCCCAATGTAGTCTAGATTTAAAGAAAAATGGCACATGTAGAATGAAATAGACTTATTAGATGTACCAAAATGAAAAATATATATATGTGTGTGTGTGTCTTTGTGTGAGTGATTGAAGATTCTATTGATACAATTATGTGTTTAAATAAATAAAGCAAAATAGCTTTAGAGAATAAAGACTAATTTTAGCAATGCTAGGAATAAGAAGACATTTTTTAAGTCCAAAGCACAATGAATATGACATCTTTTTGCCTAAAAACTGCTAAATTTAGCTTTTCTTTGAAATGAGACTAGAAACCCAGCCAAAGGAAGCATGAAACTTGGGTTTAAGTAGGTAAAAGTGTTTAGCATATTTTAAAGTTTAATGTAAAAAGTTTCTGAAAAATTACGTTTATGCATCTATCATACTTTTCCCAGACTATCTTTTTTCACATTGTTCAATACAATTTTTTTTCCCCAAAGTATGGCCTTGTTCTTTAACAGTTAGATATGCTGAGATATATGTAGGACTTACGAAGTTTCTGGAATAGATTATTATATTTATAAGTATGGTTTTACAAATCTTTAGTGTGGTAATTTCACATAACAAAATTAATAATATTCTTAATATAAGTTAATTTTCTTCCTACGTTATTATTGCAAAGCAGTTCTGTAATCAGGTGATTCATTGTAACCTACTTTTAAGAAGTGTGATTATTTCCCACCTTAATGATATTTCATTCAAATCATTGTATATAGACTTAATAAGAAGAGAAATTTTCTTATCTGAATAAATGGTTTCTTGAAGAAGCTGTATAAATCAACCTTTAACCTTTTGTAATTTGAATTTTCTTGGATTGTTACAAAGCAGCTGAATATCTCTTACTGATGCTATGACAGGAAAGAGGAAAATTTCATATATCTAAATCTGTATTTATCTATATTTTAATGACACTTCTGATTTTGATAGAGAGGGAACACTGAAAATACTGAATCCTAATGATACTTCATTCACAATTGTGTCTAAAGATTTATCCAGAATTTAGAATCTCAAAGTAGTAAATTAATCTCTAAACTACCATTGCTCTGGGTCATTCAATTCTTCTTTGTCAAAAAGTTTGATGAGTTTCTTATTCTAAATGCATTGCTGTCTTCCTTAGTCATATTTTTATTTTAGTTTTCCATGCAGGGCAATGGGAATAAATTTATAACCTCTCATTTTAGAGGCTAAATCCAGTCATCCTAGAAATCAAAACCTTATTATTCAAGTCCATTTTTTTTCCTCTCCTAGCCTCCCCATTTCATTGTCAGGATTGAGAGCAGATATCTGAAATTTAATATAAGTAACTTAAACTAACATAGTTAGCAATATCAACTGAACTTTTCCAACGTAATGAGGCATGACTGTGAACAAAGAACTTTGGGGAAGTGGACAGTGAAATTTTCGCATTTCACGTTCCTGGGTCACTGCTTCCTCAGATTGAATTTGAGTGTTCAAGGCATCTCCGATTTCCATTCTACAGAGTAGAATAGCAGGAAAAGTTAACTGTTAAATTTCAAATCTACTGCCGAGATCAAACTCTTGTTCCTTTTGTCTAGTAACTTTGATATTGTTTACAAACAGTAACAATAGCATTGACTCTATGCTATTGTTACCTTTCTTAAATGTTCTTTAACTTTCCCACTGTTGTTTTCTTATAGCTTAAAGTCAATGTATCAGCTAGTATTTATCTTTACAGTTCTTTACATTTTCTTCAACTGAATGCAGTAACTTTTGAAAAGTTATGATCTAGTATTTTTTTCCTGCTCAAAAGATTAAATTTAGATTCTACTTTTTTGAGGGTAAATTCATATTTGTCTTGGTTTTATCTAGGTTTTCACTGTCATCTGGTATCTCATAAATCTTCCATTTTGTTTTCTATTAAACGCTTCCAAAAATCTTCTGCTCTTAGTAAACTTAACACTGCCCTTTCTTCTCATTTATGAAAGTAACTTTTTCTACTAAGGTAGTTGAAGATCTTTAATACGAACTTGCTCAACTTTTTCCCTTTCTTGGCTGTGAAACATGTACCTCCATCTTCCCTCCTTCTTCTTCCTATCCATACCCTTTATCCATCCCCTAATCCTCTTCTGCTATCATTATCTGTGCAATTATATATCTATTTCTCTATGCTTAAATATACTTCAAGTTTTCCCCATCCTAGGGAAGACTTCAGCAAACCTTGCTGACCCCTAACTTTTAATTATTAATTTTTTAGTTTTCTGTTGATTTTTCCTTCACTTCAAAACATTCTTGATAAAATAATCTATATATTCTGCCAAAGTTTCCTCATCGCTCATTCCTGGTAGTCAGATTCCTGTCTTTTTAAAATTGTTCTCTTAAGTATCAATGGTGACTTCAAAATCACCACATATGTTCTGTCTTCTTCCCAGCCATCATCTCCAAAACATTCAGCATTGACTATCACTTTCTCCTGTTAAAAACTGTCTTCATCATTTACTTCTGTGACTCTTTTAATACCACACACTTTAGGACAAGCTAGATACAGTAACAGATACCACAAAATCCCATTAGTTTGACAAAGCAAAGGTTTATATTTTTATTCACTCTATACTCAGATTGGCAAGACTCTGCTATCCACAGTCACTAAGCTATCCAGGCTGATGGAAACTTCATAATTATATAGCTATACCACTGGGAACACAAGACAGTCTCAGTTTTTGGTTCAGGGGAAGAGACACTTCACTAGACACTGAAGAGACACTTCAGGGGAAGAGACTACTAGATTCTTAATGCTACAAACCAGGAAAATTACATGTCACTTCTTCCACAGCCCATTGACCAGAACTAGTCATGTGACCCTGTCTATCTACAGGAGACTGAGAAGTCTGGGGAGACAGATGGAATATTAGGAGAGTTCCCCTGTCTCTGCCACACCAGTCATGCTCAGTATTTTGCAGTGTGATTACTCTTCCTTTAACTACTCCTTAAATGTAGGCCTTCTCCAAGGTTATCCCAGAGACTCTTATTCATATCTTTATATCCAACTTTACCTCTCTCTCCAGTATTGTTTTTAACTTTATCATGTACCAGCTGGATGTTTATAACTGTCCTTATAGTCAGTAAATTGTGATTAATGGAACCACTATTATCCTAGACACCACTATTTAAATACAAAGTGATACTTGAATTTCACTTTTTTCTTGTCTTTTTAAAAATATTTTTCTGCAATAAATGTCTAATTTACTCTTTTTTCTTTCTTTTTCTTTTTTTTTTTGCATTTCTACTGCCCCCAACATAATTCAAGACCTTATTACTACTCTGCTGAACTACTGAAATAACCCCAAATCTGCAATCATTACTTAAAAATCTCTCCTGACACCTTTTTGTCCTACAAAATATTGCCATTGCAATTGTTCTGAATTACATATAGAGTTCTGAGTTGCCTGGTTTTGAATGGGAAAGCCCAATTTTAAGCTATCTGTAAAAAGTTAAGTTTTGGCATTTTTATATTATAAAGTGACATGAGTGAATATTCTGCTCATCCTCTACACCTAGGGTATGTATTTTTAAGTTAATTGCTTGATTGACTATGAGGGAACATAAAACTTTTTTGTTGTATCGATCCATTCAATCCTTAGCAGAGTTCCTTGGTTATACATCAACCATAAATCAAACAAAGAAACCAGCAAACAAAAAGTAAAACAAAACCAACACTAAGAAAGGCATAGCTGACAATAGTAACTCGTAAGACTATAATGGGAATTCAAATTGATAAAAAAAATTTCAGGGTTCCAAAGTTAAATTTGCATTGTGGAAGAACTATTTACTAGTTCACATGGTCAATATATTTATCTCAGGAACAGGGAATGTACACATAAGAGCTCTCAAATATCAGGATAGGTGTTTTTTGTTTTAGTCTTTACTTTTTAACAATTCAGTACATTATGTCCTAAGTGCTTTGAGTTTGGCTAATTATGCCATAAGGTGAAGTAAATCACCTCTGGACAGAAAGAATTCTCCATCAGTTTTCCTTATGAGACTGGGAATGTCTTGGCTACGGTATTTGTCTCCCTTGAGTGCACAACATATTTTGAAAAGTAAATATCTTTTAGGCAAATAAACTACCACACCTAATTTTTAAAACTTGTTCAATAGTCTGTGTTAAGTTCTGTGTAACTACAGATATATAATAAACATGCATTTTTATGGGTAATAAAATAATTAAATACTGATTCAGGGATAAATTAATGTTGTAAGTTTAAAAAATACATTTTCCTGGACTTCCCTGGTGGCTCAGTGGTTAAGAATCCGCCTGCCAATGCAGGGAACATGGGTTCGAGCGCTGATCTGGGAAGATCCCACATGCCATGGAGGAACTAAGCCCGTGTGCCACAACTACTGAGCCCGTGTGCCACAACTACTGAAGCCCACGTGCCTAGAGCCCATGCTCCGCAACAAGAGAAGCCACTGCAATGAGAAGCCGGCACACTGCAACAAAGAGTAGCCCCACTCACCACAACGAGAGAAAGCCTGTGTGCAGCAACGAAGACCCAATGCAGCCAAAAATAAATTAATAAATAAATAAATAAATTAATTAATTAATTAATAAAAATTTTTTTCTTGTCTGGAAACAAGAGGTAAGATGATTAAAATCAAATATACTACTATAGAGAAGCTGTAAAATTTTAAAATATAAGCAGTTGTAATGTTGATTTTCATCAATAAACCTGCCTACCATGTATACTTATTACTTACAGGTTAACATATTTTAATGAAATTTGTCAAATATTTAGGTTAGACCCCTCTAACATATTCACATTCATGTATTTCTTGAAGAATATTGAGTGGTAGACACTTGGATAGGCCTGAGGAAAAATGTGAACAAAACGTAATTTCCAACCTCAAGAATTCACTGTCCCCTTGAACATGGGGGGGAAGTTCAGGGATACAGTGAAGTTAATGATGGGTATAGGATGAGTGTAAGTCTTACACTTGGTAACAGTTCTGATTCAACCCACAAGACTCGGCTCAAGTGTCTGCTCCTCCAAGATCTCCTTCCCTTGTGCAAGGGGCACCTGTGGCATAACAGAATGAGCACTGAAGGTACACGGAGAACACAGGGGCTGAACGCTGCCATATATATATATATACATATATACATACATATATACATATATGTATGTATATATATAGAAAGAGAGAGAGAGAGGGAGAGAGATACAATTTTGTCCCTTATTATTACTCATTTATACTAAAAGTCTTATAACAAAACTCCGTTTAAACTATTCTTTGTACAAATGGGAGTCTGTCTTCATTTCTTTTTAAAAACATACTGAGTTCAAGGCTGAACAAAACCCCAGGCTAATAGGCTACTTTCTGTAATAAGTCTAGAATTTTTTCTTTCCACTTATTGAGTTATATGCTTGCAAAGAGTTGTGTTTGTTTACCAATGACAATTTGTTTTTGTAATTAGAAAACTTAATTTAATACTCAGTTAAGCAATTTAGATACAAGGGCAAAAAAGAAAAAGTATTTTCGTTTTTATAAAATTAAATGGAATGATTTAAGAAACAGAAATTCAAGGCTCCTAAAAGATTATATCAAGTGAGTTGCATATGCGAAAATTGCACAAGAGATTGGAAGAAAGAGATTATTAATATCCTTCTGTTGCTGTACCATATTACCACAAAAGTAGTAACTTGAAACAACACAAATTTATTATTTTACAGTTTTAGAAGTCAGAAGTCCATAATAAGTCTCAGGGAGCTAAAATGAAGTTGTCTGCAAGGCTATGTTCCTTCAGGAGGCTCAAGGGTAAGATCTACTAGCATTTGCCTTTTCCACCTTCTACTGGTTACCCTTATACCTTGGGCTGTGGTCCTCTTCCATCTTCAAAGCCAGTAATGGTATCACTCTGGCCTCTGCTTCCACGGTTACATCTCCTTCTTTGACTCTGACCTTCCTGCCTCCTTCTTATAAGGACCCTTTTAATTGCATTGGGACCAATCATATAATACAAGATAATCTCCCAATCCCAAGATTCTTAACTTAATCAAGCCTGCAAAGTCACCTTTGCCACGTGAGGTAACATATTCTCGGGTTCTGGAGTTTAGGACAGACATCTTTGAGGGAGCCATTATTCAGCCTACCATGGGAATAAAAACAAAATTTATAATGACTCTGTATTCAAAAGTGTATGTTCTCCCTAGAAGGAACCAAATCCAGAAAACCCAAAAGAGAGGCATATGGATGTGGTTTATAGAAAGGAAGGAAAGAAGAAAGGAAGCAAGGGAGAAAGGAGGGACCCAAATGCCAATTCTTGGAACATAGTTAGGAGTCTCAAAGTCCTTAGTCCTCTACGAAAACACACATATGTTTGTAACCTAAAATCAAATGTATCTAACTAATAAAAACCTGCTGTATAAAAAAATAAAATAAAATAAAATTCAAATATTAAAAAAAGGAAAAAAAAACAAATGTATCACTTTTTAAAGATTCCTGATCTAACTTTTAACAAAGTTAACTCACAATTTCATCTTTATAGCACCATTTCCTGTTGACTTGTAATCATCTGCTAGAACTAGAGAGGGTAAATGAACTAAAAATATTCTCCTTTGAGTTTTCCTGTTTCATTATCACTCCTTTCCACACCCTGCCTCCCTACCAGGGCTGGGTCAGACAAAGGTTCTCAAGGGGTGGCAGGGAGAGCAGAGGAAAGAGGAAGACTATAAACCTGAAAAATAGGGAGAAACTAACCACTCTCTCCGGTCTCACTGCAGAAATTCCAGCTCGAAGCAAGTCTGAGTCAAGGGAGGCGATGACTTAACACTAAATCAAGTTGAGAGTCTTGATTAATATTTTGGACTTGGCATTCTTAGCAAATTGAGATGGTGACCCAATGACTGCCTTTTATCTATGAATGAGCAGGAAAGTCATGAAGCATGTCGGATATCTCATCCATGAGCAGGGCAAGATTTCACCATAAAGAAAGCATAAAGGGAAACAATATAAAACTGTATATTAATTAACTAATGATTTTTTTAAGTAATTAAATATGCTCTGTCAGCATACTGTAATAGGAAGGGAGGGTTGGGCCCGAGGAGAAATGAAGGCTATATATTTCTAATTTTCTTCATTCATTGTCTTTACTCAGATAGAATGAATGGGGCATAGCACAAAATGAGAAACATGCTCATGGAGTTTTAACACTTTAATGGCCAAGTGTCCGTGATCAACAGTGCTATTTTAGACAGCTTCATTTCACTTTGTAGCAAATAAAAAAGACATGGTGTGATGTTGTACATTTAAAGAAAAGTACTTTTAATAGGAAGACAAAATAGTATATATTAAAATAAAAAGAGTTGCAGGTAGTGGTGAACATTGCACAATAAGAACAAGAAAGAGTTAAAGGGTTGTTGCTTATGTTATGCACTTTTTCCCCCTTATCTATTCACTTTGTTTTGATTGAAAGCAATTGCCATTTAACAAACATAGAAAAAAAATTCTTTTAAAAATGATTTCATATAGTAAGTCTGCTGCTAAAGTGGCTTGCCTCTTAAATGTATCTGGTATTTATTGAGATGTGAATTCGCTCGACTTTCTGTGTTATTGCTTCAGCAATAAAATGAGCAATAATTAGGTAAAATTACTATGTAAGGAAACATAAATATATTCATACTATTAAAAATTTAGATGTAAAATATATGTGTACAGACATATATGTATGTATGTTAGTACATACTATTTTATTTCTTTGTTCTCTAATGAGATGTGACGCTTCAGTTTGCTTCAGTAAGGATTAAGCTAACAACAGCCTCACTTTAAAAGCTTTTCAGTTATAGCCTCATTAGCAGAGAGTTATATAGCTACCATGTTTACAGACCTAGGCTGTTTTTAGTATCTTCCAAATGTGGAGTAGTTCATTGAACTTAAATGCTCTTTTCTCCCATTTTATGGGTGCAAAGTCACAGTTATAGCATAGGATATTGCCTATAGCTGAGTTGCTTGTAAAATAGCAAGGCTGCAATATTTATGCAAATTGACACATTTTTTCAATTTAGCATTTTAATTTTGAAGGTCACACTCATAAAGACCATGGAGACCTCTTACCATAAGGCTTCTGAATTTTTTAGAGCATAATTGAATTGTCTGGATAGGAGGGAGATTGAAATACCAGCTATGTCATTTAACTCATCATATTACTTAACACACATTTTTTTTTCATCATACTAATAAGACTTTTTATAAGTATGCTTCTTTCCTAAATCGGCTATTTGGTTCTTTGTAAGGAGCACTTCATTGAGAGTTGTTGAGAAACCTAAGTGTGTCTTTAGTTTTCTCTAGAGTAACATGTTTCTCCTGACTGCTGTCCTCTAGTGATCAAATTCTGCCTATTAGAGACACAAAGTCAGCACAGCAATTTAGGATTAGGTAAGAGATTAAGGAATGGATGGATAGATGGATATTGAAACATATGTGAAGATGTAACGTATTTAAAATATCAACATTATGTTAAACCTCAATAAGTCAATTAATGCAAAAACACAATGAAAACCAACTACAAAAATTGTAGCCATTTCTAATTTGACTTTAGGTATTTATTTTAATGTGTCTATATTAGGAATGCCTTCAAACTCCTTACTTAAAAGTGCCATAGTCAGCAGTGCCAGTTCTTTGATGTGTTTGAGGGAACATTTTTGCTGTTTCTGGAAGAATCTGAAACAAAAAGCTCTCAATGTGGTTCATCATTCTGGATTAAGCATCTCACTTTCTCTTTGAACTTTAAAAGAAAAATTCTATATTTTCCTTTTCTTATTAGTTCCTGAAAATGAAAAATTCTCAAAACTGTCCTGAAATCTTGGTGAATTCAATCTCCCTAAGTTTATTTTATTTAGTTCAAATATTCACCCTAATGTAGGAGTAGAGACTTAGTAATTTAGATTTTTAAAGCGCTAAACTTAATTTGATACAGTTATTACATTCAAAATTTATCACTCAGCAATTAGTTAAAAAGTGTTTATTTTCTTCTTGTTTTTACGGTAAATGTTGAGAGAACTTTTACAGCTGGATAAGTTTTTTCCTGATGAAGAATTCTTCAGTATATATTTTATTATGCAATAAATTTTCATTTTTATGAATCTTAGGTATTTATTTTGTTTATTGTTTTTGTTGAAACTCAACTACACAGATGTCTTCTACTGATTGTTATTCTTTAGGATGTTTTATAAGAGAGAAGAGAGAAAGGCAGAGTCAACTGCATAAGTTGTGCTTGAGCATTGTGATGGAATTAACTGTGTCCAACCCAAATCCGTATGTTGAGATGAGAACTTTGAGAGGCAGTTACGATTGGATGAGATTATGAGATCTTGTGAGATCTTCTGAGAGTGGAGCCCTGGTCTGACGATATTGTTGTCCTTATTAAAAAGTGAGAGACGCCAGAGCTCTCTCTGCAGGTACATAAAGGAAAGGACATATGGGGGTACCGCAAGAAGGTGGCCAAGAAGAGAGTTCTCATCAGAAAATGAATTTGCTGGCACCTTGAACATGGACACTAGAACTGTGAGAAAATAAAATTCTGTTGTTGGAGCCACCTACTCTGTAGTATGCTGTTATGGCAGCCTGAGCTGACTAATAAAAGCATACAGTATGAATATAACTGCAGATATTTGTCCTTTAAGTCTTAGCTCATTTTGTCCTCAGTAGATGAAGTTTCATATCATGAAAGACTCACAAAATAATTTCTAAACAATAAATAATTTAGAACTCTAAATTATTAGAGTTCTAAATTATTTATTGTTTAGAAATATGATGGAAACCAGGGCATACTCCCACAACTGGAACATATCAATAAATTGCACTTAAAATGAATGTGGTTACAGTCAAGTTTAAATATATGCAAAAAAAGTGCCAAAACTTTGAACTCTGCAGTATACTGAATGAATACATGGCTAACTGTATCTTGTGCTGCTCTTTTTTATGAGCAGATACATAATGAGTTAATGGTTTGGGATGATTATGATAATATGCAATAAAAAAACAAGGACATCCATGTATGTGGTTTTCTCTGCAGGGACTAGTATGGAATATTTACGTTATATTTCTAAAACTTTCCTTGTGAATGTTTTAAAATTAAGTATTGATTTGGATTCTAGTTACACTCTCGGGCTCTTGGTGACAACCACAGTTCCAAGTTTTTCTCTTTATTCCTCAGAAATAGAGAATCAATCAGAGAGAACATATAAGTGCATTTTAAAGAGTTATTTTAGTCCTTAGAAGACTGAAATTTAAATACTATAATGCCAAAAACAAAATAATTAGATTTTCTTCTGTGTTGGCAATGCCAAGAACACTATTGCTGCTTTATTCATATTTCAGTGGTCATTTAGTATTAAATATAAGAACATTTGCCACTTAAGATCTAATTCTATAAAGTGTTATACCTAGAGAAAGATATTTGAATTTTCACTTAAAGTTTATCAGTTGAAAATATTTTATATTCTTTTTGTACAAGACAAAAATAAATTTGTATGTATAATATTTAAAAGTAACATCTAAGTTTTATTTTATCAGATATAAAATAGTTTAGATGCTAATAGCTACATTAGCAAGAATTAAACTGGTGAGAAAATCAAAGTTGCAATGTGTATGAAGGGTCAAATCACTGTGCAAAATAAGTAAAATATTAGACCAGTGAGGAGAAACGTTTTCACGAAGTTTACTTACAAGGCCCAGTGTGAATGAGTAAGTCATTTACTGTGTATTGCTAAAAAAGAAAATTCATGAGTGTAAAAGAGTTTTATTTATTTTATGATGTTTTTATATCATCCAGCTAGGAAATCAGCAGGCCTAAGGATACTATCTGTTTACAAATATGTTTATTTATTTCCTTGAAACAATTTCCCTTTTTCCATTTTCTGTTCAAGAAGAAAAAATCACAGTCACAAAAAATTTTACAATTCTTAATTAGTGAACAGGACATATTCTTTTCAACATCTCACCCATATTTAAGTAATAAAATACACTAAAGTATGCAACTAATTTGTATAAGATTAGGAAAAAAAAAATTTTTTTGACACAAAATCATCTTCACTTACCAAGGAATTTTAATATCTGTCAGAGTGAGAAATGATAAGGAACAGAAAAATAGTATTAAATTCATTACTCAAAATAGCCCTAAATTCCTAAAAATTATCCTATAAACTTTACTGAAATGACTTACAAGAATTTGAAAGAACTGAGAATAATTATAAGATTTAAAATTCCAAATCTGGGCTTCCCTGGTGGCGCAGTGGTTGAGAATCCGCCTACCAGTTCAGGGGACCCAGGTTCGAGCCCTGGTCCGGGAAGATCCCACATGCCATGGAGCAACTAAACCCGTGCGCCACAACTACTGAGCCTGTGCTCTAGAGCCTGTGAGCCACAAGTACTGAGCCCGCGTGCTGCAACTACTGAAGCCCATGCGCCTAGAGCCTGTGCTCCGCAGCAAGAGAAACCACAGCAATGAGAAGCCTGCGCACCACAACGAAGAGTAGCCCCTGCTCTCCACAACTAGAGAAAGCCCGCGCACAGCAATGAAGACCCAACACGGCCAAAAATAAATAAATAAATAAATTTAAAATTCCAAATTTTACATTACTGCTAATTTCAAAATGAAATATTAGTAAGTTTAATCAAAGTTAAAAGTTTTTATTTTACTTAGTTTTATTTATTTATTTTTTAAAAATTTTGTTTTGTTGCATACTTTTAAGGGAAAAGGCCATTTCACCCACAGAAGCTGAATTTTAACACAAATGTAAAGTTTGGTAAAAAATTTGTAGCCCTAAAAGAAGGTTACATGTTAGATTGGCAGAGAAAAAGTAACTAAACTATCCTGTGACTTGAAATATTTTTTGTCATAATGAGCCACAATCTGAATAGAACTTATGATGTAACTCTGTTTACTTGCAATTTACCTGGTATTATTAGATTATTTATTGTAGATTTCCCAAAAGCTACTAGAAAAACTTGCTGATCAAGCAAAGTTAAGGTCATTAGGTTTAGTTTAGTAAGTAGATTCTTAGTAGATACCCCAAATAGGAAAATCAGAAAGGGTATTTAAAGGTTTTAGGCTTGGTGATTTTAATACAGGTCTTGCAAAGTGAATGATTGATTGGAATTGGGTAGAACTGCATCATTAGTAGCTTTGGATTGGTGGGCACAGAATTGTAAGGGTCTTGAAGTAATCCTTGGTGAACAAACTGTTTCATATCCAAGGAATAGGTATTTCTAGAGCCAGCACTTTTATATTTTTTTAAAACTGGTCACAGTATTAGCAGAGGGACAGAAAAGTGGGCCTGGTTCCTGTATTGTTTAACATCAGGCCAGGAGAGGATGGCTGGTTCTAGTAGTGTTTCCTACAGGCACAGGGAGTTGTGTTGTTTCAGTTCTCTGTCCCTCATTTTGGTCATTCTTCAGCCTAAACTGAAAGATAAACCATTATGGTCTGGAGACATGATCAGTCCAGGTCTACACAGTTGTTTGATTTGTGATGGTCATAGGTTTTCTGAGGGTAGATGTTCTCCATTCTTGTTCTTGTTAAAAGATCAATTATTCTACCATTTTGCAGGACTGTGGGTGTGCAGCAGCATTTAAAACTTGGGAGGTCACATTTGACCCTGCAATACAGACAAAAACCAAGAGAAGGACTATAATTAGAGTTTTTAATCCAGGAGCCAAATTTTACTCCAGAGGAAACCAAGAGAACAGATCCCATTTCTAACACAAAGAGCACACAGAAAGAGATATGGGGGTATTAAGCCAATTACTTACATTCTTAATTCCTTTGATAGTTTTCAAGATCATCTTAATGATCTCAGAGATCTCTCTGCAAGCATGGGAGTATGATACTCATCCCCTAAGAATAAGTCAGCTCATTAAGCCAATATATGCAAAGTAGCTTGTTCAATTTCATAAACCTTTCAGGCAAGGCATTCTTGGGTCTTTGTGAAACTGTCTGATTCTCCTGCTATTCTCTTAACTGGAGCATGTAAGATTCTTCCCACTTTCTAGGCCTTTTGTAAAGCATGACATGGGAAGGCTCAGAGTCCAAAGAAAACTTCAAAATTTCCCTTCAGTGGTAAAAATTTTGAACTCAAATCAAGGCCCAGTTGACTTCCTTTTTCTGTTAAACCATTTAGGATCTCTTTGTCTAAAAGGGGAAACTGATGGGTGAAACTGGACTCTGGAAGCCCCAGAGACCTGTGCCATCGAAGAAGATAAAGAATCAGGGTAGAAAAAGCCTGGTGATTTTTCCTTTAACAATCTACATTATCAAGTAATCTGGACAGTCTGATAATGATAATTAACACTTATACTTTGTGTGGGCGTCAGACATATAAGCTGTTTCTTATATATTACTCAGTTAATCTTCACAATAACCCTAAATGATAGGAACTGTTGTAATACCCACCTTACTGAGACAGAGTGAGGTTAAATTACTTCCAAATATCTCTTAGCTAGTAGGTGGCAGTGGTGGTGATGGTTTCAAAGCCAGCCTTTGGAGTCCACTTTTAACCATTATAAAACACCACTTCTGAGGTAATGGATGCTTTAATTAACTCCCTTGTAGGATTCCTTTCACAATGTATACATATTTCAAACCATCACATTGTACACTTTAAACTTATTACAATTTTATATGTACCTCAATAAAGTTAGAATAAAATAGAATAAAATAACCACCTGTCAAAAGTCAGTAGGACTTTAAAAGGAAATAAAAATTAAAACCAAACAATCTTTGCAAGCCTTTATAAAATTTTATTTTTCCTGAAAATTTAAAATAAAAACGTCCTTAAAATATTTACTCAGTGTTATGGACTTCTTGGAGATATACTTAAAAGAAAATCTGAATTTTCTTTTTACACATGAATGTATTATTTTTCTAAGTGAATTAAACTGTGAAAATGTCAGAAAAAGTAATTAATAGGCTTTTCAGTGACTGTGTTTATGAGTTTCTGATCTATACAAAAAACTGTGTTTTAATATGGAATTTTATATTAGGCTACATTTGTTTTGACTTCATTTAATAAGAAAATAAAATACATTTGGACAAAGCTTGACAGCTAACTTTTAAATGAGTCTAACCAAATTTCACTGAATTGTCCAGTTAATCAACCAGTTATTCATATAGTTAAATTCTATGCTGAGATTTTTTATACAGTGAAAATAATTCTTTGCTTTATTATCTTATCTGCTCACATGTTTGTTTTCTCAAGGTCTGGGGTCTTCATAAACCAAAAAAAAATGCACTAAATGAAGCATTTGCTTTTTTAGGAACATTTAAAATAAAATGAAGTTCAGGTTCACCTTGAAACATCAAACATCATTTCTAATTATTTGGTGTTTTTTCAACCTTAATTGGAAAATTGATCATTTAAAACTTGTATTTGATGTGTAAAGAAATGTGATTCACAGAGCAAAGAAAAGTCCTACAAACTGGGTTTGAAGCCTTGTGAAAGTCTTAGTAATATGCTTAGTCATACTTTAAGAATCATGTACTTTGGATCAAAGCTTAAAGAAAAAGGCATTTCTAATCTATTATTTTGGTTATTAAAATTAAATGTGGGAGTGGAAGAGGCAGAGATAAGAGGTAGAAGGGAGAATTGAAAAGACATACTTTCATGCCTAGCTTGGAAAGAAACAAGAGCAGTCTGTTTTCCTTACAAATAAACCTTAATAGGCATCCATAGCCTGAAATTGGCTGGGGTTAAGGCTTGCTATCAAAATGGCAGCAGTTCTGGAGTTTGTGGATTCCAAAGTTTTACAAACTATTAAATACTTGTTTAAGAAAAATTGAAATATCAATTGCATAAAATATCTAACAGTTTCTTTGTAAGTTCTAATAAAAAACAAAAACATAATGTAAGACACACTGGGAAGGAGAGATGCCCTGACTTTGAGAAATGTAATCAGTATGCTAAACTGGCATTCACAAAAGAACAGAACTTGATCTAAACAGGGATTTTTATTATAAGGGGTAAGTAGGGGACAAGAGATTCATTAGTTAATATAAACACTAATCAATTAGCAGAAGTGTTCCTAAATCTTCACTTGATTCCTACAGTAAAAGATATACACTCTTGCAAGTTGTATAATTTTGCTCAAAAAAATACCAAGCAGGAAATCGGTCATAAAGTAAGAAAAATATGACTTTATTCTCTTAGGAGTGGATAAAAGATTTTCTTTAGATTTTAGAAGTAATATTCGTGTTTGAGTGCAAAATAAACATGTTAATTATTATTGAAGTATTTGAAATGTAGTATTTTAATCCAAGTCCCCATTAATCTGTGTATGTACCCTAAAATGTGAATTTTAATGGAGATTTATATAGATAATATAAAAAGGCAGGCTAGAAAAATTAGATGTGTTATTTCATATTCATGTTTGGATAACACAACTTTATTATTTTTAATTTGTACATTTTAGTTTTCAGACGTCACCACAGGTAGAATAATCTTTTTTTTTTTGTATATTCTGGTGGTTTGGGGAATATTGCAACTTGCTATATTAAAAAGGGAACTCACCAGATGAAGCTATATGACATTCATACATAACATTTGGGGAGTTATGATGCACTAGCTATTTACGTTTGTGCATTATGATATTTTAAGACATATAAATCCAATATTTTGCTAGTTTTATCAATTCACTTATTTTTTTTAGTCCACTCTATGTGATTATAAACATTTATATTTTCTGCTAACATTGATATCTTTCCTAACATTAGCTTTCTTAAAACATTGGTACCTTTCAAAGTTACTTTTGATGAGATAGGGATTTTTATGAAGACATTATTATTGAATAATTGGGCTTTATGATTTGTTTGGTTCCATTAATTTTTAAGTGTTGAGGCATACTCAGAAAAGAGAAATTCCAAATTCTTTTTAGTAGCCCATTGTAGTTTGTAAAAATGTAAAATTACTGAGAACATTAACCTGAATAAAGTGAATTTGAATGACTGTTGAGCCATTCATGGAAAGAGATTTGTGGTGAAAGTGGGGGAAAATTCTGTGAGTATTAGGAAGAATAGTTCCCGGAGTTAATTAGTGCAATAGCTTAAACTCAACTAGTAGATATGTGTGTTATATGTGTGTGAAGGTGAGGGAAAACCTTTTTTGGTTTTGTTAAGACAAGAAGAAAGAGAGGGAAAGAGAGGTGCAGATAGCCATCCAAGAAAAGATGCTAAAATTATCAAATGATTGTGTCTGGAGTGCGTGCTAGGCACTTAACTAAAACCAGACAATCAAATGCTCATAGCATAGATAGATATTTTACAAGAAAGGTGAGGATACAGCTAGGAGGAAGCATTGAGGTTGTTTTGGGAGGAGTCTTGTTTTCTATACTAGACTGCTGAGTTACCTGTGTCAGACAGAGTAGCTCCAAGATTGAGTGCCAAAGCTAAATAAATATATTTGTGTTTAAAAAAAAGAAAAACTTGGATTATTAAAAATTATTCTCCTCAGCAACGTTTTAATGGGGGAAATGGAATTAGAAAACAGCTAATGACTTTCTGAGTTTGAATGGCAAACTATTTTTTCTGGAGGAATCTCTGAAATAAAGGTATTTCATAGCTAAAATGTATAGCTAGACAATTTAATTATCACAGAGAGAGTCCAGCCTTTGATTATATTTGGCTTTTGGTCAAGTATCATGGCCTTTCTTTCCTTCTCACCACCGAAGCAGCATCATATCAGCCCCTCTTTTTTTAAAATTCATATTACCGATAAACAACCAACAAATCAACCACTCAGACAAAATAATTGTGATGCCAGCCTAATAAATTTTGTCTGGGGCTTTCAGTTGTTGTAGGTGAGGGTCACAACGTATTTTCATAATGAAAATCGAGCTCCATAATTAATCAGTCCAGTCACAGCCAATTCACATTGTGAAAGCTATATAAAGCATCTGTGCTCATTGAATATTTCACTGAGGTAGAAAGAGCAGGAACCTCATTTCTGACTTAGCTCGGGGCCTTTGCACAAGCTATTCCCTCTGCCTGGCATACTCTTCTTCACTCTTTCTCTGGTTAATGCCTGTTAGTCCCTGGAATCGTAGACTTTTTCTGCACAATCTCCTGCCAAACATAAATTAGTTTTCCGTCATTATTTTCTCTTATAATTCTCTGATACTTTCCTTCATAACCCTTTCCGTAATTTGTAATGGATTCATTTTTGAGATTTTTTAAGTCAGTTTTTCCTTTGTTTAAGTAGCAGCATATCAGATATACTATTTTAAATTATATGAGACTATGCTCTCTTATTTGAGTGATAAGTGACACAATTAATCATTAAATTGTAAGACAAAGGGAAGAAATAAGTAAAAACTTTTATACCTGGATGCTTTATTGTTAGTGACTTGTAAGCAACAAAATTCTACAAAATTTGTTAAATTGTTCATTTCTTTATGAGATGAATTAATCACTTCTCTGATTTCCTTTCTGTTTTGAAGCTAGATGTTCATCTTCACAGAAAAGTTAAAATGTTTGCTGGTTGAACACCAGCATGCTAATTGTCTAACCTTTTCTATTGGAAAGAGCTCATTAGGAAATCAGAACACCAAACTGAGAATATTTACTGACAAGAGTTATAAATTTGATCTAACCAAGCTGTGGTTTTAGTAAAATGCTGATTTATAAGTAATGGCCTTAATGAGCCTCACTATTTTACAAACATCTTTTTAGGTAGAAAAGCACATTACCGAATAGTGCAGTGTTAGAATGTTCTCATATCTCATTAGGTTTTGATATGTAAATATAGTTTGCATTTGGAATAATAAATCCCTGACATCACAAATACATAATGGCCACAGAATAATCTTGTCTTTACATATTTGTAAGCAACTGGTGAGTGTTAATATGACTTGCACATATTTTCTACCCCAAATCTCTAAAGCGTCAGAAGCCAGTTGCAAAAGTTTGCTAAGAGAAGAAAATATATAATATGAAATTTTTACACTCATATTCCTAAAATGTTTTACTTTTTGCTTTAACATTTGAGCCTCTCATTTTTAAGGAACTTTTGTAGTAGGTACAAGGTTTTCAAAATATGCAAAGAAAAACTAAAGGTTCACCAGTAATGATAAGAATTTGTGGAAACTGTATATTGTATAGTACAACACAGAGGAAGAGCTCATCTCTAATGTGTTCATTATGGATTGGGAATGAGAAAAAGCATAACTGCATTTCACTTGTTGATTGTGTCCTTTGTATTAAGTAACACTCTTCTAGGTAAATTAAAATTATATGACAACATAGATTTAGGCATGTTTCTTTCAGAAAAAAACCTCAATATACAATAAATAGATATATTTCTGGTTCAGCTAAAAATCTTCCCCATTTGAATCTGCACCTCACAGTGTGTTGTTAACAAGAAGTGGAGTACGAGTCAGAAATCTTTTCGCTGATTGGTAGAGAGAGAATATTGACTAGCTGAAATTTGCTTGTAGCCATCCAAGGATCATAAAAGCTGTTTCATGCTTCATTTATGTGCAGGATGCCCTCTAACCTGCTGAGGAGGGTATTTCAGGCTAGTCTCTACCCTTCCTGTCTTTTTTCTGACACTTCCAGACCTGTACCCTAGTTGTAGTGAACTGTTTGTATTGCCTGGGACATAGAACCCTCAACCTCCATCACTCACTTGGAATGATACAAAGTTCACCTTCTTCCTTGGTGTTATGGATTGAATGTGTATAGCCTCCCAAAATTCATATGTTGAGGCCATAATCTCCAATGTGACTATATTTGTATATGGGGCCTATAAGGAGGTAATTAAGGTTAAATGAGGTCATAAAGGTGGGGTCCTGATCCAATGGGATTAGTATCCTTATAATAAGAGACAGGAGAGAACCCCCCCTACCTCTGCCTCCCTCTCTCTCTCTCTCCCCTGGCACACAAAAGGTCACAGGAGCACAGGACAAGAGTAGCCACTTAGAAGCCAAGAGAAGAGGCCTCAGAATAAAACCTACCTTGACAGCACAGTGATCTTGGATGTCCCATCCTCTAGAACTGTGAGAAATTAAATTACTGCTGTTTAGGCTATCCAGTCTATGGTATTTTGTTATGGCAGCCGCAGCCAACTAATATAATCAGTCTGCTTTTTCTTTAGAACTAAGATAGTTAAACTGTGATAAAGCCTCTGGAGTCCTCCCTACTTTCTACCCAAGCAAAATCCATTTCTCCCTACTTTGTACTCCTATGAGACTTGCATTCAACTGTAATATCCAAATGTATTGTCCATTACTATAATTATTTATTAATTTCTATTTTTCCTGTGGGGTTGTATGTCCTTGAAGATATCAAGTTCAGAGTCTTGCACAAAGGAAGGAAGGGAGGAAGGAAGGAAGGAAGGGAGGAAGGAAGGAAGGAAGGGAGGAAGGAAGGAAGGAAGGAAGGAGGAAAGAGGGAGAAAAGACAGGGAGGGAGGAAAGGACAGATGAGGAAGGAAAAAGGAAGCCAGAACCTGGTAAGTAGGAAATCTATGGTATCATAATTATCCTCACCATCATCATGGATGTGTAATATGCATGACAATAGATGCCTTAGTATATCTGAGAGAATATAATTTTAAACATATAAGTGTGGCATATTCTCTTACTGGGGCAGGCTGTATATAGCTTTGTGCCTGTCCCTAAGTGAAACTTCTCTAGATTTCTAGAAGGATGGAAAAAATTGTTTGAAACCATCTTTTACAATTTTCCAGGAAGAAGGATTGTTCAATAAATATTAAATATTTTCATGTATCACAGGCAGGTGATGATATATGTTTTTCCAGAAAGCTTCACAGTTGGGAATTGTATCTTTTTGAACACTGAAAGCTATTAAAATTATCTGCAAGAGAATCCCTAAAATGTTTTCTGGGATACTATGGCATTTCATGGAATATGATCTTGATGCACCTTAGAGATTAGCTCAGTCCCTTATTTTTTAGATGAGAAAACTAGGGCCGGGGGCTTAGATGACTTACCCAAAGTCCCACAGCTCTCTGGTTTACCCAGAGAGAAGGCAAGCAAGTGAGTGGGCCTATTGCCCGCTGAGAATGTGCTCATTTAATTTTCATGATCTAAAGTTGTCATTAGGCAAGCTTAGCAAATGTGTTCAGTGAGCAACTTGCTTCCTGTTAAAAAAAATTATCCACATTATCAGGTAGATGATTCTGGAGGTATTTTAATTAAAGGCAATGGAGAAAAAAATTAGGCACTTAGGTTTTTTGGACTCATAAAATGAGAGTTTCTTCTGTCAATATGTAGGTTAGAGGTAATTCCTGTAAATGTGAATGTAAATTAACTGTGTAAATTCCCATGCATATTAATTACAAAATAAACCCTTACTATGTTATCCTTTATATCTATGGTAGACGCTCTTATTTTTTAAAAGGAAAAAAAAAAAAAGAATACTTCTCTGAAGTTGGAATATTTTAGATCTCTTCCTCTTTTGATTCTCTCTGCCTCCAGACACCCAGGTATATAATTACTCTTTAATAAACTTTTTGCCTTAGGTTATTCCATTTATATAATGATGATTATATACCTAAGGAACTCTAAATGGCAACATCCTGGGGGAGTGAGTAAATCTGTAGGGATTCCTGATTGTACATATATTTAAAGAAAGAAATACACTTCTATTCTCTTAATAGGAAAATGTGACAGTTATTTGGAATAGTCAAGAATGATTTTAGAGTTTTATCCAATTTTTGATAGAGGTTAAAAATCTAATGGTAAACTGTTGGTCATCTGGCAAATCCCTAACTTCTGACTTTAATTTCCAGTTTTACCACTTACATGGTTAAAAGGCTTATAAAATATATTAGTAATCATTTTCTATTTAAGAAATTAGGAGACTCTTCAACCACAAATCCCTGAAGTTAGGTATGATTTAGGATTTCTTACCTCAACTAAATTTGAAATTAATCACTGGACTAATTAGATACATATATTTAATAGTCCATAATTTAATCTTCTGTCTTCAGGGCAAGAAATTATTTAAAGTGCCCCAAGTGGACATAGCCTATAACTAATGAGATGGAATTAAAGAAAAGAAAGAAAAGACTATCAGGGGAAAAAAAAAGGCTTATGGAGAAGTTATTGAGATATCATTGATGGAGACGGATACAAGAACTAAAAATATGTAATTTGAGCTAAGGACTCAAACAGTATTTCATAAGGAATAAAACTTTATTATTCTACAAATTTAATAATTAGTCATTCTTTTTTCTGTTGGATTTGCTGCTTCAAATGCAATATTTATATGTTACTTATATAAATTAATCACATGAAGTCATGCTTGAAAATGACATACATTTTGTAGTGACAGGTAATGTCTTGATCTAAATATTAAAAGCTAAAAATTATTATTAGCTTATTGTGTGTCAGACTAAGTATTTTATATATATTAAAAGATAAACAATGTTTTACTTAAAGGATAGGGGATATTCCTATCTGCATTTTACAGATGGGGCCCAGAAATTTTTTCTAACTTGCTTAAACCACACTGTTATAAATGGTAGCTGGTAGTTCCAATCTGACTCCAGAGTAGGCCATCTGCATTTCCATACACTTTGCACACAAGCATGGGCATCCTCTAGGAGCTTGTTAGAAATGCAGAATCTAGGCCTCACCCCAGGCCTAATGATTCAACATTTACATTTTAAAAGGTTTTCAGGTGATTCATTAAAGTTTGACAAGCATCACTGTAAATACTGCCTCTTCATAAAACACTTTTAGAGCTACATTATACATTGTTTTATATTCTTAAATGATAATTGCATGTTTCAGTTTTTTTTAAAAAGGAACTTTAAATTTCCTTGAGGTCAGCATATTTAAAACTGGAGTTAAACTCCAAGCTAAGATTTAGGGTGTTGAACCAACAATGTATTATTCTAATATTCTTGTTCTTATTTTTTAATGGGTGGAATGGCAGTAACACAATTGAACTCCTGTTTAAGGCAGATCTGGATTCACATGGTTCACTTCTTGCCTGCTAATTGACCATAAATTACCTAAACTTTGTTTTCCAATCTATAAAATTGAGATTAATCAGGTCCAATATACCTGAAATACACCATCTAAGTAGCTGCCTTCTTCATCATTCATAATGTTAGCTCACTGATAGCCTAAATCAGTAATTCTTAAAGTTTAGCATGTATTAGGATCACTGTAGGTCTTTGGTGATTGTCACTTCACTCCCCCAGAGTTTCTGATTTCAGTAGGTCTGGGGTGAGATCTGAGAATTTGTTTCTAACAAGTTCACAGGTGATGTTCTTGCTGCTGGTCTATGGACCACACTAACAAGTCACTTTCCTGCTCCCTGATTTCATCTATGTTGATTACCAACAGTATTTCCCAAATTAATTTAATTAGCCATTAAGGAAGGTTTCAGGCTACACTAATCTCATTCTACATGAGAAAGCTGAGTCTACAAAGTCAGTGAAATGATTTTTCCAAACTGGGTGGACTTATAACCCACTTCACAAACTTCTTAGGAACTTGAGGAACACCTAATATTTTGAACATAGATATTCACTATTTCTCTTCAGTCAGTCATTTTGCTTATTCCTCCATAGCAGGCATCACTTCCATATTAAGCGAAAATGCTCTTGTAGGTTTGTAATGGTTGTTTCTGCAAATGTGGTTCTGATGGATTAACAACATTCTAGTGTCATTTCTTAACAACATTCTAATTCTTATTAAAATTTTTGAATATAACACCTGCAATGTGCATATGACTTTTGATATACTAAGGTGAAGACAAAATATTTTATCTGTAGAGTCATAGTATTTTGAGACCCTTAGGATTTATCCTGGCCATTCATTTCACAGATGAATGCAATCTAGTGAGTCTTATAAACAACCACAGAGCTAGTCATATAATTGAAATATAATGAAATAATTACAACCTATATTTCCTAAATCCTAACCATGTGTTTTTTATCACACTGTAATTTACTGTACTAAAAGACATCTTGTTTGTGTTGTCACAAAATTTTTTAAACTATCTTTAAAAGGTGTTAAACATGCATCAAAATAAAAGTTACAATGTTATTTTAGGTTGGATTGAAACAGAGTAGGACCCTGTGGGGCCCTCCTGCATACAAAAGCCTTTTTATGTCCCCAGTTTCTTGTTTGTAGGAAAAAGGCTTCAAGCCTTCTAGACCTTCCCTGAGTTCCAAAGGGCAGATTCAAACACTTTCTAATTAGGGAAGTAAGGGAATGCAGAAACAAAGAAGGAGCAGTCAAGAAACAATAGTGCAGCAATGTGGCAGGGTCCATGTTCCTGCTAAAGGGATATACATAACAATGTGTCTTTGAGTTTTTCTACAGGAACTAAGGCCCCCACCCAGGTGGAAGATGGTAACTTCAGGCTGAGCACAAGATTCCTGGAACACACTTACCTCATCACCAACCAGTCAGAAGAAAGTCACACACACCGCAGCCCTCACCCCAAATTTTGCCTGTAAAAACTTCCCCCCAAAATCATTGGAGATCTTGGGATTTTTGTGCACAAGCCACCCATTCTCCTTAGTGCATGAACTTGCGTTCTGTAACAATTTTGGCAAGCCAGCCAAACAACAGGATGACTGATAAAGATTAGAAAAAAAGAAATTAAAAAAAATAAAAATGTGTTCATAATAAATATAATATCAAGCAACCTAAGTGTCCATCGACAGATGAATGGATAAAGAAGATGTGGCACATATATACAATGGAATATTACTCAGCCATAAAAAGAAATGAAATTGAGTTATTTGTAGTGAGGTGGATGGACCTAGAGTCTGTCATACAGAGTGAAGTAAGTCAAAGAGAAAAACAAATACCATATGCTAACACATATATATTGAAGCTAAAAAAAAAAAAAATGGTCATGAAGAACCTAGGGGCAGGATGGGAATAAAGACAGAGACCTACTAGAGAATGGACTCGAGGACACAGGGAGGGGGGAGGATAAGCTTATCCTTAAGTGAGGACTAAGTGACAGAGTGGTATGGACATATATACACTACCAAATGTAAAACCGATAGCTAGTGGGAAGCAGCCGCATAGCACAGGGAGATCAGCTCGGTGCTTTGTGACCACCTAGAGGGGTGGGATAGGGAGGGTGGGAGGGAGGGAGATGCAGGAGGGAAGAGATATGGGGATATATGTATATGTATAGCTGATTCATTTTGTTATAAAGCAGAAACTAACACACCATTGTAAAACAATTATACTCTAATGAAGATGTTAAAAAAAAATAACTCAAAATGGATCATATACCTAAAAAATAAATAAATAAATAAATATAATATCATACCAAAAATGGCTCACGTAACTTGAAATAGGCCTGTCAACAAATTCAAGATTCAAGAAATTATCAAATTGGCCTGAACAACACTAATTATAAAGGAAACAAGTAGTCTGAATTTACAGTACTACCTGCTCAATAAAACATTTTTGCAGCACAATGAGTGATAGCCACAAGTCTGACAGGTTATCTGAGTTCATGTGGTAAACAAAATGTTCAAGTTATGAATAAAGTTGGACATTCAGTGTTCTACACAACAAGTATAATCTAGGAAAGAATTGAGCTCTCTTTTTCTCTCTCATTTTTAGTCTTGTAAAGTACCTTAAGGATACTTAATAGAAATCTTCAGAAAACAAAGCGATACCTAAACAACAAATATTATAAAAAGCAAATGGAATGCCATTTATGCCCTTATAAATCCAGGAGAGGCTACTCTAGTATAGGCTGTCTTGTGTTCATCCAAAGAAATCATATCATCTACCTCTTGGAGAGAGCATATTAATAGGTAGTGTCGGCAATAATTGTGTATGATTCAGTGACATAACTCGTAAATGGTCACTCAAATATTTCTATTTTAATATTAAAATGACCATAAACGCCATATAGATGAGAACTGCACACTATTTTAGTAGGTGGTTTATGAGAAATGACTGCTGTTACTCTTGTAAGCATTCAGTGTTGGAGGTACAGGGCCCTGGTCTGAATTCTTATTTGTAGGAATCTAATTTGTTGGGAAATATAAAATTTGAAGGAGAAATATTAGTATTTGTAGTTTCTTTTAGTTCCTGATTGTATTATTTGTAAAGCATTCAGTAGTGTTAGATAATAGGAAATATGAAAGAAAGCAAAAGGTGGTATAGCTCAGAAAGTAATTGGTTAAGAGAACAAAGAAATGTGCAGCATAATACCTGGTCTGACAACAGCAACTGAGGGTAATAAGAGAAAATTATTTAAAACTTTTTCAAAACTGAAACTACAAAGTAAGCAGTCTTTTAATAACTGGTTATGATAAGAAATATTCTAGCACATACATAGACCAAAGTTAATACTCAGAAAAATTGCTTAAAAGACTCTTAAGGCTGAAACTACAAATAATGCAGACTTTTTCTATAAGATTAAACCTTCCCTGAAAATATAACAAATGCTAATCATTTTAATTGTCTACTGTCTATATATAAACATATATGCAGATATTTATAATTATGCATCAAATTCATTTTATTTAATGAAAGGTATCATCTTTATTAAAGCAGTCTTGCTAATATAAAATAATCTAACAATCTCGTCTTCTTTTTACCTCTTGGGACAACGATCTTCCTAAATCCAGCTTTATCTATGAAAACCTGAACTCTGAAAATCTGCTCAACCCACAGGTGTCTTACTTTTTTTGGGGGGGGGGATTGGTATTAATTTTAATTTCACTGACTGTTTGTTTATTTATTTATTTATTTATTTATTTAATTTGTACTAATTTTTACTGGAGTATGGTTGCTTTACAATATTGCATTAGCCTCCACTGCACAACAAAATGAATCAGCCATACACATACAGATATCCCCTCCCTTTTGGAGTTCCCTCCAATTTAGGTTACTACAGTGCATTAGGTAGAGTTCCCTATGCTATACAGTATGTTCCCATCAGTTGTCTATTTTATACATAGTATCAATAATGTATATATGTCAATCCCAGTCTCCCAACTCCTCCCACTCCACCCCTTTCCTCCTTGGTATCCATACATTTGTTCTCTACACCTGTGTCTCTATTTCTGCTTTGCAAATAAGATAATCGATACCATTTTTCTAGATTCCACATAAATGCGTTAGTATACAATATTTGTTTTCCTCTTTCTGACTTCACTCTGTATGACACTCTCTAGGTCCATCCACGTTTCTACAAATGACCCAATTTCATTCCTTTTTATGGCTGAGTAATATTCCGTTGTATATATATACCACATTTTCTTTATCCATTCTTGTGTGGTGGACATTTAGGTTGCTTTCATGTCCTGGCTATTGTAAATAGTGCTGCTATGAACATTGGGGTGCATGTGTTTTTTTGAATTATGGTTTTCTCTGGGTATATGCCCAGTAGTGGGATTGCTAGGTCATATGTTAGTTCTAGTTTTAGTTTTTTAAGGAACCTCCATACTGTTTTCCATAGTGGCTGTATCAATTTACATCCCACCAATAGTGCATGAGGGTTCCCTTTTTTCCACACCCTCTCCAGCATTTATTGTTTCTAGATTTTTTGATAATGGCCATTCTGATCAGTGTGAGGTGATACCTCATTGTATTTGTGATTTGTATTTCTCTAATAATTAGTGATGTTGAGTATCTTTTCATGTGTTTGTTGGCCATCTGAATGTCTTCTTTGGAGCAATGTCTGTTTAGGTCTTCCGCCCATTTTTGGATTGGGTTCTTTGTTTGATATTGAGCTATATGAGCTGCTTGTATATTTTGGAGATTAATCCTTTGTCAGTTGCTTCGTTTGCAGATATTTTCTCCCATCCTGTGGGTTGTCTTTTCATCTTGTTTATGGTTTCCTTTGCTGTGCAAAAGCTTTTAAGTTTCATTGGGTCCCATTTGTTTATTTTTCTTCTAATTTTCATTACTATAGGAGGTAGGTCAAAAAAGATGTTGCTATGATTTATGTCAGAGAGTGTTCTGCCTATGTTTTCCTCTGAACTTTATAGTGTCCAGAATTACATTAAGGTCTTTAATCCATTTTGAGTTTATTATTTTCATGGTGTTAAGGAGTGTTCTGATTCCATTCTTTTACATGTAGCAGTCCAGTTTTCCCAGCACCACTTCTTTAAGAGGCTGTCTTTTCTCCATTGTATATTTTGCCTCCTTTGTCATAGATTAGGTGACCAGGTTCGTGGGTTTATCTCTGGGCTTTCTATCCTGTTCTATTGATCTATGTTTCTGTTTTTGTGCCAGTACCATACTATCTTGATTACTGTAGCTTTGTAGTATAGTCTGAAGTCAGGGAGCCTGATGCCTCCAGCTCCATTTTTCTTTCTCAAGATTGTTTTGGCTATTCAGGGTCTTTTGTGTTTCCATACAAATTGCAAAATTTTTTGTTCTAGTTCTGTGAAAAATGCCATTGGTAATTTGATAAGGATTGCATTGAATCTGTAGATTGCTTTGGGTAGTATTTACTTTTTCATTTTGCCTGTAAATCTGTCTGACAACTCCACCAAAGGTCTTGACCCTAAACCGTTTGTGTTGCTTTCACTAAATTTAATGCTTACTTTTGTAATTGTTTCCCATCATTCTTTTTTTTAATACATCTTTGTTGGAGTATAATTGCTTTACAATGTTGTATTAGTTTTGGCTGTACAACAAAGTGATTCAGTTATATGTATACATATATCCTCATATCCCTTCTCTCTTGAGCCTCCCTCCCACCCTCCCTATCCCACCCCTCTAGGTGGTCACAAAGCACCGAGCTGATCTCCCTGTGCTATGCAGCAGTTTCCCACTAGCTATCTATTTTACATTTGGTAGTACATATATGTCAATGATACTCTCTCAGTTCGTCCCAGTATAATATTTTATTTTTTATTTATTTATTTTTTAACATCTTTATTAAAGTATAACTGCTTTACAATAGTGTGTTAGTTTCTGCTTTATAACAAAGTGATTCACCTATACATTTACATATATCCCCATATCCCTTCCCTCTTGCGTCTCCCTCCCTCCCACCCTCCCTATCCCACACCTCTAGGTGATCACAAAGCACCGAGCTGATCTCCCTGTGCTATGCGGCTGCTTCCCACTAGCTATCGGTTTTACATTTGGTAGTGTATATATGTCCATGCCACTCTCTCAGTTTGCCCCAGCTTACCCTTCCCCCTCCCTGTGTCCTCAAGTCTATTCTCTAGTAAGGCTGCGTCTTTTTTTTTTTTTTAACATCTTTATTGGCGTATAATTGCTTTACAATGGTGTGTTAGTTTCTGCTTTATAACAAAGTGAATCAGTTATACGTATTCATATTTTCCCATATCGCTCCCCTCTTGCATCTCCCTCCCTCCCACCCTCCCTATCCCACCCCTCTAGGTGGTCACAAACCACAGAGCTGATCTCCCTGTGCTATGCAGTTGCTTCACACTAGCTATCTATTTTACGTTTGGTAGTGTATATATGTCCAGGCCACTCTCTCACTTTGTCACAGCTTACCCTTCTCCCTCCCCATATCCTCAAGTCCATTCTCTAGTAGGTCTGTGTCTTTATTCCCTTCTTGCCACTAGGTTCTTCATGACCTTTTTTTTTTTTTCCTTAGATTCCATATACATGTGTTAGCATACTGTATTTGTTTTTCTCTTTCTGACTTACTTCACTCTATATGACAGACTCTAACTCCATACACCTCGCTACAAATAACTCAATTTCATTTCTTTTTATGGCTGAGTAATATTCCATTGTATATATGTGCCACATCTTCTTTATCCATTCATCCGATGATGGGACACTTAGGTTGCTTCCACATCCTGGCTATTGTAAATAGAGCTGCAATAAACATTTTGGTACATGACTCTTTTTGAATTATGGTTTTCTCAGGGGTATATGCCCAGTAGTGGGATTGCTGGGTCGTATGGTAGTTCTATTTTTAGTTTTTTAAGGAACCTCCATACTGTTCTCCATACTGGCTGTATCAATTTACATTCCCACCAACAGTGCAAGAGTGTTCCCTTTTCTCCACACCCTCTCCAGCATTTATTGTTTCTAGATTTTTTGATGATGGCCATTCTGACCGGTGTGAGATGATATCTCATTGTAGTTTTGATTTGCATTTCTCTAATGATTAATGATGTTGAGCATTCTTTCATGTGTTTGTTGGTAATCTGTATATCTTCTTTGGAAAAGTGTGTATTTAGATCTTCTGCCCATTTTTGGATTGGGTTGTTTGTTTTTTTGTTATTGAGCTGCATGAGCTGCTTGTAAATTTTGGAGATTAATCCTTTGTCAGTTGCTTCCTTTGCAAATATTTTCTCCCATTCTGAGGGTTGTCTTTTGGTCTTGTTTATGGTTTCCTTTGCTGTGCAAAGGCTTTTAAGTTTCATTGGGTCCCATTTGTTTATTTTTGTTTTTATTTCCATTTCTCTAGGAGCTGAGTCAAAAAGGATCTTGCTGTGATTTATGTCATAGAGTGTTCTGCCTATGTGTTCCTCTAAGAGTTTGATAGTGTCTGGCCTTACATTTAGGTCTTCAATCCATTTTGAGTTTATTTTTGTGTATGGTGTTAGGGAGTGCTCTAATTTCATACTTTTACATGTAGCTGTCCAGTTTTCCCAGCACCACTTATTGAAGAGGCTGTCTTTTCTCCACTGTATATGCTTGCCTCCTTTATCAAAGATAAGGTTACCATATGTGCGTGGGTTTATCTCTGGGCTTTCTATCCTGTTCCATTGATCTATGTTTCTGTTTTTGTGCCAGTACCATACTGTCTTGATTACTGTAGCTTTGTAGTATAGTCTGAAATCAGGGAGCCTGATTCCTCCAGCTCCATTTTTCGTTCTCAAGATTGCTTTAGCTATTCGGGGTCTTTTGTGTTTCCATACAAATTGTGAAATTTTTTGTTCTAGTTCTGTGAAAAATGCCAGTGGTAGTTTGATAGGGATTGCATTGAATCTGTAGATTGCTTTGGGTAGTAGAGTCATTTTCACAATGTTGATTCTTCCAATCCAAGAACATGGTATATCTCTCCATCTATTTGTATCATCTTTAATTTCTTTCATCAGTGTCTTATAATTTTCTGCATACAGGTCTTTTGTCTCCTTAGGTAGGTTTATTCCTAGATATTTTATTCTTTTTGTTGCAATGGTAAATAGGAGTGTTTCCTTAATTTCTCTTTCAGATATTTCATCATTAGTGTATAAGAATGCGAGAGATTTCTGTGCATTAATTTTGTATCCTGCTACTTTACCAAATTCATTGATTAGCTCTAGTAGTTTTCTGGTAGCATCTTTAGGATTCTCTATGTATAGTATCATGTCATATGCAAACAGTGACAGCTTTACTTCTTCTTTTCCAATTTGGATTCCTTTTATTTCTTTTTCTTCTCTGATTGCTGTGGCTAAAACCTCCAAAACTGTGTTGAATAATAGTGGTTAGAGTGGGCAGCCTTGTCTTGTTCCTGATCTTAGTGGAAATGGTTTCAGTTTTTCACCATGGAGGATGATGTTGGCTGTGGGTTTGTCATATACGGCCTTTATTATGTTGAGGAAAGTTCCCTCTATGCCTACATTCTACAGGGCTTTTATCATAAATGGGTGTTGAATTTTGTCAGAAGCTTTCTCTGCATCTGTTGAGATGATCATATGGTTGTTCTCCTTCAGTTTGTTAATATGGTGTATCACATTGATTGATTTGCATATATTGAAGAATCCTTGTATTCCTGGAATAAACCCCACTTGATCATGGTGCATGATCCTTTTAATGTGCTGTTGGATTCTGTTTGCTAGTATTTTGTTGAGGATTTTTGCATCTATCTTCATCAGTGATACTGGCCTGTAGTTTTCTTTCTTTGTGACATCTTTGTCTGGTTTCGGTATCAGGGTGATGGTGGCCTCGTAGAATGAGTTTGGGAGTGTTCCTCCCTTTGCAATATTTTGGAAGAGTTTGAGAAGGATAGGTGTTAGCTCTTCTCTAAATGTTTGATAAAATTCTTCTGTGAAGCCATCTGGTCCTGGGCTTTTGTTTGTTGGAAGATTTTTAATCACAGTTTCAATTTCAGTGCTTGTGATTGGTCTGTTCGTATTTTCTATTTCTTCCTGGTTCAGTCTCGGCAGGTTGTGCATTTCTAAGAATTTGTCCATTTCTTCCAGGTTGTCCATTTTATTGGCATAGAGTTGCTTGTAGTAATCTCTCATGATCGTTTGTATTTCTGCAGTGTCAGTAGTTACTTCTCCTTTTTCATTTCTAATTCTATTGATTTGAGTCTTCTCCCTTTTTTTCTTGATGAGTCTGGCTAATGGTTTGTCAATTTTGTTTATCTTCTCAAAGAACCAGCTTTTAGTTTTATTGATCTTTGCTATTGTTTCCTTCATTTCTTTTTCATTTATTTCTGCTCTGATCTTTATGATTTCTTTCTTTCTGCTAACTTTGGGGTTTTTTTGTTCTTCTTGCTCTAATTGCTTTAGGTGCAAGGTTAGGTTTTTTATTTGAGATGTTTCCTGTTTCTTGAGGTAGGCTTGTATTGCTATAAACTTCCCTCTTAGAACTGTTTTTGCTGCATCCTATAGGTTTTGGGTCGTTGTGTCTCCATTGTCATTTGTCTCTAGGTATTTTTTGATTTCCCCTTTGATTTCTTCAGTGATCACTTCGTTATTAAGTATGTATTGTTTAGCCTCCATGTGTTTGTATTTTTTACAGATCTTTTCCTGTAATTGATATCTAATCTCATAGCGCTGTGGTCGGAAAAGAGACTTGATACGATTTCAATTTTTTTAAATTTACCAAGGCTTGATTTGTGACCCAAGATATGATCGATCCTGGAGAATGTTCCATAAGCACTTGAGAAAAATGTCTATTCTGTTGTTTTTGGCTGGAATGTTCTATAAATATCAATTAAGTCCATCTTGTTTAATGTATCATTTAAAGCTTGTGTTTCCTTATTTATTTTCATTTTGGATGATCTGTCCATTGGTGAAAGTGGGGTGTTAAAGTCCCCTACTATGATTGTGTTACTGTCTATTTCCCCTTTTATGGCTGTTAGTATTTTCCTTACGTATTGAGGAGCTCCTATGTTGGGTGCGTAAATATTTACAATTGTTATATCTTCTTCTTGGATCAATCCCTTGATCATTATATAGTGTCCTTCTTTGTCTCTTGTAATAGTCTTTATTTTAAAGTCTATTTTGTCTGATATGAGAATTGCTACTCCAGCTTTCTTTTGATTTCCATTTGCATGGAATATCTTTTTCCATCCCCTCACTTTCAGTCTGTATGTGTCCCTAGGTCTGAAGTGGGTCTCTTGTAGACAGCATATATACAGGTCTTGTTTTTGTGTCCATTCAGCCAGTCTGTGTCTTTTGGTGGGAGCATTTAATCCATTTACATTTAAGGTAATTATCGATATGTATGTTCTTATTCCCATTTTCTTAAATATTTCAGGTTTGTTATTGTAGGTGTTTTCCTTCTCTTGTGTTTCTTGCCTAGAGAAGTTCCTTTAGCATTTGTTGTAAAGCTGGTTTGGTGGTGCTGAACTCTCTCAGCTTTTGCTTGTCTGTAAAGGTTTTAATTTCTCCATCAAATCTGAATGAGATCCTTGCTTGGTAGAGTAATCTTGGTTGTAGGTTTTTCTCCTTCATCACTTTAAGTATGTCGTGCCACTCCCTTCTGGCTTGCAGAGTTTCTGCTGAAAGATCAGCTGTTAACCTTATGGGGATTCCCTTTTGTGTTATTTGTTGTTTTTCCCTTGCTGCTTTTAATATTTTCTTTATATTTAATTTTTGATAGTTTGATTAATATGTGTCGTGGCATGTTTCTCCTTGGATTTATCCTGTATGGGACTCTCTGTGCTTCCAGGACTTGATTAACTATTTCCTTTCCCATATTAGGGAAGTTTTCAACTATAATCTCTTCAAATATTTTCTCAGTCCCTTTCTTTTTCTCTTCTTCTTCTGGGACCCCTATAATTCGAATGTTGGTGCGTTTAATGTTGTCCCTGAGGTCTCTGAGACTGTCCTCAGTTCTTTTCGTTCTTTTTTCTTTATTCTGCTCTGCAGTAGTTATTTTCACTATTTTATCATCCAGGTCACTTATCCGTTCTTCTGCCTCAGTTATTCTGCTATTGATCCCTTCTAGAGTATTTTTAATTTCATTTATTGTGTTGTCCATCGTTGCTTGGTTCCTCTTTAGTTCTCCTACATCCTTGTTAAATGTTTATTGCATTTTGTCTATTCTATTTCCAAGATTTTGGATCATCTTTACTATCAGTATTCTGAATTCTTTTTCAGGTAGACTGCCTATTTCCTCTTCACTTGTTAGGTCTGGTGTGTTTTTACCTTGCTCCTTCATCCACTGTGTGCTTTTCTGTCTTCTCATTTCGCTTATCTTAGTGTGTTTGGGGTCTCCTTTTCGCAGGCTGCAGGTTCATAGTTCCTGTTGTTTTTGGTATCTGTCCCCAGTGGCTAAGGTTGGTTCAGTGGGTTGTGTAGGCTTCCTGGTGGAGGGGACTAGTGCCTGTGTTCTGGTGGATGAGGCTGGATCTTGTCTTTCTGGTGGGTATGTCCATGTCTGGTGGTGTGTTTTGGGGTGTCTGTGGCCTTATCATGATTTTAGGCAGCCTCTCTGCTAATGGATGGGGCTGTGTTCCTGTCTTGCTAGTTGTTTGGTATAGGGTGTCCAGCACTGTAGCTTGCTGGTCATTGAGTGAAGCTGGGTCTTGGTGTTTAGATGGAGATCTCTGGGAGATTTCGCCATTTGGTATTATGTGGAGCTCGGAGGTCTCTTGTTGACCAGTGTCCTGAAGTTGGCTCTCCCACCTCAGAGGCACAGCCCTGATGCCTAGCTGGAGCACCAAGAGCCTTTCATCCACACAGCTCAGAATAAAAGGGAGCATAAATAGAAAGAAAGAAAGAGGATAAAATAAAGTAAAATAAAGATAAAGATAAAATAAAATAAAGTTATTAAAATAAAAAATAATTATTAACAACAAAAATTTTTTAAGTAAAAAGAAAACCAAAAAAAAACGGATGGACAGAACCCTAGGACAAATGGTGAAAGCAAAGCTATACAGACAAAATCTCACACAGAAGCATACACATACACACTCACAAAAAGAGGAAAAGGGGAAAAAATAATATATCTTGCTCCCAAAGTCCACCTCCTCAATTTGGGATGATTTGTTGTCTATTCAGGTATTCCGGAGATGCAGGTACATCAGGTTGATTGTAGAGATGTAATCCGTTGCTCCTGAGTCTGCTGGGAGAAATTTCCCTTTCTCTTGTTTGTTCGCACAGCTCCCGGGGTTCAGCTTTGGATTTGGCCCCGCCTCTGCGTGTAGGTCGCCTGAGGGCGTCTGTTCTTCGCTCAGACAGGACGGGGTTAAAGGAGCAGCTGCTTCGGGGGCTCTGGCTCACTCAGGCCGGGGGGAGGGAGGGGTACGGATGTGGGGCGAGCCTGCGGCAGCAGAGTCCGGCGTGACGTTACACCAGCCTGAGGCGCGCCGTGCGTTCTCCCGGGGAAGTTTTCCCTGGATTACGAGACCCTGGCAGTGGTGGGCTGCACAGGCTCCCGGGAGGGGAGGTGTGGATAGTGACCTGTGCTCACACACAGGCTTCTTGGTGGCAGCAGCAGCAGCCTTAGCGTCCCATGCCCGTCTCTGGGGTCTGCGCTGATAGCCATGGCTTGCGCCCGTCTCTGGAGCTCCTTTAAGCAGCGCTCTGAATCCCCTCTCCTCACGCACCAGGAAACAAAGAGGCAAGAAAAAGTCTCTTGCCTCTTTGGCAGCTCCAGACGTTTTCCCGGACTCCCTCCCGGCCAGCCGTGGCACACTAACCCCTTCAGGCTTTCTTCACGCCACCAACCCCAGTCCTCTCCCTGGGATCCGACCTCCGAAGCCCGAGCCTCAGCTCCCAGCCCCCGCCCACCCCAGCGGGTGAGCAGACAAGCCTCTCGGGCTGGTGAGCGCTGCTCGGCGCCGAGCCTCCGTGCGGGAATCTCTCCGCTTTGCCCTCCGCACCTCTGTGGCTGCGCTCTCCTCCGTAGCTCCGAAGCTTCCCCCCTCCGCCACCCGCAGTCTCCACCCACGAAGGGGCTTCCTAGTGTGTGGACACCTTTCCTCCTTCACGGCTCCCTCCCACTGGTGCAGGTACCGTCCCTATTCTTTTGTCTCTGTTATTTCTTTTTTCTTTTGCCCTACCCAGTTACGTGGGGAGTTTCTTGCCTTTTGGGAGGTCTGACCTCTTCTGCCAGTGTTCAGTAGGTGTTCTATAGGAGCAGTTCCACGTGTAGGTGTATTTCTGATGTATCTGTGGGGAGGAAAGTGATCTGCGCGTCTTACTCTTCCGCCATCTTCTCCTCTCTCCCATCCCATCATTCTTAACGTGGCTGTATTTTCACTTTATGATCCTAGCAATATGTGAAGTTTTGACAGGTATTTTAGCTAACACATGATCAGTTTTTTTTCTTTTCCTGTTCAAACAATTCATTATGAATTTCTTTTAAGATATGCATAATTAATTGGTCATTAATTTAGAACGTGGTTTTAAATTGTGTGGTGCCTTCGAAAGTATTAGATTTGCTTTAAACTTTTTTTTGTAAATATTTTATTCCTTTAATGAATACATCATTATTAAGCAAAACATTGCAGGCAATAATATTGGATATAGGTATGACTAAACTAGACAAAAATCTTAGCCCTCATAGTACTCACTTTCTAGTATAGGAAAACAGAGAAAAACTTAATATACATGTAAGACATGTATTATCTTAAGTCATGATAATTACAATGGAAAATGATTTAGAAAAGAGCCTAAGGGTTATGAAGAGTGGTTTTTACAACTTTAGATGGAATGTCCAGAGAAAGTCTCAATAATAAGATAAGATTTAAGTGAAGCCCTGAGGAGGGAGCCATGTTGATAAGGAGAAATGTGAATACCTGTGAATCTGTGGCTGGGGCATGTGATGGACTCAATTGGCTTAAAACCTCAGGAACCATCTTTTGGGCTGAAGGTAGAAGTCATTTCTTTCTACACCCCAAGCTGAAAACTAGGATGGGTGAATTTCTGAATGGACAGTTAAAATAATGCTGAAAAGTCTACATAGTTTATGATTCCAGCTATATTACATTCTGGAAAAGGCAAAACTATGGAGATGGTAAAAAGATCAGTGGTCTCCAAGGACTGGGAGGAGGGAGGGATGAATAGACAGAACACAGAGCATTTTTAGGGAAACTATTCTTCATGATACTAAAATGGTAGATACATGTCATTATACATGTGTCAAAACCCTTAGAATGTATAACACCAAGAGTGAACCTCAATGTAAATTATGGATTTTGGGCTATGCATGTGTAAGGACAGACTGTTAGGGAACTCCATATTTTCCACTCAGTTTTTCTGTGAACCTAAAACTGCTCTAGAAAATAAAGTCTACTTAAAAAATATGTAAATCATTGAAAGATCCGCCCCCCCCCCCCTTAAAAATAATGCTAATGAGAAGGGAGGGAACATTTGCTGGCAGACAAATAACAAATGCCCACTATTACTAAAATAAAATCAGAGAATATTTTACTTTATCTAATCTGATTCTGGTAGTTCCTTTTGGATATCTAATTTTTTTTTTTTTTTTTGGCTGCAAAGAGTGGCACGTGGGATCTTAGTTCCCCTACCAGGGATCGAATCCGTGCCCCTTGCATTGGAAGCGCGGAGTCTTAACCACTGGACCACCAGGGAAGTCCCGGCTATCTAATTTTTTTAATTTAGTTTTTAAAGACAAGCATAGACTCTATCACTTTATAAACTTTTCTTCCTTTATTATAAATTCATACTAAATATTTTAATTATAAGTAGATATCATTAGGAGAATTAGCATATTCAACTTGTCTCTAATACAGAAATATTGATTTAAGATTTTAAAGTCATGGCCTATTGATAATTTAATTGATTTTAATTCACTTGTTAAAAAGAAATTCAGAGCATTTCTTTGTGTTTTGGAAAAATCAATTGCTATAATGAAGCAACTGATCATTTATACACCAATAGTTACACATACAGTCCATAATTCCATATTCTAATATTGAGGTGTACAGTTAAATCTTTAGATTATAGCTTGATTTTTGGATACCATTTCTATTGGCTTTGAATGAAGGAAATTACGCTTGAAATGGATGCAAAAATTGGTTAAGAAAATATTTAATTAAGAGATATTTTATATGACAATGTAGCAAGAAGGATCTAAAAAGATTAAAATACCCTTTGATATGATCCATTAGTTTTTCATTTTGTTTTTGTTGTTGTTTTGTAAGCATAAAGTCTTGTTGTGTACATTATTAGTGTTCTTTCCTTTCAGTGAATAACCCAGGTAGAAGTATTGTTGAGAAAACAAAATACCTGCTTCTGTGTTGTAGTAGAAACACTAGGATAACAAACTGAAGGTTTTCTTTTTTGACATTTTTTCTTTTTGTGTGTCCTCAGATAATGCAGTGGTTTCTGTGTCCAAGACGGAATTATGTCTGAAGAGAATAACAAATATCTTTAGATGGAATGTGGGTTCTTCTATGGGCACAGAAATCATAAGTAACTTCTTGTACATAAGTTAACATATTCATAAAAATGATCTTTGAGTTACAATAACATTATTATCCCTTCTCATTTTAATATCATTCTTTATTGTCATCTTCTTAAGAATCATCAAATAGTTACTGAACACTGTGCATGGTAATAGCTGTCAGTTTCCAAGGGGAAGGATCTTTTTCCCTTCCCTTTTCCTGCTCCCCCCTCTTCATTTCTATTCTAGTCCTTGTTGCTTAAAAACTCTTGCCCTGGAAGAATGGAGAATGCATGTGGAATCTCATTCTTTAACATTTATTTGGAAAATGGGCTCACGTATTTTATTTCCATCATAACAAGGTGATAGCCTGAATGTAGTTCTAAACAAAATTGTAAGATGGACCAAGCTGGTGTTTAATACTGTTTTTCACAATTTACACTACTATACCCTTTGCTAAAATCTCCAAATTCTAAACTTCTCTGAGTCTGTTTTAAGACAGACAAAACAGGTTGATACACTCATTCACTTTAAGGTTTCAGAGGCATGTAACACGGTCTCTTGAGGAAGTACTTGTCATTGCTAAAGACGTGTCAGGGAGAGGATATGATTAACTGGTGGCAATGTACTGAGAGTAGGAGAAAGCAGGAGAATAGGAGAGCTGCTTCTAGATCCAAATTCTGTCTGTGTTAACTAAGGCAAAGTGCCGAAACTCCCTTGGGCTCAGTTTCCTGACTTGAAATACACTCATTCATTTATTCAATCATTGAATTAGTATCCACCTCCCATGTGCCTTGCACTGTATTTGTTTCTTGGGAAACAATGGTGAGAGAAAAAGAATGCAATACTTACTCTCATGATGCTCATATTCTAGTAGGGAGAGACAGATTGATCAGGTAATTATACAGATACATAACTTTAAAATGGGGTAAGTGCAATGAAGAGAAGTTACAGAGAGCTGTAACAAAGTTTTGTGCGGTTTGGGACTATATAGCTTCTGAGGCACCTTTCAGATTTAAAATTTTGTAGAGTAATTATAGAATCTTGGATTCAATGGACGAGATACTTGAATGGTGTGTAGAGGTGGGGAAACCTCATCAAGCTCCTCTTATCCTATTATAAAGACAACCTTATTTTCTGCCTTCAGGAAGGGCAAGGCTTGAGGAAGGCATGTTACAGTATTGTTTTATTTGGTTTTTCCAGCATGTCCTGAATTTAAGACTCTGCCCTCTTTTTATGACTTCTAGGAGAGACCTCCAGGTCACTTCTAAACTAGCCCAAGGCTTGTTTTTCTGAACAGTACTACTGGAAGTATTTGAATAGCTAGAACCTATTCACAGTGCATTGCATCTTTTCATTTATATGATATCATTGCCTCATGAAACTACTAATTGTTTCTTTGAACCTGCTCTTTTATATTTCTGTCCTTTTTGACTTAACTAGTCCCTTAGTTAAAATACTGAAATACTACCTCTCTCAGAGATCCATTCATTCATTCATTCATTTCAGGCATAGTGCTCACTTCTAGAGCCCAGATTAGGTACTAAAACTTCCAGGAAACCTTCCTTGATTCTTCTAGGGAAATTTGATTATAAGATTATAAATATCATGTATTGAGTGCTTTCTTTGTATGAGCTGGGCTAAGCATTCTTCATTCTTTCATTTCATTGAAACCTTGCAAAAATCTAAAACATGCAACAACACTATGAGATGGTTTCTCTTATTGTTATTCTCATTTCGCAAATGAGGAAATTGCAACCCATAGCTGGTACGTGGCCAGATCAGAATATAACTCTTAGGGGTACAACTCTTGAATCTCAACTCTTAACCATCACATGGTCCTTCTTCATTTTCATAACACTTGATTTATTATCTCAGAGTAGTGCTTAGCGCTTAATTCATTGTACTTTAAAAGCATTTAAATATGTAGCCTCCATATTTAAAAATGAAATTGTTGTCAGCAGGCCACATATTAAGTTTTTTTTTATTATGCACAGTACCTAGAAAAGTATGTTTTATAAATGCATAAATTAATGAATCCTGTGTGGTATCTAAGAGTCTGAAAAAATGTTTAATCAATGCAATAACTTTTGAAGACATACTTCTAGAGTGAGTATCCCAATAAGAAACTATCTAGGTGTTTGTACATAAATGGTTAATATATTCAAAATACTAAAATGTTATAGAAATAGGTTACTTTCAGTGTATCATGATATTAAATATTTTATTTAAATTTAAAAAAAACACAACACCTAATGTAAACTCTAGAAGGGTATCAAAGGGATGTGTTTATAACATCGAATCTCAGTTACACAAGACCAGTAATGACAGCACTAACATATGAATGTAATAGATTGTATACATTATCAAAAAAGAAGCACTCTTAATAATAGACTGCTAAATAAATAGTTGGAGGGTTATTGATTCAAGCAAACTAACTTCTCTATTTGGAGAAAGAAGCCATAGTAATTGTTGGGAGATATTTCTTCAAATAGGCAAATACAATCTTGTATAGTATTAAGACATCTAAGAGGTGAAATGGAATTCAAAAACTTAAGTTTCCCATTGAATAATCTCCAATTTTTTATTAGCTCAATGTTTTAGATAGGTAGATGGATACAGATATTTGAATAGATATAGAGAGGGATATAATTAAAATGAATAGAACAACTTCATTTTGAAACTTTTCGTAGATCACTTTTTAATACATGGATATTCAAAACAGAGTTTGTGATTCTCTTTTATATAGATGGAAGATTGTAGAGGTTTATTTAGATCTTTATTTTGTTACTTAATTGCTCTAAATTCAAAAGTAAATTAATTGGCCCAAATTTTGATTATTTTGAAATAATTCACACATGGCCCATCTTACCTATATTTGTGTTGACTGAATACTGAGTATGAAATATGTGAAAACACATATGTATTATAATGACTGGCATTATTTTAGTTATACAATTCTTAAGAAAAAATATAGACTTCTCTGTAGTTAATACTTTCTTTGCTCTTGTACTAAGATTTATAAGTAGGACTGATTTATCCCTAAATCTGATACTGCTTTTTATTTTAAAAATGCAAGAAAAAAATGATTACCAACTAGGGTAATATTTTCCTATGGACTTTTGATAACTGGGACAATGACTTAATTGGTATATTTCTTTTCCCACTGGTGCACTAATTAGGTGAGATATACTGTAAATTAGAATTGATGTGATGTTGTAGAGTTGCTTATGAAAGTAAAAGAGTAAAATCTGATTATCAAGCAACTACATATCACTCAAAAATCACTTAGGAGATACATTCTTAAATTAACTTAATGAGTATTAGGAATGCTGAAATTACTTGTCATTTTTAACTTGAATTTATATTACTTTAGTCATAGACATGTGAATATTACATATGACACTAATTTAATTTGGGGAAATAAATAAATAAATAAATAAATATATATATATATATGGTTAAAGGTAACCTTTGACATATATCTATTAAATATGCTCATATGTTTGTGATCTAAATAATTAGTATCATTAACTTATTCTAATTTTTTATGCATTACCATAGCCTTATTTATGATTTGAACTAATGGTTTATTCAAAAACAAGAGTTCTGTCTTGAAAGGGAAATAAAATAAAATTAGTATTATTATATAAGTGCTTGAGTACATGTGATAATAAATTATATAGATAACTATATACTTTTTATTTCAATTTATAGTGACAGTTGGTGAATTTTCACACTTAAAATAAGTACATATTCTTTCAACTGATACCAGTGGAACTTGTGAACACATATCCAAAGGCAAAATAGATCAGTAGAATATCTAGTTTTCAAGGTTATGTTTTTATATGTGTGTGCGTGTGTATTTTTGTGTGCATGTGCTTTCTAAAGAACCATGTATAAATTTTAATGGGACTTTTAGCTCAAAGGTAAAAGGTTGAAAGAAATCCGTGATGTTCAGGTTACTTTCAGTCATTTTGTGGCCTTATGGCAAAGTGAACTCACTGAGATGTTGCAATGCTACAGATGCCTTTTCTGGTTTTGATGTTTGCAAACCAATAAACTACCTTCAACATCTCTGCTGCATCTGACTTTTGCTGTGACTTGGATAACTCTTTGGGTTAAATTAAGGAGTAATAAATTAGTACTCATAGTTGATCATGGATGAAAAGACAGGCTGTCTAATGGACAGGGATGTCAGAATTATACTCTTTTGAACCAAGACATTGTTAGTTCCAAGCTAATAAAGAAGGAATATGCATCTTTTCAGCAGAGTAGTCATTAGTTGTTCCACATATCCACTGTGTTCTGATTATTTCTAATTATTTACTACACTGTAATACAGAAAGTCGGCAGAAAGAGACTTAAATCAATAGATGATTTATTCTAATTTCTAGGGACTCTCCATTGTTCGTTTCTAGTAATTTTACTTCCACTTCTTTGTGCTTGATTTGAAAAAGAACAGTGTTAAAAATAATTATTCAGTAAGGGAGATTTACCTTGAGGTGGCAAGGGTTTGAATACTTTTTTCTAACATTTTTAGTAGAGGTTTTATGTGGAGAAAAGGAGAGTTTAAGTGTTGTGCTTCAAGTAACATTAGATTTGGCTGCAAGTGATAAAACTTGCTCCCCTGCCCCTGCCACTACCCCAAACAGTGGCTCATTCTATGTTGGTCCATCTTCCTCAACACACTACTGGTATCTCATTGTCGACGTGGCTGCTCCAATTGCAGGCATCATATTCATGTTTCAGTAACAGAAAGGTGAAAAGGGTATGAAAAAAGCACACACTTCCCTTTATTCATAACTTTTGGAAGTTTCTGAAAGTTGAATACCAGTTCTGCTTACCTACCATTGGCCATGCTTTGTTATGACTACATTAAGAGGTTGCAAGGGATCCTAGGAAACGTAGATTATATTTCAAAGTTAAGAATTCAAAGTTCTTTATAGAAAAGGAGGAGACTGAACACTGCGGGGGAACCAGCAGTTTCTTCCACAGGGTCAAATAAAAATCAAATTGAGACTTAGGCAAGGAGAGACTTTACTCAGGACTATTGCAAGAAGAGTGAAAGGCACTATTGCAATAGGGGGACGGGGACTTTTTTTATACGCTCCAACCGTGAGCTCTGCAGGCATCTCAAAAGTTAATCACAAAAGGGCTTTTCTTTATTAGGGAGGAATCAACAAAGCTAGAAAGAAGCAGGTGTAGGGAAGTGGGATGAAGGAGGATGGTGTGACTGGACAGCAGATCAGTGAATGTTTTACCCTGGGGTCAGCCTGTTCTCTGGAGTTTTATGCTGATTAGGGTTGAGGGCAGGCCAAAGTCCAACAGTCTGGGGGAAAGTTTGGTTTTCAAGCATTTTATTCTGATTGATCAGTGGAGGCAAAACAGTTCAGCTCATCATTTATGAGACAAAGAGTGAGAGTTTGAGGTCTGTCTGGCCTTGTCATAGGTAACAAGGGAGCAGCCATGAGCCTTATCTAAGCCATGTAGGGAAGGATGTTTCTTTACGTAAGCCCTTTTCCAAAACACAAAAGGGTGGGGGGATTTCTCTGTCCTTCCCTGTTTACCAGGATTATAGGCTTGTGTAAAATCCACATTGTCACTGGAATGAGAATAAAGGTAGCTCTAAATTCTAAGTGTATTGACTTAGAATAGGTTGGATAGTCACAATGACAATGTACAGTAACTGTGAATATGTTAGTTAAACCCGTCCTACTGAAGCCACTGTTTCAGTCAGTGCTTATGGGGTACACTGGTATGGATTGTACCCTGAAGGGGGATGAATTTTTACTCATGAAGATGAGAGGCTGAACCTCAGACAAACTAGATTTTCAAAGGCAGAACTCAGAAATAAGTGGAAACTGTTTTCTCTCTTTTGACCCACTCTTTTGAGTCTGGACATTCAGTTTAGACTTTAACCTTCAGTAAAATTTAAAGATAGTTTCTGACTATGAAGACAGGTGGGGATTTAGGCCAAGTGTGCTTGAATGAGCTTATTTTGAAACTAAATGATCCAGTGACATATTGCTTTCTCCATATATATATATATATATTTTTTTTTTTGGGGGGTTACTTCCAAACCTGGTAAAGCTTTTAAAATGTATAAATCATTTTTCAAATTTAAGCTTTCACTGGTGTAATAAAGAGGCTACCATGGTGACAGTTGTAATAGTTTGGAAAGAATTTAGGCCATGATGTGAAGCTTCTCTTCTGAGTTGAAAGATACTTCTGCTTTGTTTTTATTGTTGATGTGATGGGTTACGGGTGAAGAGTCAGCTGCCTTTCTTGAGAATGATATTTTCTTTATTCATGGAGTCTTAGCAAAAACATACTGAGTATATGCCTGGGCCCAATAAATATGTTTTTAACCAATTGAAAAATGAAACATAAAAAACAAGGTATATGGAGTTCAAAATTACTAACATGATCTAGATTGAAAGCCATAATTTAGTGTGAGTCAAATTAGGTTTGTTAATTCCTTGCATGTTTGGAACATTATTCAGGGATTTGGATGGAGGAAGAGTAAGAAATGAAGCCAGCTATTCTCAGAAGCTTTAATAAATAAGATACACATAATCAAAAAAAAGTGTACCAATGGCTGTTGTTCACCATCTAACTTACTCTTGTATATAATATAACTAGAAGGGCCCTGCCTTTGTATCACATGGCCCCTATACTCTGTTATAGTTACCCTGCTTTCTCATACAAAGTGACATGGTAGGATTATCTTGTACATTTTTTGACCTAGACCTCGGAATAAGCCATTCATCAAAGGAATCTTAGTTCTTTCTAGAAGGAAATTAAATTTAGAGACTACAACTGTATACTAGGGGTAGGCATCATCTTATGACTTACTTTCTCCTAGTTCATATTAAGTATTCATGAATGAATGATTCTTATGGCTATTCTTATATTTTTCTTATACAGATTGCTTTTCTTTTAAATTACATAACCATTTGAACAAACAAAATAGTTGTCATAATATGCCAGATATATAGTCCAAGATTTAACAAATGTTAGTATTTGTCTTATTTGCTTTATATCCTATAGATAAAGATATATACAAAAGTAACTATCTAGAAATTGATGTGAATCATATATAAAACAGTATGTGTGGATGTGTTTGATATTTAAAATGTAGAGAAATAGCATGATGAGGTATACATATTTTCTCAACTTACTTTTATAGTCAACTTGCTATTTTTGAGATTTGCCTATGTTAATATGAAAATGTATTTTGCTGTACAGTGTTACATTGAATGAATAAACAACAGATTAACTGTCTATTCTCTGACTGAAAGAATATTAGGGTTGTAGCATTTTACTCTTATTTACAATACTGCAACAAGACATTCTGTCTCATGTCCCCTTGTACTCATGTGCAAGAATTTCCTCTAGGGAAGTTATCTACAAGTAAAATTGCTGCCTTGGATAATATGTACATGTTTCATGTTACTAAGTATTAATGGAATTTCCTCTCCAAATTGGTTGCACAAACTTACACTCTTACCATTATCAGTGTTTCCATCACCTCAAGTCCTTATTATTATTTGAAATTATAAGATATTAATATCTGTGGAGTAATAACTTTTTAATTTGTATTTTCCTGATTACCAGTAAAATTCTGTAGTTTTTCAGAAGTCTGTTTGGGTTTCTTCATCATATTTATATTATTTGACAGTTATAGGGCTAGCCAAGTTTTCTTTTTCATAAGTCAATTTTGATAACTTATTTTGTCTAGAACGTTGTCTAATTCATCTAAATTTTTATATTTATTTGCATAAGTTAGTTCCAACAGTTGTTTATTACTTTAAGTACAGTTTATTTTATGTATTTATGTTCTTCCTTTCACTGGACATTTATTTGGCCTTCTTTATTTTCTCTTTTCCCCCAGCTTTATTGAGATACAAGTAACATATGATTTTATGTAAGTTTAAAGTGTACAAAGTGATGATTTGATACACACACACACACACACACACACACACATATTGTAAAATGATTACCACAATAAAGTTCATTAGCACATCCATCACTTCACATAATTACTTTTTTTTTTTTTTTTTTTTGGTGAGAATATTTAAGCTCTAATCTCTTAGTAACTTTCAGGTATATAATACAGTTGACCCTTGAACAACACAGGTTTGAACTGTGCAAGTCCATGCATATATGGATTAGTTTTCAATAAATATGTACTACACAGTACTACACAGTCCTCAGTTAGTTGAATCACAGATGCAGAACCTCAGATGTGGAGGACCTACTATAAAGTGCTAATCAGATATTCTACTGCGTGGGGAGTCGGTGTCCCTAACCCCTGAGTTGTTCAAGGGTCAACTGTAAAGTATTGTTAACTATAGTTGCCACGCTGAGTATTAGATCCTCAGAACATAATCTTCTAACTGGAAGTTTGTACCCTTGAACAATATCTCTGAATTTCCTCCACCCCAAGACCCTGGCAACTGAAATTCTACTCTGTTTCTATGAGTTTGGCTTTTTTTCCGTTCCTCGTGTGAGTGAGATCATACAGATAGTCTTTCTTTAACTTATTTCACTTAGCATAATGTCCTCAGGGCCCATCCATGTTGTTGCAAACGGCAGGATTTCCTTCTTTTTATGGCTGAATAATACTCCCTTGTGTGTGTGTGTCTGTGTGTATGTATGCTACATTTTATTAATTTATTCATCCATCAGTGGATACTTAAGTTGTTTCCATGTCTTGGCTATTGTAAGGAATGTTGCAGTGAACATGGGGGTAAAGATATCTCTTTGAGAGAGTAATTTAATTTCCTTTAGATATATACCCAGAAGTAAGATTGCTGGATCATGTGGTATTTCTATTTTTAACTTCTCAAGGAACCTCCATATTGTTTTCTATAGTGGCTGTACCCACAGTGCACAAGGACTCCCTTTTCTCCACATTCTCTCCAACACTTGTTATCTCTTGTCTTTATGACATTAGCCATTCTAACAGGTGTGAGGTGATACCTCAGTTTGGTTTGGATTTACATTTTCCTGAAAGTTAGTGATGCTGAGCATCTTTTCATGTACCTGTTGGCCATCTCTGTCTTCTTTGGCATCATGTCTATTCAGGTCCTCTGCCTGTTCTGATTTGTTTCGTTTTGTTTGATGTTGAGTTGTATGAGTTCTTTATATATTTTGGATATTAACCCCTTATCTGATTTACAGTTTGCAAGCGTTTTCTCCTGTTCTGTAGGTTGCCACTTCATTTTGCTGATCCTTTCTTTCTATTGTAGTTTTTCCTGTGATGTAATTTCACTTGTTGATTTTTGCTGTTGTTGCTTTTGCTTTTGTGTCATATCAAAAAACAAACTTTGCCAAAATCAATGTCAAGGACCTCTTCCCCTATGTTTTCTTCTAGGACTTTATGGTTTCAGGTTGGCCTTCTCTGTTTTCTTGATCAGTCTTACAAATATTTTTCATTGTTATTAGTCTTTATAAACAAACAGCTTTTGCTTTGTTTTCCTTATGTTCTTTGATTCAGTTTTTATAACAATTTGGTAACTATGTGTTAGTATCTCTATTAAAGATGAACACCCTGGAGATCAAAGAGGTGGAGTTTACACACACACACACACACAACAAACAAACAAAAAACAGGAAAAGTGTTAAATCCTGACTCAAACCCAAGTACTATACTCTGACTCCAATCTTAGTTTTTTAACCTCATTACCAGTAATCAGGAACTGACAGTCTTGTTTATAAAGTTTATAGACACATAAGTTAACATGTAGAAGAGAAATCCTGTACAGAACATACCCAGGCACATTTCCATTTTCCAGTATGTTGACAAATAGACTTCCTAAGGATCAACCAAAATATATTTTTCCATAACGGTAGGCACAACTTTAGCTTCTGTTGAAAGGACCTGGGCAGTCATCTGTAGCATTCGTTCATCCAGATGGTCAGCACCATAAAAATTTGGGTGAAGATTAGGATATGCCGATGAGCTGTAGATGCTTCACAGCTTGACACTCCTGAAATGATTTTTTTTTTTACAGTGCCTAAAAGCTCAGAGTCTTTCTTATTTTGAAACAGAGAGAGAAGCCATTGTTTACATACTGTTTTAATTCCAGTATATAATCTTCTGTAATCCTAATCATCACATTGTGTAATGTTTAGAGGACAATTGTCTTAAGCTTTTTTTGTAAATTGGAATATAGAGTAAAAGTAGGTTCCCTCATCAAACTGGCCTACGTATTTTCTGTAACACTATAGGTAAGCATGCTTTTCGATATAACACAGAGAAAGCAAATTTCCTTGAAAAATTCATCAAAGCTATACCACTACTTTGCTATCTAGATAATTTTTCAATTTTAATTATAATATGATGGGATTCTAATTTGTATGAATAAAATATTTATTAAGCTTCTCTCTATATATATATATTTGGTAGCTTGAAATATTATAATATTTCAAAAATATCTAAAATTGTTTAAAAGTAATTTACAGAGAAAAATGTTAACTCGTTTTATTCCATGGTTCAAATGTCACATCTGTTGGGAATAAAATTAATTAAAGCTGCAATATTTTAAGTTCAATCATTGTCCATATTTATATTCTTAAATTTGAATTTAGAAATGTCAGGTAAAGGCTTCCCTGGTGGCACAGTGGTTAAGAATCCACCTGCCAATGCAGGGGACATGGGTTTGTGCCCTGGTCCGGGAAGATCCCACATGCTGTGGAGCAACTAAGCCCGTGTGCCACAGCTACGGAGCCTGCAAGCCACAACTACTGAGCCCATGTGCTGCAACTACTGAAGCCCACGTGCCTAGAGCCAGTGCTCCGCAACAAGAGAAGCCACTGAAATGAGAAGCCCACGCACCGCAACGAAGAGTAGCCCCCACTCACCGCAACTAGAGAAAACCCACGCACAGCAACGAAGACCCAACACAGCCAAAAATAAATAAATAAAATAAATTTATTAAAAAAACATGTCAGGTAAAATATGTACTATATATGTCTGACTCTGAAAAGAATCCCCACCTATTTAAATTAGAAACATTAAGAAGAAAAAAAAAGAATGTAAAAGAATGAAATTAGAACATTCTCTAAGACCATATACAAAAATAAACTAAAAATGGATTAAAGACCTAAATGTAAGATCAGATACTATAAAACTCCTAGAGGAAAACATAGGCAGAACACTCTTCAACATAAATTGCAGCAATATTTTTTTGGATCTGTCTCCTAAAGTAAAGGAAATAAAAGCAAAAATAAACAAATGAGACCTGATTAAACTTAAAAGCTTTTGCACAGCAAAGGAAACCATCGACAAAATGAAAAGACAACTCACTGAGTGGGAGAAAGTATTTGCAAACAATATGACTGATAAGGGATTAATATCCAACATATTTAAACAGCTCTTACAACTCAACATCAAAAAGACAAACAACCTGATTTAAAAATGGGCAGAAGAACTGCATAAACATTTTTCCAAAGAGGAAATGCAGATGGTCAACAGGCATGTGAAAAGATGCTCAACATTGCTAATCATCAGGAAAATGCAAATCAAAACCACAATGAGATATCACCTCACACCTGTCAGAATGGCTATCATCAAGAAGAACACAAATAACAAATGTTGGCGAGGATGTGGAGAAAAGGGAACCCTCTTGCACTGTTGGTGAGAATATAAATTGGTGCAGCCATTGTGGAAAACAGTATGGAGGTTTCTCAAAAAACTAAAAGTAGAACTACCATATGACCCAGCAATTCCACTCCTGGGTATATATATCCAAAAACAACAAAATCACTAATTGGAAAAGATACCTGCACCCCAGTGTTCATAGCAGCATCATTTACAATTGTCAGGATATGGAAGCAACCTAAGTGTCCATCAATAGATGAATGGATAAAGGAGCTGTGGAATGTATATATATGCAATGGAATACTAATTAGTCATAAAACAAGGACAAAATTTTGCATTTGCAGAAACATAGGTGGACTTGGAGGGCATTGTGCTAAGTGAAATAAGTCAGAGAAAGACAAATACTGTAAGATATCACTTTTATGTGGAATCTAAAAAATACAACAAACTATTGAATATAACAAAAAAGAAGCAGACTCACAGATATAGAGAACAAACTAGTGGTTACCAGTGTGGGTGGGGAGGGGTAATATAGGGGTGTGGGAGTGAGAGTTTAGGAAAGAAAAGCAGATGAAAAGAGACTTGTTTGAAGTCATAAAATCAATTTGTAATAAAATATAGTAAGGCCAGAAATGGAGAATGCATTATTTTTTGAGTTGTACAATATAAGAATGATAATGTATCTTTTGTAAATACCATGCAATAACAAAGACTTGTTTGAAAATATAGAGTGAAATAAAAATATATAACATCTATGCTTATTCACAATTTTGAACAGGTATTATGGGAGTTCACCATACCATTCTCAAAAAATAAAAGCTGGTGCTCTTTCAGTACCATGGGAGTAAGAGAGTAGGAGACATTCCTTTTCACTGTCAAGACCCAGTGGGAAGAATGACAGAGAACGCCTTCTAGAATTGGAGCAGTAGTGGACGGAGATATACTTTTTTCCCTTCCTGACAATATATGTGATACATTTGCACATAAAAATGATGGTAAAGAATAATATTAATAGTAGTATAGTTACACTATATAAATTTATCTAAGGCATCCTGAAAACCTAAGAATTATTTCATAGCAATTCTTAGATGGTAAACTATATCTTGAGTTACAATCAACTACCCAACAAATAAACTTTAGGGGTGTAAAGCATAGTCATTCATAAATTTATCAGACCTATTCAGTCTATTATTTTCACCTTTATCAATTTTGGAACTCATACCATATTTCATCAAATCTAAGATGTGCTCTATTATAAGACGTATTATTTTACGTATCCCTATGAAAGAAAAAAAATCCAATTAAATGACCCTGTATTAATTCTAAGCTCAATGCTGATTTCAGGGGTAATAAAATGTGAAAAAGCACATCTTAGAATTGAAGAAATGTGACATTTTCTTAATATGCTTCCTCTTGTGTCTAATCTTCCACATTTCAGCCTCATCATTTTAAAGTTCTATATTCCATTATCAAATTTGTCATTTTGTTGTGATATTAGTTTGTCTCTTTTGTGGTTCAGTATCATATAAAATCTACAGATAGCCTATGGTGTTCCATTTTGCTTTTTCATGTCACTTCTTCTTTTGTAAAATGAAAAAGAAAATATTTTATTGCCGTGGCCCTTTAACGAAAATTAAGGACATCTCTTTCTGAGTTATTACATAGAAAAGCTTCAGTTTTTTTCACCCATTTTTTTAAAAACTTTGGCTATGAACCAATTTATTTTGTAATAGTTAAGAATGAAGGTATGTATGTGGCATTGGACATGATGTGAGTGTGCTATTTGGTTAAAGATTTAAATATTATTTTAAATTAATGTATCACATTGTATCTCCCTTGGTATAATTGTAATTACAAAGTCTTTGTAATATTGCTAATTTTTTAGCTTTAGACTTTTTCTTATCTCACCTTAATACTTTAAGATAGGTACATAGATAATGGAAAAACAGGTACAGAATGAAAACAAATAAAAATTTAGTAACTGTGGTTGATGTACCACCCAGATCATTTTCAGGAATGAAAGTTACTCCTCTAACTCCTGGAAATGCTGTGAAAAGAAAAACAAAACAAAACAAAAACAGAAACAACAATAACAAAAAACCCTGCCTTGCTCAAGGTCATATATCTTTATAAGGAAGTCTGCATCCAATGACTGATCATCACAAGGCATATAAAGGCCTGGTGCCCTTGACCCAAATGAGAATAACTATGAAGGCCTGTCATATCTTCAGAGTACCCCATAGAGTTGGCTGAAATCTTTCTTTGGACTGTTATCACTGCTCAGATTCTCCCTCTGCTCAGTCCTGCCTCCTACCCCTAGGTGTTTAATTCCAGGATCATCCCCTAATAAATGTCCTACTTTCAAGTCTCCATCTAGAAGTCTGCTCCTTGGGAAACCTAGCCTGGACAGCAAGCTGACCAAAATTTACAAATGAAGTACATAAATGTTTTCTCTTCACCAAGGGCTACAAAATACAAGGTGGACATATTTTGATTATTGTCTGTATGTGGAGGAAGAATTTAGGCATATTCCTCCACCAATTATTTAACAATATTTGAATGAGAGTGCACTGGCGAGTCATGCTGTTAGCAATAACAATATTGCTATTAATTAGCAATAATGAAAGGGAATTATCTTTTCCATAAACTAGGGGACAGATCCATGCATTTGAGAACAAGATGGATAAAGGAGTCTGAAGTGGAAAACACCAAATGAAGACTCTCAGACCCAGAGGGCCCAAATCCGGGGCCTTTAGAGACTAGATTAAACCCATTATTTTTTCTTAGTTTTTATTCTGACGGAAGGATTGTAGGCAAAATAAATTTGGTTTTATTTCTCTAACATTTTGTTTGTGAAATTGTTTTCCCAAGTGATTGATGCTGATCTGTGTGCAAATAAACTTTATTTGTAAATTGCATATTGTATCATTTTTAAACACTATTTTATTAGCATAAATATTTTAAGAGCTGTATTCTGGCATGAGAAACTGTTTCTTATTTAATCTTCCATGTTTTGGTCACTATTCTAGGTATTGGAAATTAAATATGATTAAGACTGCTCTGGTTCCCAAATATCCTGGTGTGGAGACAATTTATTCTACTTACAATGCAATATGTTAAACGTATATTTGAGGGATATACAACAAAAAAAAAAATACAGTGTGATTACAAAAGATATAATAAACTCAGACTGGCATGTTGGGGTGTCTTACAATATAAGCAGATTGTATTAGAGCTGGATTCTAGGAAAGAAATAGAAATTTGCTGTATAAGGACAGAAGGAAGTCTATTTCAATGCTAAGTAACTGAGGTTAATGAAAGCAGAATATACTAATATACTCATATAAAGGGATTTTCTCTAAATGTTCTTGGAAGGAACTGACAAGAATATAAGACAGGCTGAGGAGTTTGGACTTTATTCTAAAATACACAGGAGCCATCAAAAGTTTTGTAAACAAGAAAACATGATGTTTAAATTTATTTCAGAAAGCTTGTAGCACAGACGAGGATTGGGAGAGTAAATTAAGGAGTGAAGACATTGATCTCAAGGAGAACCTTTAAAACACTGGTTGTAGAGAGAAGATTAGAGTTTCTAACTAGGGAAGTGATTGTGAAAATAGGAAAAAACCTTTCGGAAAGATATTTCAGTGGTAGATTCAAAAGGAATAGGAGCCTAATCAGACATAGTACAAAAGTGGGATGAGAGAGAGAGGAGAATCAAGAGGGCAGTAAGGTTTTGTTCTGAGTTGAGGAAGAAGAAGAATACTTTATCAGGAATCAGGAAGCATGTGTGTACAACTTTCTCTAATGGAGATGCGGAGAAGTAGGCCAAAACAACAGCTAATGCAGTTTTTTTTTTTTTTGCCTGGACTACATTCATTTATAGTCTTAGATTATTGACAGCTAAAATATGGTTGCTGAAAGGAAAGTATATTATGTACTGAGTTAATTTGGACTAGTTGTTTCCAGTGGTATTGACATTAAAACTACTACGTTGTTGGATTACAATATATATATAAGGACAGGTGTATCTATTTTTGATAGAAACTTTAGAAGAAAAGTTGTAGCATCGTAAGGGAGTACTCTTTCTCTCTTATTCAAAAAACTTTAAAGTTCTGGGTCTCTCTCTAGTTGTTAACAAAAACAATGTTCTACTTACTGTTGTGAGGCTACGTAAATGAAATGTAAAACAGTAATTAGTTGGGTTTTGAGGTTCTGGTTCTTAGAAGTTGCCTGGGTGTACAAGTTTATATAAAATGAAAGGAAGCATTTCACAAGTTGGAGGTGTCATAAACTTTTACACTGTAGATCTTCACTGTAAGGAAATATAACTTGCTTTTTGAGAGATCTTAATTTTTAAGATTGCTTAATATCCTTAGTACATAGCAAATAATAAAGTTAAGCAATTAAAAGTTCAGTTGGATGGGTCCTTGATTTTATAGTGAGGTCAGGGGTTACTAATACCAGTGTTCACATACATAGCATTAGTCTGAGCTTTTATGTTGTACTGCCACAGAACTTAATATAAAATACTCATATTTTATTATTTTTCTCTAAATATTTAGATGTGTTTATTACTTCATAAATACAACTCTCTTTTTTTATTATGTCCAAAACTTCCAATAAACAAAGCAATAAAATTGAAACATAGGAAATTACAATATTAAACATGAAAACTTTCTTGAACAAGTTACCACTGATATCTAATATTGACATAACTTCAAATGAGAATCCTATGTCTCTTTTGGGAAAGGAGAGAACAGGTAAAAGAAACAGCCATTAGGAGAGAAATTTCAGTCTTGCAAGTGCAAGAAAGAAGCATTAAGCTGTAATTTAAAAAGTTATTGGAGACCTCTGGAAAGCTTGAAGCAAATTTAATTAATGCAACCTATCTACTTTTCTTTGTACACTATAAAAAAATTAGTAATCTGAGAATCAACTTTTCAAAGTTTATGGAATTTTGCAACATATATTTTAAAAGCTAAATAAATTTTAAGATTCCATGGAATTAAAATAATCTTAAAATTATCCTAGGCTATAGATTATGATATAAATAAATCATCACATTACTAACAAGAGTCATATGTAGCCATGTGAAAAATTAATACAACCTATTCTAATAGAACAAAAAAAGACATATTTGATATTATCTTCTGAGTTTTGATATGCCATAAAGAAAGAGAATTACATTGAGAGACTGCCAAGTAATATATCATGCAGTTCTGAAAGGACTATATCATTAGCGTGCCACAGGTATTCTAGTAAGTAGGATCAGTGGAGTATTCAAATGTCCTTTCTAGAGCAGTTTCAGTGTTCACACAGTAGAACTCAATTATAGATACAAAACAAATTCATTAAAAAGGGTACCATTCTTTTTGTACTAAAGAGTGTTATCTCAGTAGGAAGTACTTGGAAGGAGTATTGAATAAAGAGAGAAAGGAAAAGAAGACAGAAAGATAGTGTGTGTGGCGGGGTAGAGGTGGAGAGGGGAGGGTATTCATTTGGCAGGTAATAGAAGTAGACTTATGACATGGATACACAATATGTTATAAATTATCTTAAGATACTTTCTTATAACAAACATGAATAGTTTAGACACTTACATTGATTCAAAAGATATATAATAAAAGGAAATTATTTTAGCATATTTATTTAGTTGTTAATTAAAATCCACAGATTCCTTTATTAGCCAAGATATTAATCATAAAACATGATGGTTTATCTAAGGAAAAGAATAATTTTTCTAGGTTTTAGTTGACTAATTAATATATTACTAATTTAATATATCTTTAGATTTTCTTCCTATTAAGTTTATATAATATTGACAATAAACATGTTATGTTAAATTTAATTAAGTATTTTGATATCAGTATATGCTTGTATCTAACACATTCCTCAAAGATAATACCAAGCTGGTGTTTGGAGACAGGAATCATTTAATAAAATTATTGTGTAATTGCTAATGATAATTATCAATAGTTATTAACTCAGATAAAATATTTTCAATCTACTTACACAGGTACTCTTCTATTAAAATAGCTTCTGATTATATAAAGTGGTATTTACTTCAGGAAGTTGTGGTGTCTTATGCAACCTTTTTAAAGCATTAAAGTAGAAGTGCACATGCTAAAATTCATGAACTATCCATTTCTTCATTCTCTTACCCATCCATGTATCCATCGACATGATACAGTGTACTGAACAATAGGCAATGAAGGACTAATTGTATTTTGTGAGATTATTAAAAAGAGATGATCCTCTCTCGTAGTAGTTTTACTGTGCAGTATGGTGCTAAAGAAAAACTTGTCCGTAAACATTTCACAGCTTAATGCTAAAGCCTACCATAAGATATAAAGGAACAATACTTTGTTACCTTACAGCTGGAAAGTGTCCATCAAATATTTTATAATGAATACACTCTTCAATAACAATGGACATTATACCCAGTTCAACCAAATTTAAAAATAGATATCAGCCATTTATTCCCATGCCTTAAGTAGGATAAATCTGTTAGACACTTTAATTCAAATACTATATTCTAAGATCAGTTGGGTTTTTTCTTTCCCAGAATGTCATGTCTATTCAAATCCACAAACCTCATATTATTATGCATCACTGACTGTGTTTCTTGTTGGAGTAGGCAATGAAATTGACAAACTAGAGCATAGATTAGGAAAATCACTCAGTGTAAAACTACAGTTCAAGCAGGATTTGGAGCAAGTAAATGGTAAATTATAGTACCTTATCTTCAAAATTTTATAAATTGAATAAGTTGTACTTCTTAAAATTAGAGTAGACATCTAGTCAGTTTTTTCCTGTAGTAAGAAATGGTTATGGTGTTAAAATATGCATTTTATCTTCTGTTTGGAGCTTAAGGTATGACGATGAATCTCATCTTTACATAAAATCAAAGTACATTTCACACAGTGAGTTTTTACAAACCAGTTTGCGCAGAACAGTCATTAAGAGTAATGGAAATTGAACATATACAGACACTGTTACAGCACAACAAAATTTAAACCTCTAATGTACAGGATATTACCAAGCATGAAAGAGTCATGAGTTAAGTTGGGATCTTAAAATTAAAAGGTATATAATTTGGTTTACAGATCAAGTTGATCTTTCCCATGTTTGCAGAACTTGCTAATTTGTCACCAAATGTTGCTACAACTAGAAAGATAGTTCTTCACTGCTTTAACCAGGTGCAGTAGATCTAGCATGAAATAATTGTAGGGTAAATGAATACATGTGTGATCATATAGGGAATTTACGGAAAATTTTTCAATGGGTGTCGAGGACCTAAAATGTATTCTCTCCTGCTCTGGAAATGTTTCACTAGCATTCTATCTTGTTTTAAAATTCTTTTTCAGACCTTCTCTCCCACACCTGTTCTTTAGTTACCAAATTTTTACTAGAGTTTGGTGAATGTCTTAGTCAGCTAGGGCTCCCATAACAAAGGCTGGGTATTTAAATGACGGAAACATATTTTCTCCCAGTTCCAGGGACTGGAAGTCCAAGATCAAGGTGCCAGCAGGAATCGTTTCTCCTGAGGCCTCTTCTCAGCTTACAGACAGACAGCATCCCACTGTGTCCTCACATGCCTTTCTTTTGTGTATGCACATCCCTGATGTTTCTCTCTCTTCTTATAAGGCCACCAGTCCTATTAGATTAGGGTCCCCACCTATATAACCTCATTTAACCTTAATTACCTACTTAAAGGCCCTGTCTCCAAATATGGTCACACTGGGGATTAGGACTTCAACATACGAATTTTGAAGTGAGAAAATTTGATCCATACATTCAGTCATTATTTGTTCTTTCTCTTGTTACACTAAAAGTTAAGATTTGATCTCATTTGCAAGCCTCTATGGGTATTGGACTAATTCCGTATATTTAGACCTCATTTTACACAATTATTTTGCTGGTGGAAAATGTTTAAATTGAAATGAATGTTAATGAGAAGCAGTTTAGTAATTGAGTTTAGTAGTTAATCCCTTGGATCTAGGCCAGGCTGCCTGGATTTGGATCCCATCCCTACCACTCATTGTCTGAGAGACCTTGAGAAAAGTTACTCCCTGTACCTAAGTCTTCTTATTTGTGTAGTTGGTATAAGTAATGCTTTGAAAGCGATTCACAAAGTATTATAAAAACTTGTGGCAAATAGTAAATGCCTTATAAGCATTAGCTATGTTTATTATTAAGGATATTTTTTCTACATATTCTAACACTTAAAGGAATACTTTTATTTTAAGTGGAGGAGAATTTTTAAAAAAATGTTTTCAATTGCAAGTTAGTGAAATGTATGGACTGTGGTGTCAGGCTGCCTTGGTTTGTATCCTGGTTCTACCAGTTTTCAGCTTAGTGTCATTTGGGAAGTCGCTTAACCTCTCTAAGCCTAATTTTGCATATGGGCAAAATGACAGTTAGAAATAGCACTTCATGGGGATGCTGTGAATATTACATGCAGTAATTTAGATAAAACAGAGCATTGCCAGGCACAAAATGAGAATTATTTCTCATGATTTTTCACTTATATAAATATTAATATAAAGATGAACATCCCTTGATTTAACTGTTTACTAAAAGTGTGCTTCATGCTCTGTTTTATTTTTTAATTCAGCCAATCCTGAACCGTAATCAGATTCTTCCTAACTGCCATTACTGCAATTCAAGGTTTTCCTTCTACTTTTGGGGACAGTTCTGAGCAGGAAAATGGAGAAGGAGACTCCCAAAGCAGTCTCTGCAGATTGATTTTGTTTGTCTGCAGTTTGGGCACATGATGAGCAGTGCCAGCGTGTCATGTCAAAATCTGTGGGAAAGAAATGGTTAGGTAAGCCACCTTATTCCGATGAAACAAACCCAAGTCACCCCATTTATGGCCACTCACTAAATTATGGGTGCGGTAGAGGAATGATCTCCAAGAAAATATAAAATTTTAAGGAGGAACTGGGTGATTTAACTGAGTCGACAGGCTTAGTAGAGTCCTTACAACTTTGCCCTCTCTTTGACCCAGAAGTTACACATCTTATAATTTATCCTTAGAAAGTAATAGGACAAGTGCACAAAATGTAAGTATGAAGTCCCATAAAAAAAGTAAAAAAATAGTTTGCAGCCTTGTATGATTATACTTATTTGTATGCTTGTTTTCACTGTGTATGATGTGAAAAAATATATAATACATATGTATATATGTACACCTATATCTTAGGATGCTTAAAGTTTCTTTTCCTCAGGATGTTTGATATTTGATCTACAGTTATATACACAGTCTAATAATAATAACCATAATAATGATAAATAGGACCTGAAGTTAATGATAATGTATAATTCAGATGCTGCAAGTAAATGTCATGACCCTAGACTGAGTGGTGTGCACTTTCTGTTTCTTAATTTGCTCATTTATTGAAAGGAAACAAGAAAACAGACCTTCTCTATCTTGTAAGATTATTGTAGGAATAATACAGGATGAAAAATATAAAAATACTTTGCAAGGTCAAAAGAACAATTAGGGTTAGTGACAATAATAAAAATAATAATGATGATTCTCATCCCAGATGATTAAGGAATACAGTGTACATTTTGCTTTTTTTGTAAAGCATATTCTTTAGAAACACAGTTCCCATTAAAAGCCCATTCTAGGCAGAAATTTAAACTAAATGCATCATAAATTGACAGGAATGACTGTATTCGGGCACTGCTAATGAAAGAATGGGGCCAGCATAATGGAAACCGTGGTGCTCAGGGCCACTGTGCTCTGGTTTGATCCCAGCTGGCCGAGCCACAGGAGTTTTTGCACAGCCACTATCAACATATTGCTTGTTCAGTCAGAGTTTATCTTGCTTCAGTTATTGGGGCACTAACAAAGCTGCAGAGGTAAAGGAGCCTCAGCTCCTCTACATGCCTGGAGAGAGGATTAGAGGGTTTCTTTTCTTTAGGTAACTGTATCTGGTTTCTGTATTTGGAGGGCTTATTTTTAATAACTGAAGAGAAAAAGGCAAAGTAAAAATGTTCTTTCTGAGAGACTGGAAAGGCAATACAAGTTGTGATAAAGGCCTCTTCTTTCTTCAAAATAAATGACACAGACTTAATTACCCATCATTTCTCTGTGTCCAACTTAAAAGCCTTGTCCTCCTGGGTAGCACAATTTTGAGTAAAACAAAGGCAAGAAAGAAGGAATTTTTTTCTTTTTCTTTTTACTTTTAGATATTTCTTTTTGCTCCAATATAGGAAAATGTATAAATGCACCTCTTGAATTGTTCTTTAAGCTGAAATTCAGGCTGTAAAGCCATTTCATCACTGGGCATTATTTTATAGGATGGTGGCTGTCAAAAACTACATTAAACCTAACACATGGCAGAATGAATCTTGGAGGGAGATTCTGTGGTTATAAGTCTTAGAAGAAGCATGTGGCCAAGTGTAATCAACACTGAAATCTTGGCTTTGGAGCTGGTTACTGCATTGAGGGCTAACAGTCACATTTTAGATGTACATGGTGGACTACCCCCTGGATGCTAATTTTAGGATGGCATGTCATATGGTTTTATGAGCTGCTGAAATATTTCATCTACATTTTTAAGTCTACATAGTTACATTTATAATAGAAACCACACCCTAGTTTCATAGTCTGCTAGAAATAAAAGTAGTTTTAGAATATGTGAGACTCAGGTTTGGATTCAGCCTCTGTCATTTGCCAAATATGACCTAGGACAAGTCAATTAAATTATGGGAGTCCCAGAGTTCTTATCTTATCTTGTAGGGAATTTTAGAGAATATTTAGAGGATTAGAGAATATATATATATATATACATGTATATATATATATGTATATATATATAAAACACAGTGTCTATGAGCCAAGGAAATAATAGATTACTCAGGAAGAATATTTAGTGTCAAAACTTATAAATTTAACGTATGATCCAGATTCATGAATAATTTGGAACTCAATAGAGCTTATTTGTTTCAGAATAAATACTGCATCCTGATCTACTAAAGATTTCCAAAACAAATGTATCTTTAAAACTGCAACATATAGGAGGAGCTTCCTTCTATGCCTTTCTTCTCACTTTTTAGTGCCATTGATTAATATTGTTTCACTCAGCTTATGTACTAATGTGTGTCCTTCTGAATAAAGAAAGAATAGAGTTGGAGATAAATTCTCTCTGAAAATGGCCACCTTTTTAAAATTGGTTAATAAGACTGCTGCGCAGACCCTGGTTTCCTCTTCAATGCCAGCTATCTTGGGAAAACATACCCACTTGAGGTTTGACAGGCAGAGACCACCAACGCCAGCTCAGTTGACAAATTGGCTCCTGCCCCAGGTATTTAGAGGAGTACTTAGTCCTCATTTACTTTACATCAGAAAGCTATTTGCCACCATGAAAAAAATTAAATGATAGCTCAGGCTTCTGAACTTAAATACAACTTAAATACAAAAAATACAAAATAAAATCTAGGACACCAGGTGTGAGTTAAGGAAATCAACTCTACTGTAGGGATTGGCTCCAGTCAGGGGGCCAGGGCACACCCCCGAGAGCACAGCCAACAAGGCATTATGGCAGAGACACCAGAGGCCTCCCTCAAACCCAGAGGCTTGGTGTAGACACCAGGCACTGTGCAAGGCTGAGGGTACAGGACCGCATAGACCCAGCACCGTGGGACTCACCTGCTGCTGGACTCGAGTCCTTTCTGGAGCTTTCTCTGTCTTTCTGTTTTTAAGGCAACATCGCTGTCACAATTGTTTTGTCTACAGATATATTGAAAATCTGTCAAGAATACTATTTTGTTATTACCCTTTGTGAATTTTCTTGTCTATGTTGTCTGCTTGTTCTTTCAGATAAAATGATAAGTAAAATAACAATTATGGTAATAAAATGGTTTTTTGGAAAAACAGAACAAAACAAAACAAAAAGAAAGCTATTTGCCAGCACTGAGACACGTGCAGAGCTCTCCTTCTCTGACAATGACAACGAAAGACTATAAGACGCTGCACATGTCTGCGGGGAGTTCATCAGTCTAGTCACTAGGCAAAATGTGTGTGTCCCCAAAGTCCTTTGTAACCACTTTATTTCATGCTCTGTTTATATTTATTGAACCCATTCTTCATCTTCACACTATTCTAGAAGCTAGGCATTTGAAGATGAATAAGGAGAGTTTTTTTCCTCTCAGAAGAGGGAGAAACATAAATGCATGTAGGACAAGTTAAAGCACCTAATAAATACTAATATTGAACGTGGTCAGTGCCGTCACAGAAATACATATTAAATAGTATGGTATCACAGAATAAGGAGTGATTAATTCTGCCTGAAGGATTCTGGAAGTCTTCAGAGAATGGGTAATATTGGAGCTTGGCTTGACAATTGAATACAGAGGATTGGAAACTGAGAAACATTTTGTAGGCAGAGGAAACAAAATAAACTAAGGCTGAGAGAAAGGTAAATTTGTAATTCTTAAGAATACGCTTATATGCAAACAGTTAGTATATTTGGTTTAGAGTTGTGGTTCAAGAAGTTAAAGTTGGAACCCACTCAGGAAAGACCTTGAATGACATGCTGTATAGCTTGGACTTTATTTCTGAAGCAATGGTATGCTAGCTGTTTGAAAACTGTCATTAGGGAAAGGCAAGGATCAAATCTTGTTGCAGAAGATTATCTCCAGTAGCAATGTGGGAAATAGCCTGAGGTTAGGGATTGACCTAAGAGTAGACTGCAGGCAAGGAGTCCATTGTAAGAATAGTGAAGTAATCTGAGAAAGGAACACAATAGGATAGGCATTGTCACAATTCAGTGGCAGAGTCATGTAGCTCTTCCTTATAGAATGTGATTTTATTGACTGTAGAACATTAAGAATCTCCATGAGGTAAGAAAATTTAGACCAGTAATAGAAATAATTTTAGATAAGTTACTTGGATGAGGCTGAAATTCCTCTGTGAACTTTTTATGAAAATTATGTTTGTAAGTGTTATTCTTCCATCTTGTTCTAGGCATATATTGGTGAGTGAGTAAAAGTCTGCTCATTCAATCATGTATTCAGTCTTCATTCAGTAAATCTTTATGGATTGTCTTCATTTTCATGTGTTAGATACCATGTTAAGTGTAGGATACTGAATTAGGCACAACCTCTGTCTATGGGCATCTCCCTGTGAAGTAACTGAAAAAAAAAAAATGATGCCATTTGTCAGAAGATATTATAATGATTCTACATTTCAAAATTCTATGTGTGGTATTTCTGGAAAAATTTCCATTAAATATCCAAAATAAATCCATTTTAAATGTAATTTCAGGGCACAATTTCTCCATTACATTTTGAGGAAGTAATTGCACACTGCTGGTAACGAAACAGATGACATTGTGCTAGACCAACAATACAGTGAGAGGTTAATCAGGTTACTGTATTTGTATATTTTAGATAATTCTGGACCACAGAAAACAACTTTCACCTCTTTAGTTCAGTGTAGAAATGGAGGATGTTGATTTTCTTTTTCTTTTCTTTCTTTATTCTTTTTTATCTGACATAAATCCTTCAGACAAGATAAAACTAGAGTGCCCACAGTAGTTATCAGACATTTCATTGGAGGTATGGAGTAGCTCTGTCATAGATTCTAGCCCAGAGTGAGGAAATCCACAAGTGACCAATTTTTTCCCATTTTGAGACAGGGTAAATTTACCCAACCAAAACCTTTGCTCAGCAGAAAACATAGTTTGGGAGTAGGTGAGCATTTGAGAATGTGCTACAGAAAATGTTAGGATAAGTTGCAACAGTTTTGTTCTGAAAAGAAAAAAAATCACCTTTAAAGGACTATTTATCCATAAAGTAAATCAATTTTTCAAATTCAGTCTTGTCAAAATGGCCCTGCTTAATGGCCAGGAGTCTGGAGTTTACAGAATGGAACCTAATGGATGACACTAATGTATCCATCTTAGTTAATTATATGGAAACTTTTGGAACTTGTATTATGTTTATTGTTGATGTGCATCTCCTGCTGAGTGCGGCTCCAACTGAACATTGCAGAATTTTATTTATCCTCAATTTTAAAAGAGTGTTCTGCAATCTGGGAGCTTATTGTATTAATTCCTCCTCTAAACAAGGGCAGAGATGCAAATAAAGAGGTTATTAGAATCAGCTGTAAAAGACATAGATCTTTCATTAAAAGTTTGTAGACAAGCAGAAACACATAAGCTTAACTCAAGGAGATTAACATGGTTAGGTTAGAGGCTAATTGTGTTTTGCATCTGAAATGTAATAAAAGTTTGTACCCTTCGGGGGGAAATACAGCTAAGGTTCATCAATTTTTACCATCTTTAATTCTGCAAACCCTAGAAAACTATTTCAGAGCAATAGGACAGCTAGTTAAAATGATAAATCTCTAATTAAACAAGGAGCTATCTTCTTAAATGAATAATCTGTATCTAGATCTCAATGTGTCTCAGCGTATTTGTCTGTGTGTGGGAGAAAAATCAAAGTAGATTCATAATTTTCAAGGTAGAGAGCTTGAGTTATTTTGGAAATGCTATTGACATGAGTGTAAATTATTAATATTGTAATTTCCTAAAAGCAATTTTTGTCACTTCATGAATATGAACTTTATGAAAATTTTATTATAATTTTTCCAACCAATTACTTTGTCAGAGGACTGCAAGATGGATTCTTTAAAGCTTGAGTTTCTGTCTAAATCATGTTGAAGCCTGAAATGCTTCAGGTCCTGTCATGGAAGGGACACTGATGTTATGTGTGAAACAAAGATTGCAAGTCAAGCAGGAATGTTTTGTTTTCCAGATGTGATTTTTGCTATTTGTTTTATGTTTGTAAAATATCCATTAGTAAAAATATGATTAAGATTTAACATGCATGCATAAAAATTTATTGGAAGTACTTGATTTCATAATTATTAAAACACGTTTGTTGAATGAATATTCATGGATAGTTCAATCTGCAATAGACTAAAGCTGGAAATTTAAAAGGGAGGAAATTACTCTGCTCCACTTTGTTGCTTGTATATATTATTACTCAAACTATATATTAAAAATTGTGTATGACTATCAGAAAAATTGTTGGCAAGATTGTCCATGTGCTTATAATTATATATTGGATAAAGTCAACAATACTAAAAAAGGAATAATTTTAAACTTAAAACAATTATTTCTAAAGTGGAATGAGTAAATCAGATTTCATTTGAAAGAGTGTCTGGACCTGATAAGCAACAACTGGGCCAGTTGAGGCCAAAAACACTTTTACCTCCTTACCTCCCAAAGAATGAATGGCCTGTGAGTCTACAGGAGAAGGGGTCTAAAAAAAGATGGAGGGTCTTCAGTGTTAGTGGTGATTAGACCATTTTTTGTGGACTTATGTTATAGATAGAATTTAGTGACTTTAGATGCACAGAATCCTTACCCCCAGGCTTAAAACTAGAAAATCAAGGACTCTAATAAAGCAGCCTCAAGTTGTATCTAGATGCTAGCCTCTCTGCAGCTGCTTTGTTGACACCTTGTCACATTAAATTCACTAGAAGTTTGAAGTAAGAGAAAAGCAACAAGAAAAATGGGGGAAAAAAAATCAATGTGTTTTTTGGTCTGGGTACCAATCTGAAAGACAAGCTTCTAGTTGTATTTCCAATGTGCCTTTTTCATTTTGTGATGTTGTAAAAGTAAGGTCTTCATTAGATACCTCTGGTGTTTACAATCCCCACAACAGAAATAAAAAGGAAATGAGATGTTCCATTTTTAATATTCCACATACAATCATTTTAGAGCGTGGAGGTTAATTTCCCCCACAAAAGTGCATTAAAGGAATTAAAGGAAACAATTTGAACATTTTAATTCTTTTCATGCATTTCAAGGAGAGGAATTAGGCACCAAAACACAAAACAGTTATATATGTAATTTAAAATACATATAGATTTTTTCCAGAGCAATAGATAGGCAGTGGTACTACAGTGTAAAGCTTGCCTTGCATAAATGAAATATTTGCCTACCTAACAACACAAAACTTAAAAGGACAGCGGTAGCAGATGCCTAGCTCACCAAGATAATATTGTAATAATAACATGAAGCATAGTATTTGTTATTTAAAAGCAACACATGGAACAAACTAGACATCCACAAAACTACTATTTAAATTTTCCTTCTAACTCCCTACTATATTACAAACTTTACTGCTATGCTTATTTAGAGACCACTTGAATTCCCAGAAACCTTTGACAGAATCAGCAGCCCGGAACACTTTAACTTGCTGATAACCAGATAGCATGCCAGACATCATAGAATCTAATCGAAGCATGCTTTGAGTTCTAATGTTAGAGATTAAAAAGGAAGTCTTTCCCGTGGTACTCTTTGCCAAGTTCTTCTTCTTTGGGCACTTTCAAATGCAAAAGTTTGTGAGCTTCATTTGTGATGGTTCTGTCATTTCTTTCCAAATTGCCAGACTGAGTCATATTATATGCAAAGATTCATCTTATATTGGGGATGGTGAAATGGCGTGTGAAGGGAGTGCCCAGATCTGGAACCCCAAAGGTGAATGTATCCTGTGAAACTTACATGTGTGTCTTGTTAGGTACATTGTGTTTAGATGTGTCCAATTAAGTCAAGAAATATCAGGAAAAGAAATGTAGGAGAAAATCAAAGGGTGTGTGTGTGTATGTGTTTGTGTGTGTGTGTGTGTGTGTGTTATAGACTGAACCGTGTCCCCCAAATTTTATGTTGAAGCCCCAAACCCCAACCCCCAACCCAAATATCCCCAATGTGACTGCATTTGGATGATAGGACCTTTAGGAGATAATTGAGGTTAAATGAGGTCGTAAGAGAGAGGCCCTAATTCGATAGGGCTGGTGCCCTTATAAGAAGAGGAAGAGATACTAGAGCGCTCTCTTTGTCTCTGCTGTGTGAGGACACTGTAACGAGGCAGCTGTCTGTGACCCAAGGAGAGAGCCCTCACTAGATGCTGACCCAACTGGCACCTTGATCTTGGACTTCCAGTCTCCAGAACTGTGAGAAGATAATTTTCTGTTGTTTAAGCCACCCAGTCTATTTTTTGGTATTGTTACGGCACACCAAGCCGATTGATACAGTGAATGTTAGGGCAGTGTTTGGAGGGTGTCTTCTCTTGAGCTGTGCAGAGCTGAGGAAGATACCTCATGTTTCTTAGGTCCAGCAGGCTTTCAATCATACCTAGTGGCTAGGGAGTGAAGAATGGAAAAATCTTTCTTTTATCTTCAGCCAGATCCTAAGCTAAGTGAATTGTGAAGCTGTTACTTGAAACTATGGCCTAAGGAAACTGAAACTATGATAGACATGATCATTCGAATGTTTCTGTAGAATCCAGTTTCCTGGACTAGTACAGAGTGTTATCCATGCCAGTCTAAGGTGTAGAAAACGTTTATTTAAAATGCTTAAAAAAATTAAAGTTGAATTTAATTGTATCCCAATAAGGCACAATCTGAGTTTTATAGCCGTGAATTTAACAAGGAATTCCTTTTTGCTAAAATTTAGACTATGGTAAGCAACTTTTGCAATTCATTATATTATCCATCTATTCATCCTTCATCTCCAAAATAATTTTATGTACCAGCAATAATACCAGATACTTAGAATACTAATAAGGCAGTGCCGCCCCTTTCAGGAACTTTCAGCAGTGGAGGTGTGTGTGGGAGGGTGGTAGCTTTAAAGACGGTGAATACTGCTGAGGTAGAAACAGTGTATCAAGAGCTATGTGAGCAGGAAGCAGAGAGGACTGGCTCTGTCTCAAGAATGGGGAGTCTTGGCAAAGTATGTAACTGAATGACCAGTAGTTCATGGACATGGGAGGACTCGTGTAATTTACCTGTGTGGAATCAGAACAACAGTTCAGAAGCAGAGTAAATAGAAATTGGTGACTAATTCAACGTATTAGTGAGCAAGTAGAGAAAATAGGGTTCAAAGAGACTTCAAAAGTTAACTTTTACATCCTATTAATTCTTATGTAAAGCACTGTTATGTGTAATGAAAAGGAACTAATTCAATAAAAATGAATTAGTAGATACTGTTCTACATTTTAAATGTAATCAAAGGACATAGATCAGTGAAAATAATATTATTTGTTTCTTAAAATAATAACAGTGAGAAGCTAATGATATTCTTATCGCTTTGATAAACTTCTAAAGTTATAATTCCAGCAAGGACTCTAATTCCAGCAAGGACTTCACTTACTAGACAGATTATTCTAATTTCAGTTTCCACCACAGAATCTGGAAAAACACTGACAATGCTAACACCAAGAGGTTTTGAAGAAAAAAAACTGTTCTCATATTCTTATCCAGGCCCAGCCAAGAATCTCCCTTTGATCTTCTTTGTGGTCATTAACGAAATAACCCTCCTTGAACTGCCAGGAAAAAAATTCAATAAATAAATAAATGAATAGTAAATAAATTTCTCATTCTGTCTCGGGCATGTGCAAAATTAAGGTCTCTCTCTCTTCACTCAGCCTTTACCCTGAACCAAGCAAGACCCTCACAAAGAAAAAAAAGAAGGGTTTGATTAACTCCTTAAGAAGAGTAGATCATTAGCTAAAATCAGAACATCAAGAAGTATTATTGACCCATTATACATAATTTCTCCTTTTGGAACTCAAAACCCACATAATACATACTCATATCACTAAAAGAGCTTACTGACTTACCAATGTGGTAAGAATAATAAATAGGAAATAAATTGAGAAGAAAAAAATACACATTCAAATCATAAAATCATGGGATTAACTCCAGAATTTTAGTAATGATGAAACTGGAAACCGGGAAAATTAATTTAATCATGATAACACAGCTAGTTATTTTCAGAACTGGTATTAGAAGCCATATTTCTAGTTATGGAACTTTTTGTTTCTTATGCTTTCCAAAGGGCTAAATAATTGGGTTGTACATATAGCATGTATAATGTGTATTTTATTGTACAAAAAAATTTTGACCAAATGATGTTTTATATTTTCCCAAAACATCCTTATTGATTTTTTAAAACTGTTAACATTATTTGCTATAAGCATTTAACTATATTTGGTAATAGAATAGCACACTTTTTTCACATAAAATTGTCATCAAATAGCGTTTGATATTTCTAAATGTTGAAATCAAGGCATAATCTGTGTATCTGAATATTCAGGCATATTTCTTTTTCCACCATTTTGTTAGAAAAAGTTTTAAAAAATTACATTTTTATCTCCAAAGAATCAAGGGAAAGACATTTAAACAGCAGAGAATTTAAACAGGGTCAACTGAGAATCACAGTGGAGAAGACAGAGATGCCAGTACAGGGTACAGATTTAGCTGTGTTAATTGAAACTAACTGTAAATGCCTTGTTCAAAAGGCCTGTACATCATTAAGGACAAAGATAACGTACACTTCATCTTTAACCTTCATTAACTATTCTTGTATTAGTGAACTTGAGCAGATATTTACAATGGCTAGTAGAGATACAAAGTCGTGGTATTATGTATCTGCAATGAATTAGTACACAGTTTACCACAAACAAATCATATTTAAAAAAAAAAAAAGTCTGTGGTTCACATGTCACCTATTCAATGTGTAATCTTGCTAATTACTTAATATTCAGAAAAAGACTTTGAAGATGAGAAGCACCATATGTGTTAATATTATTACTTGAGTACTACAGCCTTCATAAATTGAATGTATTTGAAAATGAAGTACCATTTCTTTGATATCTAGGGGTAATTAGTGGTTTCTGCCCTCTTCTAACATTGAAAATCATAACGTCTCAAAGCTTACATTAGAATTCCAACCTACTAATGCAGAGAAAGAACTTTTTTAAAATATGGATATTAAGAAGAAAGTTTTTATTTGATGTACAAATAAGGAAAGATGATGTATTCAAAGGTGGTATTTTAATTGTATAGGTGGCATAGATGGAAAGTCAAACATTGAGTAAAATCCCCCAGCAAATTAACAATGAAATATTGTGCGTTTATGGTGATACTAGCTTGACATGGCAAATACTAGAAGACTAACTTTACAAAATAAATCTATCATCAAAACAGTTAAATAGGTATTTACTGCTAAATAGGGTACCATGATATTTGTAGATATAAATTAGATGTGTTTGGGAGCAATTTTCAAAAGTAAAATTCATTTTCAAAAATTAGTTGCTTTACAGCAGAAACTAACACAACACTGTAAAGCAATTATACTCCAATAAAGATGTTAAAAAAAAAATTAGTTGCTTGAAATCATTCACCTTAGCTTGTAGAACTGAGCCAGGCAAGTTGAATAATAAACTGTTCCAAAGAATCTGTGGCCTAAGACTGAAAGTTCAGAAAAGGTTCAAAAAAGACAAAATAAAAGAAAGAAAGAAAACACAAACAGATGGAAAATGCCATGAAATAGCTATAGATGTGAATATTCAGAGAGTCAAAGGCATCATTCATTTGCTCAGCCGCAGAGAACTTCCTAAATAGCTTCCCCGCACACTGAAGGTTTTCTGGTGTAATATGAAAAAACTCTGATGACTTGCTTTGCACTAAGTTAGAAAAGACATTTTCTTTACAATTTTATTTTTGCCACATGTCCTATTTTTTATGCAGGAGATATTTTGCTGTAATGTTCTTTAGCTAATGTTCCTATTATTTAAAAAATTATTCCCCAGAGCTAATTAACTTCAGCAGGTTTAGATCTTATCATCTTACCTTATGGCTTTATACTCTTCTAATTGCTTGAACAATGCTTTCTGTCAGAAGAGATGGTTTCATTCTGAATATTTGGAGTACTAAATTAGGTTCAACAAACATTTAGTTTGAGGTTCTAATATACATACCGTATAAGAAACCTTAAATAAAACTAAAATAGAAAAATGTTCATGTTAAATTTTAGAGATAATTGAAATCTTCTGATACTGAAGTTCTATTGTAAATAAAATAATGAAACTAGTATGTTATTAGATATGTAAGATAAGTCTCTAAAGGGCAAAAAGAGATTAGAAACAAGTGCAGTAATCTAAATAATTCAACATTTCTCATTTTTCTTTAAGTTGTATAATTTAGCTAATTAGAGAGAGAATTTGGCTGGTGATATGTGGCCTTTGCATTTAATGTTAATTACCTTACTATGGTTCCTGACAATTACTCTTAAAGAATGGATCAGGTGAATTATATCTAGAACCAAGCACAATTTATGTGATGCGATAAATTGAAAGGTGATTTTTTAAAATCTTCATGCTATATAGGTTTTTAATTTAATTGAAATGAGCTTACTATGTTTCCCTATGTATAAGCTATTGATTCTTATTTTAATATACTGTAAAGTATATTTTTTATAATTTACAGTTGACAGCTTACTTGGTATTAGGGAAAAAAATCCTAAACTATCACATCTAATTTGCTCATGTATGACTGGCCTTCACCAGTTACAGGTCAATTCCCTTTACTAACAATGAAGAAGGACCTATTTTCCCACATACAACCATTTATCCTATAAACACATCTCCCAGGGGAAAAAAAAAATCAAATAAATAAAAGAGTGTGTTTATTTGCATTTATTCACTCATGAAACATTTTGTCAGCACCTATCATTTGTAAGGCCATACTAATTAATGTGTGTACTGAATATATACTTCCTGTCCTGAATAATATCACAATCTAGTGACACGAAATAAAACAAAAACTGCAGTGAAACTTGATCAGCACAAAGTAGGAAAAGAGTGTAGTGGGAATACAGAGGGTGGCAATGTTGACTCGGTCTAGGAAAGTCAAAGCAAGCTCTGCCTAAGAGGTGAAATGCATGGTTCTTAATTAGTGCGGTTACCAAATCCATTGAGAATCTGATGAAATCTATGGAGGCCCCATACTGGAAAAATGCAGATATAACATAAATGCAAAATTGTTCATAAAATTTGTGTAGTGCATTAGCATGTATCTTATTCATATACCAAGTTAAGCTATTCACAAAATGTGTTATTATTTTTATGCAAAAGTTAATGGACCAGTTCTATAAATAAGAAAGAACAAGAAATAGAACTCACGCAAATTAAATAAACTTTAACTCTGTTCAAAAATAGTTTTCTTGATAAGACAGCCGCTTGAATAAGAATTTGAATTTGTATATTTTGTGTGTGTGTATGAAACATAGTTATGTACATATTATCTTTGACATTAATTGAGGTTGTCCTCCTTTTGACTGGAAATGTTGCAAATCTCACCAATGATACCAAAAAGAAACAGGGTCCCCATATTCAGCTCTGTTCATGAGGGGTTAGCTATTTTCTATAACACCGGAGTTTTCCAAAATCCTTCATTTAAATTCATGTGCACAAGTTTTGGGGGTCAGATTTGACCAGGACTGCTTCTTTAATGTTTTTTAAGTCAATATCAGAATTAATTCAGTCTGTGCTTAATTTTAAAGCCATTTCAGCAGTACCGATAAGAGTTCTGTTGTGATTCCAGGGGTCTAAAGATATTTTCCTGGAAGAATTTGGCAACGTTTTGTCACTATCAACCCTGAAGAAGTGCTTTTTATAGCATTTGGTTCATGTAGCTGTCAACCTCTAAATTTCTCTCCAAATTAGGAAGTTGAACAAAATAATTTGTAGTTTATCATTACTACCAAGAATGGCATCACAGGCCCATACAGGAAAAAGCTTATTCATTCTTACAACCAGAAATACCTGCCAAGTAAGTCAAGCCAACAAGAAGCTCTATAAAATTGTTCTGAGGGCGAGCTTGCTTTCTCTTGAACTTTTTACTCAAAGTTCAAACAAGGGCTTTGGAACATGTGCTCTGAAAAGTTGGCAAATTTCTATGTAGTGGAAATGAACTTTGTATTCTCTTTTCATCTTATTGGCAGATTTCTTAAAAAGGCAGTGATTCAAGACCCTGGCTCTGATAAAGTTGACAACTTTTAGGACAGTAGACAAAAATCCTCTCAGGCTTGCTGGCAGTGTTTTTACTGTCAGTATATGCCAACTTAGAAAGCAGTGAGTCCCACTGTGGTGTGGGGCTCCTTTCTTCACCAAGGCAGCAAAACCATGGATATTGCCAAGCCTCACAGGTGCTCCTTCTGTGCTCTGAGTTACCAAGCCTTTTCTTCCAAGCTAAGTTTTCCTTGGAAAGAAACTTTTCACATTTCAAGCATGTCACTGGTCCTTGTTATTTTCAAAGAGGACCTAGAAAATAGGCAATGTTCTTCAGTGCTATAAAAAATAATACATCATGATAGGAATGTCAATAATTTTGTGGATATAGTCACTGACAATATTTTATTTTGCTCCAAACCACAAATGAGCTAGATTGTTTCCAGGGTTCATAGCACCATCATGTTCAGTCCAAAAGAAGTATTTCTTACTTTGCTTGAAATGTAATGCTTAAAACAAAGGTTTTTATATTGGAAAAATCCAGATTAAGTACAAATGTATCCCTTTCATATCAAGTTGTCCTCTCATGACAGGAATTTTGATTGTACTGTGTATTTTCATGATGGACAAATGTAAGATGCTTCATCAAAATTTGTGACATCAGACTTCTTTTCACTATTCTTGCTATACATTAAACACTAATTATGTGTTCTATAAGATTTAATGATGAATGAGTCACCATTAGCCATTCAGATAAGGGTTGGACTTAAAATGCATAGGGAATGTCACACGCAAAGGCAAAAAGTGGTAAGTGCCTGTGAGATTTTAAGGATCGTGGATAGTTTAACAGGGTAGAAGCTTAGCCTATTCAGGGATTAGGGAGAGACCAACTCCAAAACATGAAATGAGAATCAGTGAGCAAGCTCCTCAGGTCTATGAGCCAACTATCAAAAAAGAAAAGTAGATTTTTTCTATTTCCTTTTTTAACTAGGAAAAATAGTTTCATGTCAAATGAAGACACTCTGTTGTTTTAATTTGAACAAATTTTAAATATCATAGGTTATAATTATTTAAAGTGAGATCTGAAGGCTTGATTTGACTGAAGGATCTGATTCCAAGATGGCTTACTTAGATGGCTGGTGAACTGGTAGAGACTTCTGTTCTTCACTATATGAGCCTCTTCATACTGCTCCTGGAGTGTCCTCATGACATTAGCTTCCCCCAGAGTAACGAATTCTGGAGAACACAAGATAGAAGCCAGAATGTCTTTTGTGACCCAGCCTCTGAAGTCACATGTAGTTCTTTCTCTAATAGACAGTTGGTAGCACAGCTTTATTCAGTGAGGGTAGGAGCTCTACAAGGACATGAATACCAAGATGCAGATTACTGAGAGTTCTTTTAGAGGCAGAATACCTCGTCTGATAATACACAATTGCTGTCATCGCACAAGTGGAATATCTGGAATAGTTACCCATGGATAAGAATAAAAAATCATTTTTTTTCCCAAGTCACTTAGAACTGAAGTGGACAAAACATTTTAGAGAGTAATCTAGTTCTTTAAGGGATTGGAGTAAGTCAGCTAATAGATCCAGCAACTTACTTTCAGTGAAATTTTCAGTCAGACCAAAAATAATATTCACACCTTTATTTGAAATGTTCTGGGCCGCACAATTTTGTGACAATTGTTGTTCCCAACTTGAGATTTAAAAGCAATTTAATTTAAGCTTATTATTGATTTTTATTGTAGAAATACCTTTCAATATCAATGAGTACATTATGCGTATCAACTAATTCACTTATAAAGCATTTAGTTTATTAAAGATTTAAATTTATTTTCCCAATATAATTTTAACATTATTATAACTAAATTTAACTTTACATAATATGTTAATTAATTTGGGAAACATTTATGATTTTCTTAGATTTTTTTGACCTTTCCCTTTTTAGAATAGAAAAATACTACTTTGTCCTAAAAAGAAGTGTCCTAAAAACAGAATCAAATATTATAATGTAAATGAAATTTATTTTTAATCATAGATTGGCAGCCATTTTTTTCTACAGCAATGCAAAATGCTCAACTATCTATAAATCAACAAAAAGCCTTTCTACCAAATATAGAAGCAAAAAATGTAAGCACTTTCCTCCACATTAGCCAAAGGCTGATATATATATATTGCTTTAGCCATTCAGACTTGCTCTTATGAAAAGTTCAACCATTCTGGACTTTAGCTTAATTTATGGAGTGCAATAAGGTGTAATGCAACAACATTTCAGTTTTTATTAATGCCCTGCAATATGCTAAGAATTGGAATACAGAGATGACTAAGAGATGGTTCTTACCCCAAAAAGTTCATCTTTTAGTAGGGAACTGACAAGTCCCTGTTTAGCCTGCTCCCTGGTTAAGGTGATACATGTTAGCCATGTGCACAATGATGGTGGGAACAGAGAGGAATGAGCTTGAGGCTACCTGCTCTGTGCTGTGGTGCCCACAGCCAGATCAAAACTGTATGCAGACAACTTTCTGTTCTACAACTTTACATGGTTGGTTCATTTCATTTTAAACCATGGAAAAATTCAGTTTCTGATCAATAATCTATGCTACCACCTGTGGTCATGTAAAAATATTTTTGCATTCACTATGGGTTGGCCAAAAAGTTTGTTCAGATCTTTCCGTAACACCTTACAGAAACACCCAAACAAACTTTTTGGCCAAGCCATATTTCCTCAGCCTTGAATAAACGTCTTCACATTCATCCTGAGGCTGGTTCACTTTCATATCCCATTCTCAGTTTAAATGTCAGATAAATGTTAACAACCACTCTATCTAAAGTGGGCCCCCAAATTAAATTTTCTATATCATTATCCTATATATTTCTTCAATAAAATTGCACAACCTACCATTTTCTTGCTTATTTCTAAATACTTTTCTGGCTACATTATTAGAGTGAAAAAGCAGCCTATATGATTTTGGGCAGGTGGTATAAGGATTATACTAGGAGAATGGCTATTCTGATATTCTTTTTTGTATATTTAAGGTTGTTTAGTTGTTTGATTTAATTTTTTAGAATGGTTCAAGAATATGGTAAAGGCAAAAGAACTAGCCTTCTGAATATACTTTTACTTTGAAGATGTCATAGGATTACCACTGCAGTTGGGGAAAAGCCTAAAAGCTTTTTTTTTTTTTGAGCTTTAGTGTATTACTGATCATTTATGAAATTTATATTTACTGGTATCTGAATTATGCAGGATATCAAGCTATCATTGTTTTATATTAAAATGTGTATATTTCTTTAATTATTTATCTATATGTTATTTAAAAATCATGGATTAGGTACAATTTTAGCAAATAGGATCACCTAGAATAATTACTTATTAGAATTGAATGACCTTTCCTTAGATTTTGACTCTATTTCTGCTCCTCTTTTTGATTTAGTTACAAGAGATACTTAGAGATAAATATTGAAATTGTTTTCTAGGGATTTAACTTTGGGTATCTCATTAATATTAAATCTTATTCTTCCTCTGTATGTTTGAAATGCTTGCTAAAATGATTGGTAGGTATTTGAAAGGCAAAGAAGAGAATACTGGTATGGAAAAAAAAAAATAGAAAACAACCAAACTATTTTTTTAAATGAACTTGGGCAGAGGCCAGGAATACAAGAATGGTCAGATTAAAGTAATCTGAGCTTTTTTGTTGGTAAGTGTGGGAGAGCATTTAATCTTTTTATGCAATCTGTGTACCATTCTGCCTATTTAAAAATGATAGATATCAGAAGGGGTTAGATGTTTATAGGTTATAGACCACATCCTAGCTAGTCTGTAACATAGCATTCCAATATTTTTGCCTGCAATATTTTTCTTTGTTTCTCATTGTACACCTTCTGAGCATTTTATTAGGATTCATTTTTTATACCTCAAGTTTCTTTCTGGGAAATTTCCTTATTTTGAATTATGTCCCTTTTCTAATGTCTGTTATATTTACCTATGTTTATGCTGATGAAATAAAGCATAGTATACATAGAACTCCATAAAAGTTGTATAAAAGTACTTTTATTTACCATTGGAAAAAGGATGATATCCTATTCTCCTTTGATTTTTTTTTTCTTTAATGCTCAAGTTTTAAACAACTAAAGATTATTTCATTTACTAATAACTAAATTGATTCATTTACCTGATTTAATCTATTCTAAAGTAGATTCCTGTTGCTTCAGGTCATTTATATGGCTATAATCTAGAACCTATAATTTATTTATTATTTTGAAGGATTGCAGTGACCTAAATTCAATGTCTCTGAATTGAAGAATTATCTCTTTCTAAAGTCAGTTTCTTGTTCCTTATATATTTTTCCTTAAGAAAACGATCTTAAAATTATAAACTTATACACTTACTTTTCTCAGTTCTTTCTTTGTTCTCTTGGCTTTATTCCTCTTGATGCATCTTCAAAATATTTAATTTTCATTATTTTATTCTTTAAGTGTCAAATTAATTTTCCTACAGTTTCAATATTTACTCACTCTCAAACTTTACCCTTTGTTCATTATAGGACATTTATATTCCTTAGGTCTAGGTCTAGTAATTATATACGTGGGAATGAACTTTCTGGTGAATGACTTGTTTGACAATCAGAAATACAGGTTTTTTTTTCATCAATCTTCCTCTTTTAAGACGCTTTGAATCTCTTTGCCCTATTAGATTATTATATTTTCCATTGATGCTTTTCTTTCTTCTCACGCATCTTCTTTTAGATTTGAACAAGTTTCATTCATTTACCAAAGGAATTCACAATATCCGATAAAATCGTATTTCCTCTTACTCCTTCAAAATACATCTGGACTCATGTTGTCATTATAAGATACTATGTCATATAGTTATGTAGATAGGTCTATAAAAATTACATATATTTCCTTCTAATCTCTCCTACACTATTATCTTCAAGATCTCCCATACTGGATATTGAATTTGACCTGTCATTGGTAAGAGAGAAACTTATGAAATGTGGTGTATTTGGATGCCCTCCAAGTAAATATGAAGATAGACACTAACTTATCAAACTTGTTTGTTTTCTAGTTTTAAATAGATTATTTGATGCAATGTTAAAGATTTTATCATATAATATTTTCATCTTTCTGCTACTAGGATGTACATTCAAGTGGTCATTAATATATCTTACTTTTGACCCCTTGAGACTTGAAAGAATTTTCTTACATCAATTATGAAAAGAGTAGGAGATTTTAAAGTTGCAGAAGTCTAATGCAAGTTATCTTATGCTGAATGAGGTCAGAATAACATTGAAAAGGTAAAAATCCTCAAGTATCAGGTAATTGCAAATACCTAACAGCATGGTTCTTAGCAGTGTCAACACAATTATGCTACCTTTTTGCTATAGAATACAAATTTATTTTGGGGAATTCTGTGTTCAACTTGACTTTTACCTTTTTTTACATGAGTTAAATTGATCTTTGACATTAATTCTGGTCATTTAAATTATTTATGAATACTATATAAGAACATTTTGTACTTTTATTTCAACTTTACCCTCCAACATTATATTTATATTAATATTTTCAAATATGATATGTAAGCCAGAGTTGGTGAGTATATCAGTCAGGGCCCAGTCAGGGAAGCTTAAAGCAATGCTAGTTATTTCAAACAGAGAAGATTTGATAAAAGAAATGATATACAAATATATTGGAAAGGCCAGAAGAGGAAAAAGGGGAACATGAGATAATCCAGAGATTACTAATTACAGAAAAAAAAAGTTGTAAAGAGCGTTCAGGAGTGAATTCGGGGCAGCTGTGCTCACCTGCAGACTGCAGACTAGGAGCCTTTGTGGCCTAAACATTAGGTAACGGAGTGGACTAGACAGTTGATACTTGTCGTAAGGGATATATGGTCTGGTAGATTTCCCAAAAGAGAAATGAGTGCAGATTCATGTGTACATGACTGGGTATGCTTTGAAAATTGAAACTCTGCAGAGTGCAGCTTTTAAAAACAGTTTTATCTCCATCTGTGTTTCTCATGTTTGAATCTACTATACGGAGCAGGCATGTTGTGTGGTACTTAGGCTAGATCCTTTGAACTCCCAAGATGACTTAAAGAAAAAAGTGCCCTGGTCACATTTAATCAGAAATCATATGTATGTTAGGAGTTCATGTGTCTACTACTTCTAGGCAAGTGTAATAGACAAAATTCCAAATCTTATTCCCTCAGCTTTGGCATGTCTTAAACTTATAGTCTGTTGTAGGAAGGAGAGTGTGAAGATTGTCAGGTGACTCTGATCTCTCTATTTCCTAATCTTGTGCTTGTGTGATTTCTGAACTTTCCAGAGTTGATGCGGGCAATGATGGGCTGAGAAGAGATATGAAGCAAAGAAATTGCTTTTTGATTTGTGCTATTGTGTTCTGATATCAGTGTTTTCTGTGCTTGGCAGATGTTCAAAACTAATACTTTCCTGAATATTTTCCTTGGACATATCTGCACTGAGAATATCCAGGTACACTCCCTTTTATGCAGGATATGCATTCTCTGACTGAATTCTTTTGACTTTATCCCTCATTCTGTAGTTGCTGTTGGTTCACAATGACCCAAAAAACAGTTTCTTAAGGTAGAATGCCTCTAAGTCATCCCAGGCTGGCTTTCTCTCCATCATGATCTAGTAATGGTCTAAGTGAAATACTCATGCCCCTTTGCTCTGACAACCTCAGGAAGTGTTAGAAATTCCTTACCTGGGTACCTCACTACCTCCTGCTGTTTGAGGAACATGGTAGATGTAATATCTTTCCTCAAAGACCCCATGCACTATGAGTGTTGAAGGTCCTTTTACCTGACATGAGGTGAAAAGATGTACCCCATAGACCTGCGAGCATTTCTCAAAAAAAAAAAAAAAAAAAAAATTCCCTCTCCCAGTCTCTTTAACATCAACCATTATTTGATTATTCTCCTGGAAGCAATAACACATAGGTGATTTAGCATCTCAATTTGGAACATCAGGGTGCCTTGCTATCCATGTTTTAATTCTCAGTCTTTGAAAATGCAAATAATTAAAGAAGAAAAACATCCTGTTTTAATAGAATGTACAACTTTGTAAGACAAAAAGAGAACTGCAGAAGAAATAGAAGACATGGGTTAGAAATCACATAAAAGGAAGAAAACATAAAATCCTCAATATTTGTAATTGACAACAAAATGCAACAGGTACATATTAACTGAGTATCAAACACATGAAGAAGCAATCTAAATCCCTGCAAAACATGCTGGAAGAGTATCTAAAGGGATATAAAAAGTAAATAAAGGACAAATGATTGTGATTATAGGATTGGAATTCAACCTATTACAAGCAACTGGTAGAATTTCTTGCTTGCCAGTCTATTACAAACAAGTAGAAAAAAGAATTGATGGCCAAAACTAAACTGATATACATATAGTTTATTTTCAATTATTTTATGCTTAATTTAACTTTTTGATTAAAAAAGTGGCTACTTTGTCTGTAAGGAAATTGGTATTCTCAGGCAAATGCCCCTTTTGAAACAAATTTCAATTAGAACTCTGAAGTGCCATTGACTGCTTGAAACACATTGACATGTGGAAGAACCTAAACAGAAACCAGATTATTAAACTGGTAACCAGAAAGGGGATAAGACTGCTTTGATTGGGTTTACCTTAAGGGATGTTGAAGATTCTGAAAATGATGTCCTGGAAATAGTTACAAGATGTTATCTGAGTTGGATTCAGTATTTAACCAAATTTAAAGCGCTGTTTTTCATAACTTCAATTGGTTTTCTTTTATATTCATCATAATCTTCATGTACTTCATGTCACATACTTCATTACAAGAATCTTGTAATAGTCATTAGTCTTCTTTCTTGCATGCATATGCATGCACACACTCACACACACACACACACACACACACAATTTCTTCCCTTTTAAGAAGGTTCAGAGTTGACGGACTTGTTCTCTGATTTTTTGGTCAGTGCTCTTACTGCACTTACCAGTTTAACTGTGGAGGGTTAGCAGGCTAACAGATTCATCATAATCAGCATCTATTCCAGTTCCATTTTATACTCAAGGTCTATTGTTGCCAATTCATTCAAGAAGGTGTTTTTATGTAAGTGATGCTTAAGTGCTGGCTCTGTGCTCTGTGAATGCAGTCCTCCTAGGGAATGATTCTGTAGAATGGTTCATTCTATGTGATTCTAGGCTACTGTAATGCTCTTGTATATTGCAGATTCACCTGAGAATTTTCTTCTCTCTAATGCAAAAAGTGTTTGTCTGGTTTGCATTATTATCCTCTAGCACTTTATGAGCCACTATGTGGGATTCAGGGGAAGACTTTGACAAAGCCTTTGCCATCAAGGAGTTCCAAATATATTTTGGGATTGACAGTTATAACATGTAATAGAGAATCTACAGATAAATTGTTAAGTGTAAAAATATGTGGTATAAGTAGTTAATTTTTCAGGAAATGAAATTATTGAAGATTTTGTATACGTCTTAATATCTTATTCCTTAGCTGCTTATGTGTCTAGCAATTATGTTTCACAGCTCTGTGTATTGAACACTTTTTTTCTTTACCTCAGGATATATAGGAAATATGTTTCTGAGTTAAATGCTTACAACCAGCATTTTATTTCATCAGATTCTCTTCTTAAATATTTTGCCAGAACTACCAACAATTATTAGTATAAGTAAAAATGGAATAAGTCTTTAGATTCCTCTGATCGTAAAAGAATTCCATATTTCTGTGAAGCTGAAGATCTCCTCTCCACATTCTTGACATGCTCTTGGTATTTTGTACTTAATACAAAAAGATAGGCCTTGAGTATCTATTCCTTGATATCATATTCATTCCTTTTATCAAGTTGCTGAGAGTTTCTCTATGATGCCTTATATCCTTCAGGGATTCTGCATAGTAGAAAATCCAAAATCCTCTTTGTCCTCTTGATCACAATATTGAGCTGGTATCCAGGAAGACAAAGGATTCTGCTTTTTTTTTTTTTTTTCCCTTCAACATTCACGGGGTTCTTTCTGTTAAATGAAAAATAGATTAATGTTGGAAAATTAGACGCCTGAAGAAACGTAATTCTTCATTTTATAGTTTTATAAATCTCCTAGTTTCTCTCTTGCTTATTTTCCCATTATTGCTAGCATCAAGTTGTGTCTGGATATCTACAATAGCCATTCCACATCCATTAATCCATCCTTTATCTTGCTTACATGTTGTTCTCTCTGAAATGAAGAAGGTCCATGTCCCTTCCCTGATCAGAAGCCTGAATGACTTCTCCATATTTACAGGAAAGAAGTTATCCTCCTTAGCATAATATTCACGTTCCTTCAACATCAATCACTGTTATCATCTACATATACTAGATGTATCTTAGTTTAGTATCTTAACACATACTAAACTATAATCACATTGCATAACTTGATGTTTTCTGAACTTTTCACAATCTATTCCACCTTCATGCCTTGACTCATTGTGTTCTGTTTGCCTGGGATGGCCATTCCCTACATTGTTACCTGATAAGATCCTAATAATTTTTCATAGTCTAGGTCAGATTCTACTGCCTTCATTCTTAGGGAAAATTTCCCTTTCATGTACTCCCGATTTATTTTGTTTATAGTCATATTAAAGAATGTGTCATATTCTGACTCACATGATAGTTAGACGTGAATGTTCTCCTTATCCTCCACTCAAGGACCTGAGTGTTGCATCCCTCAAGAATCTAGCAGTGTCTGGTATTCAGTGCCTTCTATTTGGTGTTACACTGGAATCTCTTTATTTTATTAAAATATGTTGACTCATGGAATATCTATAATATCATCTTTCCTGTATTTTTCTAATGTTGTTTCTTGGAACACAAAGATATTTGCAAGCTGTACTTCAATTATCATCAGTGCTCACTAATGAAGTGATTATTTTAAAAAGATTACAAGCTTTTGAAGACAGAGATGATCTCTTTAATCTTTGTACCCCAATGTGTTTTGAGCAGAAATCATTTTCAGATGGAGATATTATATGAGAGATTTTTTAAAAAATGACTGAGCTTATACATTCACTGGCAGAAGGCAGAACACAATGCCACAGCTGAGTCTCCTAACATACTGAATAGTTCCCTTGACCTTGAAAACTACTTTTTATTGAAGCATCATGGTTTAGTGGAAGGAATATGAACTTCCCATGGGAATAGACCCAGCTCCAATCTCAGCTTAAGCATATTAATCTATAATTTGTTATTTAAATATAATCATGTTATTTATGTATATAATGTTTTGCAAACTGCTTTTTTAAAATCTTAATGCTGCATCATGGTTATTGATCTTTTTGTGTGTAGAACTAGCTTATCCTTATTTGCCACTGTTATGGATGTAACAGACTTATTTAAAGGTTTTTCTAAGAGGGAAGCCACTGTAGCATAGTGATTTACAGCTTCAGTTAGATTCATACTTTAAACCTTTTAAACCTTGATATACTACTTTCCAGTTATGTGGCACCTTTGCTAAGGTCTGATGTGGGAAAACCTAGTATTTAGAAAATGGCAAAGAATTACTATGCTAGAAAATATGCTTAGCAAAAGAAACTTTAGCTCTTTTATAATAAGGGAATACCACCAGCAGGTGGCAACAGCTTTGAGTGGTAATCAAACACCAAAACCATCACTTTGTTAATTATAGATGGTTCAGGGAGCAAATGAAAATAAATGACCTGGTAAATATTACAAACTGGAATTACAATTTGTGTTACATTGTTACATATTGCATAGTATTATATAAAAATTAAGTAATATGTGTGCCACACATAATGAAAATACGTTCAGGTGGTCTTAAACTATATTTTGAATTTCTATTAAATATCTATCCCTATATTTCGTTCAAATCTTTTGTACTCGAGTCAGTCTCATTGTTTCCTGGATTTTATGCTTATCAGAGGTGATAAAAAAAATCTGTACATTTGGGGCTTCCCTGGTGGCGCAGTGGTTAAGAATCCGCCTGCCAGTGCAGGGAACAAGGGCTCAAGCCCTGGTCCGGGAAGTTCCCACAAGCCGCGGAGCAACAAAGCCCGTGCGCCACAGCTACTGCGCCTGCGCTCTAGAGCCCGCGAGCCACAACTACGGAAGCCCGCGTGCCTAGAGCCCATGCTCCGGAGAAGCCAACGCAACGAGAAGCCCGCGCACCGCAACGAAGAGAAGCCCCCGCTCGCCGCAACTACACAAAGCACGCACGCAGCAAGGAAGCCCCAACGCAGCCAAAACTAAATAAATAAAATAAGTAACTAAATTTTTAAAAAATCTATAGATTTAAAATAAATATCCAGATACAAATTCATGTTGGAGTGGCAAGACATTGTCATAGGCAAGAACACGAAGTCCAAGGGTCACCATCAGCTTTGTTCCATTAAGTGGATCTAATGTGTGTCTGAAAAAGTAGTGATTTTCCTGGTAAGTAAAAAAATACAAGGTTTACGTCGTCCATTTTAAGAAGCTCTGGTTTCACTGTGTTTTCCTCTACTTTGGTGCTATAAGCTTTAAGTTAATATGTACTTTATGATACTCTGCCTTTTTAATAAGCAAAATAGAACTACTGTGTTGGTTATTTGCAATTATTTGGCCTTATTTACAATATCCTTAATTTTTATCGTCTTATAACTAGCTTTAAAGCTGAGAGAAACAGTTTAGAAATATATATATATATTTTGTTTTGAACATCCTAATATAATAGCATAATAGGACACAATTTTTAAATAAATGTAAATATTTAATTTTCCATCTGTGAAATTTAATATAGCTTTTAATTGTGACTCTGTAGATGTGCATATTTTTTGCTACCATAGTCTTGGAGGACACAGAGCCATATAAATATTTGTGACATTCAGAAATGTTAAATGCTTATTGGGATGCTTCATACTTTTCTGTAGAGGTTTTACATTTTAAGACTAAATTCATTTCTGTATAAATAAATAATTTATATGGAATATCTAAGTAGTCAGACTAGGAAGACAAATTGCTGTAAACATTTCTCTTTTAACAGTATTCCATCAGGGCTCACTAAGTCAGTACAAGTACATTTTAGAATGGGGGGGACCGTTTCAGAAATTGTGAATTGTTTTCATGGTATTTGGAAGAATCAAACATTTATAGTATCTGGGAGAACAACTTTTGAATCATTTACCTTAAAAATTTTCAACTATGATGCAGTTCCTTATATTTAAAGTTACTCCTAAATCTGTCTACCTGTGATTTGTGAAACTATTGTAAAACAGTGAATGGGGCCGTGGGAAGAACTCTCCTGAGATAGGAGAAAGGTAAAAGTATCCTAATTCTACCAAGCAAGGGCCACATGAGCTTTCACAAATTATTTTAACTTTCTGGTCTCTGTTTCCTCGTAAGTAAAGAAGAGGTTGTAAAAGGACCTAAGCTTATATGGACTTTTTGTGAAGATTAGTGAAATAATAACGTGTCAAGCACAGGGTCTGGTTCATAGACCTTCTCAATTCATGGCAGCGATTTTCATTTTTATAGAATATGTCAACCCTTTAAATATTTTCTTTTTGAGTACCCATTCCCAATGGTGCCACTGGCTTCTTTACCCCACCCCCAGCCATGCTCACTTCTAAGTTATGGTGTTCAGAAATAACTCTAGACATAAGTTCTAAAAAATAGGCTTTTGTGTCTGAACTCCATGATGTATTAGATACACAGTCAAGCTTCTTGAGCCTTGTCTCTATCTATGAACAAGGGGAAATGCTGCTTAATCCAGTGAGATCATGGGGAAGATGTAATTCTCAGTCCTGGTAGTGTGAAAATCATTTACAGACTATCATCAATTCTCTATGATTTCTTACTGTCATTCCCAGTAAGGTCCAGAAAAAGCCTATTAATAGTCCTTGGACTCAGGGAGGTAGCAGCAATTGTCCACTAATATTCCAGTTCCTTATGGACAAGAAATACTTCTTACCTCCTTTATTTGATTCTGTTCAATAACGTGTCACAAAGTAAGGTTTTGTGGATGAGAAGGAAATGGAATATGTTTACCAGAAGAGAGAAACAGAGGTATGTAGAGGTTTTGATTTTCCCAAAATGGACCACTGAGTTAATTAGTGACAAGCCCAGGAAATAATACTCAAAAGCACTCTTCCCTTTCCTTTCCTGCTCATCTAAAAGGAGATACAATTTATACTCCACAGTAGGTGATCAAACCTACATGCACAGTAGAACCCCTTCTGGTGTTTTCCAAGGGCCAAAAAAATAAAACAATAATACAAGGAAGTAACGCACCTGCTTTTGGCTAGGACTACCATATACTGTAACTGGCCAAATGTTTTCAAATAAGAGCATTCTGAAGCTAATTGTATATAAAAACCAAAAAAAAAAAAACAAAAAACCCTGTTATTTCACTCTGTCTGTATTCAAGGCTGCCTCTGCTACATGGCTGCTGTGCTATTTTCATTATATGAAAGGAAGAAAGAAAATAATATTTTTCAGTTTTTTTCCCACCTTCCTGAAACACGTGCAGTAATTGGGATTTGCATTCTTCAACAAAAGGAGATTGTTTTGTTGCTTATCTTGTTTAAAGTAAAACTATGAAAATTAAGCAATAGATCATGGCAGACCAGAGTTACTATGTGATTATAGCACACCTTAGGAGGTATTTTAAAGTCTGAGTCCAAGTGGTTTTATCCTCTTCAGGGACATGTAATAATCCCTCTGAAAAGCACTGCCTGGAGTATTATATTAATATGAAATATATTTATTTAAAAAGGAAATCGTGTAAATCTGTGCTTTTACTAGGTGATATACACATGGCAAAAGATGAATAGAGTATAAAAAGGAAGGCAAAAACAGTCTTGTTCATAAACCCAGTTGGATGTCTTATACTATTGATGTCTCAAAAATTTGATGCATTTCCTAAAATCAATTAAATGATTTAAACTAGACAAATGAGCATAAGATGATTGCCTCTGTTAATGTGTTTAAAATTCAAGGTGTATGAATTTACTTGAAAGTGAAATAGTGTGAAAGTTGATGATTAACGTTTCATACTTTAAGAAATGGCATCATTTATGGTAATACATAGTATTAGAATAAAATTCTAACCTGTAAAAGTCTCCCTTTTGACAGTGCTTTAAAAAATCTTTCCATTATTGCAGGGTAATAGCTTGACTGTAATGTCTGCTGTTAAAGGAGCAAGTGCCTGTACAAATATTAATCTTACATTATTACTGCTAAATATTCAACTGATTTGAATATTAAAATAGCCCAAAGGTTCTTCAATAAAATATGTGATTACCGAAATAGTGCAGTCCCTTTTATCATGCCAGGCATATTCCATACATATATTAACAGATTTCATAGTCGCTTAAGTTAAGTAAATATATTAATTGATAATAGTGGCAAAGCCTGAAGTTTAATTTTGGGCTTTTAGAAATGTTCTTCCCATTATTATTTGAACTTATCTAGTGCATTGCAAAAAAAATTTGATTCTGTGGGTAAAAATTTAACTGTTGAAACTTTATATTATATTTTTAGTTCTGGAAACTCAAATATGTCTTAAGAATATCTTTTTAAATAATAATAATAATAGCTAACATTTATATAGCAATTTCTATATCAGGCTCTGTTCTAAATACTTTAGGTTATTAAAGCTTTTAATACTTGTAACAAACCTCTAAGGAAGGTTCTATTACTAGTCCCATTTTAGAAATGATAAAATTGAGTCTGAGAGTGTTTAGGTGAACTATTCAAGGCCACACATTTGGGAAATGTTTAAGCCAAGACTCTAGTCCATGTGGCCAGATTTCATAGTTTCTGCTTTTGCTAAAATGTATTTAATGAAGATGAATATGAAATAATCAAGATGCTTTTTTAAAAGAAAATATCCAGATGTTAAATATTACTATGTGAATAGTAACATTTTGTGAAAACATTTTATGTGTGTGAAATGGCCTCTCCATTCTAAGTGTGAATGAAACTGAAGAAAACTGATGAAAGTTAACTATGAACTTGAGTCCTGGTGTCCTATTTTGCAACATGTACCTTACAGTCTAGAAATGACTCATTTAATGCTAAGGGGAGTAAAGAAAAGCTGAAGAATTACCTGAAGTGCTTTATTGCTAGCTTTCTCTCTGCCATTGCAAGGTCAGAGAAACTACAAGCAAGGACAGATCAAGTATAACTTCAAAGTTGGCAAATGTTCCTTTCAGTTTCCCACTCTAGTCTGTGCACTAAGTTCTCTGTGGTTCCTGCTGTCTCTGTTCCCAAGCTTCTAGTCTTCTTCATTTGCATCTCAGTTATTTAGAATTCTTATGCCGGCTTTCCCTAGATCTAGATGTTAGCGGTTTTAGAGTTATCAAACCCAGCTATCTTAAAATAATTGAATCAGTTATAAAAACATATTTAAGAAATAATAGTCTTTTGCTCACAGGATGCTTCTTGTTAATGTAGACACGCAAGTGTTTTGTAGTCAGACAAACCTGAGTTTATTTTCCAGCTTTGCTATGGTTTTAGCTCTGTGAGTTTGGGTAAGTTACTTTATCAATTTGTCTGTTTTCTTATATGCAAAAGTGGAGAAAATAGTATCTACCTCATTGAGCAAGGGGGTTGATTTTTTTTCTTTTTTAAGTGCATGTAAAGTGCTTACCTCATGGTAGATACTTCAGGAACAATGTTTCCCTTTCTCTTATTGAACATTCCAGTGCTGGAAAACATATGACATTATGAGGCAGTTCATTCCATTGAATGTCCTTGTTTTAGGCTCAGCCCTTCTACATTCAGATCTTGTCTGCCCTTTCCTGGTTATTTCCGTATCCTGCAGGATCTCTGACTCATGTAACTTGGTATAAATCCCAGAACCTCTCTGGACCTCAGTGTTTCTCACCTGAATGAAAGGATTTCATAGGAGACATTTTTCAGCCTCTTTCTATCTATAAAATTTGGCAATACTTTGTGATACTCTCATATTTAAGTCTTTCCCAGTTTGCTGCTCAGTAACTGTGAAGCTAGTGACAATGTGAATATATTTTCCTGCCCCCTAACTTGTCATTTTGGGGGGGTCAATTTTAAGGAGGTAATTCTGATGACAATGTTTAAGGCAGAAATACATTTCATTTTTAAGCAAAATCTTAAGCTGAATTTCAATATCCAATACAATTACAAGTGGAATAGCTCCTGAATAAAGTAGGGTTAAATACAGAGGACACCTCTGCTTGGCCTCCTTGCTTTCTCGGCCTCGGATTTATCCTACTGCCACATCTTCCCTATAACCAGTGGCTCTTAAAGTAACTCCACTGAGAGTTTGAATTTTATGAAACATAATTTAAAAACCACTGCTTTAAGTCGAGGGATGGTTCTCATGGTGGGTCTTTCAATAACTATGGTAAACTAAAGTAAGCTACCTGTTCTGCTCAGGGGCTTAAAGCCCAGGAAAGGTCTAATTTCAAAGCAGCCTCAGGCTACTATTTTTCTTTCTCCTACTTCTCAAAGAACTGATTATCCTAGTAATTAATAGGAAAACCTTTTAGGGTGGTAAAAGCTCCATGTAAACAACAGAGAAAACAAGCATGCGATAGAAAAATTTAAGGCAATTTTAAGAGACAGTGCACAAAATATGGTTGTTTTAAGAGTACTATGTGAAGAACCTCTTTCCTTCTGTTGGTTTTCTTCCTGTGTCTAAGGTCAATGTCTTCTTTCCCAGGAAAGTGTGTAGAATTTTCAATCATTTTTGTATGATTCTTTTGAACATTAAAATATTTGTCATCCTTTCCTAGGGTATGGGGTGTTAACCCCAATGACTTGACAATTTCAATGACTCTAACTACATTTGCTTTAGTTAGTGTTCTCATGTGGTTTCAGTTTTCTTCTTTGAACAAAAATTATCTTTAGTTTTTGTCAATACAGTATAATGATTACATTTAGGAAGAGCCCTGGTTGTTTTATCTTACTTATATAATTGATAGGATTACTCTATTACTCTATGAGTAAATATAACCACACATCATATACTATTATAATTTTTAAATTATAAAATTATGTTTCTTCTAATGAGACTCACATTCCAAGTATTAGTGTATGCTATTCTATCTTAAAAATGCCTCCCCATAGACTTGTCTATGTTTCTTAAACCTTAAACAGATGATAGTAGTTCAGTAGTATCCCTGGTAGTGACCTTACGTGTGAGAATTTTACAATCCAGATTTTCACTTGTGCCAAGTGAACAATAGAGAATGATGATTTGACATATTTTGCAGCTATATGAGGACTGGCTTCATATTTTTTACCACCTGTTTGCAAAATCATAAGCATTTCTCTGCATTTCACCTCCTTTTAAACGTTTCTTAACATTTAGAAATTTTAGAAGGGAGAAGGAAATCAGTAACAATTTTTATAGCAGGTTTACATTTTGTAATATGAATATAATTATATTTTATTCACATACTTTTTATCCATAAACCTACTTCAATTTCCAAATTACACAGGGCATAAAGACTGAATAGGGTTACTATATTTTTGACTTTCTGACTTATTTCTCTTTAAGATATTATTCCCTTAATTAGATCATGCATAAGCATAAGTTTCTGCACATTATGGAGGATTTCTTAGAATATGCTTTGAGCCTTAGAATTATTCCATACTATTCAAATACTTCTTTCTCTTCCGTTTTTCGGCATATAACTTTTGAAGCACAGAGTATAAAATGTGATTTTCTTTTTAACTTGGAACATTGTTTTCTATTTAAAAACCCATATTTTCCAGTGAAATATGCTTATGTTCTATAAGAGATAGAATTACTTGTCAAAAAATACATCAGAATGACTCTGTTATTGGCACACAATTCTTGATAGAGTGTTAATGATGCAGGCTGAGTGCCACAGATATAATGATCCAGAGCTTCTTGCTCACACAGCCATTCCAGTTGCTAACTAGCCATGCCCCTTGCTTGCTTTTTCTTGTATCTTGATCAGCATACAAAGCAGTACTGAAGTTGCTTCTGTTCCTTTCCCTTTTCTTCTCTCCATCTCCAAATAGATGTCTTTCTCATTTTGTTCCCTTTCTCCTTTACACTAGTCTATTCTGTATTTTCAGATTGTGTTTGTGGACTTTAAGATTCAATCTTTGCATATCAAAATAATTGATATGCATATCTAAATAATTGATTGATCTGATATCTTCTTTAACCAGTCATTTGATTCAATTTTCTTTGCCCCTGAACATTTTAGAGGTGTTTATGCTATTTAATACTCTTAACTTTTTATTTTTATGATTGCTCAATTCTTTTGCACCTTTCATGTTATTTAATTCATTTATTAAACATTTTGTTGAGCATCAGGCTGTAAGTTAGGGATATAAGACATGGTTCTTGCCTTCAAAGAGTTCATGGTTTAATAAGGGAAATAAACATTGAAACTCTTGCAGTTTTCAAAATGCTATAATAAAGAGAAGAGTAACATACAGTATAAAAAGCAGAAAGTGATAAAGTTTATCTGGAGAAGGTCAAATAATTGGCAGTGGCAGAAATATTTGAGCAGACTCTAAGATTGAGTAGCATATTTCCAATTTAAAAGGGTGGGAGAAGGCATTCTAGGTAAAGGTATCAGTGTTTACAATGACTTAATGCTTCAAACCCAGGAAACTGTGATTTGTGGGTGAAGTGGTTGGAGAGATAGGTAGGTACCAGAAGACAGAGGGTTGTTTGATTTTTATCTGATGGGCAGAGAGGAATAAGTGCATAAATTGATTTAAATTCATTTATCAGATCTGGTCAATAACATATATTTTCATGGGGATTTTATTTATTCCTATGTGAAAATAGATATTTTTCGTGTGAAAGCCTTTAATTAAGGGAGTGTAAATAAGATTTATGCTTTTGAAAAACAATTTCAATATAATGTGAAAGATATTAGCACAAGGATGACGGAATCAATTTGAAAGCTGCTGAGATAGCCAAGTTAAGAGATGATGAAGGCTGGAGGTTGGATTACTGCTATTCTGTGGTAAAGAGAGGAAGAAAGATTTTGAGGACTATTTAAGCTGTTGATTAATTAGGATTAAATGATTGGATGTGTAGGGTGAGGAAGTCACTGAGATAACTGGTTTGGATAGCTGAGGGGATTGGTGGAGCCAATTATTAGGATAGAAATTTCAGGAGAAAGAGTTAGTTGGAGATAGGGCAGGGAGGGGATGTGAAATATATTGGAGGGAGTGTTTTATGAATGTGAAGTGTTGATGGAAAATCCAGGTGGTAAAATCTAGTATAAAGCTTCTCAAAGCTTAATGTACATACAGATGAGCAGGGGGTCCTCTTCACATGCAGTTTCTGCATCAGTAAGTCTGGGTTGGGGCCTGAGATTCTACAGTCTGACAAGTCCCTGGGAGATGGCCATGCTGTCTGTCCATGGACCACACTTTGCATAGCAAGGATCTAAGAGACAGTTGGATTTAATACTCAACAAAGAGATATGAGCTGGACACGTAAATTCACAGGTTCTCAGCATATTGGTGCAGCTGAAACCAGGCTAGTGATTATTGATGCAGACTAACAATTTAAAAAATCTTTAATATAAAGCCCAAATTTGAGAGATTAATAAAAATTGCCAATTATGCTATTCTTTTTTTTACAGTTGTGATTAGCGTTATTTTATTTTAATTATTTTTTAATATTCTCAATTTCCTCTCTTTATTACTCAAAAAGCATACTTTTCACATGGTTCCATATCTTGCATTTTTCACTTAGCAGCATTTTAAAAATATCTTCATTGGAGTATAATTGCTTTACAATGTTGTGTTAGAACCTGCTGTACAACAAAGTGAATCAGCTATACATATACATATATCCCCATATCCCTTCCTTCTTGACACTCCCTCCCACCCCCCCTATCCCACCCCTCTAGGTCGTCACAGAACATCAAGCTGATCTCCCTGTGCTATGCAGCAGCTTCCCACTAGCCATCCATTTTACATTTGGTAGTGTATATATGTCCATGCTACTCTCTCGCTTCATCCCAGCTTCCCCTTCCCCCCACCGTGTCCTCAAGTCAGTTCTCTACGTCTGCGTCTTCATTCCTGCCCTGCCACTAGGTTCATCAGTACCATTTTTTTAGATTCCATATATGTGTGTTAGCATATGGTATTTGTTTTTCTCTTTCTGACTGACTTCACTCTTTTTTAATTTTTTTTAAAACTTTTTATTTTATATTGCAGTATAGCCAATTAACAATGTTGTGATAGTTTCGCGTGCACAACAGAGCGACTCAGCCATATGTATACGTGTATCCATTCTACCCCAAACTCCCCTCCCATCCAGGCTGCCACGTAACACTGAGCAGAGTTCCCTGTGCTGTACAATAGGTCCTTGTTGGTTATCCATTTTAAATAGGGAGTTTGGGATTGACATGTACACATTGCTATATTTAAAACGGATAACCAAAAAATAAAATAAAATAAAACAAAAATAAAACGGATAACCAAATTATGCTATTCTTGACAGACTTAAGATTTTGTTTAAAGTGTATTTTTTTATTCAATTCTGCCTTTTGTTCAATTGAGCCTATCAACCAGAGAAGCTCATATTTGCAGTTTATGTAGGAAGAAACATATATATATTTTACATGAACTCTGATGAACTAATGGATTGATAATATGGCACCAGTAAAGGCCAACCCCTTCTTCAATGAGAAAGATCTCATTCTTACACCAATCGATGAAACTTTTCTTAAAATATGATAAAAACAACAAGGTCCTACTGTATAGCACAGGGAACTATATTCAATATCCTGTAATAAACCATAATGGAAAAGAATAGGAAAAATAATATATATGTATATACATATATATAGCTGTACAGCAGAAATGAACACAACATTGTAAATCAACTATACTTCAATAAAATAATTTAAAAAATATGATAAAAACAAATTGGCAAGTGAGGGAACTCGAACATTCAGACCTATAGTACTTTAATCAAGGAAGGGTATAAACAATGAGAAGAAAAATAAGTCTGCTCCCTGTGGAGCAAACCTGTTTCAAAGGTGAGTAGAGAAGGAAAAGCCAGCTAAGCAAATGGAGAATAAATAAAGGCAGGAATTCATCCAGTTATTGCAAGCAAAAGAAAAGAGGGCTTCTGGGAAGAAGTGGTCAACAATATTGTAACTCACAGTCAATGGCAGTAAGAATGGTGGCAGACAGTATTCATTGTCCTTAGAATTTTTGCACTTATGCAGTTGGTGGCTATTTCCAGGCAATTTCAGCAGAGGTAGAAGGTCAGAAGCAGCCAGATATCTGTGACTTGAAGATTGAATTGGGAGGTGAGAAATTAGAAGGAATGAAGGGAAAACAGTGCTTTGATGGTTTGTTTAAGGAATTTCACTGTGAACAGTATAAAAGACAGAGTAATAGTTCATAAAATCTCATTGTTAAAGTTGCATTTTAATTTCAGTATGGCAGACAACTAGTTTTTACTCCTTTTTGGTGTGGGAGACTCCAGTCAATACGTTAGGATTTCAGTAGATTTGAAGTAGAAACAGAGGTTTTAGCTTCAGTCTGCCGTTAATAATCCATTTACTAGAACTGGAAAATAACTCCTAAAAGCAACCAGACCAAATGCTGTATTCCCATTTCTTTCCCATCTTTTAATTCTTAATAGTAAATCAGTTGAAATGAGAATGACTTCACTGGCGGAACAGGGATAATACTTTATTTGATCCAGTGAACCATCTGCATTAATTATATCACTTCTGGAAAGTGAGGCTACCTTCTCCAGAATTTAGATTTGGGCAGAAAGTACAAAGAAAGACAAAAATTACCCTGCTTTGCATCAGTAATATTATTAAATGCTGCTAAATGAAAATCAGAATTCAGTACATGATTCCAGGTGGATCACAGACTTTAAAACTTCGCTTTATTTTCTGAATTTAACTCTGGGTTTGTTCCTTCCTTGGTTATTTTTTCTATCTTGGTGCTACTGACTGGTTTGAGATTGATTGTGAACTCGGAGTTTGGATAATATCTTGTTAACTTTTGATTTCCAGGGATTAGCATAATGTCTGGAAACTTGGAAGATGTTCTCTAGACATTTACTGACTCAACCAATAAATTAAGGTATTCCTCAATAAGGGCTTTAAAAACCATGATTCAGTAGTATTAAGCTAGTTAAAAACCATTTTGTGAATAAGTTTTGTGAGGCCAGTTGGGCATTTTGGAAATACCTGGTCTCCAATATGGTAAGAATATTCTGAGAAAATTTGGGTTCATTGAGAAGTTCAGTAACTATATAGACCTCCCTATTTTTAAAATGTTGTAAATACATGGAATTTAAGCAGTGTCTGGCTTTTTTTTGGTGGGGTCTATGTGAAGGTTATACTATATGAGACATAAAAACTTAGCAATATGTTTTATGAGTTATGTTTTGGTGTCTAGACTGAAAAGTGTTCCTTAAGAGTTTAATAGACTTTCTTGATTTTTCCATCATAAATCATTTGTAGAAAAGTTAAATTGGATTGTTTCACTATAACTCCCAAGTGCCAAATCATTTCAAGAGCTCTGTGAATAGGTGCATTTGCACAATCTGATTGGCTACCCTAAAGGCAAAAGCAATTATATTATGCTAATGTGTATATTTTGCTCAGAAATCTGAATTTACCATTCGAATACATCAATGTATATTGTCTTTTTCCAGAGGTGAGCTTATAGATGTCAAGTTTTGTGTAAAGAAAGGTATTAAAGATTAGCAATTGTCAAGTTTAGGGAGCTTGAAGCATACTTGTCTTTCACGATAATGATTGAATCTTTCCTTTGACAGTAAATACAGAGTGAATATAGTGATAACCTTGATTAAGTATAACATGGCTGTGGAAACATTCTGGGAAAGGCTTTGTTCATCTTTATGTAAAGTTCATAACAACCTGAGGAAAATTATTTAGAAATTTGCTCATTAAGTGCCTTGCAGAAAAGCATTTTGTTTGCATTACCTAATAAAATGGACCAGTGGATACATAATTTTTCCTGGGGCATGTAATTTATGCTCAAAAATGTTGCAGTGCTTTTGTGACACCATTTACCAAGGATTTTTATTTAGTTTACTTTATAGCTCATCATAAGTTTTAACAGGAAGAATTTCCTTTAAAATTGAGTAAACAAAAGTAAAAGCTGCATCTCTTCCTTCAACTGGCAGAGAAGCATGAGAAAATATATACTATACACTACAGACTTTTCACTTTTTGTTTTAAATGGAGAAAAAGTGAATGATGTGATGGTTAAAATCTTTAGTACGTGGAATTTTTCTCAAATAATTTCTAGTATGTTCTTCAGTAATAAGTCATGTAGCCAGATGGCTGTATATGAGAAATTGCCTGTGCAAGTCAAACATTTTATTCTAAATTTTAGCAGGGGTGATTCCATGATTTAAGAGAGAATTAATAACTTTAATATAAGAGCTGGGTTATAAAAGGTGATTTTCTTTGGAAATATGACAGTTTATATGGTGCTTTTAAAGGTTTGTTTTTTTTTATATGATGAAGTAAGTGATATGTACCCTAGTTGCAAGCAACCAGTTGAGTTCACTGCCATTGTCTATGACTATGATTACCCTTTTGTTTAAACAGTACAGTGTATCAAGACAGCAGTGTGACATAATTTGATAGAATGTAATAAAATATAATGACATTTACTAGTCCCTAATACCCCCACTATGTTATTTTGTTAGTTCATTAAAGGGTTTTCTCTTTCACTTTAATTTTTATTGATCCCCAGCGAATATGAAAGCCTTTATGTAGCTCAACTCTTTAATTTGTTATTTTAGTAATTATTGTTCTTGTGGTTTTTGTTAAGATTTTTTTTTCATTAAAAGTTTTAAACATGGAATGTAATCTAGCAGGGAAGCATTATATTAATTTTAAAAATCCCTTGCTTTAATTTACAAGATATTTTTTAATCTCATTATGGGGGATTTAGCAGCATAACTCTCATTTACACAGAAACAGGCCTATTGGCCTCTCTATGTGGGGGAATTTGCATCTGCATTTTAAAGCACTAAGCCTTTTTAATATCCCCTTGATAAATTAGCTTTCAGGATTCATCCAGCAAATAGGTGTGTGGAGAAACTGTAAACACTTAGCTAAGTGGTTACAGATACATAAGCAATTAAAATGAGGTAATTTTATTTGTGTAAAGGGTTTGGGTTTAATTTGAATCAGAAAAGTGTCAAGGGCTCTGCTCAGTTTCCAGTGCCACCACTGCCACTGCCACCACAATACAGTAAAAACCCAATAACCTCCTCATGGGCAAAGGCAGAGAGGAGTTAGGAGTTATGTCAGTTTCTTTCCAAAAATTTCTGTCACAAAAATGACAATGAATATGACACTGAAATGCAATGAACTGAGGGAATGAAAAACACTCTTCAATTAAAAGGAGTTGGATATGTACATATTTTATTCTTACTTCTTCAGATATTTGTATTACTTCAGGGCATTTCATTGAAATGAAATGCAATGACTTATGGAAATAAAATGACATTTAAGAAACGAGTAGGATATGTAAAGATTTTATTCTTAATGCTTTGTGTTTCCATTGTTTTATATCACAAGTCCTTTAAAAAAATACAATAAAATTAAAAGACCTTAAAATTGTCATTTCTTCTTAAGAACATCTCAAATTCAATGAACTTCTTATCTTTGCTTTATTCAAAATATTTGACACATTAACTTTTTTTTAATACCTTTATTGGAGTATAATTGCTTTACATTGTTGTGTTAGTTTCTGCTTTATAACGAAGTGAATCAGCTATACATATACAAATATCCTCATATCTCCTCCCTCTTGCATCTTCCTCCCACCCTCCCTATCCCACCCCCCCTAGGTGTTCACAAAGCACATAGCTGATCTCCCTGTGCTATGAGGCTGCTTCCCACTAGCTATCTATTTTATATTTGCTAGTATATATAAGTCCATGCCACTCTCTCACTTCCTCCCAGCTTACCCTTCCCCCTCCCGAAGTCCTCAAGTCCATTCTCTACATCTGCGTCTTTATTCCTATCCTGCCCTAGGTTTTTCAAAACCTTTTTTTTTTGTTTTTTGTTTTTAGATTCCATATATATGTGTTAACATACAGTATTTATTTTTCTCTTTCTGACTTACTTCACTCTGTATGACAGTCTCTAGGTCCATCCACCTCACTACAAATAACTCAGTTTTGCTCCTTTTTATGGCTGAGTAATATTCCAATGTATATATATGTGCCACATCTTCTTTATCCATTCATCTGTCAGTGGACACTTAGGTTACTTCCATGTCCTGGCTATTGTACGTAGAGCTGCAATGAACACTGTGGTACATGACTTTTTTTGAATTATGGTTTTCTCAGAGTACGTACCAAGTAGTGGGATTGCTGGGTCATATGGTAGTTCTATTTTTACTTTTTTTAAGGAACCTCCATACTGTTCTCCATAGTGGCTGTATCAGTTTACATTCCGACGAACAGTGCAAGAAGGTTCCCTTTTCTCCACATCCTCTCCAGCATTTATTGTTTGTAGATTTTTTGGTGATGGCCATTCTGACTGGTGTGAGGTGATACCTCATTGTAGTTTTGATTTGCATTTCTCTAATGATTAGTGATGTTGAGCATCCTTTCATGTGTTTGTTGGCAATCTGTATATCTTCTTTGGAGAAATGTCTATTTAGGTCTTTTGCCCATTTTTGGATTGGGTTTTTTGTTTTTTTGATATTGAGCTGCATGAGCTGCTTGTAAATTCTGGAGATTAATCCTTTGTCAGTTGCTTCATTTGCAAATATTTTCTCCCATTCTGAGGGTTGTCTTTTCATCTTGTTTATGGTTTCCTTTGCTGTGCAAAAGCTTTTAAGTTTCATTAGGTCCCATTTGTTTATTTTTGTTTTTATTTCCATTTCTCTAGGAGCTGCGTCAAAAAGGATCTTGCTGTGATTTATGTCATAGAGTGGTCTGCCTGTGTTTTCCTCTAAGAGTTTGATAGTGTCTGGCTTTACATTTAGGTCTTTAATCCATTTTGAGTTTATTTTTGTGTATGGTGTTAGGGAGTGTCTAATTTCTTTCTTTTACTTGTAGCTGTCCAGTTTTCCCAGCACCACTTATTGAAGAGGCTGTCTTTTCTCCGTTGTATAATCTTGCCTCCTTTATCAAAGATAAGGTGGCCATATGTGCATGAGTTTATCTCTGGGCTTTCTATCCTGTTCCATTGATCTATATTTCTGTTTTTGTGCCATTACCATACTGTCTTCATTACTGTAGCTTTGTAGTATAGTCCGAAGTCAGGGAGCCTGATTCCTCCAGCTCCGTTTTTCTTTCTCAAGATTGCTTTGGCTATTTGGGGTCATTTGTGTTTCCATGCAAATTGTGAAATATTTTGTTCTAGTTCTGTGAAAAATGCCATTGGCAGTTTGATAAGGATTGCATTGAATCTGTAGATTGCTTTGGATAGTATAGTCATGTTCACAATGTGGATTCTTTCAATCCAAGAACATGGTATATCTCTCCATCTATTTGTATCATCTTTAATTTCTTTCATCAGTGTCTTTTGTCTCCTTAGGTAGTTTTATTCCTAGGTATCTTATTCTTTTTGTTGCAGTGGTAAATGGGGGTGTTTCCTTAATTTCTCTTTCAGATTTTTCATCGTTAGTGTATAGGAATGCAAGAGATTTCTGTGTATTAATTTTGTATCCTGCTACATTACCAATTCATTGATTAGGTCTAGTAGTTTTCTGGTAGCATCTATAGGATTCTCTATGTATAGTATCATGTCATCTGCAAACAGTGACAGCTTTACTTCTTTTCCGATTTGGATTCCTTTTATTTCTTTTACTTCTCTGATGGCTGTGGCTAAAATTTCCAAAACTATGTTGAATAATAGTCGTGAGAGTGGACAACCGTGTCTTGTTCCTGATCTTAGAGGAAATGGTTTCCGTTTTTCACCATTGAGAATGATGTTGGCTGTAGGTTTGTCATATACGGCCTTTATTATGTTGAGGTACCTTCCCTCTATGCCTACTTTCTGGAGGGTTTTTATCATAAATGGGTGTTGATGTTTGTCAAAAGCTTTCTCTGCATCTATTGAGAAAATCATATGGTTTTTCTCCTTCAATTTGTTAGTATGGTGTGTCACATTGATTGATTTGCATATATTGAAGAATCCTTGCATTCCTGGGATAAACCCCACTTGATCATGGTGTATGATCCTTTTAATGTGCTGTTGGATTCTGTTTGCTAGAATTTTGTTGAGGGTTTTTGCATCTATGTTCATCAGAGTTATTGGCCTATAGTTTTCTTTCTTTGTGACATCCTTGTCTGGTTTTGGTATCAGGGTGATGGTGGCCTCGTAGAATGAGTTTGGGAGTGTTCCTCCCTCTGCTCTATTTTGGAAGAGTTTGAGAAGGATAGGTGTTAGCTCTTCTCTAAATGTTTGATAGAATTCACCTGTGAAACCACCTGGTCCTGGGCTTTTGTTTGTTGGAAGATTTTTAATTACAGTTTCAATTTTAGTGCTTGTGATTGGTCTGTTTATATTTTCTATTTCTTCCTGGTTCAGTCTTGGATGGTTGTGCTTTTCTAAGAATTTGTCCATTTCCTTCAGGTTGTCCATTTTTATTGGCATAGAGTTGCTTGTAGTAATCTCTCATGATCCTTTGTATTTCTGCACTGTCAGTTGTTACTTCTCCTTTTCATTTCTAATTCTATTGATTTGAGTCTTCTCCCTTTTTTTCTTGATGGGTGTGGCAAATGGTTTATCCATTTTGTTTATCTTCTCAAAGAACCAGCTTTTAGTTTTATTGATCTTTGCTATTGTTTCCTTCATTTCTTTTTCATTTATTTCTGCTCTGATCTTTATGATTTCTTTCCTTCTGCTAACTTTGGGGATTTTTTGTTCTTCTTTCTCTAATTGATTTAGGTGTAAGGTTAGGTTGTTTATTTGAGATGTTTCTTGTTTCTTGAGGTAGGCTTGTATAGCTATAAACTTCCATCTTAGAACTGCTTTTGCTGCATCCCATAGGTTTTGGGTCATCGTGTTTTCATTGTCATTTGTTTCTAGGTATTTTTTGATTTCCTTTTGATTTCTTCAGTGATCTCTTGTTTATTAAGTAGTGTATTGTTTAGCCTCCATGTGTTCGTATATTTTACAGATTTTTTCCTGTTGTTGATGTCTAGTCTCATAGCGTTGTGGTCAGAAAAGATACTTGATACGATTTCAATTTTCTTAAATTTACCAAGGCTTGATTTGTGACCCCAAGATAGGATCTGTCCTGGAGAATGCTCCATGAGCACTTTAGAAAAAAGTGTATTCTATTGTTTTTGGATGGAATGTCCTATAAATGTCGATTAAGTCCATCTTGTTTAATGTATCATTTAAAGCTTGTGTTTCCTTATTTATTTTCATTTTGGATGATCTGTCCATTGGTGAAAGTGGGGTGTTAAAGTCCCCTACTATGACTGTCTTACTGTTGATTTCCCATTATATGGCTGTTAGCATTTGCCTTATGTATTGAGGTGCTCCTAGGTTGGGTGCATAAATATTTACAATTGTTATATCTTCTTCTTGGATTGTTCCCTTGATCATTATATAGTGTCCTTCTTTGTCTCTTTTAATAGTCTTTAATTTAAAGTCTATTTTGTCTATTATGAGAATTGCTACTCCAGTTTTCTTTGATTTCCATTTACATGGAATATCTTTTTCCATCCCCTCACTTTCAGTCTGTATGTGTCCCTAGGTCTGAAGTGGGTCTCTTGTAGACAGCATATATACAGGTCTTGTTTTCATATCCATTCAGCCAGTCTGTGTCTTTTGGTGCGAGCATTTAATCCTTTTACATTTAAGGTAATTATGATATGTATGTTCCTATTACCATTTTCTTAATTGCTTGGGGTTTGTTTTTGTAGGTCTTTTCCTTCTCTTGTTAACACATTGACTTTTAAATGTTGTCTTGTCTAATTTATTCTTAGATACCCTGCAATTTTGTTGTTGTGTATCTTTTTAAAAGTAAATAATTCAAAAATTACTACTAGTATGTAAAAATGCAATTTTTTTCTATTATGTTGATTTTACAAACAGCAACCTTTCCAAATAATTATTGAATTTAATTATGAATTTTAAAATTCTTTTGGTGCCTCCATGTAGATAATCATATTATCTGAATAATGACCATTTGGATACTTCTTTAACAAGCTATAGCTCTTATTTCTTTGTCATGTCACACTGTAGTGGCTAAAATTTTTGTTAGATTTTAAATAGAAGTGATGGTAGCAAATACTGTGTCAAGTTCTAAAGGAAATAATTTACTTTTGCATTACTGACAGTACTATTAATCTTCGGTATATGTCCTTTAATGCATTTAAGCTTTATTCTTTTTTCAGTTTGCTAAGCTTTTTTACAAAAATAGATATAAATTTTATTGAATGTATGGTTAGCATCCATCAGGATAATCATATACTTTTTAAAAAAAATCATTATTAAAGTAACCAAATCCTTAAATAAGAAAACACAACGTGGTCAAGTGGCATTATACTTTTTATAAACTGCTAGATTCAGTTTGCTTTAGAATATTTACATTTGTATTTATGAATGAAATTTGGTTATAATTTCCCAGTCTCATAATTTCATTGTCTGGTTTTGGTATCCAATGTATAATTATCTCAGAAAATGAGTATACAGTCTTTCCCTCATTTCTATTCTTTGAAAGAGTCAAGCATTGGATTATCAGTTCTTCAAATAACTGAAAGAATTTTTCAGTAAAAACTGAGCTTGATGGTCTTTAGGGCATGGTTCATTCCTTTAATAACTAGATGAATATTATAAAAGTTCTTTTAATTTTTGAGTTTTTGAGTAAAGTTTTCCAGGACTGTTAGCATTTTGCCTAGGTTCTCAAATGTATTGGCATAGCTTTTTCAAAATATTATTTTATTGTCGGTCAGTTTCTATCACACTTATAATTATGTTCCTTTTTTCATTTGTAACATGGTTTTTATGAGTTCTCTTTTTTTCTATATTAACTTTGTTAGATATTTGTTATTTTTATTAATTTTCTTGAATTAACATTTAATTCTTTGGAATATTATGATCCTCTCTGTTGTATTTGATTTTCTATTATGTTATTTCTGCTCTTTTTAAAATTAATTTATTGTTTTTTACTTTCTTTGAATTTGTTCCCTTGTTCTTTTTCTGACATAAATTTAAATGCTTAGTGCATTAATTTTCAGTCTTCTGTCAAAATATAATAATTTGAGTCTATAGTTTTTTCTCTATGTGCTGTGTATGTATTATATATTCCTCAAGTTTTGATAACATAGTGTATTTAGTTGTTGGTATTGTTCCTTTTTTTTTAAACATTCATTATTATTTTTCTGTGACTCATAAGTTACTCAGAAGTATGTTATTAAATTTCCAACAAATGAGGTTTTTAAAAATGAAATTTTCTATTTTTCATTTCAAAATTTTATTGTAATCAGACTATAGTCATTATGAAATTTGATGGGGCTTTTTAGTATGCATTTAATATTTGTAAACATTTCAAGGGTTCTTGGAAAACTGTGTTCTTAGGGACACAGTTCATTTATTACTGTCATGTCAGTCTCATTACTTAATTTGTTCACATCTTCTGTGTACTTTCCTATTCTTTTCTTTAAGGCTGCATGATCTAACAATTACCAGAAGAGTTGTTAAACACCTTCCACTATAATGATATATTTGTCATTTTATTCTAGTAGCTGTGTCAATTTTTTGTTTGAATATTTTGTAGCTGTCTTACCAGTCCATGTAAAATTAACCAGTCTTTATCTTTGTGCTGAATTGAACCTTAAAATCAATTTGTAGTGACTCTTATTATCTCTAGTTTTTTTTTTCTTGTTATTTGTTTTACTATTTTGTCTTATGATTTACTTTGATATTAATATAACTATATCAGATTTTTTTTGTTTGTTTAGAATTTGCCTAACATATCTTTTTCTGTCCTTCAACTTTTAACATCCAGGGTACTTATTTATGTTTTAGGCATTTTCTTGTAAATGGCATAAAGCTGGGCTGTGTTTACATTTATCTAGTCTAAGAGTTTTTGTTTGGTCTACTTATAAGGCCCAATTTAGCAAGTATGCCTACTATACTTTTTTCTGGGAGAAGTGTTTTTCCTGTCTTACTTACCAAGAGTATTGCTTTTCAGAAATCTGGTATTATGGGAACTAATTGTCTCAACCTGCTACCTTTTCTGGGTTCCAGGTTTTGTCTTTTGCCTTCGAGAGTGGCTTGAGATATCCAAACTATGCTACTTAAAAGAAAATTTTTAGGATTTACTTCTTTTTCTTCAGGCGTTCTTATAATTTTAGCCCCTGAAGATTTTCTTTCCCTGAATTTTCTGCCATCTCAACCACACATATGATATTTTTAGGTGATCTATATCAGGACAAGTTTTCTCAAAATCTGTTATGCTTTATTGCCAGAAACAAAAGGGTTACTTTAAAAGAAAATGTATATATATATATAGACTCAAAATCTTAGACTCCAAAGGAAACTTTAGAAGTGTCCTAGTCAATTTTCTAATTTATTTAGGCCCTTAGTTTCTTCATCTAAATAATAGGAATTTTCATACCTGTTTTGCAACATTAGTTCTTTTTATTATAATTAGAACATGTGAAACCCTTGGCTCATCAATAGCCACATACTAAATAAATGGTAATTAATATTATTAATAGTCATGAAGACTATTATGTTAAAAAGAATATTTAAGTGAGGAATGCCTTTAAAGGGGAACTAGATGTGATGAAACATAAACTGCTAATGACACTATGAATGATTTTAGGTTAAAATGTATAGCTTCAAATTTACAGTGATACATGGAACAAAATAAGGAAATGTGATATTGTATGGCAAATTAGGCACAGTAATGGAGCTCAGCCATTATTCAGCTTTTATCAAAAAAGAAGTGGCGACTTCAAAATTAATACACAGCCAATTTAAACATGCCTTTACTGTCTCAAAGCTTCTACTGGGTTGAAATTTTTTTTTTTTTTTTTTTTGGGTTGAAATTTATTCATTGATCTGATCAAGAATTCATGTCAGTCTTTGATACTTTCATTTTATTTGTTCTTCCTAGCTTTTATTACTCTGAAAGAATTTTCAGGTTCATACTGATGGAACCAGGATATGGTAGAGCTGCATTATAACACAGTACTGTCTTCTACTTTTTTTTTTTTTTTTTTTCACTATTTTCTAGTGTGGAACAAGAAAAAGCTCTTTAGACTTAGAGTGTTTTATAGCTGTGCATGTACTTAATGCAAATATTCTTGTATGCTGTGTCCATATGATTAGGACTATATATACATGTGAAAGAGAATCTTGAATAGATTGTTTTACCATCCTGTTTTAAGACACTAAGACCCATCTTTATTTCTTCAGGTAGATGGAAATATATGAGTGAACTCTAAGAGTTATGAACACAATACTGCCAGCCACTTCATTGCTTGAGCTAAAAAACCTGGAATCATATTTGACTACTCTCCTTTTCCCTTACGTCACATCCATGGAGATATACTCTCATTTCTAACATCAAAATACATATTTAATCACATTTCATTATTTCTAGTGCCACCATCCTCCCCAAAGCCACCGTCATCTCTTGCATTTCCTGCCTTGTCTTGCTGTTTCTACTCTTGCTCTTCTATAGCATATTCTCTGCAGAGCAGTCTGACAGGTGTCTTTGAAATCTATGTTAGATAATGTTATTTTTCATTAAGTTTCCTCCAGTGTCCTCCCATTACACCTAAATGAAAGTACAAAATCCTTGTAGTGGTCCCTGACTATTCCTTTGAAAAAAAAAAAAAGCACCATGCTTCTTTTTGCTTCATTCCAACCTTACTCGCCTTCTTGTGTTCCTGAAATTTTCTCCTCTGATAAGCACAGGGCTCTCTAGCAGCCCTGGCCAGTTTCCTTTCCCTTAGCCTGGGTTATTTTGCTTCACAGCACTTATTACCTGACATTATATTTTCTCTTTGTTTATTGTAGATGTTCTTTACCCTAGCTGCCCATCAAAATTACCTGAGAAGTTATCAAAAATCAAAAATTATCACACATACCAGAATTAACGGAGACATTTTATATATATGAATCTTTTCGTGGGGTAGGGGAAGGGGGACAGCTTAGGCATTGGTAATTTAAAAACTCTGTAGCCAGAGTTGAGAACCAATGTATATTTATTTTTGTTTTTTTTCCTCCTCTCAATAGACTATAAGTTCAATAAAGGCTAAGCATTATCTATTTTGTTCACTGCTCTATTCCTAGCTCTCAGAATAGTACCTGGCACATAGCAAACTTTTCATAAATATTTGTTCATAATTAAAAAAAAATTAGTTCTTTTCATCTAGAATATATAAACAAATATGCATCATTGGCTCCCTATAATTCAACAAGCTCTACACCTCTCATTCCTTCATTCAGTTTTTTCACTCATTTAAGAAATATTTATTTAGTGCATTTAAGGAATCAGATAATATTGTAGGCTCTCAGAAATCAAGAGTGAAATAAATAAATATCTCTGCCCTTGCAGAGCTTACATTCTCATCTTGGTGGTACATTTTGTAGATAACTGTAGTTTTAGAAATAAGAAAACTTAAGTTCTTTTAAATAATTTTTCATTATTCAGTGTGCTACATTGAAAAGCCATTTAACCTCTTTGGAATCCTTCTCCTTTAATTCAATGTAATTGGAACTGTTATTTTCATGCTGCTGTTTAAAAAAAAAAAAAAAAGAAAACTTTCCAAAGTAATTTCAGAAGATTCTTTCTTTCTTAAACTATGACTAATTAAAAGAAAACCAATTTTATGGAAAAGAAAATAATTGGATCATAACAGATTTATAAGATGCACTACCTCTGTGTTAAGAAAAGCTCATAGTCTGCAGAATAAAGCCAGCTGGAATGATAGCTCTGGGATAGCCCAATGGCAAAAGTGTTGGAATCATTTAAAAGTTCATTTGAGTTTTGCACAAACTGATCATTCATTTATTTTTTTCATCCATTTATTCAACAAACATCCCCAGGTGGTAAACATTTCTAGGCTTTTTGCCAGGTCAGAAGGTTATATTATAATATGTGTTCTCTGCTCTTAAAAAGCTCATTTTATCATATTAATTTTGTAAAGAAATAATAGCAAATATCATGTCAAAGATAAAATAAATATTGCACATTGCAAAGAAGCATATAGAACTGAACTTAGCCCTTGCCCTTAACAAGCTCACAAAATCTCTCCCTCTTTTGATGTTTTATAACATTCAGCTTTTTTTGTGTCAACTGACAGTCTACTTTTATTATAGTTGTTTATCTACTCATATTACTATCCTTTAACTCCTTCTAGCTTATGCATTTGTGTATTACATTTATATTATACTTATATATAAACATTTATATTTCATTGTATTCCATATTCACTCAATACACATATTTTATCAAATTATACAGAATAAATTTAAATGACTATGAGTTATAATTATAAAAATCTAGAATAAAGTCCAGTAAATCCAAATGCATATCATCCTGAAAGGCTTCCAAAGAAAGAAGCTAAATAAATGCAAATAAATAACTGTGCTCAGGTATAAGACAAAAAGAACCTGAGGTTGTAGTTAACTGGATACAAAGCCAGAATCTCTGAAAAGATTAAAATCTTTACAGCATTATATTAAACACAGTTTGGTAAACCATGTGCCTCACCTCTAAGGTAAGGACAGAGTGAATCTAAGCAACAGAGCTCTTGGAAAGTGGGCTTTTATAAATTGCTGTATACCTTCTTCCAGGCTTACCGGTTAGTATTTTCGCTGTGCATGAAAGCAAAATCTCAACATTGAAGAGGAAAGTATTTTGGGCTCAGTCCTTTTGCCTTCATCATGGAAGTATTTGGGGGAAGTTCCAGGAGCTTTATAAGTTTTCCAACTTACTGCCTGTCCTATCAAATCTTGGATGGTTTTCTCATCCTTTTCATTTGGGGAAGCAGAGGAGTGTAGAAGACGGAGCATGGGCTCCAGAGGCACATAGGCCTGAATTTCCAATCTGGTTCTGTCATTCATGATTTTTCCACCTTGGAAGAATGAACTTCTCTAAATCTCAGTTTCTCTGTTTGTAAAATAAGAACACAATCTTTATATCACAGGTTTTCCGAAATGATTGCATTATTCATTTTTTGTAAAGAATGGTAGATAACAAATGTTAATTTCTTCTTGCACCTTTTTTTTTTTTTTTGCGTATTACATCTATTACTTTGAGTTTAATCTCCTGTTCTCATTTGGGTTAGTCTGGGTTATTGTTCCTCAAAGATTGGATTCATACTTATCAGTGACACAACAAGAACTTTATTTAATAAATAAAGGGCACTGAAACGCAAAAATATAAGATGACATGAACTCAGAATGAAGGACAGTATCTTAAATTGAGAAAATTTAGCTTTATATAAAAGTCACTGCACTATTCTTGTTCTCATTTCTCTTTGGACCAAACAGAATGTCAGTCTAGTACCTTATTCATGTTTAGAAGTAACTAGATAACTTTGGAGGCCTGTTTTCACTCTGATATTCTTTGAGATTGTTTTGGTCATGGACACTGGAGTTATGAGCAAATTAGCTAAAAAAAATATTAATGGTCATGTTTTCCATGGTAAAAAATCTAAAGGAGAAGGTTGTAAATGACTTACAGGATTTATCTACTTAACAATTTTAGTAGACACAAGACCATGAGACAATAAAATGTGCATTTTTTGTGACTGTAAAATTTTATTATATCAATGTATTTGTTTTAGAGAAGAAAAAAGTCACAGTAAATACTTTAGATTAAAAAAATATATACAAGGCAAGACCAAGTAACAAATTTCATTTATGCTTTTAAAAGCATCACAACAGTGATAAGTCCTTTCATTCAGTATGTTTCTTCTAAATATGTTTATATGACAAATTCAAGGAGTTTTTATTCTAAAGTATTGAATTTTCTTTTTTAAATTCTATTTTATAGTTTAACATATTAGTGTGTCTTTCTAAAATATGTTTCCTGCATGTTGACAATAATTGGAACAAATAAGGTGTTAACTGTGGTATTATATGGAATATAGGCTTATTTACTTGAGTTTCTTAAAATAGATCCTTAGAAAACAACAGTGTGGAAAATACCCTGTAACACACTTTTAATGACAACCAAGTGCCTGAACTTTTGGTGCATTACTATATGAAAGAATATCTTCATTTGGCACATTTCAGAGACCTCTTAACTGTTGCATTCCTGCTCACTCCAAGAGCTGTGAATAATTGTTATGAGGTCTGTTGCAAAGAATATATAAGTAAGTATTTTATGGCTTGATGGATGCATCATAATTAAGTGAAGAACTACCTTTAAAAGCCCAATATCCACACTGGTGTAATGAGAATGTAATATGTTGATATTGCATTTATAAGCTGAAAATAATTATTTGAACAGATTGTTAAACTAAACCCTGGTATATAAATATTTTTAATATATCTAATGAAAGTTCACTCTTTTGAAGTTTTCATAAATATTTAAATAACCTTTATATATTATGCTATGTACAGGAATATATGTTGACTAATATAACTTAGAAAAGCATTAAATAATCTGAATTTTAAAGTGAGGTTAGTAGTAAAATAATAATAATAATAATGTAACTGGGAAATGTTACATAAGCTCTCTCAGAAAGCATTTTTCAAGTGAGTTAAAGGACAGAAATTCTTTGTAAGTAAAGTAGTATCACATGCCTGAGTATAGAGTTCATGGAACTCAACAGTCGTAGGTTTAATCCCTGGCCTGCCAGCTACCACTTGTGGGACTTCAAGACAGTTCCTTGTATGAGCCTTGGGGTCCTCATTTAAGCAGAGGTATAATAACCCATAAATAACAAGATTATTAACCAAGATAATGTTCATACTGCAAAATTCTTAGCAAAAAGGGAGCAGTCAATAAGTAATAATAGTACTGTGATGATAATGTTAATAAGTATCACTTTAAAATAAAAGAAAGTATATGGCTAAAGAAATTTTGGAAACACTGCATGCAAAAAAGATGAACAGCTTTTTTTTCCCTTTGGTGTTCCTCAGAGCTTTTAAGATGCTAATATACGTTGTGAATGCCTTAAAATTCTACAGTTCCCAAGTTTAATTAACTTTGGAGCTGCTTTTTCTTTTCTTTTTTTTTTTTAACAGAGCTTCTCTTGGGACTAGTATTCTTCCCACACACTTTCTTAAATGACTTCTTAGGTAAAAACCTACCTATTAATCATAATGCATGTAAAATTAATGCTGCTTAGGTTTTCAACTGCTTGAATTTTTAAAAAAATTAAATACTAAATGTCATATGTCAGAATCGTGAATGTTTAAAAACTTTTTCATGAACATGACAGTCTGATAACCAGATGTTTAGCAATGAAGTTTTCAGTGGTACCAAAATTAGTCTTTCCATTCTAGAAGTGCCCGTAATCACCAGAGCATAATAGTCCATCAATGCCTTCTATTAATAATTATTTATCTATAAAATATTTATTTATAGTTACTTTATGTTAGCAAAAGTATTACATTATAGTGCTTGAGATTATTTACTGTGTACAATTATATTTAGATTCCAACAGTTTACATTTTTGTAGAAAAATAATTATAAAAACTAAGAAGTAGTCAGATGAGTATTACCTTGCCCTCCAAAAAATTCATGGATTATTTATATAGTTGTTTATAAAACCAGGCTGTTCAAAAGGTTGATTAGTTGTATATAAACTTGAAATTTAAGTTTTAGAATCTCAAATACTGTATTCACCTTGTATTATATTTATTGTAATTGGTCTGCCTGTCTACAGTTTGGAAAATACATTGTCCACATTGCACCAGAGGGATGCACTTTAACAAAGAGCTGACTATTTTTTTGCTTTCAAGGTAACTCCTAGCTCTTTGACACACCGCAAGATTCTTCACAGCCTTGCATGTGCCCCCTCTCCATCCCCATCACCACAAGTCCTGCTATGTACTTCAGCACCTTTTGCTCTCTCACCACTTAGATTTTTATAGGTCCTTGCATACTTTATGTATTTTTTTGTTTGTTTGCCTCTGTGCCTTTGTGCATATTGTTCTTATTGGCAGGTAACTCATTGTTTAAAATTCCACTAAGATACCATCTTCTCTAACCCCTGAATCAAAAACTGGATTTAACACCATTCAATTATTTTCCCATTTCACACTACTATTTCTATTAATTGCAGTGACCATGCTGTATTTTAATAAATTGTTTGAGTGCCTTTTTGTTCCTAAGAATATCAGTGTTTTGAGGGCAGATATTGTGGCCTATTAATTCCTAGCATCTCATTGGTATCTTGCTCAATCTACAGTTGGTAGTTGTGATCTACCTCACTGTGTATTAGGAAATATTTCCATTAGGCGGGTTAACTTTAAAAACGTGTGAACCCTTCAAGTTTTCCATCTAGTATCTGGCAGTGTTTGATCTACTAAGTCATTATTCCTATGCGAATGCTATTGTATATAACATTGAAAGATTGTCCTTTCAAACCCTAAACTTCCCTTTCCCAAAGATATCAGCTCACCCACTGATTCTCTGAATTATTCTAATACCAACTGCATCTTATTCAGGCACTTGCTGGTAATGAACTTAGACGTGGTGAGCCCAGTAATATCCTTTGAATTCTTATGTTCTCCCTCATCCCTCTTTCTGGGTAGAGTCTCAGAGTGCTCATCCACCCCCGTGTGGTGCCCAAATTGGTCTTCATCGACATGACCAAAATCATGCAGAGGGTACTATATTAGATAATTAAAAAACAAGAATTTGAAAGGAATATTAGTCTTAAATATGTACTTAATTTTTCTCATCTTCCTTTATTCTTTAGCTTAAATCAGTCATTCTCATGGTATCACTTTTCCATTTTCCATTGTCAGTTGCACTGAAATGCTATTTCCAAGGCCTCTTTTAGAACAAGATATCACAGGATGAAGATACTGATGAAGGCCAGAGCACATATTATCATGAGTTGCCATGTGTAACTATTTGAAATTACCTTTAAAAGCTAACTTCATCATGACCAATGATGAGCTTCTGTGCCCCCCAAAACCACTCCCATCCACCCAGTTCTCTCCCAGACTTCCAGCAGCTGGTAAATGCTCACGTCCTCCTACGCTTGTGCCGACATGACCCCTCAGAGCTGTAGCCAAAGTCAAGATTCCTTTGAGTTCCACACATTTCTGCTTACAGAGAATAAATCCTTTATTTTTACTGTGTTGGTGTGGGTGGGAGGGTGGGAAAATGAAGGGGAAAAAAAAAAGAAATATAAATAGCCAGGATAGAATATTGCAATGCTTTAGTTGAGCCTGGCAGGTATATAGAGTTGTATACTGCACATAAGCCAAGAATTTTATTTTATCCATTTTCACACATCTTCTTTAGTGAACAGAAGGAGGAAATAGAAAGAGTATGACTTTATACTAATTAGAATACAAAGATGAAAATGGACATTTTGAAATTGGACATTTTATGGGCGCCATTTGTTCTTTCTTTTTCTTCTGTTTCTATCCAGCACCATTTTTCTTCTGACTTGCTTCACCTACCTGTATCCTCACCTCATTTTATCAGGTGTCTTTAACTGCTTCTGACCTATGTCACAAGCATGGGATGTGGCAACCACAGGTGCCTTCAGGTTTTCACAGCTGGCAGAGCGTGCTTTCACTTGATTTTCTCCCATTAAAAAGAGGAAAAAACAAACACCTGTTTTGACTCATCTCCCTTCCTTTTCTCCAGTTGCAAATTAAACTGACAAGCTGGCTGGACAGTGGCAGAGGGGACTTACTTTTCAGTCAAATTATTTTTGTGTCTTTTTTGCCAATGTATTCTCTACCTGTCATTTCCTCCATGTGTGCTTTTGACAGCTGGAAATTGTTTTTATTGTACATGCCAATCTGTGCTTTTAATAGCTAAGATTTTTGGTCACTTCCCAGATTCAACTAGCCTAAAATAACTGTCTGACCCCCATATTGAGCTGTGTCCCCAAAGTTACAAATATCTACCCTGGATTTTATTCATTCTTTGACAACATAAGTGTCTATAATATGTCAGTGCTACCGGGTGTTGGGACCAAAGGTATGAATAACACATGATTCCTGTTACTGAATAGCTCAGCCTGTAATGGCCAGTTAGAAACAACACAGGTGAATATGTAGTGTGTAGCGATGTATGGAGACAAACCTGGAAGTCCTGAATGGATAACCCCTTAGGTTACGTGGAAACTATCATGAAATAGTCCCTGCCCTAAGCATTAGGATGCTACTTGTATATTTGTAGATTGTAGTAGGGTCTTTGAGGGCTACTTTGTCCAAAGGAATATTTTTATCATGAGGTTGTGCTTTTTATCAACAAACAAAAAACGCTGTATTTAAAAAAGAGAATGATTAAAAAAAGAAGAAAGAAAAAATATGTTGGGGAAAACTATGCTAATTTTGGATTTAAATGAAATTAAAATTAGAACATTATTATATAAGGATCCATATGCTAACCTTCACAAGAATTGGGAGAACTTAGAAGAGGAAATGTCCCTGAAATGTAGAGGGTAATTGGATAGTTTTGGGGATTTCCAGGCTGGATTCTGTAGTTGACAATAAAGGAATCTCCTTATACTTGAGCTTTGATTACTTCTGTTACAGAAGATAAAGAGAAGGCTTTAGGAAAGATTAGACTTGCTTGTCATCTGTTACCTAATGATATCATTAAACAAAATATGTGATCCATGTTAATCATTTAATCCATATTACAGTTCTGTGAGGTTGATATTATTTATACTACCCTCTTTGGGTTTGGATTTTTGTGTTTGTTTTTGTTTCAGATGAGAGATGGTTCAAATAGGCTTAATGGTTCTTAGTGCTGGTATATGCTAGGACTGGATTTTAATGCAGATATGTTTGACTTCAATCGTTTCACTAGAGTAATATCCAAAGAGGTTTTCTAAAACATCAATGGTATAACCCAGGATTGTGCCTTTAACAGACACTATAGGTAAGTCTAATGAAGATGATATCAAGGTGAAACACTGCACGTACATGTTTTGATTTATCTTTTGTAGTATCATCACCTATCATTCTGTACAAGGTATATTAAAGCACTGCCTTAATCATGAGACTGTACAAAGTGTTGTACAAAGAGAATTATATAGGCCAGGGCTTGACTTTCTGTGAGTTTACTATAAGAGATGGTTATGGAAATTCAGAGTAATAATATTTAAAATATATGAGCATTAACTGTGTGTCAGACCCTATAGTAAGTAGTGCTTTATATAGACTATCTCTTAATTCTTAAAACATCCCAGTGAAGTAGGTACTATTTCTATTCCCATTTGCAGATGAGAACTATGAGCTTGGTACAGTGAAGCAATTTGCCCTGTATTCTAGACTTATATATGGGAAACTCTAAATGTAGACTAGAAAAATGTAATGATGCATACTAGTAGATCACAAAGTGCATACATTTTATTAGAGTTAAAAAATGTCTCTTTGTAACAACTAAAACAGGCCCTATAGGAGTAGATGTCTAGATCTACTCCTGGAATGAAATTTTTAACCCTGCTTTGATTAATTTATTAACTATGTGACCTTGGGCACATCATTACTACTGAACTCAATTTCCTATTCTATGAAAATGTGGATAATAATCATTGACACTGATACTATAAAAACCACCAATGAACTTCTATATCCACACCATCAATATTTCTTCATCTTTTCAAAAGTGATGTTTGTGTTTTTTAAGTAATATTGCAGAGGAAAAAAGATCCCTCAGTATTTATTCAAGCAACAAGTAATACTGAGACACATAGACTTACCTTTTAAAAATTAAAAAAATTCATTTTATCTCTCTGATTCTTCTTCAAAGTCCAAACCAGTCCCTCTGTCCTCCTGTGACTCATTATTACCCAAATATAAGATTAAGATGGCTCACTTGACATGTTTTCTTTGAGAAACAAAGAAAATGTAAGAGTCAGGTCTTCAGCAAAATATTAATATACTTAATGAAATAGCTAAAATTAGTAAATGATAGAAGATCACCTTTATCCTCACAGTGTATTTTGTACAGTGAAATTAGGTTTTCTTTAAGTTCCCAAACTTAAAACATGTAGCTTTTGAACAGAAGAAAATGATAATAAATGTTGTTTTTAACTAGTTCAGTTTTATATAGGAAGCTATAGTTTTGGTTCTCTACTTGTCTGTAGTACTTGACTTCTTATATCCATTTACTCAAATCTTGGCCATAGGACAATGGATAAAAGCATAACAGTGGCAGAGAAAAGTCAGAGCTGGTGGAGAGAAATGACGTTCTTCAGGAGCACCCTGGCTTCCCCTTCTGCCAGTCAACTCAGTTCCCAGTGAGCCTGACCCAGAAAATTGGTTAGGTTAGATAGGAAAGAAGAAAATTTCTTCTTCTTCTTTCTTTTTTCTTCTTTACCCTTTTGACTTAGAGAAAAAGTTTTAGAAGGATTTAATGCCTGAATTCACTCTGGGATACTAATTAAAACAAAACAAAACAAAACAAAACTCCAAACTGTGAGAAATGTATGAGAAGTTATGAAAGAAATAGTGAATCTTAAAAATGAGCCCAAAGACATTTATGATCGCAAGTGAATTTCCTTATAGGAGAAACCCAGGTATTTAAATGATACCCTCTCTGCTTTTTTTTTTAATTGCCCCAGTGTTACTGTTTACTCTTTTGTGAAAAGGAAGCAATTATTTTAGATGGAGATTTAGGGCCTTTAAAAGGAAAAAAAGTTAGACCTCACTAACATAAAGACATATGTGGAGAAATATGGGCTTATTAAAACATACACAAACTGAAAAAATTTGCACCATTTACTTTGACCTTGGTTTCTCATTTTGCACTTTCATCAAAAAACAGTTAACAATGTACCTATCCCCACTGTGCTCTGTAAGGAAGGTAAGGATGCTGCAGAGATAATTTGACACTGGGTCAAAGAAACCTGTTAAAGGCCGTCTAAACTTGCCTTTACAAACGACTTTATTTTTGCATAGTTTTTACCATGGTAAGTCATGACAATACTTTAGAAATGGAGATTTACCTCCACATTATTTCAGTTGCTAATGTTATTATTTTTAGTGGGTCTTTTTGGAAATACTTTTCTTCTGTATTAATTCTCCCTCAGCACATTGTACAGTTAGGTACTTGGCTAATCACTGGGTGCTTAATGTCCAAACACATAATATACCTGAATGGAGCCCTTTTGCCAGCATTAGGCTGTGTACTGACCAGGAGAGAATGTGAACAAGACGGTAGGTTTAGTGCCACGGATATTTATAGGGGGAAATAATTATTCTGATAGAACATATATTACATTTTGTGTTGGAGAATTACGATTATAGACATTTAAAATGCATGGACTGTTTCCTCTTTACCTACGTGGTCTGAAAGGCCTTCTTTTTACACAAGGCTTATTTACTCTCAGAACCCTAAATTTACCATGTCATTTTAACACATTCTTGGGGGCTGACAGAGCTGGAATACTTTCATAGGCTAATGTAAGTGGACACACACAAGTGCCAAAGTGCATTAGGAAAATGGAAATTTATTCTGCTTCACGGTTGAATTTACCCTTCTCCAGAGACTGAATTTATTTACATATTTTATTTCAAATATATGTGAGTTACACTGAAGAAGCTTTGAAATTAAATAAACACCACAATTAAATGACAGACATAGCAATGGCATACCTCGTAGCCTATCATAAATTTTTCTTTTCATAGGAATTTAAATCCTTGTTACTTTTTTGGTAAAAAAGGTATCTGTCCTGTAATAGTAGGTGAAATGTTATTGGAAAAGGTTGGCCACTGAAAGGTATATTTGAGAATTACTATGTGTATTACTAATACTTTTAGAGAATTAAAAGATAAATTGAACCAAAATATAGATAAAATTATATAGTTGGTTTTCCTAAGGAGTTCCTTTTTCTAAATAAATATTTTTTCCTGAATCTCTGCATGATAGTCTGCTGGTGAATGTTTTCAAATATTGAAGTTACTGGAAACATTTTACAGATGATAAACTTACTACTTAAATAAAATAAATATGGAAGCAGTATTTATAAAAAACAAACATATTATTATACCATGTATTTATTATAACTCAACTAAAACTCTTTAAAGCAATTTGGATCCAAGTTTTAAGAATAATTTTTTTATAAATTTCAAATACATACAAATCTAGATGTGTTTAATTATAAAACATGAATGCTTACTTTTAAAAAAATCATTAACACTTTTGATGCTTTACTGTATCCTTTAATAATTATAATTATAAGAAAGATTATATAGGTGAAAGTTGCTTTAATATCAAATAAGTATCTCATCAATTAGGATTTGTATTTGGCTAAGAGGCATGTATATATCTTAGTAATTGAATTTTTGATTTTGTTATATGCATGCATAGTAAATTGGGCGAAGGGAAAAGAAAAGGGACTAATCAAATTGTGGCTTAAACTGGTTGTTGGTTAAGGGAAGTTCATTTACCTCTGTTGCTATGGACTGAATGTTTGGGTCTCCCCAAAATTCATATGTTGAAACACTAAAACACTAATCCCTAGTATGATGGTATGTGGAAATGGGACCTTTGGGAGATAATTAAGTTGTGAAAGTGGAGCCATTATGATGGGATTGGTGTCTTTATAAGAAGAGCAGGAGAGAGCGTGCTTCCTTTTTCTCTCCACCATGTGAGAACACAGCAAAACTGCTGTCTGCAAACCAGGAAGAGAGCTCTCATCAGAACCCGACTATGCTGGCATCCTGATCTCAGGCTTTCTAACCTCCAAAATTATGAGAAATAAATGCCTATTGTTTAAGCCACCCCATCTATGGCATTTGTTTTAGCAAGAGCACTAAGTCATCTATTTTCTCTAAACTTTTTTCCTCCTCACCTAGCAAGAGATGCTGATCATACAAAATAAAAGACTTGGGAGGAAAGTGTACCTTTAGTTTTCTACCCATTAATTTCTCAATCGTTTATCTATTAATTTCTCCCTTACTACATGAAAAATGGCTCCTGTAAATGAACTATGTCTGTTTACTAAGTTGAGTAAACAGTACTATAACAAAGGTAAATTATAAGCTTTATAGTATTACGAAGTGGAATAAAACACTTTAGTTATGTTCATTCCAATCTTTAAGGTTTTGCCTATATTGAATTAGTTCTGGAAAAAATAATGCAGTGTATATTCCTGCAATTTGATGTTCCTATGTAAGATTTTATATCATTTTTTGTATCATGCTTGTTTACATAAACCCAACACAATAAGGAACGTCTACTAGTGTAACCAAGTTCAGTTAATATGATCTAAAAACAAAATTTAATCCTACAGTCCAATAACTTCATGCCTTCCTTCTTGGGTTTTTTTGTTTGCAAGTTCCCAATTTTTCTACTTGATTAAAGGTACCCAAATATTAACTTTTTATTTTTTTTTAGTTCTTTACTTTTGCACTAACATCCTTCTCCTCTTTCTTGTGTTATCCTCCCACCAGTATTTCCTCTTTGCTTATTTAATTTTCTCATTAAATTCTGCCAAGATCCCTTTAGAGTGACATTGAATGTTTGCTGGCAGGCTGCATTTTGCTGTGCTGCTTTAGTTTGAGTTTAGGTACAAAATGTTGATATTCACAGAGCATCCTGTACAAGTCAGTATTGTACCAGGCAGGGCAAAATAGCAACCGGGTTGTAAAGACTAACTTGCAGGTTCAACATTTCAGGTAGATTTAAAGACATCGAGGCTAAAAGGATACCTTAATCATTTGAATAAGTATTTTAGGTTATTCCTGAATCAGGAAGTTTCTAAAAAAGCAACTATCTAAACACAGAATTGAATTTCTTTCAAGCTTTTCTGTAAATCTCTGTTTTTCTGTTGTAATTTGCTAACCTTGAAAGTGTCCATCTGAATGTTGCTTAGTTTTAAGTGCTACTTTCAAGTAACTTTACAGGTTAATAACAGGTGTAACCTCTCAAAATGTTTTTATTCATATGCTATTTAAATTGTAGCCCATTAACAGCAATTAGTTTTAGTAAGCTTAGGAGCATGGAGCATTTTACATTTGATGTGTCCTTTGCATTGATTTAAGGAAACTGTGAAAGTTCTGTGGTCAACGCTTTGGTGCAATTTGTAAAGAATAATTAATGAATTGCTGAATTGCATTTTTGAAAGTTAGTATTGATTTACATTTAAGAGTGGACAATCCACATGACATTATTTATTAGCAATATGAATACTAAATTTTGAAATATAATTTCGTCATGTAATATGGTTTCATTATTCTAACACTCTTCCACCAAATTCTTTAAACTTTTATTGAACATTTAGTCTATAGGCCATATAATAAAATTCTATCAAACAACTGTATGCTTTCCTTTCTTGCTCTCTAATGATCATATCTATCACTTCACTGGACTATGGGCTCCTTGAGATTCTATCACATTGCTATCCTGGCCCAGGTGTTGAGCAGCTCTTATTAATAACTTGACATCAGAATCATCTTTTTATTTTCCTAGGTAGCACTGTCGAGTTGTGCTTTACTCATTCTCTATAGTCAGGGGACTATTAGGAATTCAGTGGGGGAAACTAGAAGTATGTAATTGGAAAAAGGACAATAGTTATCATCTTGCTGTACTTTAAAATTTTCTATTTTCTATTTTTCTAATTTTATAACAAATTTCCTACACCTTTATATGAAACATTATTAAAACAAAAATAATAATAAAAAATAAAGTGACTACATTACTAGACTCCCAACTTGTTTTCCCCTTCTACTGTATCATAGCACTATTTAAAGGAAGGAAATAAATGAGTGTAAGTCCAGGCCGAAACTAATTTTCTTACAAAGCAGTTAAGAATTTTCACATATGATCAAAGAAGTGCTTACATTAAACTTTGAGAAGCAGTGTCAAAAAGAAAAAAAAAGCAGTAAACTAGAATTTGATTCATACTCCAATTTAAAAAATATATATAAATATATATAGTAACAAATATATATATTTGATTTTAAAAACTGAAAATTTATGCCACCACCTGGGAAAAATCTAAAATGAATTACCAAGCAATTCTAATTTCATATTCTATTTAGCACAAGGGGATAGTTTCCTTGGAATACGACTTGTAAGTGAATCAAGGCTATATTCATTTTAAGGTAGCTTCTATGGAGATGCATTCCTGGTATTTTTTTTTTTTTTGGAGTGTAGTTGCTTTACACTGCTATGTCAGTTTCTGCTGTATAGCAAAGTGAATCAGCCATACGTATACATGTATCCCCTCTTTCTTGGATTTCCTTCCCATTTAGGTCACCACAGAGCACTGAGTAGAGTTCCCTGTGCTATATAGTAGGTTCTCATTAGTTACCTATTTTATACATAGTAGTGTATATATGTCAGTCCCAATCTCCTAATTCATCCCACCCCTCCCTTCCCCCTTGGCATCCATATATTTGTTCTCTACGTCTGTGTCTCTACTTCTGCTTTGCAAATAAGAACATCTATACCATTTTTCTAGATTCCACATATATGCGTTAATATATGATACTTGTTTTTCTCTTTCTGATTTACTTCACTCTGTATGACAGTCTCTAGGCCCATCCATGTCTCTGCAAATGACATAATTTCATTCCTTTTTATGGCTGAGTAATATTCCATTGTATATATGTGCCACATCTTCTTTATCCATTCATCTGTCAATGGACACTTAGATTGCTTCAGTGTCCTGACTATTGTAAATAGTGCTGCAATGAACATTGGGGTGTATGTATCTTTTTGAATTATGGTTTTCTCTGGGTATATGCCCAGTAGTGGGATGGCTGGGTCATATGGTAGTTCTATTTTTAGTTTTTTAAGGAACCTCTGTACTGTTCTCCATAGTGGCTGTATCAACTTACATTCCCACCACAGTGTAAGAGGGTTCCCTTTTCTCCACACCCTCTTCAGCATTTACTCTTTGTAGATTTTTTGATGATGGCCATTTTGACTGGTGTGTGGTGATACCTCATTGTAGTTTTGACTTGCACTTCTCTAATAATTAGTGATGTTGAGCCTCTTTTCATGTGATTGTTGGCCATCTGTATGTCTTCTTTGGAGAAGTGTCTATTTAGATCTTCCACCAATTTTTTGATTGGGTTGTTTGTTTTTTTGATATTGAGCTGCATGTGCTGTTTGTATATTTTGGAGATTAATCCTTTGTCAGTTGCTTTGTTTGCAAATATTTTCTCCCATTCTGAGGGTTGTCTTTTTGTCTTGTTTATGATTTCCTTTGCTGTGCAAAAGCTTTTAAGTTTCATTAGGTCCCATTGTTTATTTTTGGTTTTATTTTTATTACTCTAGGAGGTGGGTCAAAAAAGATCTTGCTGTGATTTATGTCAAAAAGCGTTTTGCCTATGTTTTCCTCTAAGAGTTTTATAGTGTCAGGCCTTACATTTAAGTCTTTAATCCATTTTGAGTTTATTTTTTTGTATGGTGTGAGGGAGTGTTCTAATTCCATTCTTTTACATGTAGCTGTCCAATTTTTCCAGCACCACTTATTGAAGAGGCTGTCTTTTCTTCATTATATATTCTTGCCTCCTTTATCAAAGATGAGGTGACCATATGTGCGTGGGTTTATCTCTAGGCTTTCTATCCTGCTCCACTGATCTATAGTTCTGTTTTATTGCCAGTACCATACTATCTTGATGACTGTAGCTTTGTAGTATAGTCTGAAGTCAGGGAGCCTGATTCCTCCAGCTTCGTTTTTCTTTCTCAAGATCGCTTTGGCTATTTGGGATCTTTTGTGTTTCCATACAAATTGTAAAAATTTTTTGTTGTAATTCTGTGAATAATGCTATTGGTAATTTGATAGCGATTTCATTGAATCTATAGATTGCTTTGGGTAGTATAGTCATTTCCACAGTGTTGATTCTTCCAGTCAATCCAAGAACATGGTATATTTCTCCATCTGTGTCATCTTTGATTTCTTTCATCAGTGTCTTATAGTTTTCTGCTTACAAGTCTCTTGCTTCCTTAGGTAGGTTTATTCCTAGGTATTTTACTCTTTTTGTTGCAGTAGCAAATGGGATTGTTTCCTTAATTTCTCTTTCTGATCATTTGTTGTTAGTGTATTGGAATGCAAGAGATTTCTATGTATTAATTTTGTATCCTGCAATTTTACTAAATTCATTGATTAGTCTAGTAGTTTTCTGCTGGCATTTTTAGGATTTTCTATGTATGGTATCATGTCATCTGCAAACAGTGACAGTTTTACTTCTTCTTTTCCAATTTGTATTCCTTTTATTTCTTTTTCCTCTCTGATTGTTGTGGCTAGGACTTTCAGAACTATGTTGAATAATAGTGGTAACAGTGGATACCCTTGTCTTGTTCCTGATCTTGGAGGAAATGCTTTCAGTTTTTCACCATTGAGAATGATATTTGCTGTGGTTTGTCATATATGGCCTTTATTATATTGAGGTAGGTTCCCTCTATGCCCACTTTCCCTGGTATGGTTTTTTGCCAGTTATTCTTCCATTCTCTTCAACCCTCTGAAGTTCTAACCCACCACTGGGCTAGTGTTGTAACTACTATGCATAGGATTGCCAGCAATATTTATAGTGCCCTCTTAATTTCAAAGGACTTGACTAATCCCTAGTTGCCTACCTATCATTCGTTTTGTTTCCTTCTGCCTTTTTTGGATAGTGTCTGATGTTAACGTTTATATTTTAATATTCAGCACTTTTTTTCTCTGTGGCAAGTCCAGTACATTAACTTGCCATGATCTTGTAATTATAGATCAAATTTGATGCCTAAATGAGTGCTTCTCAGTATTAATATGTATACTAATCACCTGCTGAACTTGCTAAAATTCAGATTCTGATTTGATGAGTCTAGTGTAAAGCCTGAGATTCTGCATTTCAATAAGATCCCAGGTGATGCACATTTTGAGTAGTTAGGCTCTAAAAATAGAGAATAAATGGTAGAAATGATACAATAAAATAAACAACAGGTGCTTCAAAGCACCCTCACCTTGGGGTAGCTTGGGAAATTGCTCATTGGCTCATTGTTAGATACTATTTCAAAGAAAGAGGATCTGTGACATAAGACTGTAGAAAAAAATTAATAAGCTGCTTTTAAGAACCTGACACATTGCACCTGAAACTATCACAACTTTGTTAATTGGCTATACTTCAATATAAAATAAAAAGTTAAAAAAAAAAAACATGACATGATGAAAAGAATATAAGATGATAAATATTGAGTAAAACAAATAACAATTAATGTATTATTATTAAATTTATAAAACTAAGTATTTAAAAGAAATTTAAGTAAACTTTCAAATTATGTTTTTTGTAAAGGGTGTAGCATTTATAATCCCAAAGCTATTAAAGCTTAGACTGCACCAGGTTTTTCTGGACATTTCCCTCCAACTCTATTTTCTCATCTGTAAAATGGAGACAGTATTATTGTGAGTATAAAATGTGATTATATGAGTAATATGCTTAGCACATAGTGAGTATTCAATAAAGAGTATTCATTTTAATTATTAGCATAGTTATTACCTTTCCCCAATGTTCAAAATTAAAAAGATATAAAACTTATGAAATATGGTCATAAATGATGACTTTTCTAGAACAGTCATCACCATGATATTCCAGTTTTCAGAATAAGGTAGGGATTTTAAAATGTAGGCTTTGAAGTCCGATTTGAGTGTACACCTAGAACCTTGATTATGTTGCTTAGCTTTCATGAGCCTTGGTTTTAGCATCAATCTTAATATTATTTTAAGAACTAAACAAGATGATGGATGTTTAGCTCACAATACGGTGACCAAAACAATTTAGAAGCTTGATTATGGATACTACCTTTGTATCCCAAGTCTCTTGAGAGAAAAAAAGGACAACTTGAACACAGGGAAAATTAAAGCAGATTAATTGGTGACAAAATAATCAAAATACTACACCTATCTAGGGGTAAGTCTTAAGAGTGATGCCTTCAAAGCTCAATAAGTATCATTAATATTCTGTAAATGAAGTGAAAGTTTTACGTATATTCAGTGATTAAAAGTGAGTGAGGGAAAGTCAAGGCCGAGAGATTGAAGGGAAAAAGAAAGTTGCGTTGGCCAAAATGCAAATACACTGGAATCTTGAGAATGAGAAAGAGTGTATCTTTGAATTTTTCAAAAGAAAAAAATCAATAAACCTGAATGAAAATAGATGCTTGTAAATAGATGAGGAGCTTCAGTTCTGAAGCCAAGACCCATCTGTCATAGTCCTTGCATATTCTGATACATTTAACTTTCTTAAAATCTTCTGGTGTTATGTCATCTTCCCAGACAGGGAAAAAAAAAGAGGAAAAAAACCCCAATAATTCTCCCATTACCTTGAAAAATAATCTCCAGACTGTCTGCAGGAACTAATAGTTGCCATTATTAAACATGAAAGCATTGAGTGAAAGGGGCAAGTTATAAAATCCTATTCAAAGTTGAGCTCTTTTAAAATAGAAGATGTTTTCCTAAGTAATGATGGCCTCACTGAAACCTGGGGTGGGCATTGTTGTTTTCCTTTTCAGTCCTATAATTTTGTGATGTCGAAATAATTAAGACTCAGAAAGTACATCTTAAAAATTGATATATATCAGTGAGACAATACTGAGAATCACTAAAGCCTGGCATTTGTGTGTGTCGTAGATGATAAAATAGAAGGTAACTAATTCAATCACATGTTCACAAATTTAAGAAAAGTGTATTGATCATTTAATATGTGCCAGGTGCTGTGCTAAGATATATATCTCACATAGCTTACGACCTAATGGAGTAGAAAGTTATGTACCTGAATTATTATAATGCTAGTGTGTGTGCTATATAAAAATTTATTTATATATAATATATATGTACACACTTGAGATTATAATATATATAAACTTATTTGTAAATATATACATTATTGTATATGTATATTTAAAACATATTATAAAGACATAATATATAATATGTATGAGCAAGAATCTATATAGGGAAAGGAGTAGGAGCCAGGAAGGGCATTGTAGGGAAAAGAAAAAACATGAGTCTTATCTTAAAAGTGCAGAAGAAAAAAAAAAACTTTTATTTGGCTTTAGTGTGCTGTGTGTGAGATAAACAATAGCATTATAAGGCTGGAATGGTAGATTAAAATTCTATTATGGAAAGTATTGAATTCTATTCCAGTGATTTTGGATTTTATTTTGTGAGCAGTAGGTGGCTGTGTGAATTTCCTGAGCAGTAGAGAGTCATGATCAAGAATTTGTGTTAGAAAGATAAATATGACAATAATGGGAAGAGGTAGGAGTGAAGTATTTAGAAAGTTTTCTCAACAGTCCAGGTTGGAGATGTTAGGAGCCTGTACTAGGGGAGTGGCAATAGGAATCGGAAACTGAGAACTCAGTCACTGAAGATCTCATAAATTTTCATAGAGATCTCTTCCCTTTTAAAAACTGACCTTTGTTAATCACAAGAATTCACAAAGTTACAGGAAACCTCGCAGTTACTCTGATAGCTTTAGCTTATTTTACTCCTTATATACTATTAATATAATGTTACACTATATAAATGGGGGCTTTACTTAAATGACAAAGCCAGAAGAAATTGCTAAGAAAAAATTTCAGGGTATTCTTTGAATTTTAATTTTTATGACCTGGCCTATTATACAGGTATATGATAAAATTATTTTCATTGAAACAGCCTCCTGTCTAGAAGATGGGAGTAAGATAAAATTAATGAATAAAAATACACATCAATTATTGAATTGCATGTCAAGAATCATGGAAACACTTTATACGCATTATTTTGTTTAACCTTCAAATAAACCTTTGAAATAGTAGTAATATTAGCCCCATCTAACAGATGAGTACAGAGAAATTTAGGGAATTTAAGTAAATTGCAAACACAGGTTGTTGATTTAAAAGTCCTAGTATTTATCCCTTATGTCAAGCCTCTTAGCCTAACCATTCACAATTACAACTCCTGGAAAGTTTCTTCTTGGTTGGGGAAAATTAAGAACTCATTTCAAAATTATGAATTTTTATGAACAAAAGATAAATCTATTAATGTTAAGAAATATTAATGCAAAATCTTAAAAAAGTTAATTCTACCTGGTATGACTACAGGTAGGGGGTGACAGTGTCAAACCTTATATAAATTTTGAAACTTATTACTGGCAAAATGTTAGAGATTATTGAGACAAAATACCTAATTTAATAGATAGGAAGCAATTATTGAATGCTACCAAATAGATAACTTATGCATGTAAAAAGAAAATGTAAGAGACATAAATATAGATTATTAATATGTGAATTCTGGTGCCATGCTATTTTTAAGAAATACAGTAAATGAACATTTGTTGGATCTTAATGTATGCAAGGTACTAACTATAATGGATTCTCAGGGAGAGACAAAAATCATGTGGTTTCTGTCCTCAGGAAGTTCACAGGAGAGAAGAACATTGGACCTATTCCAAAGATCTATACTATAGGGTATAAAATTATAAGCACTACTGAAGAATTTAAAGCAGTATTTTAGTAGATATATTATACATCATGGGGAAAGGACATGAGTTTAAATGATGGATAAGATTTGTTCTTGGACAGTTGGGGGAAGGGCATTGCATTGTGATTGGAGGTATGACTTTTAATGTTTACAGTTTGGAAAGCAGAAAGTGGTCGATTGTGGTCTACAGTTTAGGAAGAATAATGAGGAGGTATTGTGGGATTTAGACTTGGAAAGGCAAATTGAAGTTTGATCATGCAGAGCCTGAAATAACCTCCTAAGGAGTTTGGATTTTATTCCATTAAATATTTTGCCTCCATGGATCTGTAGAAGGTCTTTGAACTTAGAGTCACCTGATAGATGGCTTATGACTATTAATCTGTCAGTAGGTAGAGGATTCATAATATGAGAGAAGATATTAGAGGTAAAAAAAAAAACAGATCAGTTGGAAGAATTTTATATTAAGCTAGGCATGAAGTGATGAGATCCTGAAGTACAAGAGAGAAATGGGAGAATAAAACAATGAAATTTGTTATCTAACTGGTTTGTGGGAAGGAATCAGGATGACTTCAAAGTTTGGAGGCTGGGTGAGTAGGATAATATATATATATATATTTTTTACATTTAGAGACATAGAACTGTAGAGGAAGAAAAATAATTTCCCTTCTACCCTTCCAGGTTCTTGGCTGAGACCTCCCTGTAGTTAGGTTAAAAGATAGGTTAATGAGAGAAAGACAAACAGGAATTTAACAGCATGTGTGTCTCCTGTATACATGGGAAGTACCCAGGAATACTCAGTAATTCTCCAAAATGGCCCCAGACACCACCTTACATACCACCTTTAGCTAAAGGCAAAAGCTATTGAGGAAAGGGAGCCAGTTTGGGGCAACTATGGGGAAAAACACAGTGAACAAGTGTAAGGTTGTTATGCAGATTTAGGTAGGAACCTTCTAGAGGTTCCTTCTAAGGTTCTAGAAATTTAGTCATTCTTTCTGTTACAGAGGGGGAGACACCCTTACAAATGGAGATTTGTAAAAGGGGAATAAACCTTTGGTGTTTTTCCACAGATGTTCAAGCTTCTCTGTAAACTTGAAATAAACAGACAGCAAAATGGTGCAAAAACAAAACAAAACAGACAAAAAACTAAAAACACATGGAAAGCACTGATTGTAAATGTTGCTTACAAAAGGGTAACCTCTACTAGGTTTATGGAGCTTCTCCTTTGTCTGGTGTTTCTTAAAAATAATCAGCCTAAAATAATCCTCATGTGTATTTTGGGTTGACAAATTCTGCTCCCCTTCAGAAACAAATTATTTTATTTTATTTTTAGAAACAAATAATTTTAGGGGTAAAATAAGAACATCAATTTTAGCCATGTCAAATTATAGATAATGGCAGGTTATTCAACAGGTAGTTTGTGTTATAAAACTGAAGCTGAGGCTAGAGATGAGGGCTGGATATTTAGTGTTAAGAGATATCAAATAGAAGTGACATTAATACGATGCAGTTGTATTGTCTAGAAACAGATTGAAAAAAGAAAGGAAATGGAGCACACTTCCCTTTGGTGTACTGTAGTAAGCAGATGGAGGTTGGAAAGAAAAGGAATTTTTGAAAATACAGTTTTATAGAAATAAAAGAAGGAACATGCTTAAAAGAAGATCAAGGACAAACAAACAAAACCTGGGAAGAAGTCATTTCAGAGATCTTTAGTATGTTTAGAAAACACTTTACTCAGAGTATAAGGGTCAAAAGTAAGAGGTGCTTATGACAATGCAAGCGAGCTGTTTGAAAGCAAAGATCATCTTATTTATTGTTATGTCTTTTGATCCTTTCATAGTTCCTGGAACTTGGTAAGAATGAAAGATTAAAGATTTTTCAGAGGTGAGGATTGATGAAAGAAGGGGAGAAGGAATGAAATCAAGATCATATGTTGAGAAAGTAGCCTTTAAGGATAGTTTCCCTGAAAGAAAAATTGAGCAAAAAAATCGGAAATATTTTTGAGGTGGTTAGGAAGACGAATTGTAAAAGTGTCCACCTCAGTGACTTTGATTTTTTTTCCATGGTGTAGAAAGAGAAGTCATCTATTGAAAATGATGGAATTGATTAGATTTGGGGATTTAGAAAAGAGTTGAAAATGACCGAGGAAATAATAGACACAGATGAATAAGCAGGAAAAATTGTGACAGTCTATTGTAGTAGGATAGCATGATCCTAACGTGTTTCAATGAAGATAATTTTGTGACTTCTTACAGTTATATTTGGCAGCAAGTGGGCTGTATATGTATATATATAACGTAAATAAATTATATTTTGTTTTTTGTTTTTGTTTTTCCTAGGTATCCTCTATTTTTTTTTTTTAAGTAACTTTTTTTTTTTTTTAATTTGTTTATGGCTGTGTTGGGTCTTCGTTTCTGTGCGAGGGCTTTCTCTAGTTGTGGCAAGCAGGGGCCACTCTTCATCGCGGTGCGCGGGCCTCTCACTATCGCGGCCTCTCTTGTTGCAGAGCACAGGCTCCAGACGCGCAGGCTCAGTAATTGTGGCTCACGGGCCCAGCTGCTCTGCGGCATGTGGGATCTTCCCAGACCAGGGCTCGAACCCGTGTCCCCTGCATTGGCAGGCAGATTCTCAACCACTGCGCCACCAGGGAAGCCCTATATTTTGTTTTATAAAATGTGAGCATGTTGGCTTGATTTTTAAATACACCCATAGTTTTATAATGTTGTCATTGTCACTCCATTTTTATTATACACCCAAAGGTAGAAAATATCTACAAGGGACTATATAGAAAATAGCTTTCTCCAGGAAATTTCCAATGTATTATTATTTTTTCCATCAAGTTAATTGCTATCCCTAACTCTTCTTGCAATTGCAGAGTTAACAGATGTACATACATAGATACCCCAATTCTGAAGGAAATTTATTCTCTAAAATAATGTCAAATCATTTAACATCTTTAACAAAGCAAGCTACTAGAAAAAACGAAGGAGATTTTTTTAGAATTTCATGAATGCTATTAAAAACAAAAGTTCAATTAATTTTATATGGAAAATTGTTCTAGAATACCATGTCTGAGTTATAATCAGTGACTGATGAAGTGATCAAAGAAAGAAAATGTTGATTGCCTGTAGCATTAAAAAATGAGTTTAGGTTTTTTACCATAATTATGCATACATAGAAAGCATAGGTAGTATCTTTTCAGCATTTCCTTGAAAATATTTCAGGCCTGAATGATAAAGTAGGACTAAGGAAAGGAATCAAAATGCATTTAAGGTCTATAGTGATACACTCTAAATAAACTAATTCCAGTTGGTCCTTAAGTACAGTGAAAATGTAATGGGAAAAGATTAAACATGTAAGAATTTCCAGTATTCTTCAGATCCATGTTTATTTAGCCTGTTACTATTTCTCTAATATATTTGCCTATATCCTGATTTTTTCCACAAGGATTTTCTCTGACCGTGGCTCCCTAGGCATGTGTAAAATTGCAGTGTTATTCATTGTTTAATCAAAAGGCATGGGATTGTGTTTCCAGGTATCCTTCATAGGCTCTTCCTTAAGGGCACTGTACAGAGGATTTAAGACATCAGTTTCTCCACTAATCTCCACTAAATAGAGTTGAACTGTACCACGAGTTGAAGCTTATGACATCTACGCTTACCCTTTCCAACCACAGACGAATGCCAGCTTTTAAATCTGATGTGACTCAGTTACTACCTTTGAAGGTTTTCTCTGCAGGTAAAGGCATTCCTGGGATCTGTTTCTTATACATTGAGCTCATGAATTAGATTTGACTTTAGGTAGTCTTCTTTTAGAAAATGATAGCTATTTTTGGAGGATTCCTTAAGTAGGAAAGCTGTTTCTTCTTATAATTTGGGGGATTTAGGAACTCCCTAAATCCTATATTCTTCTGCTGTAACTCCTGGCATAGTGATGCCTGTCAGGAAGGGTTAAGTGTTAGCTGCTGATGCTGTTATAGAATTCAGGGTAAGGGTGAAAGAAATGAATCATGATACCTTCTGCTTCTGAGGGACCTTGACACTGTTATACCAGGAAATTCACAGAGCAATACCATGATTCTAGGTACTAAACATTGAAATAAGCACTCAGTCTAAGTTTGTGTGATGTGGGGAATTTATTAAGTCTTCTTTCTTCCCTCCAAGTGTTCTAGGTGGAAGCCAATAAACAGTGACCCCCAAAGTTTTATAATAATACTAATAATCTTTTGCTGCTCAACTTCTTGGCTCTGAACAAGTGAAAAAATGGTAGATTTTACAAATGAGACATGTAGACATTTGAGTTTTTTAATGAGTTTTATACATCATATTTAATGTCTTATGGCATTTAGGCTCATGACTCTAAAAGAAATGGGTACTGTCTCATTTATTTGATATTTCTACAATAGCAAACTGAAGGTTGCCATTTTTGGAGGTAATTGATGATACTCTCAATGGGGGCCTCATTCATTCATTTGTTCATACATTCCTTTAATTACAGAATCATGCTGAACGTTCTGTTAGCTATTGAGGATATAAAGGCAAGCTCCCTACTACTTACAGACTTCTTCGCATTTTAGGTGGTAGAAATTTTAGAATGGAGAAATTATAATAGGTAGTCTTAGTGGCTAAATTGGACATGCCCAGATAGAAAAGAAGAACCACTAAGAAATGTAGATTTGGAAAATGCTCTAAGTCTCTAGGGGTGGCTTTCTCAGATAGTATCTATGATTAAGATCACAGCATTGGAGTTAGTTAAATACTGGATCTGCCACTTGATAACTGTATGACATGGAGGAAATGCTCTCTTATCTTAGTTTATTCATCTGTATAATGGAAATAATAATAATTCCTGCTTTATAGTGTAGCTCTGAAGATTAAGTCAGATAATGCATTTAACACATTTTGTGAAAGAAAACACGACACGTGGCTGTTATCATTATCACTATTATTGTTATTATTTCTTAAATGTTATCCAACTTCCATTTTCTTATAAGCAGAGCTAATATCCATACTTATCTTGGTAAAATAATCTAGTTTTATTTTTTATCTATAAAATCTAATTTTATATAACATTTGGCTTTTCAGAGATTTGAGTCTTGCAGATTATATTATTTTTACAAGTAAATTTTTGTCAAGTAAATAAATGAAGCATTCTCTTCCCAAGTTTAGTCATGTTTAGAGTGAGGTGCAGAGAAGGTAAATTGCTGACCTACATTGCTATTCAATGGTCCACTCCAGCCAGAAATTGGCCCTCTTAACTCCCCTCTCTGTTCTGTGCCCGTTATATCAAGCACACTGGCTTAGAAGAATTACTTCGCTAACTGCAAAGTCCTTTTAGACATTTTAAGAAAGTTGTTAAAGAAATACGTAATATACTAATAATTTAGAAGTTACTTAGGTCCATGACTATGGAGCACATGGAGACCGAGTTCCTGATTGAGAAAAGTATGAACTACCAAAGTAAGCCACACCAAGTTGGGCCTTGAAGTAACCTGCTGAGCAGTTTTCTTCATGGAATAAACCACGTACTATATTAAAAACTGCCTCAGGAAATCTCTAGCAGAGAGAGCTGGTCCGTCTTAATTTGCCTTCAAATCTGCAATCAGTATGTTTTGTTTCTTCGGTGTAACTTATGATAATGTGACAGGGAAACCCCATCTACCACGTTGTGAGGCATCCTTATTTTCTATGGAAGATATCCCTCCAGGTTAATTCTTTTAAAATAATTTTAACTTTACTTTGGTCATAGTTATTACTCAAAAAACAAACAAAAATGAAATTCCCTAGCTGTAATTCAGATTTCACTAAGAGCTGTAGTTTAACTGATTTGTCATGGAGTGGATTTTAACCTAACAGTCTTGGTGAATATCCCAATATAGTAGCCACTAGCTACATGTGGTCACTAAACATTAAAGTGTGGCTCCTGAATTTAAGTGTGCTGTGACTGTAAAAGTCACACCAGAATCTGAAGAGTTAGTATAAAAAATGTTTGTATAATATCTCACTCATGATTTTACATTGATTACATGCTGAAATGATAATATTTTTGATATATTGAACTAAATAAAACATATTAAAATTAATTTCACCTTTTTTAACTTTTTTAAAAGTGGCTACTAGATAATTTTAGATTACATATGTGGCTCACATTTATTTCTTTTGGGCAGTGCTCTTTTAGACATGTAATTATGGATACCTTAAGGAATAGCATGCATTAGTGATTCTTTCAAATATTTAAGAAATTTTTATTGGTGTAAGATTTGGAGTCTTATAGTAATCTGTATTTCAAGTCTAATAAATTCTTTTTATATTTATTTTTATATATTCCTAAAATATTTCCAGTAATTCAATTTCTATAGCAAAAATAATATATATAAACTATAAATAATATTGATCATGATATTATCATTCTTCAAAAAATGACACTTATGCCATCTATATGGGTTATAGATAGATCATAATGTTATATATTTAATAGTGCCATATACTCATTTGTTCATTCACTGACATTCTAAGAAGGCTTATAATATGTTACATTTGGGATATAAAGTTAGGTAATACTTGGTTCTTCTCAAATACCTCACAATATAGTAGATGAAATAGACAGGTAAATATTAATGAGACTGTAAAAAATGCATTTTGATAGAAGTAAACATAAGTTGTTATGAGAGTGCAAAGATGAATTCCCAGATGGATTGAAGCTAAGTTGTAGAAGCTCTGTGGACCAATTAAAGTTCATCAGGTAAGAAAAGGTAAGAGTCCAGGTACAGCATTAGCCAAGGCACTGAGGCATGAAATGTGACCTATTTAGGAAATAATTGTATTCTCTATGGCTTACACAAAGGGAGAATTTGTTATTGGTGAGAGGGAATAGGGGCTGAAAGGGAAGGAAATAGTGGCAAGAGCTGAGATTGGGACAGATGATGCTAAAATATGTGGTTCTAAAAATAGAAGATCTATTATATAATATAAAGGGTATTAAGAAAGGGAAATTTGCTCCTTGTGAGCTAACTGTGATGGAGGACTTGAAGGTACATTTCAAGGGGTGAAGGGGGAGTCAGTTAGGAGGTTATTGCAGTAGTCTAGGCAAGAGTCTATGACCACCTCAGCTAATGAATTTGCATTCCATAAGAGACAGGGCAGGGAATAAATAAAATATAGACATCTAGGATAGCACTTAGATTTCTGTCTTGGATTACAGGATATCATTTTTAAAGATAGAGAATACAAGGAAACAAGCAGAATTGGTACAGGGAAAATTATTCATTTTGAACACATTGAATTTGAGGTTTCTGTGACCATCTAGTCATTAATTATATATATGGGCCTGGAGATACAGACTGGGAGAGTCATTATTTAAAAAATAGTTCCATTAATGTGTTTGTGGGTTGAGCTGTCTCAGAAACAAAATGCAGAGTGACAAGAACAGAGGCCCAGGGACTAGTTAAGTCTTTTGATGAAAATTAGGAGATATTAGAGATGTATCCAGAGAGAATTCATGTTATGCATTTTTCAAAATTACTAATATAATCTATGGCTTTGGTAGCCCAGGACTGTTCTAAAAGACAGATGTTTTGTAATTTCACTAAATTATCATCATTATACCAGTGATAAATGATGGGAACCAATACTATTATTCAAAATTATGTAAATCAAATATAAAAATATATTTATGGGCATGTATTTTATGGCTATGACCCACAATTTCCCCAGCAAATCATAACTGATATTAACATCAGGTATTAAGATGTCCCTTAAAGCTGAATGAGAAGACAGGTTAGAATCATGGAAAGGGTATCAAAATATATAACCCTCAATTCTAACTATCATTTACAAAAATCTGAATAAAAACAGTATATACACCATAGAGAGCAGTGTTTTTGTTTACCAATATTAAATAATGATGTTATTGAAGAATCCCAAACTACTGAGATGATTCAACACAGTTGAAGCATTCTGGGGAATCAGGTAGCTGTGATAGATGGAATTCAACTTCTCTATGTAAGATCAACAACTTTTATAAATCCGGCCTTTTCTTTATAGGTAAAACTATTGAAACTTTTCTATTTCAACCATTTGGATTCTGTGAGGAAAGCAGCACTGTAAATCCTGAAGACGATTTCCTGCTGCACTTCAATAGTGAATAACAAAAGTGCTTTGTGCACAAAGAAAAGGAAAATCTTTAATAGTAAAATGACATAATGACTCCATATCGAATGATGCATCCTTATTGTACATGGTCCAAGTTAGATTATTTCATTTTAAAATATATATCAGAGATCAAAAAGGTTCAGAGAAAACAGCCAAGATAGAACTACATTAGGATTTACATATGATGAGCTACTGGAAAACAACATTTGCAAAGGTATATAAATGAGAAAATCTTAGACAAGGAGTTTTGGTTGAGCGAGTCACAAATGTGAAAGCTATGATAGGAAATGAATCCAAAGTCTCCTTTATTCCTATAAAAGTTATATATTATAAAAGAAAAGTAGAGCCTTTTGGTTGTTAACTTTGTTAGAAATATACTGACCAACGTGATTTGATAGAAATAATTAGTAGTGATTTCAATAATGTACTTAGTGGTACAATTTATGGTCAGCTATGGGCTTTAGCTTTCCAAAATGTACAGAACAAGCATGGTGGCAGGGTTTTTTTTTTTTTTTTAATAGACGGGTCATTTTTAAAGATGGATTAAAATCATTAACAACATTTGCAGTTCCGTAAGCACATGCCATAAAATGTCATTACTCACTTGTTCTACTTCGGCAACACAAAATGCAGTTGCTGAATTGATCAGATCTGCAGCTGGATCACTTACTGGCTCATTAATTTTTATCATATATTGAGTATTCTGACCTGGTACGTCAGCTTTTGAAATAGCCACTTGTCTTCTTTCCCTGGGCAAATAGCTACTGGATGCATTTCTTAAATGTTGATCTAATTAATTTTGTTCTCACTGAACATCTGTGGGAGAGGAAAGCTAGTAAACATGTGTTTACGTTTACATGTACTTTGGGACTCATAGCACCTCTGTGTACATTCCTGCAGGATCGGCTGAGGCAGATTTGTTTAGATGGCAAAACAGCTCTTCAGCATTTTACATGTTTTCACTCCACTTCTCCCTTCTCTTTCAACACCTACCCCCAAGCATTTAGTTTTCTGTGTTCCTGCTACTTGGTATTTCCAGAGAAACAAAGTAATTTGAACGCTTGAGATGAAAAAACTTTGTAATAATACTCTTTTCCCTTCTTAGTCTTGTATTTCTCCCCAATCTTTTCATCAGTGCACAAAAAAGCCTTTTCCCACCCAGAATGATAAAGCTCAATGCCTTGACATCATGAATTTGCATTCCACGTGTTCAGTCCCTCCTCCATCAGAGTCACAGGGCACAGGATGACAGTTCTGTGCATTTTAGGGACTTCACCTCCCTTACACAGTGTTTCCCTCTGCTATGCCAGTCAACTCTATCCCATTTCCCTTCCCAGCCCCAATATTCTGTTTCAATCTTCCAAATTACACCAGGCTTAGTTCCTTGATATATGCTACAAGACTCTGAGACAGTCAAACCAAGACCTCTGAAGAGGGCAGGCAGGGCTTAACACAAAGAAATGACTGATGTGATTTCAGAGATCATTGATAATAAGGGATTAAGACATGGATATGTGGATTTTCTTGCATTCCAAATCATGTATGTTAAGCTACATTATCAGAGCCATTTTATTATCTGTGATTTCTCTGGCCATGTGATTCTTTATAATAGACTTTCTTTTTATGTGGACAGTTGTAAAATCCATACACATATTCAGCTCAGTACTTTGCTCCCCCTTTCATTTTAGCCTCCTCACTTTTTATACTTCCTTCCATTTTATATTTTCCTCAACTGAAATATTTATAATTCTATTTCCCCTCTTATTTTCTCCCCTCTTCCTGTTCAGATCATCCCCAGGACACTTTATTTTTTTCTTCCTCCTTTATTCTATGTCTCTGGCCTCTATCCATTCTGTGTGTGTTTGTGTATTTGAAGGGGAGGACTCATCTCCCTTAGGGAATTCAAAAAGAATTCAAAGTAGCCAAAAAGACAGCTGGCACGTGCATGACAACTGACACGTGCCACAGTGTGTCAGCAGCATGGAGAACTCCTCTTGGTGTGAATAGGGCAGTGGCCACAAGAGTCATAGGCCTCTTTCCTGCATGTTCGTCTGTAGCCTTGGAGTGGTCTTGGACACAAGACACAGTATATTTCTTCATTAGACATTTTCAGAGCTGGAGAAGAATCTCCAAATGATGTTTCAAACAGCCCCCAAAGTATCCTTTACGAAGGGCTACTCTTTCAATTTCCGTGTGGCAAAACTGATTATTTTACACACATCCGCATCCTTTCAATGAGTTAATTGTATAGAAAAGGAACTAAGAAGAAACGCAGAAAATAAACGGCTTTGAAAGAGCAGATTTTATAAAAATCCCCTGATTTCTTCAATTCATCATACTCTTCCAGAGATTTTCCCCTGGCCATGAACGGATGTAATTTTCCCTTTTGTATCACAAATGGGGTTTTTATTTTCCTACTGCTAATGGTAGCTGAAATGCTGTGGCGGATGTGCTTTAATGGTATCTTCTCCAACGTGCTCTATCCCTGTGCAGTCAAATAAATTGGACCATTGAACACCACTAGGTGCATTCATGTTCCAGTAGTAGTGAGTGAGAGGGTCAATGCCCTGCATTCTGTTTCTGCCCCTTTCTTTCTTTGCTCAGCAGTGTACTATTTGGTTGACATTATTTAGTATTATTTCTGTACTGTCTCCCCCTTTGCCTACCCTTTCTGTAGATCACTACCATGTGAGTGGTTTGTATTTCTCCCTGGTAGCTGTTGCTTTCCACTCTCTCTCCTGCCTGTCTCTTTATCTCTTTTTTGTTTGCCAGACATGAAGCTGACACCAGCCCTTGATTGAAACCCTCGAGTAGTTCTTTCACCACTTGCTATTCCTACATCTTGTTTCTTTTATCTAGATTCAGTAAGTGAAGGTCATAGAACATACAGGATTAAGTAGGTCTGGGAGAGAACTGGACATTAACTCTTTAGGAATTCCAGTGTGGCTGACGAGCCCATCTTGTTGAAAAAGCAAGGTAGTTACTTTTCAAGCAGCTTGATTCTAGAGACAGCAAGGAAATGCTGCTTCCTGGAAGTCTCTTGCTCACAAAACACTCAAAATTCTGCCTTTAAAGCACTGAAGCCTTGAATTAAGTGTTTATGCCTCAGAATATCAGTATCAAGGTAGACATTGCAAATTTTTACTCTTATAGGTCATTATAATGATCTCTAGTTTCTGCAATTCCCTGCTGCAAATTTATCATTCCCTTTTTGCTCTCAGGAACTTTGCACTAAGGCAGAGTCAAAGGACAGAAGGACTCTGAGAAATCTCTGGCAGGGGAATTACTAGAAAGCAGCACTTCAGAGACACTGTGCGAGTGGACTCTGAAAATCGACAGGTCTGATACAGTCCAATGAAGCAATGTATGGTAGGTCAGGATGTCAAGGGAGGGTCTGTCATATTACAGATGTCACAGGGAGACCAGGCACTTAGAAATTAGTTTGAAACATGAGTCTTCCACCTATACTACCTTTATACCATGGATCAACTCATGAGCCTCTCTGCATGTATCTGGACTTTGCATTCCCTTCGTGGCATGTATTCTTGGAGGAGAACATCGAAGGTGTGTGGAGGGGTATGAGCAGGACCAAGTAGGTCAGCAGGAAAGTGCAAAAGGGTATCGGGAAGAAGGCTCGTCCATAGGGCCAGGCCAGATATGGCAGGACATCTTAGAGCTACCGAGTTGTAGGGTCCAAAATACTGGAGAAGAAAACTTTTAAACATTTGCTCAGCCAAGACAAACGTTTCTTTTAAAGTCTCATAATGCACTATTGTGTGGAACGTATCTGGTAGATTAATGACCAGCTGTGGTGAAGGCCTGGAGCCCAGTTTTAAGCTAGTGATAAATATCTTGGATTTAGAGGTTTAAACGTTTTTAGTAGCTAAGATATATTTTATGAAATGATAAAAACAATTACTCTACCACACATAGAATTCTCACACACTGAAACCAAATTTAATTAGCTATGTCTTTCCAGATGAGATTGGAGAACAAATAAATATGAATATATTTTTCAGTTTCATGTGTACTAAAGATTTTGCTTTTCCCTTTTATAGTATTTCTGTATTACTTTCTCTGCTAACGTATTTCGAATGTTCTCTTTTCCAATATCCTTCTCATGAGCAAAGTTATCCTCATTTCAAACATGAGAAACCCTGGTGGTTGGAGAAAATTATTTCATCAAGTATAATGCACTTCCAAGTATGGTGGAGCAATGTGAGTTGTCTACCAATTAGAGAGTGAATAAACAAGTCTATCAAATACCCTAATATCCTAGATAGTCTGGGGAGCCACTGATGTAAAATAAATGGAATTCTTAATGGATTCAAAGAGATAAAGTACTTTTGCTTCTTTTCTATGCATTACTATATGGTTACCATTTCTAGAAACCATAAAACTGTATATTTGTGTAATTTGATATATTTATCCATATATTTTCAAAGCTATTACATGAAAATAATACATCCTATTATATTCATAGGATATGAATATACTCTCCCCATTTCCTGTAGAAACTGTGTAAAACACAACATACAGCTATGTGGACTCCAGTGTTTGCCTACCCACCTCCAAATCTCAGTTCTGAGATTTACCTATGGTTGAACCTTGGGCAAATAATTTAACCTCTGTCTACACTCCAGTTTCCTCATATACAACAACCCTATGCAGATTAAATGAACTTTAACACACAAAGTGTTTACCACAGTGCTTTGAATATTTTTATTATATAGAATTGCAGGGTAATATTTTCACAACTTGGAAGGTATGATAAAGGGAGAAGGTTCAAGGGAAATGCAGCAGATCTTCATATGTTTTCAGTATTCCAAACACTTTAATGTATGTGATACTTCACAAATTATCATGATTTATGCTGCTTTTTATTTATGATTATGATTTCACCTGTGAGGGAGAGATTATTACTCTTATCATATAAAGAAGAATCTGAAGCTCAGAGACAGTAATGCAACCTCAGTTGATGCTGAGGTTCAGAACCCAGATCCTGGAGACAGACTGCCTGGTTCAAATTCTGGCATTTCATTGCCACTTACAAGCTAGCTGATATTGGGTGATTAACCTGTCTGTGCCTCAGGTTCCTCATTTGTAAAATGGGGATAATAATAGTACTTATCACCTATGGTTGTTATAAGAATTAATTTAGTTATAACATATGTAAAGGGCTTACAAAAATGCTTGGCTTGTAGTAAATACTCTCTATGTGTTAACTGTTATTTTTGTATCATTAATGCTATTAAAAGCATGCTTAAGTTTACACAGTTGGAAAGCAGTAAACAGACCTAGAATTCTGGCCTTGTGATTAAAAATATTTAAGTTGCTATTAGAATATCAGAGTTTCTCTGAAAAATATTAATAGGACATTTACTGGGCTCTTACTATATGCCAGGAATTCTTATATGCACTTTACATGGATTCTTTCAATTATTCCTTACCACAACTGTATGAGATAAGCCTTATGCCAATTTTATAGATGATCCAACTGAGACTGAGAGGTTAAATTATTTGACCAAGGCCTCCAGAATTCCTACAGAAGTAGCCTAGAGCCTGCATAACATTATGCAAATTTAAATATTATAATTTTTTCTGTAGTTTCCAAATTTCTCATAATGGACATATGTTAGTTTTAAAAGTGGAAAAATTGACATTAAGTTATTTCAACAGAATAACTATTTTGTCAAGCAGTAGAACCTGAGAGAATTGTTTGTGATGACTAAGTTGCAGAACCAGCAGAAGTTAGGATCAGGTGGCTATGGGTGGGCAGGAGGCATTAAAGAGGAAGAAAGGGGAGAGGAGGGAGAGAACCAAAAGGCACAAGGAGATAACTGAAATGGCAAACTAACTTCTCAGAGTTTTTACGCGGGGCTAGATTTATATCAGTATCATAGAATGCAATGCACAAAATGTTTCAAAGACACATTTTATCATCCTTGGATTAATGAAAGCATTGCCATTCCTTTGATGTTGTGATTCTATGACTCATAGAAGAATTTCACAAATGTTTTAAATCACAATCATTTGAAAAAGGAGAGCTGATAAAAAATGTGTTGAGTATATTTTTAAGTTATGGAGAGAAAAATTAAACTGATCAGTTACAATGAAAATGGAGTTTACTCCAGTGTGCCTCGTCTGTAGTCATACTTACTATTCGGCTCAATTGAGTCTATGTTTGTGAACACATGTGCACCACTTGCACGCATACGTATCCCTTTGTCCAGCCTCCATTTGTGAGATTCACAGTCAGTTGTTCTTTGTGCATCTTTTCTTTCTGAGGCTTTACTTGACCTCGAAGCTGTCGGAACTTTTGAAGGCTTGGCAAGAGCAGTTGGAGAGAAGTAAAGTGTATCCAATTTGATTCTATTTGCTGAAAGTAAAACTAACTCAAGTCCAGCTCCTGTGCAGGGTGCAGAAATTTTTGGAAGGTGGTGAATTATGCTCTGCTCTACAAATGCAAAACCTCCAGTACATGGTCCAAAGGAGTAAAGTGTGTCAGTTAAAAATCCCGTTTTATTTGTCTTTGCCACTCGATTAAAAAAATAACTTCTTAATCTGATTTTTCTCTTGGGGAAATAAATGTGTTTTCCATTATTTCATTTTCCAAATATCACTGTGTACAAGTATTTATATCTTTATCAGTGTATGTAAGTGAAATTGCTATGTTTAACTTATTAAGTTTTATAATGATTAATAGTTTTAATTATTTGAAGTTTAACTTTGAATCAGTATTTTTTCTAAGGTGTTACACATATTGCCTACAATAGGTGAAATAATTTCAATTACAAAGTGATCTTAAAGATTAATAAATGATTATGATTCATGTTGTTTTCTCTATGGCTAAAACTATTAAACATAATTTTAAAAGTATAGTTATTATTTTAAAATTATCAAATCCATCTAGCATGTTTAGGGGTTTTGTGTTATGTATAGGATTAATAAGAACTACAATGATGCAAAGTCACAAACACCAAAGAGAGTTACTGGAGGAGAAATATTCCCAGTGAATTGTGCATATGTGAAGTCGAATGCACTTATCTTTCCATCTGTGCTGTTACAAGGAAGCTCCGCATTTTCTTAATCTTGGATGTTTAGCCCTTCAAGGATTTCTCCCCTTAGGAATAGACTTTTGTGAATTATACTTCATTTGTACTTGTTCATATCCTACTTAATTAATCTCGGCAGCAGGCACTCTCTAATTGAACCCAATTCAGTTAAATAATTTTGCTTTGTTTGTCCCTCTGTCTGAGTGTCTGAATCCACTTGGAGTTTTAAATGTATCTGAACACTGCAGCCTGCTCCAAGTTAATCAGTTAACATTTATTGAACCCCTGCTGTGTGCAGTGGAATGCAATAAGCATTGTGGAATTGTTTGAAGGAAATAATCGATACAGTTGCTGACTTTATGCAACTGGGAAAGCAACTAGAAAACAGGAAACAGAAATTTCAAAATCAATAAATTTGTCATTTTGTGAAGAGAGGAATGAACTAAAATTAAAGAAGTTAGGATTCTAGGCTGGCAGTACTGAGCCATCAGCGTGCTGTGTTTTCTGTGCTGTGGCAAATAACAGTTAGGGAAAAGGAATCTGACCCTTCTGAGCCAGGAATTGGTGGGGATTAATGAGAGATTCTTTGTGATATGCTGAAAGTTGCTTTGAAGACAAAGAATCATGTAAATGCACAGGGGGTTAAAATTGAACTCGGATGTTTACAGGTTCAAACAAGCCCATATTTATACCTGGGACTTAGTTTGAATTTTGTAAGGCCTAAAGAAAGATTTAATTTTTAACAATCAGATTTTAATTTACCATCGTACTTTTTAAATCATATATCTTGAAACTCTTATTTCTTCTATAAATCGAAAGAACCAGATAGTTGCAATGTTACAAATTACTTGTTTATGGGACATTGCTCATTAAATGCATAAAACCAGAGGTCATTAAATATTCTTGGTATCTCCACAATGTATACAGTGCTGATGTATATGATTCATTATTCCCAATGAGAGCGGAGTGGTTCTAATCTAGGTGTGTAGCTAAAATCCTTAAATAGTTCACATCATAAATATAAACTGCAGAGCAAGTTTCTTTTTTTTTTTTTTCCTGTGATCCATGAAGCCGCTAACCTCTCTAAGCCTCCCCGCATCTCAGTGGATGATCTCACTTCCTACTGACTGGAAATGTTGGGGAAACAAGACGTAAGCCCTATTCTCTTTACAGTCCTGTATTCTCCAGAAACTGAGATTCAAAATCTTGGATCCATAGTGACATCTCCATCTTACTCACATTATCGTTCCCACTAAACGTTGTAGAGCCTATCACCTAATAGGTATTCCATAGTCCTTCTTTGTTCCTCTTCCCTTGTATATCATGATACTTTCACAAATACTTTTTTCAACAGTTTCATTTCCACCACTAACTCCATTTCCAGCAACTACACACATGTCAAACACTTCTTCAAATACCAAGTCCTGTTCCTCTAAACTCTGGAACTAAACCTTCCACCCTGCACATGTATAAAAGTAAACTGTTCTTCCTTGGAAGGAGACTGATGTTTTCTGCTGGCATTGCTTAAGACCTTCTTGTATCCTTCACTGGACATTTCATCCTCTGTTTTGATTATGTTATCAGCCTAACCAAGCTTTCCTCATGCAACAAACCCTCTTGAGATATCTTCTTTCTCCAAACCCGCAAAAATGTTACCCATTTCTCATAGTAACTCTCAAAGTCTGTCCAGAATTATAGCTTTCCATGTAATTTTTCTATCTCTACTATTAGATTCTAAGTTGTTTATGGTAGAGAGCATTGTCATTTTTTCCCAGTAGCTCCCAAGGTACAATGATGAATATGACAAAGTCTCTCACAAGCTATTAGGCATCTGATGTGTAAGAGGTGAGATAGATGAGGATAATGTTGTTATAGAAGTATGGGAGAGGGACAGGTAACTCAGCCTTAAAGTTTGGGAGAACTTCTAGGAGGGGATCACACATAGATAGACTGGATTATAAAGAATGAAAAAGGAGAAGCCAAATAAAGTAGGGTGGAGAACATTTTAGGCAGAGGGATAATGAGAGAACACAGCAGCCTTGAGTCATGATGTTCTAGTAAATACTGATTAACAGAGCTGAGTACATAGGGAAGGAAGTGGCAAACAAGTTAGAGAGTTTGAGCCTTGAGTTGATTTATGATCACAATACTATGTGTTTGTGATATTGGAATTGAGCTTTGGATATTAATATATATATGCTAAAGAGCTTGGACTTGAACATTTTATAAATGAAAAGAAGCCACTGAAAGGTTTAAGGTGTAGATTTGTTATGATACAGGGGCTTTGAAAGCAGACATGTGATGTCTATATTGCAGCTTTGGCACATGCTGAGTGCTAGTATGTATGTGTATGTGTGTGTGGGGGGGTTCTTCATCTTTAAAATGTACGGATTATTATTTGGCTTATTGTTGAAAGAGTTAAATGAGATAATGTAGGTATAACATCCTATGGAATAGTACTTAGATATTGTTATTTTCCCCTATTGGCTGGAATAAATCCTAGCACATGAAAAATTTACAATAATCTTTGTTGAATGAACAACAATGCTGTGCACGAGAGAAAGAGTCCTTTGTTGATACTGTGTCATCATCTAGTAAAGGTTTACATTTGAATTTTTCTTATGTTTTTTAATTGAATTTTTATTTTTATCAAAGTACTATATATTCATAGTTAAAAAGTCAAAGACTAATACAGTGCTTCCCACTACTACATCTGGCTCCTCAGAAGCAACCTCTTATAACTCTTGCAGCTGTTTCTTCCAGCATGTATTTCCATTTTTCTGAATAATATGTATATTCTATTATTTGAGGATTTTTCAATTTGAGTCATTTCTAATGCGTTATAAATTTGGAAGGTGAAAACTTAGCTGATTTGCCCCCTCCCCACTTATATGTGTTTTCCCACTCCTTTCCCTATCTCCCTCTTATAACTGTTTCACATTTTGAAGTTAAATAAATAGTCATTAACCAGAATATCATTACTATACTGATTATACCTGAACTACATACTACTATACCATAATTACATTTTCTTTCATTTACAGCTTTTTAAAAACACTATGTTTAATAAATGTCCTTATTTTTTACATGCATAATATTTTATAACTATATTTAAGTTGTCTGAAGGTTTTCTAACAACATTTTAGATGTTCTGCTTATTTTTCTTTTGTACTTGTATTGTTTTTTATCCAGTAGCTCTTTCTTATCTTTTGTTTTCCATGGCTGCAGTATCTTCTTTCACTTCTCTGAAGCCATTAGTGATACGTGTTTTGTTTTTTTTTTCTTTCCTTTTTTCTGTTTCCTAAATGTTCGTCTGCTTCTTTGCATCTACTTCTTTTCTGGGTGTTTCTTTATTTTGTTAGGTTCATTTGCTTTCTCAAAGGCTTGAAGATCCTTTCTGTTTAATTATATTAAGAAAAAGACTCTAGGTAACTGACTGGTAGAGCAGTGTGTAGGACTAGTTGGCTTCACTGTTGAAGGATTAAGTGTATGTAATCCAATTGTTTCTCTGGGAACCCCCAAATATCAGTATCTCCTGGTCATGTCTTTGGGCTATGACCCAAAGTTTTCTTCAAAGAAAAAATGTCCTATCTTCTTCCTCGGGGGGGTGGGGGAGTGGGGCGGGTTGAGAGCCTGTCTGTCAGCTTTCTGGTAGATGCACGGTGAAAGGAGCTGTGCATTTCATTGTTTAAAAAGCAAACTTCCAGATTTTATCTCTGTGTTCACTATGAAGTCTTATATACTGTTGGACTTGGTGTCACTGAATTTAGAGTCTCTGGTATAATTTCCCTGACAGCATAAGGTGGAAAAGTGTCTAAGTTATGTCAAATTTAAACCAAGTATTCAGCTCCACCTCTCACTCACACTTTGTAAATGAGCTGGTGCCTCTGATTTTCTAGCCCTTCTAAGGTTCTGTGGCTCAGATTGGCTTGCTTCTTTTTGGTCATAACCTCAGAAGGAACTTAGGTTTCAACATTCTCTACTAAGTTCATGACGAGTCATCCATGAGCTTTCCATCATCTAAAAAGTTACTTCTCATCTATTGTCATATCTATTCTTATTCTCATTGTCCTCGTGGGTTATTCTTTATTGACGTTTTAGTGTGATTGTGGGAGTAATTGTAGATATAAACGCCTTCAATCTAGAATCTTAACCCCTTATTTGAAAATTTCAAGATGCTTTTACTTTGATCATCTGATTTGACATCTGGAATGCTTTACAGTTGGAGTAGGTATTACCTCTGTTTTATAATTTGTGGTAACAGCTTCTTGAGTTGGGTTTGGTAGTTGTTATGTGGCAATTTTAGGTCCATATTCTGGTTTTATCTTTAGTGTTCTGTATAGGAAATCAACAGAAAACATGGGCACATTATTAGAACCTCAGAAATAAATATAGGAAATGGAGAAATAAACTTTAGCATAGTGACACAAATAAATGGTCTTTTACATATCAAGAGAACAGTCCACATTCCTGGATTTTTACATATAACTCTTGCTTACTCAAAGAGGACGGAACACTCTCCATATTTAAACTAAGTGATGGTTGTTGCTGAATCTCACATGTTTTTCAGGCAGCACTTGGGTGACAGGGTTTAGTATGGCCTGCATCTCTCTCACCATTATGAAGAAACCTTTGATTATGAAACAAAGGCTCCTATTTTCTTAAATGGTAGAGCTCATATAAAAGGCTCTAAGAAGATCTCATCCTGTGTTAAACACACCTTTGAAAATGTAGGGTTAGCAATTTCAGAGATGCTCACCACCAATAAGATTAGCATAGGCAGCTTGCCTGCACTGTGCTATTGGTAACTCATCCCTCATACCTGTCCCATCTTACCTAAAAACAACAGCAGCAGCAACCGAGGAGACCCTACTTGCAAAGAAATTTATTCTGGTAGATAGTGAAATTAGATACTGAATTTTACCTTTTAAAGATGCTACTGTCTTCTTCTGGTTTTTGTTTTGTTTTTCTCTTTTTTCTGTTCCTTGAGATTCCTCTTTTGAGTTCTGTCTGGTCACTATTTTCCCTAGTATTTTGTCCATTATGATTTTTAGAAAGGAAAATATTCTTGTGAAATTTTCAGTAGTGACAATACAGTAAAAGCATGAAATTTAATATGTGCCCTGCATTATATATGTTACATTAAATAGAGGTAGCTTTAAAAATGAAGGTTGTCTAGATTCAGGTCTTATGGAGTCTTTAAAATGGTCAGCAAGAAAAATCACTTTTGAGGTATACTCTTAGACCATTTTGAAGGTTCCTAGATTTCCTTCAGGCAGTGAATGCATCTCAACATCTTTTATGTTTTACAATCTTTGAAATCCAGGAACAAACAAGGATTTTCTAGTTTTATACTTTATACTGCATAGCATTCTATAACCATTATATAAATTTCCCAGATTTAATTTGCCTTTAAAAAATATCTCCCGTGGGTGAAATAAATAGACAATGAGGCACAAAACTTTCTAAATTAAAAGTTGTCTCTGTTTTTAAATGGTTTATGTGAGCAAGGTCTGCAATTAAATCCATTTAAGAATATACTGAAAATATATATTTTTTTCCTGCTGACATTTCATTCAAAACATATTTGTTGCTTTTAAAGGCAGCAAGATAAAGTATTTGGAAAGAAAGATTTCTACTCGAAAAGTCCTACTACAAAGACAAAAACAAGTTGTAAAAGTAAATTTACACAATAAAATGTCTGTTTGTTTTACTTACAAACTCCGAAAGCATTTTGTTTTAAATGTAACTTTAAAAAACTATACCAGGCGATCCCACCCCCTGCGCCCAGAATGGAGCCCGCGTTTCTGCAGAGCTGAAACTCCTGGCTCGGCGTCTCTTCCCTCCGCCATCACTGAACTGCCCCGGAGCCCGAGGGGAGGGCGGCCTCACTGAGGCTGCCGGCTCTGGAGGGGCCCCAGCAGCCGAAGCCACGACAGTCCTGGGGACCGCGGGCTGAATCACTCATCCTGGGGTAAGCCAGCTGCCATGTCATGAGGACACTCAAGTAGCCCTAAGGAGAGATCCATGTGGCAAGGAACTGAGGCCTCCTACCTACAGCCACATACTTCTAGATATTTTCAAAACATTTGTATGAATTTACATCCTCAGCAGCAGTGAATGAGATTCAAGGATTATACATATTCTTGTCCAACTTGATAATACCTGTCATTTTTGTTTGAACTTTCTGGTTGTGTTGGTGATGATGGGATGCCGTGAGAGATATCACTTCATTAAGCAGAATAGAGTGGGCCCCAACAAGTGTTCCCCTGCCTAGTGTCATTGGAGCCAACAGAACGAGACTGAGTTTGGTTCAGAAGCAAAGGAAAACTTTATATTTTGATCAGAGAATGGAGAGGGCATGGAAAATGCTCAACATCTTGAATTAATAAAGACATGCTAATCCAATCTACAAAAACATTTACCTCACAACAGTCAGAATGATCATCACCAAAAAATCTACAAACGATAAATGCTGAACGGGTATTAGAGAACTGTGTACCCTCTAGCAGCTGATTGGATGTAAACTGGTAACAGTCAGTAGTGAGAACATAATGGAGGTGAGTTTAAAGTAAACATTGAGCTACTATATGATCTGGAAAGCCCACTGCTGGGACTATCACCTTAGAAGACCAGAATCAAAAAGACACAGGCTGGCAATCCTGCACTGCAGCAATATTTACCATAGCCAAAAGTTGGAAACAACCAAAATGTCCTTCAACAGATGAATGCACAAAGAGAAGTTTTCATTGTACACAGTCGAATATTAGCCATGGAAAAGAATGAAACAGTGACGTTTGCAACACCATAGAAAGACCTAGAGATAATCACACAACTTGAAGTAACGAAGAAACTGAAAGACAGATATCCTATGATATCACTTTTAGGTTTTACCTAAAAATTGATACACATGAACTTATTTCCAAGACAAGGGCCCTAATGGATGAAGAAAACAAAATTATGTTTAACCAAATGGAAAGGTGTGAGGAATGGATAAATTAGGATATGCTGGATGACAGACATAGACTAATATATATGAAAAATATAAATCACCAAAGACCTATGGAATACCAAGAGAGGTCTACCCACCTTCTAGAGAAATGGAAATAAAAACAAAAATAAACAAATGGGGCCTAATGAAACTTCAAAGCTTTTGCACAGCAAAGGAAACCATAAACAAGACGAAAAGACAACCCTCAGAATGGGACAAAATATTTGCAAATGAAGCAACTGACAAAGGATTAATCTCCAAAATTTACAAGCAGCTCATGCAGCTCAATATCAAAATAACAAACAACTCAATCAAAAAATGGGCAGAAGACCTAAACAGACATTTCTCCAAAGAAGATATACAGATTGCCAACAAACACATGAAAGAATGCTCAACATCATTAATCATTAGAGAAATACAAATCAAAACAACAATGAGATATCATTTCACACCAGTCAGAATGGCCATCATCAAAAAATCTAGAAACAATAAATGCTGGAGAGGGTGTGGAGAAAAGGGAACCCTCTTGCACTGTTGGTGGGAATGTAAATTGATACAGCCACTATGGAGAACAGTATGGAGGTTCCTTAAAAAATTAAAAAGAGAACTACCATATGACCCAGCAATCCCACTACTGGGCATATACCCTGAGAAAACCATAATTCAAAAAGAGTCATGTACCAAAATGTTCATTGCAGCTCTATTTACAATAGCCAGGACATGGAAGCAACCTAAGTGTCCATCAACAGATGAATGGATAAAGAAGATGTGGGACATATATACAATGGAATATTACTCAGCCATAAAAAGAAACAAAATTGAGTTATTTGTAGTGAGGTGGATGAACCTAGAGTCTGTCATACAGAATGAAGTTAAGTCAGAAAGAGAAAAACAAATACCATATGCTAACACATATATATGGAATCTAAAAAAAAAAAAAAAAAAGGTCATGAAGAACCTAGGGGCAAGATGGGAATAAAGACACAGACCTACTAGAGAATGGACTTGAGGATACGGGGAGGGAGAAGGGTAAGCTGGGACGAAGTGAGAGAGTGGCATGGACATATATACACTACCAAACGTAAAATAGATAACTAGTGGGAAGCAGCCGCATAGCACAGGGAGATCAGCTCGGTGCTTTGTGACCACCTAGAGGGGTGGGATAGGGAGGGAGATGCAAGAGGGAAGAGATATGGGGACATATGTATATGTATATACATATACATATGGGGACATATGTATATGTATAACTGATTCACTTTGTTATAAAGCAGAAACTAATGCACCATTGTAAAGCAATTATACTCCAATGAAGATGTTAAAAAAAACAAACAAAAAACGATACCAAATTCCAGATCCTTAAAAGAGAGATAATTGTCTATAGCTGAGATCACTCAAAAAAATTCTTCCAGCTCTTATAGCTACCACCCAGTCTCCCTCAACCACATTCACTTATCAGGTGTTAAAAATAAATGGAATGGAATCTCTCTGGCTGGATCTGATGCATTCCAAGTATACGTATTCACAGGAACTCTTTCAGTAAATCATAAAATAAAACAATAGCACTGAAATTTCAGAGTACTGTCAAAGGCACCCACCTCATTACTCTTCTGTCTCTTGGTTCATGTACATAGTACATAAGCTGATGGGATCTGAATTGCATTGATGACCTATATTGGGGTGGAATCTCACAACTGTGTTTCAAGGTTATGATGTAGTGATGTGAGTTCTTGAAGTGAAGAAAAAACAAAAACAAAAAACCCCATGAAAACATAAACTTCCCTTTTGGGAGTTTTAGATTAATTCATTCTAATTTGTATGCTTATGCATGAGTCATATATCTAAGCTATTCCATTTTCAAAATGAAGAAATGTGATTATAGAGCCCAATACTGGAACACTAATGGGGACTGAATTTGTTAAGAACATAGTTACTGAGGACCAATTGCATGCCAAGCATTGTGCTGGATGACCACACAAGAGAGTCAAAGGCTCTGCCCTTGGGAGACACTGGAAATTCGTAGTTTTCTCTTTCCAAATATCGAGTGATTAAATTTATTGATACTCTCTTCCCAAAATGATAGGTGAATGTGCATGATAAAATAAATCTAATAATTAAAAGTTTTGAACTGGAGGGAGTCTTGGAGGTGATGTATTCTAACTAATGCCTTTGTTTTATAGAAAAGAAACTAAGCCAGAGAACTGAAGGGACTTGCCTTCAGTCACATGGCTAATAGGGACCTGTGCTTAGGACTCAGTCCAGTACAGTGAAAAATATAACAGGTTCAGAGGTCAGGCCTATTTTCTTCTGCACAGGATGAGTTTTAAGGAAGATTATGGACACTTATCTAACATTAGGTTGTGCCTGTGTTGATTCCATTGTGAAGATCTAGGAGCTCCTGCAAATGGTGTCAGACCTCACTTTAAAAATGTGGCTGATTTCCAAATTTTGCATGAGAAATGGGACAAAAGAGCAGTTGATAGAAGTGACAGAGATTCAGGTTGATTCCATAATACTGCTTCTATTCCACAGTATCACATCCTTCTCATTCTAATTATCTGTACCTCTTTAAGTTGCAGTATTTTTAAGGTCTTAAGATAGCCTCTGGATATTAGACACACTTTCAGAGGACTGTGAATAATGCAAAAATAAATATAAGAAGACAGAAGAAATGAGAAGAAAAGGCCAGAAAGAACATAGACACTATCAAGTCCCCCATACCTCCAGAAAAATGTTTACATTGCTTTTCTGCTTCTGAAATGATGTTGACTGTATTCTGCCTTGCCATAGGAATACGTTTGGAATCCTTCTTAGGAAAAGTCTGAATTCCTCTTTGACATTTGTAATGCTTGTTCAATCAGTGATTTGGCATGTATATAGTAGAGATAACTCTTTCTGGAAGTGAGAACAGTGACTGAAGAAGATAGTTGATATGTCTTCTCCCAAGGTTTAGTTTTTCCACTACACTTCTATTAGCATGAAGTATTTTCTTTGAGCACCAAACTGAATATTTAAGTATATTAGTGAAGGAAACATTGGCATAAAGAGGGAAACATTCATTCTCAGTCTTGTGTTATTCTTGAGCTACTTAAAGCTTCCATTAATTTCAATGGGAATTTGAATAAAAAAAGGTGAGACATCATGATGAAGATATATATCTTTTAATAGATCACCTGTATTATTCTGTTATATTTATGGAAAAAGCAAGAGATGCTAATCTCTGATGTTGATTAAATGAATTTATATATAGGCATTTGCAAAAATAATTAATACATCATTGGATATAAAACACTCTAATTTTAAAATGAAAATAATTGTTAATTATATAAAGTTCAGAAATATCTTGCCTTTAAATAATTTTTAAATATTGTTAGCAGATTGGACATATGACTATTACTTTCATTAAATTTTAATGGTTATTTCATTAGTGCTCTATGCAAAACTAATAAGTGATGTGTTTAATTAAAATTTTATACATGATCAATTTGTGGAATAATTTTATCTTGAGCAAGTCTATTAAAATAGTTTAATTTAATGTTCTATAAAAAGCTCAAAGGAAGAAAACCTAAGTTTAACAATACAGCTTAAAAAATGTACAGAAATTCATTTAATATCCTCAAAGTATAGAAGTATGATGATTATTTTATTCATTTTATTTACTCAGATAAGAAAAAATGTTATTAATCAGGGCCTAATTTGGCTGAACTATTAGTAAAATAGGAAAACCTCAGACTTCCTTTATGTCAAAACAGATAGTGAGCTGTTTTATAGAGAAAAATCGGTATGTCAGAATCAGTAGTTGTGAATATCCTGAGGTAATGCGGTTAATGATCATGGGCCGTATTCTTTAGACTGGATTACTGAGGCAGTGGTGTGAGTACCTTCAGTGAGAAGATAAAGACCTCTAGGTGAGTAGAGATGATGGCTTTGCTAAGTATTCTACTTCCTTGACTGAATTCTGTGAAAGACTAAATTCCTGTGGTAAAATTTCTTTTGCGCGATGAATGAATCAATTGGAAATACAACGTGAAAGTGAGAATGGGCTCCCAGGCTGCTCAAAAAAAGTTAAGCAAGAAATAAAGAAGGAAAGAAGGAAGAGAGAGAGGGAGGGAGGAAAGAAAAGGAAAGGAAGAAAGGAGAGAAAAGAAAATCATCCTGTTAACAGTGCAGGCACAGAGTCCATGCAGTCTCTCCGTGGCATCCTTTTAGTTTCTAATGCCCTATTCTTATGTTCTGTGCATATTCTTCCAAATAAAATTTTCAATTGTTTTTTTCATTCATATTTTGGCACAAATTTGGCATTTGTTTTTATCGTCTTCTGTGATATTAATTTTGCTAAGTAATGGGGGAAATATAATGATCACTCACTTTATTTTCACAAGTAATTTTCAAACATTGCTTAAAAATGTTTTAAATCTTTGTCCTTTCTGTTTTGCATGGTAGATTAAAAATCCCAGTGTTTTCTGAATTAAAATCTGTATTAGTTTCCAAACTTGGTGTCTTAAAACAACACAAATTTATTCTCTTGCAGCCTGGAAGCCTAAAGTCCAAAATCAATGTAAGTAGGGCTGTGCTTCCTACCAAGGCTCAAAGAGAGATTCTGTCCCTTGCCTCTTCCAGCTCTTGGGTGTTCCAGGAATTCCCTGGTTTATGGAAGCATCGCTCTAATCTCTACCTCCACTGTCATCTTGCCTCCTCCTCTTCTGTATGTCAAATACCTCCTGTGTGTCTCTCATCCTAACACTCATCATTGGATTTAGGGCCCACCTGGATAACCCAGAATGATCTCTACACCTCCAAGTCTCTAACCTAACTATATCTGCAAAGAACTTTTTTTTTTCCCCAAATAAGGTAACACTACCAGATTCCAGGAATTAGGATACACACACATCTTTTGGGGGCCAGGTTTTGTTTTGGTCATTTAAAAATCTTTCCTTCTATATGCAGTCCGATGAGAAGTATTCACTATAACTGTAGCAAGCAGTAGAACAAAAGTGCTAAAAAGATCAGTTTCAGAGTCATATGGGCCTGGGTTTGAATTACAGAATCCATCACTCAATTGCTATGTGGCATTAGGTAAATAATTTCAATAATAGAAAAAGATATAAAATATAGTATTCCAGGCACCATGACAATAATCCAAAGGCTTCGAACATGGTACAAATACCATTAGGGTCCATCGTAATGTTCTAAGGACTATGTAGGCACTTAGCAATTTCTTGGTCTTAAATTTTCATATGTATTCTTTCCTAGAAGTCATCTACCTGAGAATAGGCCTGTGGTTGGCCTGGTTCCAGTTCCTATCTCATGTAATTATGGTGAAAATTAAATAAGATAATATAAAGCTCTTGGATCTATGTCTAGACACTAAAATTGGTCAGTAAAATATCATTTTTCAAAAGACTGTCTTTCCTCCATTGTATTGACTTTGCTCCTTTGTCAAAGATCAATGAACTGTATTTATGTGTCTATTTCTGTGCAATATTTCATTGATCTATTATTTTTCTATTCTTTCACCAGTACCACGTTGTCTTGATTACCGTAGCTTTACAGTAAGTCCTGAAGTCAGGTAATGTCAGCCCTTCAATTTTGGGCTTCTTCAATATTGTGTTGACTATTCTGGGTCTTTTGCCTCTCTATATAAACTTTGGAATTAATTTTTTTCTGATGTACACTAAATAATTTGCTGAGATTTTGATTGAGATTACGTTGAATCTATAGATCAAGTTTGGAAGAACTGACATCTTGACCATGTTAAGTTTCCCTATCCATGAAAATGAAACATCTTTCCATTGGTTTGATTCTTATTTGGTTTCCTTCATAAGAGTTTTATAGTTTTCCTCATAGAACTTATACATACTTTATTAGACTTATATCTAGGTATTTCGTTTTTTGAGGCATTAATGTAATTGGTATTATGTTTTTAATTTCAAATTCCACTTGTTCATTGCTGGTATATAGGAAAATAAATGACTTTTTTTTGTTGTTGTTTTAAAATTTATTTATTTATTTTTGGCTATGTTGGGTCTTCGTTTCTGTGCGAGGGCTTTCTCTAGTTGTGGCAAGCGGGGGCCACTCTTCATCGCGGTGCACAGGCCTCTCACTATCGTGGCCTCTCTTGTTGCGGAGCACAGTCTCCAGACGCGCAGGCTCAGTAGTTGTGGCTCATGGGCCTAGTTGCTCCACGGCATGTGGGATCTTCCCAGACCAGGGCTCGAACCCATGTCCCCTGCATTAGCAGGCAGATTCTCAACCACTGTGCCACCAGGGAAGCCCCGACTTTTTATATTAACCTTGTATCCTGCAAACTTGCTATAATCATTTATTAGTTCCAGGAGTTCCTTTATCAGTTCTTTAGATTTTCTACTTAGATGATCATGTCATCTGCGAACAAAGGCAACTTTATTTATTCTTTCCCAATCTGTGTAACTTATATTTCATTTTCTTGTCTTATTGCATTAGTTAGGACTTCCAGTACAATGTTGAAAAAGCAGTGGTGAGAGGGAACAGCCTTGTCTTGTTCCTGATTTTGTAGTGGGAAATGTTTGAGTTTCTCATATTTAACATGATGTTGTCTGGAGGGTTTTTTTGTAGTTATGCTTTAGTTGAGGACATTCTCCTCTATTCCTATTTTACTAAGATTTTTTATCATGAATGTGTGTGGGATTTTGTCCAGTGTCTTTTCTACATCTATTGATATGATCATATGACTTTTCTTTGTTAGCCTATTGATGTGGTGGATTATATTAATTGATCATTGACTGTTAACTAGCCTGTCATACTGGGGATAAATCCCACTTGGTCATGGTTTAATAGTTCTTTTTATACATTGTTGGATTCAATTCGCTAACATTTTTTTGAGGATTTTTGCATCTATGTTCATGAGAGATACTGTTGGGTGACTCTCTTTTCTTTCAGTGTCTTTGTCTGGTTTTGGTATCAGTGTAATGGTGGTACTAGGATAACTCATAGGATGAATTAGGAAGTATTGTCTCTACTCCTATCTTCTGAAAGAGATTGTAGAAAATTGCTATAACTTATTCGTTAAAGGTTTCATAGAATTTATCAGTGATTCCATCTGGGCCGGATGCTTTCGGTTTTGGAAGATTTTAATTATTGATTCATCTTCTTTAATAGATACAAGTCTATTCAAGTACAGATACATACAGGACTTGTCTGTTTCTTCCTTTGGACATTTCTGTAGATTGTGTCTTTTGAGCAATTGGTCCATTTTATCTACGTTATCAAATTTGTGAGCATAGAATTGTTCAATTCTATGCAATACAATTCCTTTATTATCCTGTTATGTTGATGGGACCTTTAGGGATAGACCTCTTTTATTTCTCATATTAGTAATTTGGTTTCTCTCTCTCTTTTTTTATTAGTTAACTTAGATAAAGGCTTATGAAATTTATTGGTCTTTTCAAAGAACCAGCTTTTGGTTTTATTGATTTTCCCTATCAATTTCCTATTTTTGACTTTCATTTATTTTTGTTCTAGTTTGTATTATTTCATTTCTTCTGCTTGCTTTGGGTTTAATTTGCTCTTCTTTTTCTAGTTTCCTAAGGTGCAAATGTAATTACTGATTTTAGATCTTTCGTTTTTTCTAATACGTGCACTCAATTATATAAATTTCCCTCTAAGCATACTGCTTTTACTGCATCCCACAGATTTTGATAAGTTGTGTTTTCATTTTCATTTAATTCAAAATATTTTTAGAATTGAGATTTCTTCTTTGACTCATATGTTATTTAAAAGTGTTTTTTTAATCTCCACATATTTTGGGATTTTCCAGTTATCTTTCTGTTATTCATGTCTAGTTTAATGCCATTGTGCTGTGTATGATTTCTATCCTTTTAAATGTGTTAAGGTGTATTTTATGGTCCAGAATGTGGTGTATCTTGGTAAATGTTCTACGTGAGCTTGCGAAGAATGTGCATTCCGCTTTTGTTGGAGAAGTAGTCTATAGATGTAAATTATATCCAGTTGATTTATGGTACTGCTGATTTCAACTATGTCCTTAATGATTTTCTGCCTTCTAGATCTTTCCATTTCTGAGAGAAGGTGTTGAAGCCTCCAGCTACAATAGTGGATCCATCTGTTTCTCCTTGAAGTTCTATCAGTTTTTGCCTTGTGTAGTTTGTCACTCTGTTATTAGGCCCATACACATTAAGAATTATGTCTTCTTGGAAAGTTGACCCCTTTATCATTATGTGATGCCCCTCTTTAGCCCTGATAATTTTCTTCAGTTTAAAGTTTGCTTTCCCCACCCCCACAGGCTTCTTTCAGGATTTTTCCTTAATCTTTGATTTTCTATAGTTTTAAAATGATATGCCAAGTTGTCGTTTTGGGCATTATCCTGCCTGGTATTCTCTGAACTTCCTAGATCTGTGGTTTAGTGTCTTGCATTAATTTGGAGAAATTCTCAGTCATTATTGTTTCAGATAGTTTCTTTCTCTCTTTTTCTCCTTTTGGTATTCTCATTATAAATATGTTAAACCTTTGTAGTTGTCCCACAGCAACTTATTCTGTGCTGATTTTATCAGTTTTTATTCTTTTTGCTTTTCAGTTTTGGGGGTTTCTATTGATATATCTTGAAGCCCAGACATTCTTTTCTTCACCATTCCAGTCTACTAATCTACTAATGAGCCCATCAAGGCATTCTTTATTTTTGTCACAGTTGTGGGTTTTTTTTGTTGTTGTTTTTGGGTTGTTTTTCTGGCATTTCTTTTTGGTTCTTTCTTAGTGTTTCCATCTCTTCACTAATGTTGCACGTCTGTCATTGCATATTGTCTACTTTATCCATTAAAGCCCTGAGCATATTAATCATTATTGTTTTAAATTCCCTGTCTGATAATTTCAGCATCCCTGCCAATATATGAGTCTGAAACTTGCTTTGTCTCTTCAAATTGTGTATGTGTGGGTTTTTTGTTTTTTGGGTTTTTTTTGCCATTTATCATTTCTTATCATTTTTTCTTGGTAGCCAGACATGATGTAAAGGAAATGCTCTAAATTGACTTTTAGTAATGTAGTGGTGAGGTATGTGTGTATGTGTGTGGGTTTGTGTGTGTGGCAGGGGAGTGTTCTTTAGTCCAACATTTAATCTCAGTCTTTTAGAGAGCCTATGACTCTGGACTTTGAACTTCACCAGTGCTTCTCAGTGTCCCCCTTCCCCACCTCCACCTCTCCAGTTATGTAGGACAGAATATCTAGAGTAGCATGGAGTTGAATATTTACCCTCTCCAACATAGAAGGCTAGAGTGGGCTGGAATTGGGTATTTCCCTTCTCTTTTGAGGAAGCTTAGGGCTGGTAGAATTTGGTGTTTTGTTTTGTTTTGTTTTGTTGAAACAGTTTTGTTTCTTTTCTCCAATATTGTGAGAATCTGGCCAGGCTCCTGGAGATAAAGCTCACAAAAGCATGGGGGCCTTTCTATGACTGGGTACTAATGAAATTTTTAACCTCAGTCTTTTCTGCACTAAGCCTATAGCAAATCATCAATTATAGTTCAGGTTTTCAAACCATGGCAGTAGTTTCCACTTGTGAGTATCAGCTCTGGTAAGCTGTGACTCCCAATATTTGCTCATCTGTCTCTCTAATGTTGGGGGTAGCAGTTTGCTCTGTATCCTTAACCTATATTCCAATCCAGGAAGAATTGTTGATTTTTCAGTCCTTTCAGCTTGTTACTCATTGTTTTGATGGAGTGGTGACTTCCAAGCTCCTTACGTGTAGGACTGGAGACATGAAGTTCTACTATAATGTTTTTTATATTTTTTGAGCAGGGAAATATTGACACCAAAAAAGAATACACTTGAATTTTATTTTGATTAAAAGTAAGGATTGCAAACATACATTTAGGAAAAAATCTTTAAAATATGATAGCTTTTGTGTGAACAATTGATTTCTTGAAAAGAAGTTTTAAAGTTAAGTTTCAGAAATAAAAGCTTTCCCAGCAAAAGCCAAATTTTCACTTTGCCACATGCCTATTTATTTTTGTCCAGATGATAACCAAACCTACTCAGAGAAATCTAATAGTAAAGCAGTTTATGAGAAACAATGTAAGGACTATAGCACAAAATCAGGCAAGAGTAATTGTAAGAATAATTAAAATCTTAACTTTGTGTGTGTTCTCATGTTATTATAATTTGAGGGAAAATTACATAATTTATATTTTAAAACCTTACCCTTTCCTATACTGTTCAATATGTGTTTATCTCTTCACTCACTTCTGCAAATGAATCTTATCATAACCCTTAAGATGAAACTTAGAGGGAAACATTACTATTTAGTCTTACAATTTAAAAATGTGTTTATTGTATTTCCATTTTCCAACCAAAAGGCAACAATAAACTAAAGTGTACAGTGTATCTTAAAGTGAAGAATCAACTTGGGAGGAATATTACTACTGAAATCATCTGTATTCAGTCCTACCTCATAAATTAACTTTGATTTCTGCTATGTCAAAATAAATAGAAATTTCATAGCATCCCATGTATAATATAAATAGGGACTGGTTGAATATATGCTATCTATGGGGTAGGGAATAAAATTGTAGCTGTTTTTTAAGATTTTGAAATCTTCTCTAGAGAGACAAATACTAATGAGTGACCTTTTACACACATCAGAAAAGCAACACAAATAAAATATAAATTGTAAAAGGAGAGAAAAATATAGCTGAAGTTAGGTATGCCCAAGTTCTTCCTAAAGTAATAGAAAATGACTTTAATGTGATAGAAAGGGTGTATAAGTAGAGGATTTTTTTTTCTTAGTTTCTTCTGCTTTTCACTCATCTCTTTCTTTCCTTTTATGTCTCTGTCTTACTTTATAGATATAGAATTCCAACATGGTGTCTAGGTGTCTATTTATATACCTGCCATTTATAATCTGAAAAGCTTTGTAATATACTCGTAATAAATGCATTCATAACCACATCTTCTCTAATCACTATAGTGCCTGCACTGCTATTTGGCACTCATTAGCTGAAACTGCCATTCACCTATAATTTATGACTAGCATACAATTATGTGTTATCACTATTCCAAGTGATTACTACACTGAATGTTTTCCAGATAGTGGTATGCAACACTCCATGACAAATTGTATTGCAGTGGATAGTTCATTTCTGTCATTTACTCTATTATTTTCCTTAAAACAATCTCAAGAGACTTATATTGAAATGGGAGCACCTTCTTAAAGTAAGATTATTGGGTCAATGTTGTTCCTACATGAAGAGGGGAAAACTGCATTCAGAGAAGGAAGCAGACGTAGTATTAACAAATGTATTTGAAAATATTCTGATAAAAATGAAAGAGCAACTTTAAGGACAGAGTTTGAATATTTCTTTAGCATGAGCACATTTTGATTACAGACTGACAAATTTATTCAATAATTTGACAATAAAAGTAAATATTTTAATATTAGAGATCATGGAGTATGATATGGATACTGAGAAAAAATTTTAAAAGTAATTAGCAATTTGGATGTGGTCTTTCACAAATCAAAATGTTTTGAATCTTTTTAACAATATCTACCTAGTAATATTTTCACAGTAGTTAGAAGAACTAACATTAATTATTTACTCTGTGTCTAACAAAGTCCTGCTCTAAATATTTCACAGGCATAATTTTATATAATTCACATAGCAACCCTGTGAGTTAGGTATTAATACCTCAATTGTACAAAGAAAGAAATGAGACACAGAAAAGTTGCATAGCTTACCCAAGAGCACACCAAGATTGCATGGTTGTATTCATTTCCTAGGGCTGCCATAACAAAATACCACAAGCTGAGTTTCTTGGAAAAAGCAGAAATTTATTATTCTGTCAGAGTTCTGGAGGCGAGAAGTCCAAAATCTCAGTGCTGACAGTGCCAATCTACCTCTGAAGGCCCTAGGAAAGAATCCTTTCTTGCCTCTTCCAGGTTCTGGTGGCCCCAGGCGTTCCTTGGCTTGTGGCAGCACAGCTCCAATCTCTGCCCCTTCCTTCATAGGTCCTTCCCTGTGTGTCTTTCTGTGTTCTCTCCTCTCCTTATAAGAACACCAGTTATTGGATTTAGGTGCCCACCACTCCTCCACCAAGTCCTGGAGGATTCATCTCAAGATCCTTAACTAATTACATCTGCAAAGACTCTATTTCCAAATAAGGTCACATTCTGAGGTTCTGAATGAAATTGAATTTTGGGGGAATGCTCTTCACCCAACTACAATGATGGAGCTGGAGGCTGTATTCAAATGCAAACATACTCTAGAGTCTGTTCCCTTAAATATGTATGTTTGTGCCACAGACTGTGCTCAGAACATTTTTCATTTAATATCCATTCTAATCCTCTGGGTAGATGTTTTCTCTCTCTTACATGTTAGAGTGCCCAGGGTCATGTGTCACAGATCAGCATCATTTCAATCTGGAGCAATTTTTCTAAAACATAAAGTATGCCATTATCCTGCTTAAAAGTTTTTTTTATACATTCCTACTCTCTTTAGAATAAAAATCAAATTCCTTGAGGTAATTTTTAGGGCCCACCAGCATCTGGTCTCTGCCTTCTTCTTCAACTCATGTCTTCCTCTCCCCTCCCAATACTCTCTATGTCCTACCCACCCTGGCCTCTAAGTTTTCTCTCATATTATTCCCTCTGCCTACAGCACTTCCTGCCAACATTTTTCTTCTGCCTACTCTGCCCATCTCACTTTGCCACTTCTGCTGCGTTGTCTCTTCTGACAACCTAAAGTAGGCTCCATGAATCTGCTGTGGGCTCCCATAGCAATCTAAGCTGCACCTACCTTAACCCATTGTGCCTTGCTATGATTGCTTGTTTAATGGTCTGTCAGTTTGTGAGAGCAAGCACCACAACTGTATATCCTCTGCTGCGTTTTCAGTACCTAAGTAGAGTGACTGACATTCAAACGTATGTGGAAAGAATAAATGAATGCAGAGAATTAAAAATGGAAGGCATGATATCTTTATGCATGGGATAAAGTAGAGGTAGAAAACTGCCTACCAATTCACAACACAGTATCTTCATCTTGTTTCAAAGAAGCTTATTCTGACTTTTTGGTGCCTTGCTCCTCAAGAAGGAAACGCATCTGGGCTTCCAGGAGGCAGGTGACTATTAATGTATCCTTAGTGTCATTTACTCCTGCTCTTTCTTCATGTGTCTAGAACTTCCTAATCATCCTTTAAGAATTCACATGGAATAGTCACATTTCTTACTCCATTTGTCCCCACTTCAATAGTAAGTGTTGAAATACAGTGAGAAAAGTATGGCAACAAGGAATAATTTGCACGATAGGACAGTCATGACTGAGAAGGTGATTGAGTGTGTTGCTTGGTCACGGCACTGCCTGCATTCTGGGGTTTCACAAAACCCAAACTCAACCATATGCTTCCTTCAGAGCTCACCAAATCACATAATGAAGAGGAAGGGAAGCACTATATGATGAAGAGGCAGGGAAGTACTATTTGACAGTTTCAACTGAGGAATCTCAATTGTTAGAACATGATGATGTACATATACTACCTGCAGTATTCTATGTGTGACGTGTGACCTCCACTCACCCAGCATGGTAGCACACTCATTTAAAATTCATGCAAAACTTTTTTACCAGGAAGCCACCTTCCCCTATGGTAGAGTACACCATTTTGAAACAACATGATATATGTAGTTCAGAAAGCAGTTTTCCCTGAGAAAAAACATTACCACCTACAAACAGGGCCTCTGATCAATTTATTTCTTGCCCCCCTGCCAAAAAAAGTTTGTCATTGTGTAGAGTGTCACTAGGTCTAATGTACATAATGCAACCTAATGGTTTCCAATTAGAAAATAACAGACCACATTTATAGAGGGGTAACCTACCTTGCTGGAAAAAAAAAATACCTTTAGAACATTCAGTCTTTATTTAGCAGTATACTTTGTAAAAGTTTTTCTATGCAAAGTTTGGTAAATCTCTCTTCCTAATAGCATTGTTAAACTCATTAAGGATTATTCCCCCTCTAATGAAAATTGGGAATTTGTGAATTGATTGTTCCAGAAGATTTGTAGGTGTTCTATTCACTGATGTACCACCCCATGTCTAAAACCAGTCATAGTAGATACTCAGTAAATATTTTAAAAATACACATATATAAAAGAAATGTGCTTTGGCTTTAACTCATGCACTGACCACAGCAAGGAAGTTTTTTAAATTCTTCATTTTTCATATCACCTTCAAAATCTATTGTTTACCATTTAAACCCATCATTAGGTATATCATTGGGGTATTGTGTCTCACATCGATGGAGGAAGTGAGTCCCTTCAGAAGTTTTTGCTACAGTGAAGGATTGGAATGGAAATCTAAGTGACATGTTCCTGTTTACTCTTCCCAGTGCAACTTGTACATTGTCTTATAATTATACAAACATAATTTCTAAAGGGAAAGTTGTTAAAGTTTCAGATTTGTTAGAGCAGATAGTTGAAGTGATACGATAGCAGGCTGAAGAGGGAAAGTGATATCCTTTAAGGCATATTTGTTTAAAACATGACAATCTGAGAAAATTGCTTGGCTTCCTCAATGCCATTCTCCATAGTTACAGCGACGTGTGGTCTGGCTATTTTCCAAGTGTTCTATGTGACTAATCACCATACATTACTACAAAATGGTTTCCCATTTCAGAACATGAAAACAAAGTTACGATGTAATTTAGAGAACATTGACTATAAGCATTTGCCATAAGCCTTTGCAACCACTTCTCCTCCAGTCGTACGGTTTTTAAGAAAATGATATAATGTACCACCAGGTATTTGCTTCATCCACTTTATGAAGAAATGTAGTACTGATAGATTATTTGCATTTGAAGTAAAACATGTACATGAAGGAGAAATAATGGCTAGTACTATCCCCTAGATACATTATTTTATTTTATTTATTTCATTTTGTTTTATCTCTTTTGGAATTTACCAAGCCAGAGTTGTTGATAATATGGAAATGCTTTTTATTTATTATATGTATAATTATAATAGCAGATGAATTTTCTTTGATTGTTTTATAATTTATAATTGATTTATAAATTTAAAAAGTATAATAATGTGTGATTTCCAGTTATTTAACTTGTCCATATATTGTTAAAAGATTTCCAAGTAAGATAGGATCGTATTTCTTTAAAAATTCAAGCTTACAGTTTCTCCTTCCCCACAAACGCCTGGGGTGACATAAAATTTATACGCACCATTGTCTAGGAGCACCATAGAAGAAAACTATTGGTGCCTTTGGATAATGGTTGGGTTGAATTGCTCTATTTTCTTTCCCTGCCTGCTTACTCTGATAGGAACACCCAGCATGGACTTTTCCCACCATCATAATCCATTTATTTCAGAGTTGTGGCATTTATTTGAATTTTCCAAGTATAATATCAGTTCTCCATTCATTATTTTTTCATAAGTGCATCTTAGTGTAATAATCCTCTGTTCTCCGTTCTCATGTTTTTGTCAGGACCTATTACATCAGTGAGGAAATCTTTGTTTCTTTCTAGGCCTTGAACATACTCAGAGCTCATTTAGGTTTTCTAAAACTGAAACAAATAAAGCTAATTATTCCTTGACCTGTATTAACAACCCAGCTGGTGGAGCCCAGATTTAGCCTATTGAATATAAAATTATAATAAAATAGACTTGCACCCTTCTTCCAAGTTGTGAGCATGTTAAATATTATGAAGAATTTTAAAAGCTGCTTATTTTCTTGTCCTTTAGGCATGATCAACCACTTTTCTATGGTCTCAAACCGTATGTTGCTTTTTAACTCCTTTAATATCTGTTCCTATGCCACAGAGCAGAAAATCAGAGGGGAGAAGTTACCATCTGCATTGGCTGTCATCACCTGCAGGAATTTTTGACTTGCCTGCTGATGTGATTGAGGCATGGTTGATTTTCAGCATACTACAAATGATGCTTTTGTTTCTCTGAGAACTCAGTATGTGAGATCTTGTGTGCACTTTAACTCTTTAAAAGGCCATTTGATTCTTTTTTATGAGTTAGTAATAAATTAGAAGTTTATCACCTGCAAAAACACTTGGAAACCCAAGTATAGGACATATTTTAAAACCTGCTTTTGAGGAATTTCGCAGACAGCAACTATCAGTAGATATATGAAAAGGAGAATATAGCTCAAATATATATGGGAGGCATAAACAGCTGTTTACTCAGTTCAGTTGAAGGAACACTAGGTCATATTCTATTTTTGTCATAGTATGTGAAATTTCAACACTTAATACATTGTTTTGATCCTTGCACATATTAAAAGAAAATTGCTGATTTGGACAAAGGACATGTGTTAATTAGTTAATAGTTAAAACCTTAAACTGAATAAAGTTTGTCAGATTAACTAGCTGTCATTTGAAGAGGTAGCTGCGCTATAATGAAATAAGAGGTAGCTGCGCTATAATGAAATAAGAGGTATCTAAATTTGATGAAGTGCTAAGAATCATGAAGTGTAGTTATTTTTAAACTTAAGAAAAAATAACCTCAGAGATATATTTTTAAATTTTAAGCCTAGAAATTATTTCAGGATTCTACAAATAGCAAATATTAGTTGAATGAATGAGGGGAATTATTGAATGTTTGATGGCATAAATATTAGCATTCTACATCAATGTTTTGCACATGGTTACTGAATTAATGAATGAATCAAGAGATGTAATTATTCCTAGATTGGCCATTTTTATCACATGGCATACTGCACAAGCCCAGAAAAACATCGATGCATTTATAACTTCTTACTCTCTAAATGTGCTAGATGAATATTTGCTTTTATTATTATTATTTATTATTATTACTAGGATCAAATGAAGCTGTTGTTTAAGGAGGGGAGAAAGAGTAACCTCTCAAACATTTTCCAGGTGATTGAGTTCAATATTCAGTTCCCAAATGTAATTTTCTAAATGCTAATTTATTATATTGGGTTCTATTGGGAAGGTTAACATTTTCTTAATAAAAAATGAACCATTACATTCTAACATAGGAAATGGTATGTAAAATGCCAAATTATAAGAAAGAATGGCTAGACAGACAACCTAGGTTTTCCTTAGCCCTTTTCAGTGAATACATAAAGCACGTCACCCTGATCCTCAGAAACTTCCATTCAAAGCAGAGATCCTAGGTCCAGGATGTATAATCAGTCAGGAAAAGCTTAAGGAAAATCAGACACCCTTTAGAAGTTAAGAAAGAGACTCCAAAGCACTTTCTCAAAAGATATCTTTCAGAGAAAAATGTCTCTCCAAAAGAAAAATGTTGGGGGTTGGGGCAGTTCTACAATTAAATTAGTTTTTGACACCCACATGGAAGATTTAGAATGCATATTGACAAAAACACTACTTCACACAGATCCAGTATATCGTTCACGTCACAGATTATGAATAATTGCCTAAGTAGCCATCTGTGGAGGGTAACTTTGTCTAAACCCAGTATTGCATTTATAATACATTCAGCTGCAGGCAACAAAACCTCACTAAATCTAATTGAATCATACAGGCATACATTATCTTGCTTAAGATGGGCGATACAGTAGTCCCTTGGTATCTGCAGGGGATTCGTTCCCAGACTTCCCTGGGATCACAAAGCCTGCCGGCAGTCAAGTTCCTTTAAAATGGCATAGTAAAGTTGGTCCTGTGTCTGTGGGATCCAGAGATAGGGAGGGCTGACTGTACATGATTTTAGGTTTTGTTTAGTGGGTCAATACTGTCATACATTTGATTTGGTTCAGAATTACTATAATTCCCTTGGCTCTAGCTTTATAGTCACAAGATGGCCACCCCTGCTTCCAGCATTAAATCTCAAGTCTTCCTATGGCAAAATTTAAAAGCACAAAGGCAGTGATGGCCAGAACAATGGGAAATAATTCTGTATGAGACCTTTGATAATTTTCTCAGGGAAGGAAATCATTTCCCAGAATAATTTCTCCACTGCGTCTATTGGCCAGAACTTGGATTCAAGTTAAAGGATACAAGCCCACTGCTAAACCAACAACTAGCAAAAGGAATAGAATCCCCATGTTTGATTAAGACCAATTATTGATCATCATCTACGGCTAATAGATAGACAACTAATAGTGTCCACTGCATCCAGTATTTCCTCAGGGTGAACATGGGACCCTCTTTTACAAACTCTCAATCACCAAGCACACTTTGGAGAATATTTTCTTTTGTTTTCATGTGATTATATGTAAAAGAAATAAGTAAATATTCTTTTTTTTTTACTTTCTTCATATATAAAAGTCTTTCAGTGATGTAGCTATCCATTACTGCATAACAAACCACCCCAAACATAGTGACATAACATAGTAGCCATTTTATTTTGCCCACAGTTTCTGTGGATCATGAATTCATGCAGGGCACAGTGGGGTTGGCTTGTGTCTTCTCAGAAATGGCTGAGACCTCAGCTGGGAAGAATTGAATATCTGGGGGTGACTTGAATGACTGGAGACTGGAATTATCTGGAGGCCTCTTCATTCATATGTCTGGCACCTCGTTTGGTAGGGATCAAAGGCTGGGCTCAGCTAGGACTGTTGACCAGGTCATCTACACGTGGCCTTTTCCCGGTAACTGAATTCCGAGAAAAAAAAAAAAAAATTCTAAGAAGAATAATCTGGAGAGTGAGCATTACAAAAGAAAAAGTTGAGTCCATGTGGCTTTCTCTGACCTAGGCTTAGGTTTCTTGTTTCATCATTTCTACCACATTCTGTTGGAAAGAAGCTAATCACTAAGGCTAACCAAGATTTAAGAGAAGGGAACTTTTAACTGCACAGTTTGATCAGAGAATGGCAAGGTCTTAATGCAGAAGAGCATAGGGAGTACAAGATATTGTTTTCTGCCATCTTTAGAAAATACCATCAGCCACAAGTATAAGATGAAGGTGATGAGAATTGAGATAGAACTGGTAATGGCACTACGAATTATCTTAGTTCAGGTATGATCTTTGTATAACTTGAACTTTCAACTCAAGGTATATTTTGAGGAGAGAAGGGAGTACTACCCCTCATAATGTTGATTTTCAATATTCTTCACGTAGAATAGAATCAGATGTAACGTAGAACCATAATTCCTGAACAACATGGCTGTATAAATCACCAGAGAGATTCACAATATATTGTTTTTGGATCTCAATAAATATTTACTGCATCACAAATTCTGGTTTTAAATTTCCACAAGTAATGTTTGTAACAAATCTAGTATGGTTCAAAAGAAGAAGTGATTCTAAATATGTTTAATCAATAGGATTATCTTTGGTAGCTTTTAAAAAATGAATATATATTCAATATAAAGTCATAAAATATATATAAAATATTCCCACCAACATAGGGATTGTGGGAGTATTAACTAACATAACATTTGAGAAGGCGATGTGGCAAAATGAAGGTGCACATAACCTTTGACCCAGCAATTCCACTTCTATGAATTTGTGCTTTAGCTATATTTACATTCTTAACACAAAGGTTATTCATTGCAGCATTGGATTAGCAAAACATCTATTTACTGGGAGATAAGTAACCAACCTCCACCTAAAAGACATGAAGGTTAACAGTGCTCTGCATTCTCTCTGTAAAACAGAATGAGTGCCTACGACGACTTCTCAGAGCAAGTAGGCTGCTTTCTCTTTAACACACCCCTCATCCTGATTGATGAATAATCTAGGGCTTTTCCTGTAAATAGTTCCTGGATGACTCTTCAAGCACTTAAAAGAAGGAGGATATATCTACATGCATGCATTATGGAAAGATATCTTAGGTATATTGTAAAGGTAAGCAAGCTATTTATAGTATATTATGTATAGGATGATCTTATTTACGTTAACAAAAAACCTTAAATAAATATAAGTATAAAATATTCTTGTTTATATACTTTCTGAAAAGACATGCAAGAAATAGTTAACAATTTATTGGAGGAGTGAAACTGGAGCTTTTAGAACAGGAGTGACTATTTCTGTATGAGTTTTTTTTTTTTTTTTAATCATGGCAATTCATTTAAAAAAATATTTTTTATTTTTTATTTTTTTAAATTACTAGTATAGTTTTTGTTGGTGGTGTTTAAAATGCTACAAAAGTGATTCTTGATGCCCATCCAGGCTTGAGAACAACCGTCATTAATGTAATTCATTTTTTTAGGTGAGAGTAAGAAAAATGAAAAATGTACTTAAAGAAAAATACTTGAAAAATTTAGAAGGAGCAGAGTAAAAGTCCAAGATTTTTTAACAGTGTATTCTTTGAGGAAAATCAATGGTAGACATTTTTTATTCTTCTAAATTAGCATTTGTAAATGCAATAATGAGATATGCTTTAACATATCATTAACTAAGAGATAGGTGCATCTTAATTTCTAAAGGATTTTTAAGTATATTGAATAGAGCCAACTAGGGCAGATTTTCATTACAAAGTGATATCATTATACCAATGATTGCAGGCTAATTCCCCACTTATACAGTCTGACCACTGACCACGCTAGATCAAGAGAGTTTAATTTCCTTTGTAAATGTTCATTCCTGCTCATCTTACATGACAGCAAGCAAAATTGTGGTTTAATAAGGGAAGAAATCATTTTTAAAGGGAGAATATGTAAAAGCCAATGCTGTGGATTTTTGTCACAATAATTATACACTTCCCTTTACCATCATCCCCTGACGTATCTGTGTAAAACCAAAAAGAAATCATGTTTTCTGATTTGTTTCCTATAACCCCTTAAATGATGCCCACAATTGTATTGACCTGTAGTGTTGACAAGTGCACACTGGACTTGTCTTCAGGAAATTGGTTGTAATAATAGATCCTTTTCCTTCTGTCTTCTCTGACATTTTGGCATTCATCGCGTTTTAAGATTATATTGGATTTTTTTTCATGAAAGCCTTACTTTATACTTGCCAACAGTTGAGTTTGTCTGTCATTTTCCCCCATTCCCAAGAAATTCTTAAGATGAGTAAGAATATTAATAAAAAAATAGCATGTTTAGATATTGCCCCCAAATTTAAGATTATTTTATTAATTCTTATAAAAACTGCTGTCAGATTTATTATCCCAGTTTTACAAGTGAAAACAATTGGAGCTCAGAGACATTACGTGATTTTTTTCCCAACTCACAGAACTAGTAAGTGGCAAAATGGGATTCCAGCCTAGGTCTGTTTGACTCCAGATCTCTGCTCTTATACACCTTTTACTTATAAGGATATTATCTTTGCAAAGTTCTTTACAGTTTACCAAACATTTTTATAAACATCTCATTCAGTCATACAACATGTCCAATAGGTTAAGTGACTAGAAATAGTAAGTGGCAGTGCCAGGGGCTGGATCTCATATCTACTGACTCCAAAATAACTTCTCACAAGAATGCCTCTTATTTAAATCCTCTTGACATTTTACACAGCGGACAAAATTAATGTTGTCTATAAATGTAGAATTTCACTTCGGAGCTGTGCTTTCAAGCCAGGCACAAATTGTGCTTAATAAAACGTATCAGAGTTGATTCAAGCCTTCTACCTCAAGAGATAGGAAGAGGAAGTTCTTGATTTAGAATCAGACACAAACTTTGGGGATGAAAGTGCTAAATAATGAGCACTTATTGGATTTGAGCATAATCTTCTGCTCACCCATAACTAAAGTTCAGTTCAAATTGATGGACTTCATGAGGATCTTAGTCTGTTTGGACTGCTATAACAAAAATACCATAGATTGGGTTGCTTACAAAAATCAAAAATGCGTTACTCACAGTGGTGGTGATTGGGAAATCCAAGATCAAGGTGCTGCCAGATTTGGTGTCAGATGAGGTTCTGCTTGCTGGTTCATAGACAGCCGTCTTTTTGTTGTGTCCTCCCAAGGCAGAAGGGGTGAGTCAGCTCTCTGGGGCCTCTTTTATCAGGACTCTAATCCCACCTCCCAAAGCCCCTACCTTCTAATACCTTCACATCAGGATTAGATTTCAACATATGAATTTGGGGAAAACATAAACTTTCAGTGTATAGCAATAAGTGAATGGTGCTTCTCAGTGAGCCTAAAATATTGCCAAGAAATTGCTTAGGCACTGTGAGAATATGATAAAATCCTCTTCTGTGCGTGTTTGATAAAAGTATGATATATGAGCATTATTTGTTTATGGAAAAGTTGAGTCATCAAATTATACAAGCCATGGAGTTAATATTATGCTAAATGATACCTGAGGAAAATGAGCATGATTTTATTTTGTATTCTGGCATTCAAGGAATCTTGTCTCAGTGGGGTTATTTTTTTTTTTTTTTTGCATTTCTACAAAATGTATAGTACCTTTTAATAAAAGGTAATTTTATAAGAACTGTTTCCAGACTGAGTTGAATTTACTACTATGACCTCGGCAATAAAATTAACCAAAGTTACATTCCTGCTAATTTCTAAGTCTGGAAAAAGTAGGCCTTAATGATAGAACAAATGTTTAGCCCAGCAAATTAACTCTGAGTCTCCTAATGAGCCAGTAATGTTCATGGGAATGCTGGACAGAATTTAGGTTGGAGACAAGAAATAAAAACCTAATAACAGTAAAATAATTAATTTGAGAATCTGTTCTGGCCATTAAAAATTCAACTTTAATAAGAAATAAAGGGGGCTTCCCTGGTGGTGCAGTGGTTAGGAATCCGCCTGCCAATGCAGGGGACATGGGTTCGTGCCCCGGTCCGGGAAGATGCCACATGCCGCGGAGCGGCTAGGCCCGTGAGCCACAACTACTGAGCCTGCGCGTCTGGAGCCTGTGCTCCGCAACGGGAGAGGCCACGACAGCGAGAGGCCCGCGCACCGCGATGAAGAGTGGCCCCCGCTGGCCGCAACTGGAGAAAGCTCTTGCACAGAAACGAAGACCCAACACAGCCAAAAATAAATAAATTAATTAAAAAAAAAAAAAAAAAAAAAGAAATAAAGGAAACTTACATTTCCATTTTATGCTATGATAATTTTCTAGACAGTGTAAAATTATATGTAGCTGCTTTTTATCTGATACAAATTTGTGTGGCAATAAACATTTAAGGATCAACTTTATTAACAAATGTCTTCTTGTAACTTTGACCATAGAATATAAAACAACGCACAAAGAAACTAGTAACTTTTTTTATAGTAGGAAAATTAGAAGAACATTTTTATTCAAGAACCAACTACAAAAGAAGTTTCATAGGCAAGCCCCAATGTCTTTTACAAAGGAGGTAAACAGTAAATGTCACTGAGTTGATTTGATTGAAAGATGTGTGAGATTTCAACATTTATATAAACATGGAAAATACTCTATAGACTATTTTTTAATATTTTAAGTCAATCTTGTTAACCTCAAAGGGTACCATACACTAATGCTAAGGCCATCTGTTGGTGCCTTTCAGAATGAGTACATATTTACCTTAGAGCCTACCTATGAAAGCTCTTAATTTGAGATTTGGGGCATCAAGGAATGTTTATGTGAATTTACCTTGATGTCATTTCTATGATGTGTGATTTTTGGCATAGCTGGTAAAGAAAATATATAGTGTAATCTGAACTGAATTTTCATCTCTTGATAATACCTTGTTTGGGGGTTCTTATTTATTTACCCAAATTGTCAGTGGAACCTATTGGAAAAAAAAATGTTTTCCTATGTGTAAAGGTTTTCATTTCACAAAGTATCTGTCAAAAATAATGTCTTAGATAACTTAATGAGCTTTTGCCATGAAAATAATTAAAATAAGAATTAGAAAGAAAACATTAGATATGAAGAAATAGGTATGAACTTTAGAAACTTTGTGCCAACCTGAAAAATAAATCATTGGCAATTAAACCATTAGGAAGTCTGTATGTTAGGAAGAGAATGACAAAATTAAATAGTCAATTAAGTTTGTTTAGACCAAAAATAGATTAGTCTCCAGAGACACAGAAAACTGTATCTAGCATGCCCATATGTAATATTGTATTTAAAATACATTGCCATACATGTTTATAACATAACTTACCTAACACATATCTTTAACCATTAAGGAACATTGTGGAAAAAGATATGTTGGAAAGGGGAGATATTTTAAAAGTTTAGATTGATTGAAGTTTGAAATTTATTTTGGTGTGGACCAGGATAAAAAAAGAAAGTATTGTTCAACCTGGTGGATAGTGGTACCAGTTTGCAAAGTAGTGAAAATAGGAAGAGGTATAGGATTTGGAAGAATGATTAGTTCAGTGTTTTTAAAAATTCTGTTGGAGATGTGGATGCTTGGCTCCAAAGGTCTGGAATTCAAGGGAGAGATGTTGGCTACATGTATAGATTTGGGAATCATCATGTTATAAAACTGATAACTGAAGAATGCAAGTGCATTAGATCACTCAGAGGAGGGAAATCAGTGGTCCTTTGTCCTTTGCATTAACATAATGAGATTTTAATTGTATAAACAAAAAAGATACTGAGATAGTATCAATAAATGATTAATTTAATCTGTCTGGGAGGAGTTAAGGAAAATTTCATATAGACGACAACATTATGACCAAAAAGGCTTGGTCCTAAAAGATTAATTACATCTTGTAGTGCTAGCGTAGGACTAAAGGGAGATAAATATTATGTGCGTTGATACCCCTGAAATTTCTGAGACTAAGTACTCTACTCATCAAAATTTTGAAAATGATGAATCAATATTATATTCAGAGTCAGTCTTGGGAGCAATGTAATTTCCTGGTCTATGAGAAAGTCTCCTTTTAGTTGTTCCTTTATCTCCATTATTTCATAGCTTTTTTCTGGATTTGTTTATGGAGAGACAAAAGTTTCTTCATTTTCCAGTTAAAAGTTAAGCTTATATGTGAAAATGTCTGATTAAGTTAATATACAGATGTGAATAAATATACATTTTGAAATCCGTTCTCTCCCACTTTGGGGAAAGAGGTTAGAAAATTAGAATGTAGGTGCTAAGGGAAGGGATGTCCCTAAGTAGGAAAATATAGTAGAAAGGGAAGGCTAGAGGCATTAAATTTCATCTCACTTTTTTGTCATGAAAATGCTACAGTTATACTCAGAAGATGTGGGCAAATAGAAAATGTTAAAAAGGTCCTTCATGACCTATACTAATTGCATGCACTTTAGTGAAAACCCTATTCATTTGGGATGATAAGAAAGGAGAACTTGAAAGAGGGAATTTATAATGGACATAAAGGACAGATGAAATTCTAACATGTAATAAAATGAGGATATTTTAGACAAATTTATCATTAATGGCTCAGTTTAATAAAATCATTTGTGAAAGGGAAAAAAAAACAAGTTGCCTATTACAGAGCATTCATATTAGAAGGTTATAGATGAAATGTCTGGAAAGTAGATGGAGGTCACATTATAAAATATCTTTAATTCCGTAATAATGCCTTTGGACTTGATTCTAAGGACAATGAAGAGTTATTTGATGATATTAAGCAGAAAATTACATAATCAAAGTGGAATTCGAGAATAATTAATCAAATAAAAGTTCCTAGAATGGTGGTAAGGTGGTAAGGTTACTCTGTAAGTTCTCTGATGGCAAGGGGCCTTATTGATTTGCCAGCAATAAGTTTTTATTCATATGGACATTTGGTCTATGTTAAACAATTTTACAGTACCAGTGAGATGGGTAGATGTGTTGAATTGGTTCCAAAACCCAATTGACACTTAAATGTAATTATTGTTTGAGTGATTGTTAAGAAATATTTTGGTCACATAAAAGACACTGTTTTACAAAGAGCTTAATTAGGATATGCTTTATTCCTCCAACTGAAAAATACATAAACATTCTCCTGCTATACATCTTCAACAGTTTTATTTTCACTGATCGTGAATCACTGTATTGATTGGTATTTATCGACAAAAATACCAATTTTATATCTATTTGTTTCAGTTCATTTTTATATAGTGTGAAATTCTCCACCCAGAATTGGTTTGATGTAACTTTAGTGCTTATAAAACTGGATTTTAGAGACTTGGAGTACCCAAGTAGAGCAAATACCTGATGGTATCATGCTAACCCTTGAATTTAATACTAGTGCTATGGCTACTGGCATTTAGTTTTCTGCACTATAGACTAAGCCTCTAAATGAGCCAGAGTGGACAAAGCGAAACTCACTGAAGTATGCACTAGGATATAGGCATGGCTTTCAGTTTGGCATCCTTTGTGCCCTCTGTGGAGCATTAATTCTGCAAGATTAATTTTGAATACCATATTCAGAGATGAATCATTTTGGGAATACCTATATATTACCTCTATGGCAGAGTTCTCATGGACATTAATATACTAAATGCTCTGAGAGTTTCGGCAGTAAGGAAACCTGATTATTTTAATTAATTTTTATGCACACAGAACTACACTTTGAAGAGATTTTTTTTTAACATCCCAAGGAAATAGCTCCATGCAACCCATTTTGGAAAATGCTGATTTTTACTTCATAGATAAGGCAAACTAAATCTTCAGACACTAAGTCCTGATTAACAGTTAGTTGGTAGCTAAATAAAAATTACAGTCCAGTTCTTCAGATTTTATTTTCAAGCCCTTTTTACTAGGCTGTGTTTTTACTAGGTGTGTTAATCTCTGCAGTTAGAATTTAGACCAAGTGAACTTACATGACCATTAAGATGAACAGAAGGTAAAATAGGAATATTTCCTGCTGATGTGACTGACGTATATTGACAGAGAATTGCACAAACATTTTATAGCTTTTAAAGTATCAGCATTAAAAACACTATTATTTGTTTCTCACATTGACTTTAGTAATAAATTTTGACTAATCAAGTTACTTATTTCTTATTATTGTTATGATATATAGAAAGAGTTCTTCACCTACCCCAGAGTACCTGCAGCTTTAGCAATAAATATACTTAAAGGAGCAAATTGAAAGGTGAGAATTTAATATTGTGAGAGGATGCTACTTCACCATTGTTTCTTTAGGTTGATGATGTGTTTTTAATATACTTTAATAAACTTGGATGTGATATATAGGTAATATATGTCATTAATAATCATACTGAAAGAAGACTTATTCAATTAGTAATCTGTCCAATAATTGTTGAGCACTTGGTAGATGTCAGACACTGTGCTAGGCTCTATTAATATATTGACAGCAAGAAAACCCTTGTCCTCAAGGAGTTGGCAGTCAAGTTTACATGTTGAAGCTGTATTTAGTATTGAAATAAATCAAAAAAAAAAAATCAACTTGTTGACATATCATTTGGTAACCCAAACTACTCCATATTAGCTCTGCCTTCTTAAAATATTTACCTATATTCTTAAGATATACTTGGTTTACTGGTAAACTCAAATGAAAAGAAATTGAGTTTATCCACTTCAATGCTGTCTTCATCACATCTTCATTTTTAAAACAGAGCAAGTGTCCTGTATAGACAGATGTGAACATAAGCCTCCACACAGAAGTATGATTTGTTTATAAGACCTTTCTTTCCTTGGCAACAGCATAGTTAACTGAACTGAAGCTGAAATTTCTGCAGAAGTTTCATGCTGTCAACCACAAAAAAACAAAAGGGATTCACATGAAAGATGTGTATCATGATCTGTGCCATTGCTGACCTACAGCTCAGGTTTGGATATTTTAACAAACATTGTTCTCATAACTTCCAGTGCTAAATTGTTTTGGGAAAAGTAAATGCAGAAGTATAAATCAGGAAACTAATAAACTTTCTTCATTTAATGCTAAAGCAGAAGACTGATCTGGAGCAACTCACAAATGGCCGATACTGCTTCTTTTGGGAGAGTAAAGACTTGGTCTCTATTCATGGTCCCTGGAGTAACAACAAGTGAGCAACAAACAATTTGGAAGGTTATGTAAGATTCAGGTGTATAAGTGAATAGAACCTTTCCCCCGTTTCTTTTGTTCTGAAGGGAGGCCTGCTTAACCTTTGGTGGTCAAGGCTGCCTTCAGAGAATTTGCATTCTGTTGTGTCAGATGATTCCAGAGCCCTGAGTTCACTGCCATTTATATCTGTAGGCTAGGAAAGGAACAATATTAACATTCAAGAATTTATCCACTACTATATAAGGGAATTACTTTCAGTACAATATTTTTTTTCCTCCTGTGCTGTTACTGTGCTCTTGGACCCAGGCAAGATCTGACAATAGCCTAACAAAAAATTTCTTTTTTTTTTTTTTTTTTTTTTAATTTCCTGGTCTCATTTAGGCAATTTTCTGTAACATACTAGGACAAGAAGGTCTGCTCAGTGACATATGGGTAAATTGAAAGATGCTTTAGAAAATTAGAGTTTTGTAATAGTCTGGAGAGTATGGTAGAAAGGGCAAGGAATTTGGATTCAGTTGGACCTTCAATTCAAATCCCTGCTCTTACTATTTCTAGTTTGTAACTTAGGACTATTAATGTCCTTAAGACTCATCTAATTCTTCTGTAAAATATATCAACAGCAGCAACTTTATAAAGTACTTTTGAATGTTTGATTAGTGTTTAGAATATCACAAATGATGAAAAGATTGTAATCTTTATTTGATCATTTACTATCTATGATTGACAACTACAAGATTGCAATACTTTTTATTAGGATTGTATTATTGCACTGTGTATTTTCAGCAATGTTCTTATATGGATTTTTGTTTTTAATATCTTTGTTCCTCCGATTTCCTTTTTGGAAGTAAGAAAAGCATAGGTCGTTGAAAATGATGATTATTCCAGCACTTCCCTCATCTTCAATTTAGTGTTCATTAATTCTGAGGTTATTATCTACGTGAATTATCCCAGTAATTGCTTAGGTCAGCGAGATTTTTTAAGTCTTCCATTTTATTTAGGCTTATATCCAACCAACTTTAAAATAACCTCATTCAGTTTTTCAAAGCCTGAATTTATGAACTGTAGTGCATGGTGTCTCAGCAAGATAGAGAATTTGGATTCATGATAATCAGTATACAGTAAATCAATTTATGTGAAAGCCCTTTTTCTTAAAGAAAGTAATTTCTTCCTTCCTTGGTTTGTCTTTGTTCTCCAAATATACCCAGTACAGCTGGCTATAAAATAACCATTTTTGATTTCAACAAGAAGCAGGGAGGAATATAAAAGTTTAAGGGTTAAAAATACCCCTCCACACATACTAATTGAAAATGTAATTATGAGGAGGAAATAAACAATCTAAGTATTATTCTTTTTTAAGGTACTAAATGAGTAAGAAACAGTGTCATAATTTGGTCCTACATCCATACATTTAAAATTATCCAAATAAGTTAAATAATATGGAAGTAAAGGATCCAGTAATTATATTACTTTAAGGAGAGAAATATTGATTAGATGCTAAAGAAACTTCAGTATAAAATTGTTAGTTGACTGAAGGTAGACTTTGAATAAAATTTTTAAAATAAAATTGTTGGCAATTAAATGATGCTTGCTAGCTCAACAATGACCAAATAGGGAGTTTGTGTTTTACAGTTTCAAAGGCTTGAGGATGCACAAGATCATCTATTTGGTCAGTTTTATCTCTAATTAAAGCCTACTGTATATAAGTAGTAAACTAAAGGATGAATATTTAGAGACATTAAAATGCAATGAGATTGAAAAGGAGGAAGACTGGGAAAGCTATTAAAAGTTCCCATTTTACATAAATCTAGTTCTTATAAAAAGAATATGATTGAGCACTGATGAAACTATAGTTTTCTGTTTATCCTCCTCTCCAATAAAACCTCTTAAAAGGCTTATTACATCCTTAACATCATCACTACTCTAAAGAAACTGCTCTCAGTAATGTCACTGAGAAATGATCTTCAAGGTAATGATGTATTTATCAATTCCTCTTTGACTTCATAGTGTTAGACAATAAAGAACATTCATGTTCAGATATGTTTTTTCCTACTATTCTCAATACCAAAATATGCAAGATCTCTTAAGTTTCTGTCCTTTAAACTCCTCTTTATTCATATAGGTCCCATAGCATGATCAAACCCACATAAATTATAAAAAATTTCCAAATATGTCTCTTTTCTAATGACTGCATTTATAATCATTTATTGACCATCTCCTCTTGGCGATGCCACCAGTGCCTCAAATGCAATATGTTAAAGGAAAGTAATTATTATCTCTGCCCTTAAGCCAAGTCCTTTTTCTAATTTCCCTAGACTTAAATAGTACTTGTATTTTTCGAGACATCTAAGTGCAAACAATTAGAAACAATGTCATCTGTTTGGTCTTGCTTTTTTACTAGATCCCTCATCTCTTTCAAGACTAAAAATTCCACCTTGACTATGACTCTCCCAAGTGTTTTTTCCTTTAAGTTTTCTTTGTTGACAAGCCAATCAAGTCTGCAATAACTTCAGGCTAAGATCATAGCTTCTAACTAAATATTCTGCCTGTTTTAAGAATCCTCATTTCAATTCAGACTACACAAGGAGGATTTATGCTTTCCTTCTTTTATCCTCTCTTTGGAATTTTTACCTATGTGCATTATACTACCTATCACAGTATATCATTTTGTTCTATTTACCCCTGTGTCTCCTTACTATTCTTTTTTTTTTTTTTTTTTAATTTATTTATTTATTTTTGGCTGTGTTGGGTCTTCGTTTCTGTGCGAGGGCTTTCTCTAGTTGCGACAAGTGGGGGCCACTCTTCATCGCGGTGCGCGGGCCTCTCACTATCGCGGCCTCTCTTGTTGCGGAGCACAGGCTCCAGACGCGCAGGCTCAGTAATTGTGGCTCACAGGCCTAGTTGCTCCGCGGCATGTGGGATCTTCCCAGACCAGGGCTCGAACCCGTGTCCCCTGCATTGGCAGGCAGATTCTCAACCACTGCGCCACCAGGGAAGCCCTCTCCTTACTATTCTGAGAATTTCTGGAATTTCTGGGACCATATATTTCCAACTCAGTATTCTTAGCCAATAGGGCAGTGCTGAAAACAAGTAGGGAGCTTAATAGCTTCTTGTGGAAAATAATGCCTGGATGAATGAAGGGAACATTTAAAGTACTGCTGTTTTCTGATTCTCCTACCTTGGGGAAATTATTAATACCTCTGGAGCCTCTTTCTTCAGTATATAAAAGGGATAATAACATATATTTCAGAGGGTTATTATGAAAATTTTATCACACAGTATATATGAAATCACTTAGCTTACTATCCAGTTCACAGGATATGCTAAAAAAAAAAAAAAAAAAGCCCTCCTCCCTAACTCCTTCAAAAATATCCCTTATCTACTCTAAAACATCTTTATTGCTTACTGAAATTGTTCCAAAATTCACAGGTCAGCATCTGAAATCATCTGTCATTCACCTCCAGATGAATTCTGGAACCGTATTCCCCACTTCTCTCCTACACTCCCATTTAATCATATCAGATTGCATGCTACACTACAGCCTCATTCCCTATTCTGTACCTCTTTACCTGTGCTTCTCTTCTTTCCTGCTGTGAACTGTTCTGTTGACAGCTCTTATTCATCCCCCTATCTAACTCTCTAAATGATTCCTGTCTATAAAGAGCCATCTCACATCTCTGTTTCTCTAGGTAGTTTTCCTAATTCTTCTACTGTGGTGAGTTATGATCGCTACTTTCTTGAAGTTCTATAAACCATTAAGTATCTTATAGCACTTCTATCACATCTGTCATGGTGTAAATATTTTGCATATCCTCCATTGTTGATTGTAAGCTTATTTAAAACAAGGAAGTAGTTTTTGTCTTTTAATTTACTGAGGGAATTGAAATGGGAATTGACTCAGACTCAAAATAAAAATCTTGAATTCATTTTGAAGTTTGGTTATTTCTCAGTAAGATTAGACAGGTATGTCTCAGTTTCACCTTGTTTTCTGTTTAAATACAAAGTGGAGTTTAATTAGTTGTAATATTAGTGATTTGCCTGCTATAGCTGCCTGCCCATTAATAGCTGATTTGAATGACCAACTTATTTCACAAGGGTCACTGAGCATCTGTTAGATAATGATGACATTCAGCCATTGCTAAAGATGAAAGACAAATGTTCCTCATTATTTATAAGACAGTTTGGAGTTTGGCAAAAATAAAACGTATACTTTGCCAGAAATGGTTTCCTTTAATTATTGCACTGGTGTGTGTTTCAAAGGAAATTTAATCCATTCACTTGTTTGTAACTCGGTAAAATGTCACTTTAAAATCTATTAGCTCTCCATAAAGTCCTATATTTATTTTATAGCCCATCTTTTTTTCTTTTGTACTAAGTACATAAAAAATAAAGTGAGCCATTAAAGAATTGTGCAGTGTTGATTTGAAATCCCGGAAACATACATATGATAAACTAGCACTTTAGAGAAAACAAAAAGAAAGATATGATCTGCTTCTTTCAAAGGCTCATAATGAAAGAGTCCGATTAGAGAGAGAGAGAAAGATACATGTGTGTATATAGTATGACATCCATGAAGTCCTTTTGAATAAGAACTGAGTCACGAATTAAGGAGCTCAGGAGACAAGCAAGCCAGGAAACAACAGTCCTGTGTGTTCAGTATTGATTGCAAAGACAACTGTGAAATGTTGGTAACAGAAGAAAAGCTGAAGAAAGTGTGGCTGTATTTCTAACATAATTTTTACAAGGCAGTTTGCGCTTAACTAACTTGCTGGGATGCTTGAAAATAATGCATTGTGAAAGATAAGAAAAGTGGATATTGTACACTTCGATTTTCATAAAAGATTTTGACAGCTTTACTTGGGAGATTAATGGCTAAGGTAGAGAATTGTAGAGTAAATGCTAAGGAGTTTCTTACATAGGAAACCATTTCAAGAATAAAACAGGGTCTTCGAGTGTGACAATATTTCAAGTAAAAAAAGAATTTCAAATGTAGCAACCCTGGGACTTCCCTGGTGGTCCAGTGGTTAAGAATCCACCTTCCAATGCAGGGGATGTGGGTTCGATCCCTGGTCGGAGAACTAAGATCTCACATGTCAGGGCAACTAACCCTACGCACTCTAGAGCCCATGCACCACAACTAGAGAGCCTGGGCGCTGCAACTACTGAGCCCACCTGCCACGACGAAAGATCCCGCATACCACAACTAAGACCCGACACAGCCAAATAAATAAATATTTTTAAAAATGTAGCAATCCTTAAAATTATTGGGGACACTGCACTTTAAATTTCTAATTTAAAAAGCACTCAATTTCCATTCTTCTTTTCCATCTCTAATTCATTATGACCATATGTTTATCATGTTTAATTACATTCCACAAATATGTAATATGCTAACTACAAGCTATACTAAAAGCAATTGCTAGTGTGTTCAGCAAGAAAATGCAGATACCTTTAAGGACAGTGGGTGAAAAATTTATCTTTTGCTGAGAAATGAAAGAATTACCATAGGAGGAACCTAAAGTTGGAAGTCCAAGGTAAATGACATAAACAATGATAATACGTAGCCAAGAACATGTTTGTAGATCATCAAATAAAAATATAAAAACCTATCTTTGTATGTGTAAGGATAACAATTAAAAATATTATATTGCTCCAATCAAATTAAGACCAAATGAGTAAGGTTTCTCATGTTTAACAAAATATTTGTTCATTTATTGAGTTTTCTTTATGCCTCCTCCTTACTCACTATTTATCTACTTAACCCAGCCCTTGAGCTTTTTTCACATGTTCCAGAAATTTAGGAAAGAAAATACCATGATGTGAGTGGCTTCCATTTGTTTTTTCTGAGACAAATAGGAGTTTGTTCTACTTTCAGTGCATCAAACCTAGAATTTGGCCTATGTAATTTTTATAGTTAAATGAACAGCAGGTAAAAACAAACTCTGTAGACAGTGGGCATTCCTGTTTGTTCCAAATGATATATTCCGTTTTGGAACCGTAGAGGAAATCCAGACATCCATGTGTGTGTTTTAATTTAGAATAATCAGGAACAAAAGCTCTAAAATACAGTGGGAGTAGGGTGAATGCCAGTGCTACCTCTTCTACTAAACCTGCTCTGACCTAGTCCCACCCTTTTCTGTGTCCAGAAGAATTTGATTTCTTCTCTTTTATGTACCATTTGCATAATATCTTATTTCAAGTCTTCATATTATTCAAAATACACACTTTTTTTTAAGCACCAACTGTGTAACAGACATTGTGCTCATTACTGGTCATCATAGTGAATAAGTCAACCAGGGTCCTTTACAGTTTAGCAGGGGTGATACAATTAAGCAAGGGATTTTGCAGTGCAGGGTAATAAAGCAAGGTAGTTAACATACTGGGGGAAATGCAAGCTTTAGGAAAGGTCCATTAAAGCTGTCTAGGGGCTTGGAGCAGAGATGTCACAGAGGGCTTTCCAAAGAAATGACATCTAAGGTGAGGTATTTAGGTCTTGCCATCTGGAACATTTCAGTTAATCTTCACAAAATAGCTTCTTCAAGTACATATTACTATCCTCATTTTAAAGAATCAAATGTGAAGGCTTAGAAAAATTAAGTAGTGCCCAAATTCCTAGGGCTAGTTAGTGTCAATAAGAATTGTGATTCAACTCCATGTTGTTCTGAATTCAAGGTAAAACTATCTTGGAGAAACCGTTTCAGTATTTTTCCCAGATTTTGATTCATCTGTTTTTAGAGAACATTATAGTGATGGTTTTCTTTTTTACTCTTCAAGTTTGCTTTTTATAGTGACTCAAGGAAGTAGTGACTAATATCACAGAATTCTGACCTTGGGAGATGATTCAGTCACGGAGATAGGAAAATATGTAGCAGTCTAGTAAGGAGAGATCCAGTCAGAAAGTCATGGCTGTAATTTCAGCTTTTCCTAAATCACAGTGGAATTTTACATCCCTTGGAGGCACTTGCTTTCCTGAGCCAGCCAGGCACTGAGATATGACAGGTCCAGCTGTCCACTAGATGCTACTACTGGATGGATCCTCTAGCAAGAGAAGCATTAATATTTAGAGAGATTCTGGTACTTTCTGTAAGAAAGAGCTCAGATGAAATTAATATAAATTATATGTTGGTTACATATTCAGATTTTGCCATTGTTTACTATTCTTGTAATTATAAGTATTCGTTTTTACTTCTTGTGCATTTTTACACTGAATGTGTCTCTCCTCCCTTCTCTCACAACACACACACACAAGCACACACAACTCTTGAAGCACACACATAACTCTTGAAGCAGCAAAGGTTTAACAATAATGACAGAATTGATCACAGAGAAAAGTATATTTTAGATATCTGAAAAAGAAAAGAAACCCAAAAGACTACCAACACATATATTTAAAATACACAGGTATTAGCTAAAAATTTAAAGTGTATTTTAATATTGAGCAAACAAAAAAAGAATAATTAAGCTCTGGACATTTAGCAAAATTAAGATATTATTATCAGCAGTTTTAAAAGACTAGTTAAATATTTTTAATTTACTGATGAATAGATGATTATCATGCAGCCTGGCTCAGATTTCCAGCAACTTTAAACATACACTTGAAATAGAAGGAACTCAGACTTTTTAAGCAATTATTCAACAAGCCCATGTTGTTCGTGAAGAATGTCTTTGGGGCAGTACAGGCAATCTGAAAACTAATATTCTAATAATTCTCACGTAGATTCAGTTGTCTATATTCCCTACCCCTAGGTAGATAGAAGCTGAAAGTTGAAAAGGAGAAAAAATAGAGGCAAATAATGCTAATAGTTTTAAATAAGGAGTAAAATAGCTTAACAGTAGAAAAAGATACAAAATACTGCATTTCAGGTATCAAAAATTTTCCAACTGTGGTATAAATGCCCTAAAGATATATGATGACTTTCAAAGGCCTGTGCAGGAACAGATAATTTTTAAAAATTTCTTGACTTAAATTTTCATATGTTTTCTTTCCTAAAGTTGACCTGCCTGAGAGTGTAGGTCTGTGGTTGAATTGCTTCCAGTTCCTACCTCTTACTTTTGCACTCATCTTTCACTAAATCTCTCAAACATACAGAATCATATCATGGAGCATAGTCCAAAGTGTAAAACCCACAAGAAATGAAACAAAGAGACTATATACAATGTTGGTGTTCTCTAGGTCCATCCATGTTGCTGCAAATGGCATTATTTCATTCTTTTTATGGCTGAGTAATATTCCATTGTATATATGCATGTACCACTTCTCTACCCATTCCACTGTCAATGGACATCTAGGTTGCTTCTATGTCTTGGTTATTGTAAATGGTGCTGAAGTGAACATTGGGTTGCATGTATCTTTTCGAATTAGAGTTTCCTCCGGATATATGCCCAGGAGAGGGATTGCTGGATGATTAGGTAACTCTGTTTTTAGTTTTCCGAGGAACCTCCATACTGTTCTCCATAGTGGCTGCACCGACTTACATTCCCACCAACAGTGTAGGAGGGTTCCACATGGATATTTATTGTAAGGCCATTCCTAACCCAGAACTATCCTAGCTCTAGGAACCATTCACTCTCTCCTTGGCCATAAGATATCTCATTGTCCTTGGAACAAAATGCAAATTCTTATATAATGGGCCATAAAGCCTTACATGATCTGATCCCTGCATTTTTTTTTTTTTTTTATCTTGAGAGAGAAGAATAGAGCTAGAAGAATCAGACTCTCTGACTTCAGACACTACTACAAAGCTACAGTAATCAAAACAGTATGGTACTGGCACAAAGACAGGAGTAGGATAGAAAGTACAGAGATAAACCCACACACTTATGGTCAATTAATCTACAACAAAGGAGGCAAGAATATACAATAGAGAAAAGACAGTCTCTTCAATAAGTGGTGCTGGGAAAACTGGACAGCTATGTGTGAAAGAATGAAATTAGAAGTTTCTCTAACACCATACACAAAAAATAAACTTGAAATGTATTAAAGACCAGAATGTAAGACTGGATGCTATAAAACTCTTAGAGGAAAACATAGGCAGAACACTCTTTGACATAAATCTTAACAATATCTTTTTGGATCCACCTCCTAGAGTAATGAAAATAAAAACAAAAATAAACAAATGGGACCTAATGAAACTTAAAAGCTTCTGCACAGCAAAGGAAACCATAAACAAAATGAAAAGACAACCTACAGATTGGGAGAATATATTTGCAAGTGATGCAACTGACAATGGATTAATCTCCGAAATATACAAATGGCTCATGCAGCTCAGTATCAACAAACAAACAAAAAACTCAAAAGCTCAAAAAAAAAACAACTCAATAAAAAAATTGGCAGAAGACCTAAGTAGACATTTCTCCAAAGAAGACATACAGATGGCCAACAAACACATGAAAAGATGCTCAACATCACTAATTATTAGAGAAATGCAAATCAAAACTACAATGAGGTATCACCTCACACCAGAGGTCAGAAAGGCCATCATCAAAAAATCTACAAACAATAAATGCTGGAGAGGGTGTGGAGAAAAGGGAAGCTTCTTACACTGTTGGAATGTAAATTGGTACAGCAACTATGAAGAACAGTATGGAGGTTCCTTAAAAAAATAAAAATAGAGTTACCATATGATCCAGCAATTCCACTCCTGAGCATATATCTGGAGAAAACCATAATTCAGAAAGATATATGCACCCCAATGTTCATTGCAGCAGTATTTAGAATAACTAAGGTATGGAAGCAAGCTAAATGTCCATCCACAGCGGAATGGATAAAGAAGATGTGGTACATATATACGATGGAATATTACTCTGGCCATAAAAAAGAATGAAATAATGCCATTTACAGCAATATGGATGGACCTAGAGATTGTCATACTAAGTGAATTAAGTCAGACAGAGAAAGACAAATATCGTATGATATCACTTATATGTGGAATCTAAAAAGATGATACTGATGAACATGTTTACAAAGCAGAAACAGACTCAGACTTTGAAAACAAACTTATGGTTACCAAAGTTGGAAGGTGTGTGTGGGGGGAATGAATTAGGAGTTTGGGATTGACATATACACACTACTATACATGGGTTATATGGTCAACAAGGACCTACTATATAGCACAGGGAACTCTACTCAATATTCTGTAATAACATATGGGAAGAGAATCTAAAAAAGAATGGATATATGTGTAACTGAATCACTTCGCTGTACACCTGAAACTAACAAAACATTGTAAATCAACTATACTCCAATATAAAATAAAGATTAACTTAAAAAAATAAAATAAAATAAAATATTGGTGTTGATTTTGATATAACAAATAATTCTAGAGTCTGCTAAATTCTATTGCAATTTAGGCAGTTTCAAATTTTCAACACATCTACATGAACATCTACATGAAGATACAATAGAGTTATAAAAGATATTGGGAATGTTTTTGATGATAGATTACTGTAATCATATCATTCTGATGGAGTTAAAAAATTGAGTGGTGTTGCTATAACAGGATTCTTTGTATCCTCATAGTTTGATTTAAGAAAACAAGGTTCCGTAGAATTGATTCTAAACTCTATTTCACGTGAGCAAATAGCATCCTTATTTGCACAAGAAGGTTTTTGCATGTGTCTAGATAAAGCCACCTCATTAAGACATCCATTATTATCTACGTAAAGCAATAAAAAAGTTCAATATTTATCAAAATGTATGATATATATGATTTAATCAATTGTATACTATTAATGATTGTAAAAATAAATTCCTCCATAATATTTTTGACACTTAGATCCTTCCAGTCATAAGAATTTTTATACTCAATTTACATTTAATTTTACTGCAGAGAAGATAAGGTATCAATAAAAGATTTTAATTTTTTAAAATTTAGGTTAGAATCAAATTATATAGCACAAGTGGAACGAAAATATGAGTTTGAGGAGAAACAGCAACAATGTAGCATTTTTTAAAAAACAGATCTTGTTCATCTTTTAAAAAAAATGACTGATAGTGAATATCAAATCACTATGTTATTTAGATTTTCTTGGATGCATTTAAAAGTGAGAATTAACACATTTAAATGTGAGGATTAACAGTTTTATTTTAAAATATCCATGTTTATGGTAATCAGAAATTATAATTTTTGCAAAGACCTTAGCTTACAATAAAAATTTTAGGTGACAATTTAAAAACATGCAATAGTTTACATAGAACCTGTTAGTTTCTATATAGTTTATATAGAAAATCATTTTATGGACCATAAAAGCAAAAAGAAAACAATTGCTCACCTTTTCTTCATCTCGCTGAGTTTGGGAAGATCACTGTGTTCATGCAATCTGCAAATAGAGGTTCATAACCATGTCCTAGAGTTATGAGGAAAATTAACTCATAAAACCTTATAATAATTACAAAGTATTTTCATGTATATTTTTCCTTATAACTTTATAAATCTATCTGCCATGCAGAGTCTCATTTAATCTTATACCAAAATAGGAATTAGTACAAGTGGTGCTATCTCCATTTTGCAAATACGTGAGTAAGGCTTTAACAGAATTACTTTAATTGAGTCAAGTTACTTGCCCAAAACAATTGCTAGTAAACCAGGGACTTGGTATGTAAACATAAGTTTTGAGTGTCAGTATAACTTTTAAAAAAGGCAGTAACACTGAAACTCTCTTTTTCTTAACATGCTCTGCCTATAAGAGGAGGAAGTACAATAAAAAAAAAAAAGCTTTTCTGGAAGTTCAAGGAAGGTAAAATAGGAGAAGTACTTTAAGGTATGACATTCATTTATCTGCAAAATTATTTCTTGTGAACCAGCCCTGGGCTATGGCAATGTAGATAAGTAACACTTTGCTCTATCAAGCCAGACTCTACGAATGCCTTTTTTTTTCATCCTTCAAATTATATTTTATAGCACAAAGGGATTTTGGTCATTGATGATGGTGGTAGTATGTTTTGTTTTAAACATCAAGTTACCCATAGGAAGGTGGATTGAAAATAATTATCCTTAATTACGTACTTACCGTGTATCTGGCTCCATCCTGAGCACATTTAACAAACAAATCCTCATTACAATCTTACCAAATAAATAATATTACTAATCCCATTTTACAGGTGAGAAAACTAAGGTAAATTAATTTGCCCTAGGTTCCACTGCTAGTACACAAGAAAGGTAACATTTGAACTCCAATATTAACTATAATTGATCACTACACTATGCTGCTTCTCAAGGACAAATAATTTGTCCCTGTGATCTAACAAAAACTTAAATATGATAATATTTTTAACTTTTAGCATATTTTGAGAAAATATAATCAGTTTAAATTTGTTTGCAGGAAGCAGATGAAAAACAAAAAAAAAAACTACATTTTTTTTCCCCTCTGGGATACGTTCCCTAATTTGTATTTTAAGGCATATCTCATATTGAAATATGGCTTAGTTTTCTCAAGAGAGGACAGGTAAATATGGATTAATGGCTACTTTAGTTAATGATCACAAGGCTGGTTTTAATTAATTGTGCTATGTAGCTATTCTTTATTCATAAAGTAAAATTTGTGCTCAGAATACCTTTTATTAGAAAAAAGGCAAGAAGAAAAATCCATCGGTGACCAGTAGAAAGTTTAAAGGTCAACATTAAGCAGAGCGAGAAAGAGGAAATAATTATTTTTGTTTTTTAAATATCTGTATTTACTGATGCTGTAAAGTAGCATATACTTAATTTGACAAAGCAGTTGAGTTTAGAACATTTCTGTATATCCATTTGCTGTTTCTTATTTTATCATCTGTATTTATATGCAAATAGAATACTTTACAAATGACTTAAACACAAAGATGTTTACTGGAAGGAAGTAGGTGTTTGATGGAAGGGAGTAGAATTGCTGATATTGTTTTTGGTACAGAAGTCCATGTGGTTTTTTCCCTTGTTTTAAGAGTGAGGTGTCTGTATCTAGCTCCATCCCTAAGAAGATGGGATAGAGAGGCTTGCCTGGAGCCTAGAGCATTATCTCTTCACTTCTCTGGACCTGGCTGCATTCTCCTTCTCTGATATTGCTATTTTAAACACCTCCTGCATGCATTCTGAATGTTGTGTTCATTCCCTTTATAGCTCCTGAGGTGAAAGTCCAACTTCTCCAGGAAGCAGCTGCCAGGGAGATAGCACTGCAGACAGAATTCTCCCCACAGCGGTTAAGAGACCCTGCCAGTTAACAAAAATCTTGAAGCCCTTCCAGATCCAAATATCTCACATTTACGTCCATGTGGGAGAAAGCAAGTGGTTTAGTTGAATTTAAAAAGTAGAAATGACAAATTTCCAATTTGATTCCTGAGTAAAGCCATTTGAACAGAGCTAGTCTTTAACTTTTCAAATATGTAACTCCTCTTCCTTTTTACATTCTCTGCCTCATTTATCCATCCTGCATTCATGCATGCACCATTTTTAATGTAGAGATAATAAGACCTACCTACCTCTCAAAATGCTTTTGTGAGGGTTAAATGAGATCATATATGAAAGTATTTTCCATACCACATTCAGCAAATGGAATTTATTATTATTATCAAGACAAGACGATCATAATTAGACTTTAGTAATAGGCCAAAAATGTCAGTACATTGCACAAAGACTTTCCTACTCTCTTTAGTCAATATATAGGCTTTCTTTCACTCTATCCATGCCATTTTACTTAATAAATGTTAATTCATATGTTGAGTGATTTACAAATAACGTATTGAAACACCCTAAAAGTAAAAATTCCTTGACATTGCCTTTTCTAAACATGGTCAGACAGGCTAAAATGGAAGCTTGACTTAAATGAGACAATGAAAAGAAAAAGATAAAGCAATTTGTAGTATTATAGAAAAACATGGTTTAATTATCAGTTAAAATGAGTGATTTCAATGTCTGGAATTTAGAGATTAATCCCAAACCAAATTTTGATTATTTCTTAGGCATTTAAAATGTTGGGTTTTATATACATATATATACACATACATGTATATATGTATATATATACATATTGTATATATATGTTTTTAAAAATACAGACTTACTATAAACTTTGCATTAAAATAAGACTTAAAGGTATGAATTAATACCATTGCCTGATCACATTAAAGTTCACTTCTTTTATTAATTAGGTATAGAATGTATGAAAAAGCAATAAAAATTTTTTTAAAAAGCTTTATTATTTTCAGTGTTCTTTTCTCTGATTTACAATATCAAAAATACGTATGTTTGATAATTTGCTGTTATAATTACATAGTAGCTCATAACTTTCAATCTCTTATCCAAGACATTTTTAATATAGCTTTATTATTACAAAGATGTACTAGAGTAAAATGGATAGGAAATCAATTTCTTTCTCTTACAAAATAAGAAATCAATGTTATTTGGTATGTTTTTGTGTGTGTGTGTGCTACCATGTAAAAAGTAAAATGTGCCCAACATGGCATATTTCCCATTCTAAAAATAAATGTACATGTGTCATTAATAATACTTACATACTTATGCCTGGAGGTTTAATGAAATTATGTCATAATAAAGTTATTATGATGCATTACAAATTTCAATAAGCAAGTCATAAGTTACATAACCTCTCTGTACCTCACTTCCTTCACTGTAAAATGGGCAAAATGATAACTTGACGGTATCTATCACAAAGGGTTGTTGTGAAGATTGAATGAGAAATAGATATCATGTGCTTAGAACAGTATCTGGCAGATAGTAATGTTAGTATATATATATTATTACCTACACAACAGTATTGAACTGTTACCTGTAGAAGTGCATTTCTCACTTAGAAATCTCTTTAAATATATTTTAAGATATAATTTTCACCATCTATAAGGGTGAGTGCTTCATTAAATAAGTTCATTAGACAAATTGATGATTCTTTGAAAATCCACAATTTGAAATCCAAATTATGGATTTCCCTTGACAAAGTCATGCATGCCCTACACTTGCCAAAATAGAAAGATAATAGGAAGCATTTCACCCATAATATTATATATAAAGATATTATTGTCTAGTAAATATTACATGTTATATAATATCACTTATATATACATCTATACATATATGTGTATAATTATCTGTATCCATATCCGTATTCATATCTATACCCATATCAATATCTATTATATTATCCAAGGAATAACTGGCATGAAAGACATTAAGAAGAGAACATCTTAAAAACAAAGGCAAGTGTGTGAGGAGATAGAATTTGTTCTGTTCTATTTAATCTCTACTTTACTTTTCTTACCTCATATTGGCCTTGAAACCAGGATATCAAAGCTCTCTTTGTATGCAGAATTAGCATAGAGGTTGTATGATGTTCTGAATTTTTTAATTTTTTCTGTGTGCTTTTGAAAGTTCTTTTGTCAAATTTAGAACTTTGTGATACAATGAAAAGACAGCTGTGAAGGTAGCTGGCCAGTCCCTTCATAGGTAGATCATTTTCACATGGTTTAGCTTTGGATCCAAGGGAAATTGTACTTTTCTTCTCTTATTAATTAGTACCTTTAATAGGGGCTTTCATTAATCAACGGGTCTTGAGAAAAGCTGGTCTTTTTCCATCGAGCGGAATAAATCCTGCTGTGTGGGGTAATGGTAATGGCGCTAAGGCTTATGTTTTTGGAATGTGTTACAGGGAATTTAGAGATATGAAAGGAAAAAATCATTCTTCAGCAGCCACAGGCTTAATTTCTTAATCAAGTTTAAAAAATAATAAATAACCAAATATGCTAATTTCCACTAAGCTCTCTGATGTCCACCTTTCAGATTTAATCACCACAGGAGAGAGTGTCACAGAGAGGTCTGTTAGAATTACTCCAACATCATTTTGTTCAACTAGCACCTCACCAAGCAGGACTTTATACCCTCAAAATAAGGACCTGCCTGATATGTACAAATCTCATTTATAAAGGAGCTCCTTAAAAGATTTCAGAAGCAGCAGTGCCAGTCTTATTAGAAAAGCATTAACTATCTTAAGCCTGGATTTAAATAAATAACAGTCTTGAACAAAATGAACTATTAAAGCTATTTTTTATACATTTTCCAGCAACCAGATGTTTGGAACTATGTTACACAACATCCAGATGATTGAAAATTTAAGTGTTTGTCATGATATTTGTCTTGGTGTTAGCACAGCTTATGTTGAGGAGTGTATTTTTGGAACTGCTTCAGTCATCTCCCTATAAAGTAGGTAGTCTAGAAGATTTTTTTAAGTGGCGGGGGGGGGGAACTCCTTTCAAAAAAAGCTGTGGCATACTCAATTAAAGGATATATTCATTATTAAACATTTTATTCAGATTATTTCATTATCTAGACTTCAAAGGGATCCTAAGATCACTAGCTGTTAAAACGTTCTATTTGGAAGTCCAGAGATGAAAAATGATCCAAGTTTTTGACCCGAGAACTATTGCTTCATCCTACCCTCATCAGTGATCTGATCATCTTTGCTTCACCACCCTCTCTCTCACACATTAATTTCTCCATCCTAAACAGGAGAACCCCTCACCTTTGCTACTGTGTAACTTTGCTACTGTGTAATACATTATGCAGACCTCTGGGGGAGGAGAGTTCCAGGCAGAAGAAGCAGTAAGAAATGCCAACTTCCTGGGGCAAGAGCAAGTGTGATTTGTTGGAAGCACAGCTGGAGGCCCAGAGTCTAGAGCAGAGTAAATGGGAAAGAGTGGGAACTGACAAGGTCAGAGAAAGCATCAAGGGGCCAGATCACATAGGACGATTGGTCACTATAGGGATTAAGAGTTTTTCTTATGAGTGAAATAGGAAGGCTTAGAGTTGTCGATGATCTGATTTAAACTCTAAAGTTCATTCTGTTTATTGTGGGGAGAATGGAGTCAAGGGCAGAAGCAAGAGACCCTCAGACAATTATAATAATCCATTATAACAACAATTTAATTACTATATTTTCACTTCCTATTCTTTATGATGGCTAGTCATGAATATAATGTATTATCCTTGCTAAATTATAAATTCTGTGTGGGCAAGGATTCCAACAGATTATATCTTTACACATTAGTGTTCTTCAACTAAAAAAAGAAAGTTTTTGATGCCCAAAGAGTACAAAATGAAATTCTCACCACTTCTGTCCTTTTTCCGCCCTCCCGCTCCCCTCTATCATATCCTAAATACTTTCCTTCTTTCCAGAATTTCTTCTTAATACAGCATACACATATCTAGCAGTATCTCTTTGTGTACATGAAAAAAACAAAAACAAAACCAAAAACAAACTCAGGGGGAAGTGGAGAACAAAGAGGAGGTAGATAGATAGGACACATAGTCCTTATTCTCAAGGAATCGTATGTGTATATGCCTATTTCATATATTTTACATAATCTTCTTATAGTTGAGCTTAAAACTACATATAGTATGTATAAGTATCTTATGTTTTTATAAAAATAGAAAGTCATTCCTAGGCCTTGCTATTCTCAATTTGTAAAATTCCATATATGGTAATTTGAGTTATTTAGATTCTACTTCAGTAGTGTAATCTGAGAATTGCTCTACAGAAGTCCAAGGAAATAATACCCCAATTTTCTTTTTTTCCCTGAGTCTCATTCAAGGGTCTTCCTAATGTATGTCTTGAAAAGCTTTGGGTTGGGACCAGTAACAATTATGGAAGATAGTTATCCAAGCCGAGGAGACACAAAGGGCCCCCCCCTTTTTTTTTTCATTTTTCTCAGTGAAGAAGTTAGAGTCTCTTCTCCTTTGAAGGTCCCTGACATGCCAGAACAGAGGAATAGTGCTTATGCTAAGATTACGAGCTAGAACCCAGATCGGGTCTATGAAAGCTGTAGTATCTAAATACTAGTTACTCTCTGTGGTCTTCCTGATACCCCCCAAATAAAGGTAAAGCTGCTGCTGTCTCTAGGGAAAGGAAAATGCCAGGCAGAGTGTTCTAAATCAGACTTTCATGGTAGAATATCCATTAATGATTAATTTTCCGCTTCCTTTAGAATAGGACAGGTTAAGCAGTTGGTCACATTCAGTAAATAAGAAATTACTTGCAGTAATGTCTGCAACATTCTAATCATCTTCCCATTTCTGAAAACTATTTTAAAAGTCTTTGATCTGCATTATGGTGAAAAGGACATTGAATGTGGAAATAGAAGGCTTGATTATGAATTCAACTTTGCCACCCATTAACAGTGTGGCTTGGGCAAGTCATTTAACCACAAAACTCCATTTATATTCTAGTGATGAATTGAGCATAGCAATCTATACCTCACAGGGTTGTTATGAGCACCAGATAGGATAAAGTGTGAAGGCCACAAATGCAGAGGTCACACAATAAACATTTGATGAACCCAGATATTAAATACAGACAGCGGAATTATCATAATCCTAGTAGTGGTATTTCAGTGTTCTATGCTATACCAGTACACGTGTGATCTTGTGAAATGGGAACTATGACCCCTGTATCTTCTTTCTGCATGTTATTAAGAATGACAATATACTATAATTGTTTAATTATGTCATTAAAGTGGGTTTTATTTTCTTCATTAAATACATCAGGAAAAGCTTTTCAATTAACAATGACCTTTATGACTTCTACTAGTTTGTATTCTGTAGATGCTGAAGCTGACTGCAAATTAGATTCTGCAATGTACCTTGTTCCTTATTTTTTCACCCACTGATTAGTTTGATACAGTTGGCAGCAGCCTACCCTGTTGCTTTCAGCTTGCAATTTTGTAGCAATCTCAAAACACTGTGTACAATCCCCCAAGGTGTTCTGTAGAAATGCTGTCAAACTATTTCGATGTATGTGTATTTTCATTCTGTAGCTGTGCTTTGTACTCATTTAAGAGAACCAGTCTTTAATTTGTATCAGCACGTTTTCAAGTTGAAACTTAGAATGCCAGTCCTCAGCAAAATCACTGATATATGACCACAGCCTTCTGTTCTATATCTTGACATGACTGACTCCTATTAGATACAAAGCTATATTTTTAAATTTTGTTATAGAATACAACTCTGAATAAATGGCTTCAAATTTGGCCTTAAAATCTACTAGTAGTCATCATGCTTGCTATTATCACTAGCTCTAGTTTACCTTTCCGATTTTGTCTCTCATCCCTCCTACCTTATATCCCATGCTTTTCTGTACTTCCTTAAAATGCCCGGCTGTCTCTCTCACCTTTCCCGGGAGTTATGCACATATAGCACCTCTGTCTAGAACACCACATCTTCCACTCCTCATCTCTTTATCTCAGGCATTTTTCTATTCTAGAAAGCCTTTTTCTGTACTCACAACAACCTTTCTAAGTCAAGTAACCCTCATTTGTCTCTCATATACCTTGTGCCTGATTTCATAAAAATATTCTTCTTTCTGTATAGTATTAATTGGTTGGCTTAATTAGATTGTCCTCCTTAGTAGACTAAAAGTTTTGGAGAGCAAAGGCAATACCCTTTGAATCCATGAATAGTAGATGCTCCATACGTGTTTTTGTTGGATAAATGAATGCTTTCTGGAAAAACTATTGGTCGGTTTATTGAAAAGACAGCAAGAACTTGCTACTAAAAGTATTATATTAGCCTTGCTACATTTAATTACAACAGCAATATTATCAGTGAAATGCAGTTCATAGTTTCAGTGTATAGGTCTACCGCTCTGCAAATGCAGGTAATTTTAAAAATAAACATGTATATGGTACCATTCTGTGCTTTATGTATCTGGTACATTATATTCAGAATTGGATTGGGTTAAACGAGGCTAGCTCATGAACCTATTCTACTTCTTATAATTTCAAAGAAAGAAATGTGTTTTAATGTTGAAATTGTTATTTGAACTAATTTAACCTTATTTAAATTTACTTGTCATCCAGACAGAATAAAAAAGGATTTTGACTGGCTTTGAATTAAAATACACATACACACACACTTAAAAAATAAAACTAAACCAAACTGTAGGAAGGTATTGTTTCATATTTGCTTTGGGAATGAAAAATGTACCAGTGTGTTCATGTCTCCTGTGTTTATGGCTGATGTTTGCATTTGATGCAGTGCCGTAATTCAGCATATGGAAATACACTCAGAACAAAGATAATATTGTCTCTCATTTTCATTTTGATTAATAATGTTCTGTCTGTTTGTAGGTGTTATTTGGAAGATGGAGCTTCAAAGGGTGCCTGGCTGAACCGGTCAAGTATTATTTTTGCGGGAGGTGATAAGTGGTCAGTGGATCCTCGAGTCTCAATTTCAACATTGAATAAAAGGGACTACAGCCTCCAGATACAGAATGTAGATGTGACAGACGATGGCCCATACACATGTTCTGTTCAGACTCAACATACACCGAGAACAATGCAGGTGCATCTAACTGTGCAAGGTATGCATTTCCATGTCTGCTATGCTTAGAAATGTTCAATATTTAGATATCAAAATGACCGAGAGGTAGCTGACAATGTTGAAAGATATGTTGTCATTGTCTTCAGGGATTTATGTTCTTAGATTCCGTTAAGTATAATGGCTTTTATAGGCATACAAATCCCCACTTAACTGAGATCAAAAATTATCCATTAACATCACATTATAATTATTTTGTATATGATTCATTTTGTATCTTCCTATGACTCACCCCTTCAATAAATCTTTGAGAACCCATGATTGGTACATTAAAATAAATTTTTGATAGCCTATGATGGCTACATTAAAATATTAGAACTTTTTGAAATACGAATAATAACTCTTTAAAAGTAATCCTCAAGCTTTCCAACACTCTGTCTCAATTCAGCTTCTATTTACTTTGATTTAAGTCACAATGAAAAGAAGCAGCCTTCTAGAATTACGTTATTTAAATATAGAATAATTGAAAAAATATGGTTCACAATGCTTTATACTTTGATTTACTTTCAGTAGATCATAAATCATGCTAGCTAACTTACAATCTCCAAATATAAACAGAATCATCCAATTATTTTACTTTTCTTGCATACTAAAATGTAAGAGCATATTTTTCCTCAACACAAATACTTTTCAAGGAAAATATAATTATAATGCTAGTAGAATAGAAAATGTGTATTTTTGCCCTTTTGCATTATATCCTCATGCTTTATAGATAAACCATGTGTTGGTTGCATAGAAATAGTATACTGTGGAACTCAAAATGACATTGCAGCATTTCTAAGTATAATTAATAACAAATTATATGATAATGTAGTGCCAGCGAATGCATGTTTTATTCCTATCAGGAAAGCTGAATTTGCAAGTTAGTTGTATTATTTCTGAGTTTACCCTTCAAAAATCAACAGTAAATATTAATTTAGGTACACGGCTTACATTCAGAAAAGATTGTTATTCTACAACTTTATTAACTGAGTTTATTTCCTCACATAAAGGTAAAACTGTATTCAAACAAAGCTTCAATTATTAGTCAATATTTTAACTTTGTGATAATGATTAAACTTATTAAACAATTAACTTTAAGAAGGAAAGTATAAATTGAAGAGTAAGGCAGTGAATTTCCTCAGTGGTTTTCCTTATTACAAATCATTGAAGACTTTGGTGATGTTCCTTATTTAAAAGCATATAAGAAAATAATAAAGTTTTCATCAAAGTCCATCTTCATTCAGAGATTATCCAGAGATTCCAGAGGGCAGTTTATCCAGCTTCAAAAAATGACATGAGATTACAAGACACAAACACATTTCTTCAGTTATCCAAGCCTAATCCTGTTCTCCTGTTTAGTTCAGTGCCTTTTGACTTGAGTTTCTAGTTCAAACACTACAAAAAAATTTTATTACATGAGGAAAAGTGCACTTTGATGGTAATATATTTGAGTCACTTGAGATAAAGACATTTTGCTTCTTATACGTTTAAACAATATACTTCTGAACACTAAAAATATCCCTCTTTCCTTTTTTCCATTCTCTCTTATTCCCTGTTAGGCCCATATTTTTTAACCAGACCCCAAATACATATATATATGCATATATATATATGCCCTGCTAATGAAAATGTTAATTTCCATAGAATTTCTTCATAACTTTATATTACATAAGTTGTTTAATACTGTACACAGTTTTAAAACTGTTACATGCCTTACTTTGGCACTCTTTTTTGCTGGCCAGTATAAACTTTTGGGCACCATTTTAGGAAGTACATTTTACAAATGCACTTATTGAATTTTTTATCAGTATAATATTTTGTTCCTCTAGAAAAATATAATTTGTGTTACTGTTTTGATGTGTGTGGTTGGGTCAAATTAAAAGCTAATAATTTTACAGTATTTCTGAACATAATTACTTAATAGAAGTTGATTGACATGTGGGCAGTTTTCCAATTACATTAATAAAATTCAGGGAACAAATTAATAGGCTTGTCAGTCAATTCAAGAACTAAATAAATGTCTTAAAAAGTCAAACCCTACTTAAGCTACATTTCCTCTCAGTGAACAAAAATAAACTGATGTGCACATTTCTTCAGTCTCTAAATTTGTTAGGTTGTCTGATACTCAGGAGTAGTTGGATAGTTTTGAAGTATATGTTCATTGCCTAATAATTTGTCAAGCCTTGATTCAACAAGATAAAGAAATTTAGCAAGTGAGAGGAAGCTATTTATTAATCACAAATGTCAAACACACATTGTCTGGTAAAAACAAAGCTCATCTTTAATTGTTGAAACTATGTACTCAAGGGAGCTATTTTTAAAAAGTCATTTTAGAAAGGGGGTGATCAAAAGGATATCTTGCCCACACAGACTTTGCGCATGGGAAATTTGTTTATGTTACTGATTTCTCAGAGCTATTAATATCAATGAATGCAATAATGGGGGAGAAAAGACACTGGAGTAGGAGTTGGAAAACCTGGATTCCAATCCTGAATTTTCCCTCACGAAATGGGTAATTCTCAAGCCTCTCTAAACTTTAGTTTTCTCATTTGAAGGAAGAGGACTCAGATCAGAAAATTTTAAGGTCTGTTCTAGTCAAAAGCAAAAAGACAAATGACTGGGAAAAAAAAAAAATCCACTGTGACTGTTTGCTTTTGATTTGAAAGGGAAAAAGGTTTTTAAGTTAAAAAATGAAAAAAAAAATATTTCATAACACTTGTATAACACTTGTACTGAGAACCATGCAAACTAATTTTTATACAGTAGCACCTTCTAGTATTTATTCTGCAAGTACGCTTTATTTATCTCCATGTTTTTCTTTCACCAACTGAGCTGAACAATGGATGTACTCACAAATTTGAAGAATGTGGTGAATTGGAGTTTTGCTTCAAGGGGGTGGAAACTGGCTGATAGATTTAGAAAGAAAGAAAATAAATTTTTCATTACCTGTATATAACGCTGTGAAACCAAGTTACCTAATTGTCCAGTGTTTCAAATCATGTGGTGTAGCATTTACTAAGAGTATCTTTCTTGTTCATGAGTATAAAAATGTATGCAGCTTGAATACTTGTTATGAAGGGAGATCCCTATTACAATACTGTTTTGAAACGAAACATAAAATGTAAATGCTTTCCATTCAAATATATCACACAATGGTTTCTACTTTAAGTCCATGTCTAGAGTCTAAGTTGTATACAGCACAAAATAGACACCCCAAAATATTGTATAATAACTGAATATACATACAACAGCCCCAGCCAACACCTCGACTGCAGCCTTGTGAGACTATGAGCAGTTAAGATGTGCCAGGACAGAAACTGAAATAACAAATGTATATTGTTTTAAGATACACACACACACACACACACACACATACACACACACACACATACACAAACACATTCACACGCACACAATATATGGAACGTTTATCATTCAACTCGTGCCCTTCCAGGGAGACATACTCTAGGTTTTCTCTAGACAGGATAGAAGGAGGTATGACTAGCACATAAGCCTATGAGCAAAATAATTTCTCAAGGGTGTTTAACTTGCTGAGTGTGTTCTAATTTCCTCAGGGTATTTTACTTACCTAAAATATTTGTGATAGACGGGGTGCTATTGCTTCCCTTTTCAAGGATGGGCTTGTTTTCGTAGCTGCTGGGAGTGCCATCAGCAGACAGCATATAGTGGTCAGCCCTTTCAAAGTTAGCCTCAGCTGTAGAGAGGCAAAGCCTAGTTCTGTCTAGAGCAACAACGTCTGATGACTGATTAACGCCGGGAGTATAAAAGCCTCTCCCTTCCAGCCCAAGCAGGATAACTCTGATGGGCTAATTTGGCTTGAGAGCAGCTGAAGCTATTGAACAGCATCCACTACAGCTCAACTTCTTGCTCTGTTCAATCCTACCTTCTTCTTTTTCCTTCTCCAGCGATTTATCACAAGACTATTCTCTAATAAATATCCTAATTTTAAATTCCATCTTCTTTCAAGTCAAAGATCCCTAACTATGACCATGTTAGATCATTGCCTCTGGCTTAGTCATTGTTTAGAGAAAATCTTTGTAAAGTGGAAAGACAACACATTCAACTACCATTCATTATTAACATTCTGTTTTACATTGGTTGGGAATTTAAAGTGGCTTATACCAAAGTGTTTAGTACACCAAGGCAATTAGGAGAAATCAGAAGCAAAAGATAAGGTAAGAAGAATAGGATGCAGTCAGATGTAATAGATTATAAAAATTTTTGCCATGATTTCTATATATTTTTAGAGCTTGGTAAAATTTTTAGTTCTAAGATTTCTAGCACCCAACACAGAAAGAGAAACAAGATCAGCTATTCATTCCATGGCCCTGAAGGTTAAAACTTCTATTTCTTAGTGCTCTGGTCCTGTTACTCAGGGAAATAATTTGACCGTGAGTCATCTCAGAATATCACTGTGAGCTGTAAGGAATATTTCAGCAGTCACTGTGTGGCATGCACAGAACTCATTCATAGGATTGTTCTTTATAACACCTCTCAACGTAACCTGAAGTGCAGGGAAGTATAAAAAAATTGTTCTAATCTAAAAATAAATTTAACAAGATGCTAATTCAATAACAGTGAGATTGCTTTTTGCTTATTGCTTAATCTATGAGTAAATTTTAGAGCCTATCCTTCCTGAGTCAAACCTTCACAAATATTATTTCTCTCAGTGGGTCTTTGAATAGGAATTCAGGTAAAGATAGTTCAAAATTATACTTACCAATGAGTATCTGGAGAGCAGTTATTCTATGTGGCCACAAGTTTAGAGCCATATTCTTTGAAGACCAGCATATCTTAATCAAATTCTAACATCCTTTTTATGAATATTAAAGCCCACATAAGGAACACACTGGCAGAGAAAGACACCTCACTTCTGCTCCAAGTTGAGCGGGCTGGCAATAACGCAGCATCACAGGACATGGGCCCGCCTTCCTCGAAGGACCCAAAGGGGAGAAAAGCTATAATGGTCAAAAAAGTATGTTAAAATACCACATCCATTAGAAAACTCAAGTCATTGTTTTGCAACAGTAAATACTTCAAACTTTTCAAAAATCTACAAACGGAAACCAAAGAAAAATATTAGCACTAAGAAAAGTTTAACAGAGCTCATAGATGTCAAAATAGGCAATGTCTGAATGCAATAGCGGTTTAGGACAAAGCCCTCAGACTGCCTCCACTCTGTTTTATTCAATCTCTATTTATACCTGTGGGGGAGATTAAGATTATATATAGGAACCCCAATTTTGGACCTACTTTAAAACACAAAGAAGTGATAAAGACCCAAAGCATATATTCTTAATATTTTTAGTTGGGAAACAAATAATAAACCACCCAAAATAAGAATGGTTCCTTAACATAATTATGTTTCATTATCCCAGCCAAAGAACCTTTAGCTTTAAGGGATGTAACTTTATAGTATACTTATCAATAGTTGTAAAACATATTACATTAAAAATTATTATTTTAATTGACATATAATTGACATATAACATTATATTAGTTTCAGGAATGCAACATAATGATTCCATATTTGTATATATTGTAAATGGTCACCGCAATAAGCCTAGTTAGCATTGGTCGCCAAACATAGTTACAAATTTTCTTTTTCCTTGTGAGAAGAACTTTAAGATCTACTCTCTTAGCAACTTTCAAATATACAATCCAGTATTATTAACTGTAATCACTGTTGATTTGCAACCTTGGGAGTTCCTCTGGTGAAATCCCAGACTGTGTCACCGTACACAGAGGGCGAGGAAAGACCTAAGAAAGAGGCAGACCATTTCAGATTGGTAGGTGGCAGCTTTAAGAAACAAGGAAGCTTATATATGAGGCTTGTCTTGAGTGATCACAAGATGAGTAGACCTCCAAACCGACCCGCCAGAATCTTAAAAGTTTATATAGAGGCCTTAACAGGGTTCAGTCATGTATTCAGTTCAGATGGTCCTAACAACACATTGCTCTCTCAAAGCTGCATCCTGGAAACGTCTCCTAGAATGGAAAGGGTGGGCAGAACATACAGGATGGGGGGAGGGGGAGAGGAACCTCAGATTGCCTGAATCCAGCCCAAGGGTCAACCTGTTGTCATGTCCTTTCCATGACCTCCTCCAGCAGTCACCGTGCGGTACATTATATCCCCATGACTTATTTACTTTAAGCTGGAATTTTATACTTTTTAATCCCCTTCACCTATTTTACCTTTCTTCTCCCCCAGCCACCAATCTGTTCTCTGAATTTATGAGCTCACTTTTGTTGTTGTTGATTTTAGGGGAAAAAAATCACCAAAAATGAACTTAGTTTTTGTACAGGATCCATATCTCTATTTCATTAACTTGATAACAGAGATAAATATCTAAGATCACCTTATATGTGATGATTAAATATATTATCTGCTTATAAGAAAATATTAATCCTTTACTCTCTAAAATTAGGTAACAAGTGATATCAAATAATTGAGATCAAAGTTACGTGGGTAGGGGTGTACATACTCTTTGTCTTTCCCTCTTCAGGGAATTCCTACCTATTCTACCATAAATCATTTTTTGCTTACCCCAATTCACATTATGGAAAAGATCCTGTGGGTGGCAACATTCACTGAGTCTGTGCAGACTAATCAGTACCTGAATATACCAATCACTGGTTCAAAGACCGATTAAGCAGGAGAAATGATATAAATAAGGTTGTATTAGTTCTTGCAGATTCTTCCCACAGTGATGTACTAGTAACAGTGGAACCTTACCTAATCCCCCCCCCATTTTTCTATTTATGTTGGTCTGAGCTATACAGACTTGTACATTTGTAATTTAGGAAGAAAATAATTTATAAGCTTTTTGGAGCATATCCCTCATTAGTTACTAGGACTGTCATTGTATTCCCCAGATAGTTTATCCAATGGAAACATTTAATCTGTTATTATATATGAGGCAATAGTATTGATGTCCAGAAAGATAATGGTTTGGTATCTAAACAGTTTAGAAAAATTATGCCTAATTTGTGAAATTTGGAAAAAATAAATCCTTCAGGTGTCATTTGTGATCTAGACTTCAGCTAAATTATTCACTCAAACATACCTTCACAGAAAAACTCAGGTCCACTCATCTGAACTTAATATGAGCTAGGCCTTTTTAGGCAGTACAATAATGCCTAAACTTTTAAAATTAATGTATTTTTCAGGTGGACTATTTCATTTTTCATTTCAGACAATCCAGTCTGGCTAGAAATGCTATAGTTACATGGCACTGCATATCAGGCCAGCTTCTAGGAAAGCATTACCTCACTTTTATTTGTGCGTGTATTGACATTGATTAGGTTATTGGTGCAACTATTAGAGTTCATAAGAAATAAAGTTAAGTGAACTAATTTTTAGTGAACTTCTCTTTTGAATATTGGTACTTCTTACAGAATGAACATTTTCTTCTCTTCTAAATATTCTTTTTTTTCTTTTATAGTCTTTAGAAAAGATTATTGGCCATTACTTTTCTGCAATTGAGATAAAAGCATTAGCAGAAAGAGAAGGTAGATTTCATTAAATAGTATTTTTCTTTGAAAAAGATTTTCTCTGTTAAGTGTAGTGATCATATATTCCTAACCAAAATTTAGTATATGAAGTTATATATATATTGTTTAATACAAGAGATGTATTAGAACAGTATTGTAGATCAAAACTGTGCAAAATCCAAAATACTGCCTACTGTACACAGAGGGGATTAATAAGTTGGTGATATTTTCTTATAAACTTTCAATATGCTGTCCTTTGTGAATGAGAGAGAGATGGGAAAGTACAAAAAAAAAATATTTATAGATATTGCATACTGTTGAATTCCATCTGAACCACCCGTTCTTCCTATAGAAGGAATTTCATGAAAACTACTGCTGAACTTTGTGAATTGGTAACAAGAGGAACAGTGTTAAAATTTAAATAAACATCTTTTTTACTAGTGAATTGTGCCAGTAAGGAAGGTTCTACTTCAGTACATCTGTTCTACACATGACTTGGATCAGTTTTTGAGGGGTGGCAGAAGAGGGACAAGGAAATCTCAAAAAGTTGTATAGTTTGTGGTCAGTGTTGCTGAGGAGCAATTCTGCTTTCCTTTGTCCTTCTCATAAAGGTTTAAGTTTTGAATCATGTTAGCAAGTATTAAGTAAAAGGATACCTGAGAATGGGATGTATAAGAAGAGGAACAATATTTATTGCTCATTTTGAGACTGAGTAAATCAGTATTTCTGGTTTGGGTAACATAGAGTTAAAAATGCAATTTGAAACTATTTTAAAATAGTTAACCCTTTAAGCAAGATTTGCTGCCCTTTAAAAGTCCCTTCAATGATTGATGTGTATTCATTCTGGTTCTTGAAACACATAGTTTGATAAGTATCTCAAGGCTCAGACTGATCATATTTTTATTTTCTTGGTAATTCTGTTTTGGATTTGTGTGTTGTATTTCAGAACAGTTATATTTGTTGCCTATCTTAGCGTATCTTTATTTTTTCCTAAAAAAAACAAAGAAAACAACTGTGTATGTAATACCTGTCAAATCCCAGTGCAATGTACACCATCAGTATGAAAATCTCTCTATAAATAAAAGATTACCAAGCTTTAGCTGGTCCACTTATTTTGAGAAACCCTGCAAAGAAAATCAAAGTCTGGTGAAATAATTTGTCTTCTCCTAGGAAGTCATTACAATAGGATTTGATCTATGAAATAATTTTACTGTTTTCTTCTCCAAATTATGTGTACAATTACTACCAAGACAATTAGGATTTTACCATTTTCATTAACTAAATTCTGAATGACATACCCCTTGTAACCTTTATGTAGGATAAAGATAAAATTTAGCAGAGGAGAAAATTTGAATCTGCTAATGATATTGTTTATCTTATGATTTGTAGCAGAACAATAAGAATTAATTATGTTTAGTGCCAAGAGGAAAATGGGCACAATTAAGACTGGTGACAAAGTTCAGTTTGCAGAATCAGCGTCACTCTATGTCCAGACACCTCTCTGCCCCATACCACTTCCCTCCCATTCCTTCAGCATTCCTTTAGTGATCTAGTAAGAGCAGTAGAGAGACACAGGAAAGGTGGATCGTGCACCTGCACTAAGCTGTCAGAGCTTACTAACCCACATTAGTAGGTTTGAATCTAGACCAATGGTTCTTAAACATTTTGTGTTCATTAACCTATTTGAAAATCTGATGAAACCTGCAGACCTGGTCTACAGAAAGTATACATACCCTCTACATTTTACAAACTTCTTTATGTGAGCAGAATGCTCATGGACCCCCTAAATTTATCCATGGACTCTAATTAGAACCTCAGTTTACTCCTTGGGGGTGAGGACTGGGTCTTAATCCTTTTTGACTCCCAAACATCCAAGACAGTGCCTGACAAATATTAGGGACTCAATAGAGACTTATTGGTTGTACATGTGTATGTACTTCTTTCTCCCTGGCTTCATGCCAATCACTTTGCTTAAGCTATGACTTAATGTATTGATGCTATCTTTAGGGCATAACACCAAGAATGCTGACATAACAGGAAAAATTTTAAATTAAAAGGATTAGTTAGGCATTCATGACTTAGGTTGCTTATTTTTATTCCAGGTCATAGCACCCTTATCCTCTGCTAATCCCCATGTTTTCACAAATGCAGAATAGTGATTGCATATTGTAGTGAAAAAATAATAAATGGGATACCAGCATTTTACAAAAAAAATACATTTTCTCCTAGCAATGTTATTTTGAGAATAAAAATATACTTTATATGGGACAGAGTTACTACAAAGATTATAGGCAAGGGTTCCTAATGCCAAACCCAGGTAAGGGGCTAACATTTTTTAAACTTTTTTTTTTTTTTTTTTTTTTAATGTGATGGAACTGCACTTTTTTTTTTTTTTTAATTTTATTTTTATTTTTTTTGGCTGTGCTGGGTCTTCGTTTGTGTGCAAGGGCTTCCTCTAGTTGCGGCAAGCGGGGGCCACTCTTCATCGCGGTGCACGGGCCTCTCACTGTTGTGGCCTCTCTTGTTGCAGAGCACAGGCTCCAGACGCACAGGCTCAGTAGTTGTGGCTCACGGGCCCAGTTGCTCCGCAGCATGTGGGATCTTCCCAGACCAGGGCTCGAACCCGTGTCCCCTGCATTGGCAGGCGGATTCTCAACCACTGCGCCACCAGGGAAGCCCAGGGGCTAACATTTTAAAAGGGCCAAGAATAACACAATTAGAATTTCCTCTCAGGTATTTCACTTATTCTTTCAGATATTGATTTGAGCAAGTGGGTGTGAGGATGTGTTTTAAAATGGTATGTTGAAGACTTGAGGAAGGAGAGATTTCAGAGCTATTTGTCAGTGCAAAGTTAACACATGTGTATTGTTTTCATCTGCTTAGGACCCTACCTTGTAAAAGGTAGTCTGTTTTAAAAAGACATCTATGATTAACTCAGTTTAATTTAAAAAAAATGCTTGGGCAGTCCCACTTTAATTCAATACCCCACTTTAATTCAATACCTACTATCTACAAATAACTTTGCTAAAAATTGCACATGTATTCTTCCTTGTGGTAAGCAAAATAATGATCCCCAAAGAGGACCATGTCTCAAGGGGCATTAAGATTGCACATCAGCTGACCTTAAAATAAGGACATTATTTTGGATTATCCAGATGGGTCCAAAGAAATCACGAAAGTGCTTAAAAGTGAAAGAATGAGGCAGAAGAAGAGAATCAAAGGGAGACATGACTGTGGAAGTGGATCACAGTGATGGAATATGAGAAGTACTCAAGCCACCACTGCTGGCTTTAAAGATAGAGGAAGGGGATCATGAGCAAGGGAATATGGGGACCCTCTAGAAGCTGGAAAAGGTAAGGAAGTGGATCATCCCCTAGAGACTCCAGAAGAAAACACAGCTCTGCCAACACCTCAATTTTCACTAAGAGACACTTATTTCGGACATCTAACCTGTAGAATTATAAGATAAATTTGTGTTGTTTTAAGCCACTCTTTGTGGTAATTTGTTATGGCAGCAAATAGAAAAGTAATACACACACACATACACACACACACTCTCTGTCTCTCTCTCTCAAAAATATAAAATACTTTCATACCTATCTAGAACAGGGTTTCCCAACCTTGGCACTATTGACATTTTGGATCATATGAGTGTGTGTGTGTGTGTGTATGCGTATGAGGTGGAGGGAAAGAAATTTTCTGTATATGGTGAAATATTTAAGAGCATCCCCGGCTACTATATACTGAATATTTGTGACCCCCCCCCCAAAATTCATATATTGAAACCTAATGCCCAAAGTTATGATATTAGGACATGGGGCCTTGGGGAGGTGCTTAGGTCACACCTTAGGATGGAGCCCTCAAGAATGGAATTAATGTTCATATAAGAGAGATCCCAAAGAGATCCCTCCCCCTTTCTACCATGTGAGGTTACAGTGAAGAGACAGCCATCTAAGAAGTGAGCTCTCACCAGACACCCAATCTGCCGGTGTCATGGTTTTGGACTTCCCAGCCTACAGAACTGTGAGAAATGAATAGTTGCTCTTTGTAAGCCACCCAGTTTATGATATTTTCCGACGGCAGCCCGAATAGACTTACTACACTGGCCTCAGCACCTAAGACACTAGTAGCATTCTCTGGTTGTGACACTCCAAAGTATCTCTAGATATTAACAAACATCTGCTGGGGTAAAAATCACCCCAGGTTGAGAACCACTGGACTAGTAGAAAAGACAGACACAAGCTTTAATTCTCCACTGTGTGGCAGGTTGTAACAAGTTCCATGAAAGTACGGATCTTATCTCTGAAAGCCCTACCCTTAGTGAATACAATAGGGACGGTCATGTAATTGGGGCTAAAATAAATATTTAATAAATGATAGAATGAATGAGTGAAGCCCTTTAAGGATACAAGCCAGCCAATAACCAGACAAAATTCTTCTGAATTTTTTTCTTATTCAGTAATTATTTGGGTTATATCTCCCTTTGAAACTAGTTAAAACCAATATTCTCCTAAGTAGTCTAGTGTGGCATAGGCGTTGGATTGACCTCAGGTGATATCCAGCTCTTATATTTATAAAATATATGAAGTTGGTTCTAAGTGACACCATCTCTTTAAGACTCAATTTCATTCGCTGAGAAGTGAAAAATAATACCCAACATTCTGGATGACTGTGAAAATTAAAAAAAAAAAAGATATATAAGAAATTTCTCAAAGTGTCTGATTCAGAGTAGGTATTCAAAAGATTTTACCTTCTTTTTTCAGTGAGCTAATAATGTACAGATAGATTCTTTCCTCTTTTTTCCTTTGAATTGGGATGTAATTGAGATTGTTCTCATTGATTTCAAGTGATTTTTATTTAAGAATTAGACAATGAAGTTGATCTGTAAAATACTGGTAAAATTAATTACTCTTCCTTCCTGTGGAGAAAATCCATGTGAAAAGATGTAATAAATTTATACCAATGTCAGGGTTTTGAGCTACAGTAATTGGAAAAATATTCTACATTAAGGAAAAAAAACTACTACCTAATATGAAAGAAACGATATGGTGGCAGTCATTTTGCCTATTTGATCTCAGAGCCATTCTTTGCAACTCTTTTGCTGTGTTTTGTATCATGGGGTTGGCTGAACCCCACGGTTCAGGCTTCTGTGTTTTCTAGCAGCATTCACCCAGTGAGAGACACTGGCAAGAGTTGGGACCAAAGGGAGCAGTCAGACTATTTTGCTGTCTCATTGCCCCAGGTCTTTCTCCTCCTTGGCTCCAGCTTCCCTTGGACAGCCCATCCTCCCACTGGCACGGCTCACACCAGGCAGTCCCCTGCTGTAGATCTAGCTCCTGATGAACAGTCCCCACCTCTGGTATCTGGTAATGATACCTGCCTGTAGGAGTATTAGTGGCTTCTTGTTACAAATCTCTGAATTGCCTCATCTTCATATACTTTGTCGTCTTAGCCCTTCATTACCTGTGTAAACAGTTCCCTGTATTAAACCCCTTTTATTTGAAATACTTAGATTGGTTCCTGTTTTCCTCACTGGATCCTGACTGATACAGATATTTTCCTGTAATGTCAAGTGTTTCCTACTTGTAAGTACTCTTAAGAAGTATGTTTTAAGCTCTACCATCTATATAGGTAACCGTTTTATATAATGATAATTACCTCTTTACATTCTGGAAAAATATATATCTATATATAATTCCTGAGTATAAAAAGCAAATTTAAAAACAAATTGTAAAATTAATTACACATATATTGGGATCTCAGATTTACTAAACTAATTATCAAAAAGTAAGATAAATTAGAGAGAAAAGCTAAAAGTATGCATAATTATTAAATGCTGGCATTTATGTGAGCCTTGGGCTTCTCTTTATTAGCTCTCTGGGTGCAATCATCATTAACATTTCAGTTGCATCTTTAATGAATATTAGAACTACAAATACACAGTGGCATGAGTGGTAACGGCAGTCTTTTATTATCCACACAGACTGCAACTTTAAGAAAAATAACTTAAAGAGAGGCTGTAGAGCTGTGGTTGTATATTTACCCTGGGAGCTATGAGCTGTCCAGCAGTATTCCAGGCCTTGATCTTTACAGCTGCATCTGTGCCTTGTGGGAAAACTAATGAAAAGCAATTTGGGACTCTTTCCCAGTAAACCAGTTACCTGACTTTGGACACTAAGTCTAATGCAACCAAGGCATATTCTTTAAGTTTTTGCCTTTGGCCGAGCATTGTTCTAGGAGTTAGGAAAACAAAACAAAGTTCTACAAATAAGAATTAGCTTTTCCCTTCAAGGAACTTACAAACCAGTGGGATGATACTGAGGTATCGCCCCACTGAGGTATGAGGTAAATGAGTGCCCTAAAGTTAGACAGGAGCTGGGACAGATGTATATGCAGGGTACATGTGAAAGAAGTAGTCCTCTTTTTGTGGAGGGGCATAGCTAACTTTTGTAGTGAAACGGTTGGTGGGGAGAGGGGCTTGAGGTTTGATTACAAGGCAGGAAATAATGGTTAGCTATAGGAAACTACTTGGAAGTTACTCTTAGTATGCATAATAAATCATTCGGAGCTAAATGAGATGCTACTTCAAGACCCAACAAGTGCTGAAGAAGCAGTTAGAAGTAGGATACCACGTTGCCTTGTTCCATAAAATGAAGTGAGGGTTGGGGGAATACGCAGTTTGAAAACAAGACCAGCTCTTCAGATTAGGAGAATGGCTCCATTAGAGCATTTCCATAAGACATCCTTTAGAAGTGCTGCTGACAAAGAAATGCTCAAAAGTGCAGCTCGTGAGAGATCAAGATGCTGCTGGAGGTTGTTTGAGCATGTGAGAAGCAATGGGACTCTTGGGGAGCAGCTGTAGGAGGCTGTAATTGCTGGGCTTAACTGCTGACTGGAGTTATTCATTGCCGAGAGGAGCAGCTGTCATGAGTTTCAGTAGGGAGCCCTGGGGAGCCACGGCTGGGAGGCTGGGAACTTCCTCAGATTAAGAAGCTGCCACAGGAAACAGCACTTGTGAGTGTCATCATAGGGAACTTTAGAGTTATCCATCCAGCTCCACCATCTCAGCAGTTGGCAATGGTGGAAACACAGTCTAACATATATAAAGAAATGATGAAAGATTGACAAGATTGACAAAATAGGTTTGAGATTTTTAAATAACAAGTTTCTTCAAACTCTGCCACAGGCTTCCTTGGCCGACATGGTATGACTTTTTGTTGTCATTTGTTTGTTTATTGAGGAACATTTTTACCCTAGAGAGTAGCTATTATACTGGCCAAAACAAGGTGATACAATTGTAAATTGAGGGATTCTTTAACCTTAGGACCCCTAATAGTATATGTGAAATTTGGTATTTTTTGATTTTTACCCTGGGAAGAGTGACTATCATTTTTATCCTGTTCTCAAAGTTCCTGACACTAAAATAGGTTAAGATTTTTTTTTGCGTTAAGAAGACAGAAAAGGTCAGCCAATGGAGAACTTGGTAACATCTGTCAACAACTTAACCACAAAAGGCACTATTTGTTTAGCTGATGAATTTATGCAATCATCATGTTGAACAGTGTCTAGCATTACTATGAGGATTCCCTCTTGAAATGTGTGGGATAATATACCACATTAGGTGCATCAGTGATTGAATTTCATCTTTTTGGCTTAGTATATAGGCTGAGCCAAAAAGGCTCAGTTCAGTAAAATGGGGGAAATAGAAGCAGAATAACAGATTTTAAATTTTTTATTTGGATGGAACAAAATTCTGGTGTAAGGACCTGAGAAAGAAAATCCAGTTGGAAAACTATTATGATGGTCCACACCTGAATGAGCCTCTGAGAACTAGTGTGGATACCATGGAAATGGAAGAAGGGTAGGGAGGTGGAGATGTTTACCTTGTAAGTGTGACCACTTTGATTTCTAAATTTTAATATATCTAATTATATTTTTGTTTTGTTACAATCTTATAGTGTTGTTGAAAATCACTCCACTTAGAAAATCATTCCATTTAGAAAAATTCCATGTAGATTGAGCCACATGGTAGTCAGTTATCCTGGCTTTAATAGATACTTCATTGCTGTGGGTTTTAATCGATAAACTTGACCTTCAATCTTTGCCTGTTATACAATCTGTTCTGAGCAAACAATGAAATGAAGTGAGTCAGGCTTTGAGTATATTAGTGAATTGGGGTTTGAGTGACCAAGCAGGAGATGTCAGAATAACAACACAAAGGAGAAAATGAAGTTTTTTAGGTTCGGCATACCATACTCTCTTTTATAAAAAGAGCATTTTAACAGAACAGCTATGTGTAGTTTTCAAAGTAACATAAATCTACCCTTGAAGTGCCTGACCTCCTAAAGAGTCCTGGAAATAGTTACTCTAAGTTTGCTCTGGACGAATATAAATTGCTCTCAAAGGTATTTATTTAGCTGATGAAGACACCTTGCAGAGCATTTGAACAGTTATTTGAAGGCAGAAAACATTCCACGGCTCATCCATCTCTCGTGGAGAGTTGTCAGCTTTGCATACCTTGGAGTGTTTTTCCCATCTCCAAAGGAGGCACTGCCCCACTTTCTGAGACTTGGCATGTGGTTGGGATTACTGCGAGGCTTTTGAGCTTGCAGTTCACACAGCCCACTTGTCTTTGTCAGTATGATATGTTCCTCTTTTAACTCCACAGTACACAACAGTGAGGTCTCTCTTAAAGGCAACCTAACTGAATCTGTGCTTTCTGAAGTGTGGTTTGTTATCCATGTTGGCTGCTGCCAAAATATGATATGACTTACTTTTCGCATTTGCATGTAGTTGAAAAATTGGTGTGGCCTTATCAAAATTAAAAGGAGGGAATGTATGAATCCCTGGACCTTTTGAATTCACAGAAAGTTTTCAGAACGTACTTAAGGCTTAAAATATGGAGTTAATCAAATGGGAAGACCTATATATTTCAGAAGCAAAATTATCTCTTATTTTGTCCCTTCAAGATAAGTGAAGGGGTTAAACTTTTGGTACATCACCTTCTGAAAGAACAAGAGTTATTTGTTATACTTATTATTAAAATGTTATGTTACCGTTCAAAGAAAACTAACTATACCAGTTTGATTTAATGTGCTTCATAATTTTTCAGTTCTGTCCTTGTCTGACTGCAGTACTTAATATTCCGTATCACCAGCATAAAGTGATATTTATGAGTAGCCATAGGGCCCAGGTGCTGTGCACTTTTCCGAGAGTGGCCACGGTCCTCTCTGACTACTACATAAAACCAAGAACATTGGCACAGCAAGAGCTATAGCGGGCATATGCATATACATGAAACACTGAGAAGAAAATGTTACACCGACCTCCACCTTTCTCTGTTTCCTGCACTGCTGTTGTCAATCAAATAATCAAAAATTGCCCATCACATACATCCCCTTTGCCTGAGCCCAGTGAAAACATTGCATGTGACTGAATAAAACCCTAGGTCTATCATTTAGAATAGTCTGTCTAATGAAAAGAACTGTGTATTTGGGATTGAAGCATTTCCGGGTTTTGGTATTTTGACCTGATGATTCTACACGTATTCTTCACATTTTCAGCATTTCATGATGAATGAGTACTTTTTAAGGATGTCCATACTACCTTGAACTTTGCCACCAAATTGGTTGTTGCTTATTATCCTGACGGTTAAGTAAGAAGAATATAAGACACTTTGTTTCTAATAAGACTCATTATGCTTTTCACCTTATACTTTATTTGATTTTACAAATTACAAAATTAACAAGGACTTACGAGAACATCAAATAGTATAAAACAAGCTTTTAAATATATGATTAGAGTTTGAAGCTCTCTCTCTAGGAAGCAGTATGGCCAGAATGGCAAGCAAACCCCTCACTGCCTGCTTCCCCCAATGCAACCGTCCCTTCTGTCCCCTTCTCTTCTTTGTCCACCCTTACCCTATGGGAGTACTATCTTGTTGTGCCCTTAAAGAACCTTGGTGTTTCACACCTCTGCATTTTTGTTCTCTCTTGAGCCCTCTAAGCAGAATTAATCACCCCTTCTCTGAGTCCTCTTTGACCCTTTCCACCCTTCTGTCATAGCCCATTATTGCTTAATATATCTGTGTTTCTGGCTAAAATGTAAACCACATGAGGATAGGCAATGTGTTTTATTTATAGTTCTCAATGAATATGTTCATAATGAATTAATTTATGCTGTCAAGATATTCCTGGTGAATTTAAGGTTCTTGCATCTTTGCAGAAAGAATTCGGAGACAAGACAGGGAGGTTAAGAAAGTAAAGTGAGAATGTATTTAAGCAAGAATATGCTCTCAGAGGGAGAGCGGGCAGACAGGCGAGTAGCTGCTGCCCTGGGTTTCTTTGGCAAGCCTGTTATGAGGGGCACACAAATGAAGGGGCAGAATATTCACTGGGGAAGGAGGAGTTTGGGGATCGTATTCGCTGATTTTCCCAGCTCCATCCTCCAGAGGGGAGGAGGGATTTTTGTTCTTATTGAGCTTAGATCACAAGTGTCATGGTGTCGGTGCATAATGGGTACTTCTTATCTGCAAGGCTAATTTTATTATAATGAGAGCATAATGAGCAATAGGTTACGTTCCGATGCAGGAGATTCTCACCTTTCCCCACCTTTCTTTTTCTGCCTCTCACTTATCACCCAAAATGTGTGGTTTCCTGTCAGTCTGGAGGTTCCTGCTTTTCTTTGCCCACGGACGCTGCTGTTTACAGGATGCGTGATTTCCTGCCACCGGGCCCCTGCCCCCATTGCTCTGCTCATACCTAGCTACATGCCTGCCTTAACAATAACTGATATGAATCAGCTAATAGAACCATGCTTTGTAGAGAAAATGGCTTTGCCAGCATTTTGGTGCCATTCCATGCACGTACACAGTGGAAAGGGGTAAAATGTTAGACAGGTGGACCTGAACCTGGGTCTTGGCTCTGCCTCTTAGTATCTGTGTGAACTCAGGACTGAGATACTTAATCCCTAGACTTACTTTAAGAATTAAAAGATGAAATGTGTTGTGTACTGGACACAGAGGCAGTACTCAATAAACTGTTATAAATCACTGTTATTACTATTTGTAATGAAATTCTTTTAAAAGATTTATATGTGCATTTATAGTCAGTTGAAAAGATCAGTGATTCATTTCAACTCCTCAGTTTCTCCTCGTTTTTGTCCCTCTAACTTCTTATTTAATAGATGTATTGAATTTCATTATAATAATTATTAGCTTCCTGTTCCTCTAATTTACTGTTTTTCTATTTCTTTTATTTTGGAGGGGGATGACAGCACAACACAGAAAATTGCATACACCAAGCCAGCCATTTTTCAAATTTGTAATGACAAAAAGGCTTCTTGTCAGACCTAAATGTGTTAAAATGACACCCAGCCATGTTGCTTATTAGAACTAATGAGATACTTGCCAACCTTTTTATTTTAGACCAATCATCTCCCGGCCTGACAAACAAAACAATTAGAAAAATATATTTCATTGTTTGGCCTCTAACTTTCATAACGACAGACTAATTGTAGACCATGTTGTTGGAAAAACTTTTGTTGTCAACTAAAGGAAACAAAGAAAAGCTTGACAGCAGCCAAAAAGTCTTTTATATACAAAATGGTAAACATTACCAATACCAAAATAAGAACACAAGAGCAAATAAATCCATCAATTAAAATAGGTGGTAATAGGCACTGATTTCCTAGTAAAATTATGTCAGCATGGGTTTCTATGTGGAACTACTCAAAAGGGAGGCACAATTATTTCACAGTTATTTCTTACTTATAACATAAGTAAGAAACAAGGAGAAAGAGAGACAGTGAGTGAAAGGGAAAGAGATAGAGATTACATTGACTGTGGTAGTTCCCAACTCCTACCCTCCATCAGGAGGCCATGCAAAGGAAGCACTGTATCTTTCCATAGGACCAAATACTGTAGTGCTGTAGTGCTTGGATGCTTGTATAAAATCCTGGGAAGAATAAATTAACACCCATAAGTTTCCATAGGAAAGACAGAGAGGCTTACGTTAATGGTAAATGAGAGTAAAAGCACCAAGTGACAGCACCAAACTTAAAATCATATGAAAAGTGGGATGATCAGATGAATGGCAGTAATTTAGAGCATTTGGTTTTCATTGCCTATACCTACACCATCTCATCAGCAGATGTCCCACAGTCTTGAGAAGTTATAGGTGAAAAGGGGATAAAAAACATAGCATAGTGTATTACAAGCACATGTTTACTTAATATATAAAGATCCTGAACCTCTATAGATTCATTTTTTTCATGAATTTCCAAAAGTTCGGATTAATGGGGAGAAACTATGTACCTGTTTCTATTTGCTTGGTTTAGTTTCTTCTTTTGTTAAGTCGTCAAGTTTCCTTATGAATATTATTTTTATATACTCGTGTCTCCTGAGAGGCAGCCTACAGAGATGTTATGACTTTGTTGGCATACGTTGGAAATTCAGGAGCAAGTGGTATTTACAGTTAATTTATCCATTCACAGCAACAAGGTTGTGCCTCACTTACCTCTTCTGTGAAATATAGGTGGAAGAAAAAATGGGGGAAAGAAAAACAAAAAGGATTAAGTTGATCGTGCATTAACGTAACAATCACCTAAATTTTTATTGTTTAAGTAAAGGATGGGTGAAGTATATCTATGGTGACACTGGCCCCAGGGTCCTGTCTTTTTTTTTTTTTTTTTGAAGTATAGTTGATTTACAATGTTGTGTTAGTTTCAGGGTCCTGTCTTCATGGGTGCTCTGCCAGTATGTTCTGATAGGACACAGATAGTAATGTGAGTTGGATCTGAAAGAGTTAATTCTCACTCAGGTTTGGTACCTCAGAATCATATCCTAGGTTGACCATAAACTCTGGTCTCAAAAGCCAGAAATATCTCGCAATCTTCTCATATTGTTGAAATTAGAATGTCTTTGTTTTAAATTTAGCATTTGTTATGTTAATGGAGAGGATGTTGGTATTGTGATCAACTCTTCAAAGAGAAATTTATACCACTGAGGGATTAGAGACATGCTGGGAAAAATATCCTTTGTCTTGTATACACCAAGGGGTATACTTATTTCTCAGTGTTATTTTTTTTTTTTTTCTCCTTTTCTTCAGAAGAAACACTTTGTGTTACTAGGGTTTGCAACCATGTGTTAATGACTGTAAAATAATGAAATTCAGGAATGGCAGCTCTATTTTTTTTCTTTTGTGTGTATGTGCCATCCATTCCTTTGTTATAAAAGATTAGAAAGTGCTGAACAACTAGAAAGAAAATAATTGGAAATGAAATCAGGATAAAATGAATAGAAAAAATTCTCATCAGTTGATGAAGGCATGTCATTTGGCATTGGAACTTCTTTCAGTTTTAACATATTGTCTCATTCCTTCAAAATCTAACCTCTAAGATTGAGAAATCCAAAAATAAGAACAAAACGGGCATATCATGCAAAAAAATATGGGTTTAGAAGTGACATCATGCAGCCCTCTCTTCTTGTCCATTGTAAACAAGAGTAGAAAATGTAATGCAGAAAAGGATTGCTTCTATATTTTACTAAATATAAGAGAGGCTAGAAATATTTGAATTTAGAGTATAGAGTATACCTTTAATATTATTCAAACTTATATGAGGATTCCCTCCAGAGACTTGTACTGAATCACATGTATCAAACAATTATAATTAGTGCTCAAGATACATCAGAGAAAGAGAAAATTATTTTAAAGAATAAAAGTGGAAATTTTTACAATGTATATGAAAATATTCAATCTAATAGTAACTACATGTCTATAAATATACCTGCATATATGTATGTATTAAGAATATATTGGAGGGAATATGGTAGACCAGATCATTTCCTAAAATGTATTCTTTGGAGCAATGGTTCTAAACCTTTTTCCGTAGTAAAAGGGATTTGAGTAAGTTTAAATACTGTACTCCCCTCTAAAACATACTCATAGTAAAAGTACATAGAATTCTCTAAGAGCAATTTTTTTATTGTAGCATCTGTGGTAGTTAAAATAATGGCCTCCAAAGTTGTCTATGTCTTAATCCCTGGAACCTGTGAATATGTTACCTTTCATGGGAAAGGAGAGTTAAGGTTGAGGACAGAATTAAAGTTATTATCACCTGAATTTAAAATAGAAAGATTACTCTAGGGATTATCTGGGTAAGTTCAGTGTAATCACAAGGACCCATAAAACTGGAAGAGAAAGATAGAAAATGAGGTCAGAAAAACTTCATGTGAGAAAGACTGACCTGGTTTTGAATTTAAAGAAAGAAGCCATGAGCCAACGAATAGGAGGATAATCTAGAAGTTGCCAAAAACAAGAAAATGCATTCACTGCTAGAGCTAGAATGCAACCATGCCTACACTTTGATTTTAGCCCCTAAGCCCGGTGCTAGACTTCTGACCTACAGAAATGTAAGATAATAAATTTGTGTTGTTTCAAGCCATAAAGATTCTGGTAACTTCTTTCAGTAGCCATAGGCAACTAAAATACTAGCTATGGCTGTTTGAGTGATTACTATATGCCAGACACCATGCTAAATGCTTAATATCCATTATATTATATTTAATCAATCCAAAAGGCAATAAACTGTTACAATTATCCCTATTTTATGAACAAGGAAATTGGGGAGGAGCTAATGTAGGTTGGGCAAACTATGCAAAATAACACAAATAGGAATTATAAGAGCTGAGGCTCAAATTAAAGACTGACTACAACATTTATGCTTTAAATTTATTATTATTCAATTCAGTTTTTACCAAACTTGCTTGGCCCTAAACCTTTTCATTTCTCTCCCAGTGTAGCTGTTTATTTTGGGAAACCCTAGTACAGTAGAAAGAGAGTACACTTAAGACTAAAAGATCCTAATTCCAGCTTTGCTACTAAATACCCATATAACCTTCGCTAAGTAATCTTGGATTTCTTGGCCTCAATTCCTTCAGGTATTGATGTCCCCAGAACAGTGCCTGCTGTCCTGGGGTTTTGAATCCATTATTTAGCTTTATTCATGCCTACAGTTAAAAGTGTTTTGCGTCCATCATCTTACTGCATTACTTACAACAATTCCCTGAGGATCAATAAATAGGTATCATTATTCCCGTTTTACACATATAAAAACATTGCAATACAAAATTCTTACAAAATGCTTTATTTTCTATACCAATCTAAGCACTGATAAAAGTAATATATTGCCAGTCATCAGTGTATACTTTAATCAAAAACATTAAAGAAATGTAATTGACTAACGTACTTTCTTAGTTTTCTTTTGTAACATGTTTGATGTGCTTACATCTGGAGAAGGAGTTCAATAAAAGATTACCAATAGAATGATATTTCTTTTACTTGGGTGATGCTAAACTTGGATTTTTTTTTTTTTCTTTTTTTTTTTAAAGCACTACAGGAAATTCTGGCTAAAAGTCAAGGCTCTAGAATAGCCTTAGATATGGTCACTTAACCTCCTCTAGAAGCTTATGATTTTGCCAGATAAATTGAACATAGCTTTGAATGTAATTGTATTTATTAATTGACTAGAATAGTAGGCAGAGCTGTAAAACAGAAATAGAATTGATTTCCAAATCAAATTACCTGGACTTCAATTTCTACTCTACCGTGATTAACATTGTTACCTTTAGTAGACAATTTCAAGTTATATAATCAATCAGGGTCAGTTTAATCATCTGTAAAATGAGTATAATCAGTGTTCTTTGAGCGTTCTCAGCACCTTATAGGTATCTAAGCATTTCATCTCATTACCCATATACCTCTAAAACCGGTTTGGACTAAGAGCCTTTCCAAAGTTTTCTAGTATTTAAATGTTCATACTTCAATTTTAGCTGTTTGCCTATTTATCCACTGGATTCTAAGTGTCTTAAAAGTTGAGATGATGTCTTAATGAAAGTTTATCATCAGCATCTAGTATGTGGTCTGGCCTCCAATAGGCGCTTGTTAAATATTTGTTGAATACATGAGAATCTTCACTGAATATTACTTGGCTGACTTATAATGTCTGCTTTTGTGTAGTTACTTTTAAAAATCAGTGATGAGGAGAGAAACTTTTTTAAAAGATACAAGATGCACTGTCCTATTCCATCTGTTGATTGTTGTTTTAATTTTTTCCTTCTTTTTCTGTAAGCAACTAATCATGAACTGAATCTAACATTTAAGTAAATATCTATATTTTTATAGAGTCTATGCATAACCACAATGATGACTTTGATTAAACATGCTTAATATTTCTGATGTAATATTTACTGTCTTTTTGTGGTAAATAAATCTTTCAAACACCTCCTCAATATTAATATATCGATTCAATATTCATAGTGTTTGTGAAGCCTAATTTATTTTCCCAATCTGGCCTAGAGAGACAACATTTGGAACTAACAAGATAAATCTTATACAGATTTGTGTAAAGTGTAACAAAATAAATATTCAAAAGACTTCTAAAATCACGTAAAAACCCCTTTTCACTTAAAACTGACAATTCATTACTCTTAAATTGTGGATACTTGAGTGGGATGTCAGTTTCAGTTATAAAATTAACTCACTAGTGCCAGCCACTGTTATCATCTTGTCCTAGCTCAGAACAAAGAAAGCAAGACGGAAGAAATTTCTTTTGAATTTAGAAGTGGTTTGGTGAGATTAACCAAACAATAACAAAGCAATAAGAGTCAACAAACACAAGGAACATTAAAAAGCTATGTTTTATTCCAGGGTATATCTTTGAAGAAATGTATAATTGAATTTTCAGAATCATGCCCATTTTCTCCACACTCTTTTATTTCCAGTCCTATTTTGTCTGATTTGTGCAATACTTTACGAAAGAAAAACCACCAGCCATTTCAAATAGACTCCTGCAGATATGCCCTGCTATATGGCAGCATGAAGCAATGCCTTCTCTAAAGTGTACTCTCTGTAAATTGATCAGTGCATCTTTCTTCTTTAGGATTGTGCCCACAGAGCACTGTTGCAAAGACTTAATTGTTTTGAAAGCTTCACAAGCAATCCAAAGGGAATTCTCCAAGTACCTCAGTAGCAAGAGTCCTTAAACTTCAATTAATACTATTGGGAGTTCCATGTTTAAAAACTTGAGTGCTTTCAAATGATTTGCCCTTTGTCAACATTGTTAAACTTTACACTATTTTAAGAACATATGTGTATTTAAGAAATAAGGGAAGATAAGTCAGCTTATTTCCTTAGAGTTAAGAAAAGAAGAGAAATAGAAATTGTCCCAAAATTCTTTAGGGTCTACTTTGGTAACAATGAATAACACATGCATTAGTTTGGAATCAAGAGAAGTAATGATTTAGATGCTGCTCTGAGGGATTAATAACTGTGACAATTGATTACACAGATTTAAAAGAATAGATTTTGTACATGGAAGAGGTTTTAGAAATCAACTATCTCAATTTACAGATAAGGGCACTGAGACCCACTGGAGTTGAATGGTTTCGGAAGCTCATAGAGATAGTAACAGAGGGAGTCATGTAGACATGTGTTTAAAATCTGTTTCTTTCCTAGTTGGAGGACTTCTCAGAGCCTCCTTTCTTCAGCCTTTTGAGGTGAGCTGTGTACCTTCTGATGTTCAGCCCTTAAGACATTTAAGCATCAGGCTGGGTTCCTGTCAAAGGTGAAGTGTTCATCTCATTAATTCCTTTCCCCTTCTGCTTTACTTTTTGTCTGGAGTTCTTTCAACTATAACACATTTGCTAGAATTGGTTCAGTATTTCAATTAAATATTGTCATAATTCAGGCTTATAATTGTGGTTAAACTTTTGGAAATGTTTGCATTAAATTAGGATGAAAACTATGCTGGGAGAGATTCAAAGTCATGTTGTATAGAAGAGACCCAGTGACTGTTTCATAGGAACTTAAACTGGTGTGTTTTTCAGATTCCCTCTCTGATAATTTTCCATCTGTTACAAATCAATTATTTGATGTTTCTAACAATGGTTAATTCAATGTTTTGGCCAATTATATTAACACATTAAATTGGTGTCAATAAGTGCCATGTAGTTTCTAGACAACTACTATGGAGTGTAATGATGCAAACAGAGACCAGACCTAGAAATTACTTTTAAATCTTTATGAAAGTGCTCTTTTGGCCATTTGCTTAATCTGCACTATATTAGAAATAGTAAATTCTGTTGTAAATATCAATCATCCCTTTCAGTTTAAACTTTTTTTAAATAAAGTACAGATAGTTAAAGGACTGACTGTGACAGAGCAAAGACAAAATAATTGATCTGTAATGTATTTTCCTAGAGCCAAATGGAGTTGACTAGTGGGCTGATGGCAGTAGCAATTAAAGCAAGAAATTCTTAGAGGTGAAAATAAAGCGAGAGTCTTCCCGATTTCCAACTGACTTCCTAAAGACTCTTTACTAATTTCTTCTCAAGGCTAGATAAGAGTTAGGTATAGCTAAGAGATAGGGGCTAGGTTTAGCACTAGAAACACCTGAAATCCAAGTTAACAGGATCCAAAGTATATGCTTCACCTTATACTGTATTTTGTTGTTTAGTTTGTTTTTTCTTTTTTTTTGGCAGAGTGAAAGAGTTAATAGGCCATATATTTCTAGTGAGCCTCCAAAATGTTACTTTATTAAATTCTGTTGTAAATATCAATCATCAATCATATGTAATATCAATCACTTACAATAAATTGTAAGTGTATTTTGCTGTACACCTGAAACACAAAATTGTAAATCAATTATACTTTAATTTTTAAAAGTGTATTTTAATGTTCCTGTCCTATGAAGATCATGTGTTAAACCTCTTATCGTATGTGGCTTCATTTCTGTGGAAAGCAGTTATCAGTGGATCCTGTTTTAAACATATTCTCTTTTTGTTAGCTTTCTTACCCTTTCTTGGTCAGAGTGACTATCCCAAACTATTATTAAATTCAGAAGCTAAATTTTACTTTATTTGCCCCATCCCAAGACTGAAGGACTAATTAGTGACCAATGGGTTTCATACTGTTTAACTATTTATTAACTTTTAATAAATAATCTTCATGATTTTGAGTTTTATTGATTACATTTACATTGATCCAAGGATTAGATTATGGATAAGAGGAAAATTCCAAATACAGAGTGAAGTTCCTTGGTATGGATAATATATAAATGTAAATAAAAGCATTTATCTTAAAATGTAAGAAGAGAATTTATATTTAATTCATTCAGAAGTTGTTAATCAAAATATTATGATTTTAAAATAAATGAACTATATCTAAACATAACTTTTTTTTTATAAATTTATTTTTTGGCTGCATTGGGTCTTCGTTGCTACGTGTGGGCCTTCTCTAGTTGCAGCCAGCAAGGGGCTACTCTTCATTGCGGTATGCGTGCTTCTCATTGCGGGGGCTTCTCTTGTTGTGGAGCACAGGCTCTAGATGCACGGGCTTCAGTAGTTGTAGCTTGCGGGCTCTACAGCACAGGCTCAGTAGTTGTGGCGCACGGGCTTAATTGCTCCGTGGCACGTGGGATCTTCCCGGACCAGGGATCGAACCTGTGTGCCCTGAATTGGCAGGCAGATTCTTAACCACTGTGCCACCAGGGAAGTCCCTAAACATAACTTTTAAAGAAAGAAAGTGTTAACTTTTTTGTGTTTTCATACAAGTAAGCATTAAAAACTGAATTGAAAAACAGAATCAAAGTATAATATAATTGATATTTTGACTCTTTTCCAAATATCTCAACCAAAATATTTGATCAAATATCTTTCTTCTTAAGACAGAGTTACAAAGTGAGAAAAAAACAATTTGATTATACAAAAATGCCCTGGTTAAAGAAGAAAAACTCTTCACAATCCTTTAAGGACATTCTAATTACGCAAAGAATTAAGATGGCTGCTTTAGCATTCACTCAAAGGCTGTATTAGAGATAGATTGAATTATGATATTTGTATCAGGAACTTTGTAGGTAGAAAGGATTCCCATGCAAGCTGCCAATTTGGGTATGATATATAATAGAATCCACACTGCTGACTGTGGGATCACACAACCTTGTTCTTCTGTATAAATGTTTTTATCAATAGTAAAATTGCCAGATGCCACTGTCATCTGGATTTTGAATTCTTTCGGGACACCAGATTGAGTGGGTAGATACTGAGTGAGTAGAAACTCTAATACTTGTGACCATTCCTTAGTGAGTTTGCTTGAAGAAGCAGGCACTTGTATAAGGATTGGCTTATAAAAAACTCTAAATCTGTTCCCAGCCACCTTTATGGAGACAGACATTACTTATTTTCTTAAGAGACTGCTAGTCTTGCCAAGTCCTATATTGGAAGAGACATAGAGATAAGTCCTGAATGACAGTGATCAAAAGTTTAAGGAACATTGCTACTACATTAAGTTTATATTACTTTATCAGACTTTGTGTCTCTACCATGGCAATTGTATTGTCTTTCATTTAAGAATGATAGTGTTGTGTAGTGCCATAAAGCAAATTTGATTATTTTTTTGGAGATCATACCACAAATATCAAACAATTCTGTCCAGTTATGTAGAATTAGAACGTAAAAGTTACTAATCATGCTATTTGATAATGTACAATACATTTCTTTGTCAGTAATATAAATTAATTTTATTTAGTGGTGTCTCCTTAGCAATGGCATCACAATTGCTTTTGTTCCCTGAGGCACTGCTTCATACTGGATTTCATTTTGGCTAGATAAAAGATAGACTAAAGGATTTTAATATAATACATAACAGTGATGACATGGAGTCATCACTATAAGTTCTTGTACCATATAAACAGGGAAACAAAGTAATAAATCAATTGTTATTAAATGAAAGAATAAGACTGATACAAATTATAAGTCCAGAAATCCATTTCTGTACACTAACATTAAAGTAAATAAATACTAGCATGCATATATCTGCCTAGTTAATGAAAAGGAAAATAATTATAATTATTATAAACATATATATGTTTATATATAAAAATATTTATTATAAACATATATATAGTATCCTTTAAAGAAAGAGAAAAAGCATATAATGTAAATGTACTTAGATATATACCAGAATCCATAGATGATTATTCTTGTCACATGGTTAAATACATCACCTTAGTCATGGAACTTCCGGGACATCTTTAAATGAAAGATTGAGGTCACAATGGTGCTCTTGACTGATTTAAAACTAATAATATCTGGCATATTAAATATCTTAGCTGAAATGCTACCATCATATAACAATCTTTTGTCAAGTTTGGTTAATATTTTATAGAGTGAAGTGCATAGAAAATAGTTTTGAAAATAAAATTTCTGCTTTCATTTTTCTGGAGAACAGAACAACTCTAAGCTAAATAAAATGTATTTCTTATTTTAGTAGGCATACTAAAGATATAAGCATACATTTAGAAAATGGTCATATACTGTCACAGTGGCATCAAAAGTCAAAGATGCTTGTGCTGTTGTTCAAAGGCAAATGTGGGCTTGAATAGTAGTAATGTGAAGACTTAACTTAGTTTTCTGATCTTTTAACTGGGTTACTGGAGGCTTACATATTTTGGATCCAGTTTCTTCATTTTTATTTGATTAAAAAAAATCCCTATGCTTAATGGAACTAAATTTCATAGATAGATAAGTCTAAAAATGAAAAATTAATAAAAGAGGATTAATCATAGCATTTCAGTAATTCATTGGTATATCTTAGCCTCGAATAGTTTTTCCTGTTCCAATACATTGCTAATAAGTTATTATCAGAAGCGCACATAAAAATATAATCTACGAATAATGCTCACCTAGAAAAAGTAATAACTTTTTTACAATTTAATATATATTTGAGAGTGTATTTTAGAATTAGCAATAACATCTTATGCCCATATTGTACTTACGTACCAAAGAAGTTTGTTAAAATAATTTATAAATTGTATGTTTTCTAGTAGAATAGTTAGCAATGAATATTTTAAAAATTATTACAATTGTGGTAATGACCTTACAAATACTGGGTTAAAGCATGAAAAGGAGAAATGTGTTAAGTTCTGAAGTGATGGATTTCTCTTTGAGGTAAAATAACAGTTTATAAGGTGTTTAGTTCAAATGTGAATTCAAAAATTGGGTGGATCCTAAATGACACTGCATTTCCAAGTAGAAAAAATTGACAGTATCTGACCAAGCAATTCATCACATAGAGTACAGATGCTAAAATTACAGTAGCTATAATACATTTTGGTTTCTTGTAAGAATGAATGATTCTGAATATTTTGTGAATTAAAATGTACTTCAACTATATTTAAGAAGTAATTCTTATGGGAAAAGATGAATAAATGCATGTCTTGGATTCTTCAGAATTTGTTAAATTTAAAATCACACTGATCACATACTGCGCTCATATTTTATCATCTAGAAATAAGTACTGGGACAGTGGGCTCTGGAATGATGATGTCCAGCCTTGCCATTACCATTGGGTCCTTAAACTTGTGTGTGCCTCTATGCTTGCCTCTTTCAAATCTAAGACTGTGAAATAGGAGTAAGAGGACCTTTTCGTCCTTAATTTCCCTGGGCATGCAATTAAAATATAAATATTTATAATTTTTAAAGAAAAATAAACACTATTCTATTTTCCCATTTTTGTTATGTTATAGTTAAAAATGAAATATAAGAAGTTTATATCTCATTTTTAGGAAAAAGATCTTTGAAAAGACACTCATCAAGTACTACAATGTCTATTGTGGCTAGGAGGCAACTTTAACCCCAGGATCCCATCATGATGGTCGTTTCATCTTCTATAACCAATTGCCTATACTAGAAATCAATGAAATTCATTGTTCATTCAATAATAGTGTTTTCAGCACTTAGTTTGTACCATATATAGTGTAGGAGCTAGGGATTCAGCATTATAAAGATAGCCTCAGGAGGCTTCTCTCACGGAGCTTACATTCTAGTGAAATGAGATGCATAATAAATAAAAATAATAATAATAAGAATAGTATCAATCTGTCTTAAGTAATTAATAAATAGTACCTGCTATTATCAGCAGGAGGAGGAGAAGGAGGAGGAGGAGGAATGGTGATAGGCTCTTAGGGGAATAAATATCAAGGCTATTCCTTATTTTTGGATCATTTTGTTTCTACTTATTGTGTATGAAATCCAAACTTCATTTTCAAACTTTAATTGTGCATTGATAATATGCTTTGGATAATTCCATATGGCTGCTTCATTGATACCTCAACAAATACACAGATGTCATCATCAGATGATTTTACTGTAGAAAAAATGAGCTTTAAGTTCAGATGGAGCTGTGTTAAAATCATTTACTTATATATTATATGAAGATTAAATAGGAAACATTTTAAAACACTTTAACACTACTTAGCTATAATAATGGTGATGGTGATGGTGATGGTGATGGTGATTATATATTTTCTTTCACTATTCTCTGTTTTATGCCTTAATATACAACTACAGCCTACTAATAGATCTTGTTTCTCAGTTTGAATCTTTTCCCTTCAATGTATCTTTTCCAGAACAAATTAATATTAATTAAATAAAACACCTACATTTTGTGTGTAATAATTCTGTATATATTGAGAGATGAGTTAAGCAAATAAATGTGCTTTCCATCTCTAGCTTCTATAATTGTGGTTACAGCTTAAATCTTATGTTTCCTCTTAAAAGTTATTAAAACATGCAAACATTCTTTTCCCACATTAATTGGAGCCCTGCCCTCATTTTCCAGTACATAGTTGGCTACCCTGCAAGTTAAATAACACTAGCTATTAAGATTCAAAACATTACATGTATCAGTGAAGGCAATTAAGATGATTTGAATATTATTAAATGAAAATGAACGATTTCTGTTTCAAAAAACTAAATAAATATGCTTAGGGATTTTTACATTGATAAATTGTCTCAAAAATAATTGGACAATTCAATATAATAAAGTGAATGCAATAAATAATTTTACTTCATAACAATAAATAATGTGCTTATTTGCATGATTGGGATAAAGGATGCCTTGTACAAATACTAAACAGAGACTAACAGGCGAAAACATAGATTATTATACTTATAAACTTCTAGTTCATAAGTTATGACACTTTACTATGATTAAACCCTACTGTAGCATCCCATATAAGAGTTCTTAATCCCCTCCTATTTACTGTGTGAGGAAATTCCCATATATCACATCAAAGAAAGCATAGGATTTCCACAGGATTTCACTCAGTGGCATACTGTATAGTTCGTTTGGAAGTAGAGAAATGGAAAACTAATTAAGCAGTCAGTGCATCAGCGAGGCTTTTTATTGGTTGTATATAGCTCAAATGTTTTTCTTCACTAGCCATGTTTTCTCTATAGCCCTTTGGAAAGACCTCAAGTACTCCAATGGCTATCCTATTGGAAGGACATAGGGAGAGCTGCAGGGCCAGAGAAGAATTAGCACCAGTGACAGCGGGCCATTGAACAATGACACTGACCTTCTGAACACTTGATGAAGAAAATGATAGTTCATGTTTGATGAGGTCTGGATGAGACAAAAAGGCAAATATGGAAAATTTCCTAGAAACTCTCTATTAGAAGAAATAAAATGGTGGCTGATCAGAATAAAGTAGTTCCTACTGTGAATAACATGGCCTTGCATTAAAGACATTCCAACACTAATCAAAAATATTTCTACCAATGAAATTATATTTAATTAGAATAATAAATATTAGGGTTTTTTAAAAATTTAATTTTATTTATTTTTTTATACAGCTGGTTCTTATTAGTCATCCATTTTATACACATCAGTGTATACATGTCAATCCCAATCTCCCAATTCATCAAACCACCACCACCACCCCCCGCCGCTTTCCCCCCTTAGAAATATTAGTTTTAATTTCAGTAAATGGGGTTATATGCAGATACTATAAAAACTGAAATACAGATGCGTAATTTTTAACCATCTCAAGAAGTTGGAACTTTCAGTACATTTGTTCTCTCAATAGTTTCTTCCTCAGTATTTCTTCCTTTACATTGTGACAGTACCCCAGCTCGAGTAATCTCTCAGGTTCAAATCCCTATCTTCTTTTCCCCACCTCCTTGCCCTGGTCTGGTATCCAAGAACATCGGTCTGCTACTTGTTGATCCCACCTTTAGGCCAGCCCATATAGTCTGCCTTGCTTGCCCCGTATTCCTTTTCACTCTTCCTTTGATCATCCTCCTTACTCTGAAATTCAAAGATCAGCAATGTCCCAATTCTGAACCCACCCGTTTCCAAGTTTTCAATCTAAGGTCTACATTCTGAATTTTTGTATATCTATGTAGGTAATCAGAAACCAATGACAAATACCTTTGTTCAACTGTGTAGCAGGCATCAGTGTAGGAGACAAAGATTTGATTTCTCAGTTTTCTGAAACTGATAGCAAAATGGGCTTCTTCCCTGTGGAATTTTACCTTTGCAGGCATCTTTTCCATGGTAGTCCTAGACATATATGTAAAAGCTTGCTCTATTTTTCACCCGAGCAGAATCTAAATTTTAGATCTCAATTATTGAAAGATACGTTTTAAACTTCCAAAAGTTTATTTAAATTTTAAATGGAAAAAAAATACACATAAACTGCATGGGAGTTTTCTCATTTTCAAAAAACCTATTATTTTGATGTCTGTAAACATTTTATAGGATAAATCCTTTGCAGATAGAGGGCATAGAAATATATTAAGGAGAGAAAATAAAAAGTCATAGCTATACCACTGAGAAAGGCCATATTAGCCTCCCTAATGACTGATATTATAAACAACAATCAGACTGACTTCAAAATGTCATTGAGTGCCTTTAGCCAAATTTGAGAAGAAAAATAAATTAGGTACTATTTACAGACTCATATTCATTACTAGTTAATGAGTCTTCATTATTAGCCATGACACACTAGTAACTGTGACATATGAGAACTTAAAATGTATCAGTTCCTTCAAAAAAATACTATGCCTAAGCCAAAACCCTCCATTGACTTTCTAAAGGAGTAAAAATGATTATCTTAAAATTTCTAAATTAGAAATATTTTTCTTCCTCTGAGTTCATGAATATGCTATGTCTCATCTTTCTTTAAAATTCAGTTTTAATCAAAACTACTAGATGAACAAATAGTTAAACCTATTAGTCTAGATTAGAATTCTCCAAATTTTTTTAGGGATCTAGTACCAAAGAGTTTGATCAAATTTGGGGTAAAAAGCATTTTAAACCCTGAAATTTTTATATACTTTTTATATTTGTATTGTAGAATTACTTTGTTTTTTATACCACTAGCAAGCTTTCACACTAGGCAATAAATCTACTCTCTATATATTTTTTCACTCTGTATTTTAAGGGCAGGTCCCCAGCCTTTTTAGCACCAGGGACCGGTTTCGTGGAAGACAGTTTCTCCACGCATGGGGCCGGGGGCGGGGGGAAGGTTCAGGCGGTAATGCGAGCCATGCGGAGCGATGGAAAGCGGCAGATGAAGCTTCCCTCGCTTCACCGCCGCCACCTCCTGATGTGCGACCCAGTTCCTAACAGGCCGTGGACCGGTCGCAGTCCGTGGCCCCGGGGTTTGGGGACCCCTGTTTTAAAGTATGAGTTAATACCTTTAAGATTGTAGGATTCATATGTGTTTCTCTTCCTTTTGTATAAATATCAGATATAAACTTACAGGCATCATTTGTTACCAGCTCTGAAAAACACCTCTCAAACTAGGGTTATAAATATAGAAGAGCTGAGATATTTTAGACTAGTATTTTAGACTTCACCTTTCGCAGGTGAAAAAGGTTACGACAAAGCAGTTGAGGGATTTATCAAGGGATGGGTAACTAACTAGCTGCACAGCTGGGATCTGAGAGCTATTCTTGTGATTTTAAATCCAGTGTAGAACATTGCCTTCTTGTCGTGGCTTATTTGACCTTTGTGTTATATTGAGTCTAATCCTTACTAGGTATTCATGTTAGGGAGCCAGGGGGCTGGGGGGAAATCTGATGTTCTTCCATTTACAAATGTTTTCAAAGTGGAAAACAAGGGCAGTAATACTTTGAGTTATAAAACATAGAAAGAGATTTCTATACTTGAAATCTAAACAGAGATTTACTCAGTAATTATTTTATTAACTATGAGGTTAAAAAAGAGAATCAGTCCCATAGGGGATCAGTGCAGATGATATCTGTAAAATGGCATCAGAATCAGCACTTAAGGACACAGCTTTTGGAGTCATAGCATTCAAAGTCAACTAACTTTGAATCCCAGCTTACTAAATTCTTAACTTTGACTAGTTACTCAATCTTTATATGCCTCAATTTTTTCATTTCTAAAATGGAGATAATAATCTAAGTTGAGAGTACAGAAATAAACCCTTATACTTATGGTCAATTGATTTTTGATAAGGATGACAATATAATTCAATAGGGAAACAGTAGCCTTTCCAACAAATGGTACTGGAACAACTAGATATCCACATGTAAAAGAATGAAGTGGGACGCCTACCATAGATTATATATAAAAAAATTTACTCAAAATGGATTAAAAACATGAAGGTAAGAGCTACAACTATAAAACTCCAACAAGAAAACATAGTAGTAAATCTTTAGGACGGTAGGTTAGGTAATGGTTTCTAAGGTGTGGCACCAAGGGCACAAGCATCAAAGGAAAAAAATAGATAAATTAATTAAAAAAAAAATGTTTATGCTTCAAAGGAGCCCATCAGTAAAGTGAAACAACCACAGAAAGGGAGAAAATATTTGCAAATCACGTATCAGATAAGTATCCAAAATATATAAAGAAATCTTACAACTCAACAATGAAATGTAGGGCTTCCCTGGTGGCGCAGTGGTTGCGAGTCTGCCTGCCAATGCAGGGGACACGGGTTCGAGCCCTGGTCTGGGAGGATCCCGCATGCCGCGGAGCAGCTGGGCCCGTGAGCCACAGCTGCTGAGCCTGCGCGTCTGGAGCCTGTGCTCCGCAACAGGAGAGGCCGCGATGGTGAGAGGCCCGCGCACCGCGATGAGGAGTGGCCCCCGCTTGCCGCAACTGGAGAGGGCCCTCGCACAGAAACGAAGACCCAACACAGCCAAAAATAAATAATAAATAAATAATAAATAAAACAAACAAACAAAAAAGTACAAATAATTTGTTTAAAAAAAAAAACAAACAATGAAATGTAAACCTGATAAGAAAATGGTCAAAGAATTTGACTAGATAGTTCTCCAGAGAAAATATACAAATGGCCAATAAGCACATACAAATTTTTTAGTATCATTAATCAATAAGTAAATGCAAATCAAAACCACAAGATGCCACGTAACACAAACTAAGATGGCTGTAACAAAAATGATGAACAATAAAAAATATTGGCAAGGAAGGATGTAGAGAAACTGGAACTCTCATACATTGCTAGTGGGAATGTAAAATGGTGTATCTGTTGTGAAATATAGGGTGGTGACCATTCCTCAAATACTTAAACAGAGTTACCACATGACCTAGAAATTCTACTCCTAGTTCTACTATCCAATAGAACTAAAAACATAGGTTTACATAAAAATGTGTACATGAATGTTCTTAGCAGCATCATTGATAATAGCCAAAATGTGAAAACAACCCAAAGGTCCATTAATTGATAAAGAGATAAACAAATGTGATACATGCACAGAATGGAACATTATTTGGCCAAAGCAAGGAAAAATAGACTGATACGCTACAATATGGTTGAATCTTGAAACATTATACTAAGTGAAAGAAGCCAGACACCAAAACCACATAAGTTAGGATTTCATTTATATAAAATGTTTAGAATACGCAAATCCCTAAAGTTGGAAAGTAGATTAGTAGTTGCCAGAGTGAGGGGAAATAGGGAGTTAATGCTAAGGGGTAATGTGTTTCTTTTTGTAATTATGAAACTATGGTGATGGTTGCAAAATTCTGTGAATACTCTAAAAAACCATTCAGTTGTACACACAGAAGTTTGACTTTTATGGTATTTGAATTATATCTCAATAAAAATGAAAAATAATCTACTTAAAAGGGTTGTTGTGAGAATAAAATGAGATGTCATATGAAAAGGGAAGTATGAGTACCTACTAAGTAGTAAGCACTCATTAATGTTGATGACAGTAATGACAAAAACTTGGACCAACTGAGGCACATAAATAGGAAACACATTAGGATCTAAACCAAAACTTAAATATACCTATTACCTTAGTCACTCCTATCCAAGGGCTTCCAAAATGTCCTATTGAGGACCCAATGATAGTTAATACCAGAATCAGGCCATCTGTATGCCTGGAGACTGTTTATAGATATTCCTTATATGTTTCAGTAAACCGTGTATGGTCTCTTTCCTGGTGTAGGCCCTTCCTTCCTTCCTTCCTTAATTTCTTTTTTCTTTCTTTCTTTCTTTTTTTCTTTCTTTCTTTTCTTTCATTAAAATTCATTAAAGGACTTCATGTTTTATCAAGGAAAGATATTTGTCCTTAAAAAGTTAGCTAGCTTTGGTAATCAGGATCCTTGACCCCTGGCAGTGTCAAACAGTGTCCCAATATTGACTTAACTTCTTTGGTCTTATGTTCCGTATCTGTAAACTGAGGATAATAATTCGTACGACTCACTGTTGTTTTAAGGGGAAGTGATATCATGCATTCAAAGCACTAGTGTAGTGCTTGTTGCATGGTAACTGCTCAATAAATGGAAATATTGTCATTATTAATTGTTATTAATTCTAGAAGAAGTTTTTTTCAAAGGGACCCTATTTCTGTTTGGATGTATGTTCTCTTACTCTTGAACTATTAAGGATGCTTTGTTTTGGAACTAATTGTAGAACTTCTTAATACTGAAAGATCTTGTGTTCTGGACTTTCTGTATTCCAATTTAGTTCCTTTTCTATTCAGAGATAATTCAGAATTAAAAATGATAGAGTAAGTTAGCTAACTTCTACTCTGGGAGAGTGGAAAGATGAAGACTAGATTATGGTACTACCTGGCTATTCAGACGTGTGCTTGTCATTCTGAAGACATGTAAACATGTGGCCTTTCAAAAGTTTGAGCTCCCCTGGCTTGCTTTGGTACTGTCCATTGCACCAAGATTGCACCAACATGTGCAATCTTGGTGCAATGGACAATTGGACATGTGAACGGGACACCCAGCGGAGTGGGAGCAGTTAGACTGTAGAAATTCCATATTAGAAAGTTTATTTCCATCTGACTTTCCAAGAGAACATATATTTCTTATTCTTAGGTAACAAAGGGAAGATGTAGAACACAGTATTGGGAAGCAAGAACCAAGCAGTTTAAAAAAAAAAGTCATTTAAAAAAATCCTAGTACAAGAGATAGGACTAGATATATGCTTCTATCTCATGGGTGGGATGAAGAGTAAGGAAGGAAAGAAAAAAAGACTTGGATTTTTAAAAAGATATTAAGTTTTTAGATAACTAAGTCAATATTTTGGACTGCAAATGGAATCTCGCTCTTAGCACTAGTCCATACAAAATAACCAAGTGACAAGAGGAGTAGACACAACCTCTACTCTCTGCTCCCAACCTCATTTGTTTGCATCTCTCTCTTCCCTATTTCAGAATCCTATTAAGTATAGTGAGTGTACAAATATAAATGTAATAAATACCTCTCAAATAGTTTATTTGATTTATCATCACTGAAGCTATTTCTCTCTGTTAAGGCAAGTTTGGGAGTGGGTGTGTGGTGTTGAAGGTGTAGCATGCCTCATACCACCTCTGGTGCCATTTCAGAAGCTGACTGATGTTAAAGAGTGAGGGTGAGTCTATAAATTACTCACCTGATTAGATGTGAAGAACTAAGAACTAATTTATCTGTCCTACACTCAATTCCTGTTTCCATCCCTCCCTTCCTTCTGTCATTTTTTCCATAAGCCTTGACTAAGTACATACTCTACACAGGCCATTGCAGTATAATCTAAGGCCACAAAAACAGGCAATATATACATAGTAACGTTCTCACAGAATACCCCAGTTAATACCATGGAAGAAAAATGCAATATAAACTCTAAGTCTTGTGTTCTTAGATTATTACTGCTAAAGTAAACACTAACATTTTCATTTACTTCTTATTAGGTATAAATAAAAATCATAATTCTCAAAGGAGAACGTGTTTGCCTGGTTTTAGCTTCAGAAAACTTCCCTGGACTAGTCTAAGCCTTTTTGTTAAAGTTTTCAACCCCTTTTGTTCTTTTGTGTATAATTAGCAATGCCTTTGAAAGCTTGCAAACATTGGAGTTCAGGCTTATCATTAATGGGTGATAGTCATTTCCCAGAAGTGCAGAAGTGAAAAAGCTGTCGTCTTTTGATATAGAAACTTCATCGCAAGATTTAATTCGCATTTTAAGTATAAGTCTTTTCAAATAAGTCTCCTACGTGCTTATTAAAAGCATTCCTATATCTTATTTTATAGTATAAAGATATTTCTGTGAAAAACATATTTTACATGTTTTCATTCTGAATGTAAATACCTGTATATTTTGTTATGAAAAATATCCAGGTAAAATAAACCTAGATCAAAGTTTAAAGATAAGCATATAATATTTTACCAGATATTTGGATAAATCATAATAATGCTAATGTGTATAATCAAGGAAAAATAATTCCCTACAATATTGAGTACTTCCCTATTCTCTAGTGTTTCTGTGCATATTAAAAAATCATGTTCAGTGTGATTAGTTAATGGCTTGTGAACAATTTTATAGAAAGTTTGGAGATTTTATTGCATATGTCAGCTTTTATGTATAAACTTCATGTGTCTTTTTATTAATCCAGATCCTCTTACTTATAGTTGCATTGCTAATTTTGTGTTTTACTACAGAAGTTTAAAGTGCTAATGTGAAAATTTTTCCTTGTAATAAAAAAATCTTTAAAAAATCGAAGCAAGTAGAAATCTGCAAAAACATTGCTGTGTGAGTCAGGTGTTCTGGGAGGATTGAAAGCTGGCATTCTGCCCACTTATGCAGGGTTTCTTAATTTCTTCTAATAAAAATAATGTGAGTATTCTCCCTAGCCATAACTACCTCACTGGTTTGAAATGCAGGAAGTGTAATTAGACTTGAAACTGAAAAGGAAGGTACCTTGGAGAGTCCTGGCTCTTATTAGCTTTAGAGCTAGGGACAAACAGATGCCACAGACTATTTGAGGGCTGTTTCTTGGATGCTGCTAATTGTTTACTGTGCTCATTATTCTGTGACATCTTAGAATCACCCAGGTGGGGAGATGTGAGACTAAAATTGCCAGTATCTGTGCTAAGACAAACTCACCCTTCCACAGTTTAACTACATTTTGGCCTAGGCAGAGGGATTCAAAAGCCATTCTGACTTTTATGAACAACATTAAGGAAGCACTTGACACTGGTCTTAGGTTAAAAACGGGACCTTCAGTATATTATTTCAGATTCTTTCCCATTGCTATCTCAAATACATAGAAAAATGTTTGTAAGAAGAAATAAGATCAAGGACAGGCCCAGCCCTTCCCCATGTGAATTAAAATCAATAACCCGAAAACTGCTTTAATTCATTGGATGTGATTGCTTATTGACAGGTCTTCCAGTCTCATTATGAACAATAATTAAATACTTTTTTTTCAAGTTTGGATATCTTTTTTTAAATACTTTTCTAAATGTAACTTTTCCTTGGTGTACTTGTTTCATGAAAGTGGTAAGTGTGTCATCTAGTTCTCAATTCCTCACTTGCCAAGTACTGGTTTTTGCATACCATAGATATAGAATAAGAAATTCAGTCCTCTTATTGGGGAAGGAAGCATGAAATTTGAGTTTGAGCTAGATGAATTTTTATACATCTTTCAGTTTTCAATTCTGTGATTTTAATCATTTGATTTGGTTTTGTTGATTCACTTATCAATAATCCAGTTTTCAAATAGAAAATAAGTGTTTTATAAACTAATTGATCAAATGCACTAATATTTGATCTCTTCACATGTGCAGTGATCAATTAGGGTATGGATTTAGACTGTGGGTGAGTCCATATGTGTGGGTGTAGGGGTAGACCAATTATGATGAGTAAAAGATAACTTGCAGAGCAATAGGAATCCTTTGAACAATTTTCATACTCCTGTTGCCCAAGAAATGAAGCAAAATATAACTCTTGAAACAAAAGAACCAACAGAGTGAAAAGGAAGGTATTAGCTGCTCATAAGCCAAGGTGGAGGAAACAATAGCCAATTAAAGACAGTGTTAGGATAGATATACAGTAAGGAGGTAATGAATGGAATTACTTTCAGTAGCCTTTAAGGGGCCCCATGGAGAAATTGAGCCATTTGATTTCACTGATTTGACTAAAGCATAAAGACAGAATGGTTTTATGGTTAAGGACACAAAAGAGTAACAATATCCAGGAGAGTAAAGAAAATCACTTTAATTAAGCTGTTGTTAACCCTTCTGTTTATTCGTTTCAAAACTTTATCTTATTTAAATATTTGTTGTTGTTTCTAACAATAATAGCAAACAGTTTGTGTTCTGTGTGGTTATCAAGTTGAGTCAATTTTTACTTCAGGGGAAATATCTCCTTTGTTTCACTGAAAATTATATTTTAATGAAATAACCTATAATTATCACTATGCTAAACAAACTATATCTTCTGGGGAGTTTATCAAATGGTGATTTCTGTTTTGAATTATCTATCTGTGATACAACTGCTAGTTGAACAAAAAGATCAGCCCTTCTATTTTTCTATTTATTTAACAAAAATTCCAAAATTAGCCAGTGTGACAGCTTATCAAACAACAGTAGAAGTTTAATGTTTGTAACAATTAAATAGTAAATCAGGTATTTCAATCTAGACAAAGTTATGGAAATCATTTTGTTTTTGCATCTAACGTGTAACATAAAATTAAGGTGGCAGTTTTATGTTCTGAATGGAATGTAATTGAGGAAAAACATTTTTGTAATGAATAAATCCTACCGTAGTGGTATTGATGATATGAATTAATGTGTGTGATTTACATTTGTTGAAGTAATGCTTTATACATAGAAGAAACTGAGGCCCAGAAAGATTGACGTTCCAGGGCCAAACAGCAACAAAGCTGAAATTATAATTTTTAAGTTCACATATATTGAATTGAGTTAAACAGGAGTAAATATTGTGGCATTTAACAAATGGTTACAAAGCATCTATGTAAGTACCTACCATGTGCTAGGTATTTTACATAAATTTTCTCCAATCTTTATAACCTGGCGAAGTAGGTAATATGGCTTTCAGATGAAATAGCAGAGCTTCTGAAGGCAAAGGAAATATCCATAATCACATAGTAAATGTTAGCAAAAATTATTCCTGTGTCTTCCTTTAGATCTAGATTGAGAACCACTGAAACTGACTCCTTGGGAAGAACTCAACATGTTTTGTTTTGTTTTTTTTTTCTGAAGAAGTTATTTTTGGTATGTGGAGTAGATAACCTGTTATCTTGGGGAGGGTGGTGAGAAAACAGGGGTACTAAAAATAGTCCCTTCTAAGCCTTATGAAATTTCACAGTGTCTGTTTAATTTTTAAGGAACTAAAAATTTTGCACATTGAATTTGCAAGAAAAGTCAGCCATGAAAGATTCAGTGTTCTTATGGGAAACATTCTCTTCCCTAAATGAAAAAATAAATTCTCTGTTAACTCTCTTGAAAGGTCTTCTAATTGAGGAAGTCCATTCTTCCCTCAAAGCATGTGGGCAGTTCCCATTAATAATAAAGCCCTTAGGGGAAAAATAATTCCCTAAAATGCTATAAAATGCCCAAATAGGATGAAATCTTCTGCCAAGATTTGTACTGACTCTGAGTTTTGATATAAGCAACTCACTGTGCCTTCCACAGGACTTAGGAAAATTTATCAGCAGTTACTCAAATAACTGAATTAAATGGAAAAGAGCAAATGTGAAAGTCAACAGATTTAAATTGCACCTTCTAACTATAAAGCAAGGTTTACATCTGTTTATTTAGATGACAGTCCATCTTGGTGCCATGCTTTAGGATCCAAGAGCTTAGGAAAGTGAGATAACAGCGCTCTTGAATTCCACAGGAAGGCAAAATGTTTGGAAGAGAATATTCCCAAGCTGTGCTAATATGAAAACATCTGTAGGTTACAAATTAAGTTTCTTCACCGATTTTCTCCCTTTGGAAACATCTGCAGCTGAAATGTATTTCTCTAAAATGTAGATTACAGAGGTCAACTAGTTTATCAGCCATTCTAAGAGGCTGCTTTCTACAGTACACAGATATAGCTGAAATAGCAAGATTAAGTGCAAACCCTCAAAACCACAGGCAAAAAGCAGTTGGGTGAAGGGAAATATTCTTTCAAAAAGAATATATTAGTACTAAAATAATTCAGTAGGGAACTTACTTGAGATCTGCCACATTATTTCAATAGAGGAAAGTCACATGATACTCATTATATTCAAGAAATGTTTACAGTAATTTTCTTTCCCACATACATTTTTATAGCAAAAACGTACCCCTTCAAATTTAAGTCAATAATCAAATGAAAATAAATTGAGCAAGCAAATGCACCTTGCAAAATCTTTGTTTAAAATGGTTTATTTGTAGGTTTATACTTAAATATTCCATATGTTTTCAAATACACAGGCATAATAGCAAATTAAGGAAATGTAAAAGTAGAAATCTGTGCAAAGGCCTAATTAAGGTGAACCTTACCAAACAATTAGCAATTACAATTTATTTTAGCATGAGATTTAAGATTCTGTAGGGAACGTGCATGCAAAAGTCTGAATTTTTGGTGATATCATCAGCATATAATTATAGAAGAAACTATCTATAGTTCTTATTATTCTAGTATTCTTATTAAAAGCTAAATTTGCTGTGAAGCAGATAGTTTCCCCTTCTAATTATCCTCCTTCTTATCCATCCTTCTAATCATTCTCCTTTTTTTTTTTTCCTGATTCCTTTCTGCATCCAACCCTTATCGTCACAAACAAAAGCCTCTCATAAAATATCTGCAAATTTGGGGATCCTGTTATCTATATACTATTTAGAAGAAACATTTTCTTAAAGCTTGAAACATGTTACACTGTAAGAAGGATTCTAATTGAAGAGAACTCTTTTGAGAATCCTTTATAGGTAAAAAGTGTGAGTGTGATACAAAGGCAAGATGAGTCCATAAAATAAATTTCTTATAAGATTACCACCCATCTTTTGCCATTATGAGTATTTTCTGTTGTTATTATATTTACTGGATGTTGCCTGTCATTCTCATGAAACTCCAGAAGTTTAATTTCAGGCTGGAAATCTAATCTAATAATTGCCCCCCACCCACTATTTATTCTTTATTGTGGCAAGAAGATGTGAGGTCTTAAGGAAAATGCTAGCAGCCATGAGCATAGAGCCTTTGTACAAAACTCTTACCCTTTTTGAGGTGATGCATTATGAGTACGAAAAAGAAAATATTTATGCATACAGCCAGAATTGAAGGCAGTAGGTTATCTTGGTAGAAAGCTGCAAAATAATATTTTACTAGAGGGTAAAGAGTACTTTGAAAATCTTCATTGAAACTATGAGGTTTTCTATCTATATCAAAGTGCTTGAAGCTCATTTCAAAGGAGTTTAAAAATAATAAACAAACAAACAAATAAATAAATATTTGCAAAAAAATTCCCCTAGAACCAAAGGTTGTCAAATTTGAACAGAGAACAACAAAAGAAAAAAATCAGCCAAGAATATTTGTTCTGCCAATACTAGCTTGTGTATATTGTTAAAGGATTCATTTGGGTAATTGGGAACATTATAGTTTTTATCTCTAGACAGATACTTTTAAATGGATTAAAGTGATAATTTTGTTAACCCTATGAGGATGGTATAAAATGTACTTCAAAATGAAGCCATTCTTTTTTGAAATATGAAAAGTACATTTTATTAAGAAAGCTATCAATTAAAAGATGAAAGATTATAAGATCTCTGTATATAAAAGTTGTTATTTTTTATTACGAAAACATATCCTCAAAGCTTTCCACCTTGATATCTGGGGGGCGTTTTGAAATATGACCTTAAATATGCCTCTATTATGAAATCCTAAAGTTTAAAGATATTACATACTTCTAAACTGTAATAACTGGAAAGGAAATTGATTTTATATTATTAGCTACCTTGGTAATCTTGAAATATTTCAAGACAAAACATACTAAAATTAACATATTTGGCTGTTATGAAAAGGTTTATCTTCGTATAGAACTCATATGAAAGCTTCAATTTCTGAAGCAAGTTTTAGAAATAACTTCATATTGAGATTTACATTAGTCTATTTAATGTTTCTAAATTGGGTCATCTGAAAATGAAAGAGAATTTTAGTCTTCTTACACTTTGTCTTTAAAAAGAAGATTTTCAGTGGAAAAAAATCTGAAGTTTAATTCAGTATTCCATCTGAAGATAGAGGAAAAAATATATATATAGCCCAAAGAAATGTTGTGAATGCCATGTTAAAAACTTGACATGTCTAAGATTTTTGTGGAATGCTTTGGAAAAGAACAAGAAAATTATGTTAAGATACTGGGTTGGCCAAAAAATTTGTTCGTGTTTTTCCATAAGATGTTACCGAAAAACCCAAGTGAACTTTTTGGCCAACCCAGTATTTGTCATAGAGAAAAAAGAAATTCTTTATAACTTTTGATAAACTAGAACTTTTTTCATGTTTAGAGATCTTAAACTCTTGAACAAGGGGGTTTGTTGTATAATTATCATGGTGCATTTAATTATCTCTCCACCTATAGTGTCAGCGTAAGGGTCATCAGGAAAGTCCCCATTTCTGTAAATGTCTCCTCTGGTTGCTTGGCCTCACTAAAAATAGCTGGGCTTGAGCTGACCTGCCGGTAGGTCTTGTCTTATTGAAGGCACCCTAAGTCTTTACAAACAATTCTCTTTTCTTAGATACCAAACTCCTTAAAGGCTGTCAACCTATTTCCTTTCAGTCTTCTTTTTATATTAATGAATGGGGGTGGGGAGGGACATCTTTTATCCTCACTTTGGTCCTTAGTCTTTATCCCAGGGCAACTAGAAAAAGAGATAACTCTCACCACTCATCATTCTTTACACATTTTTATAATTTATTTGATGGCTAATAGGATGTGCATATGTTATACTTGTTGCTGTTTTCAAACTTTCAGGATTGTGTTGTAAATCTCATACATTGCTATCTGGCGATAGAGCCATTTATTTCATTGACTCAGGCATATCTCTTTTTAGAGAAACTCGCTGATAGATATGATATTGATCCTATACTCCTTTTTATTGTCCTCGCACTATTGTGGCTAAGACCAAGGTGACATATGGTCAATCAATAAATATTTTAAATATACACTGACTTCTTAGAGTTATTAATCCCTTGAATTGGTTCTTGGTGCTAACTTCAATTAATTTTATATCTTCTAAGATGTCATGCATTTCATGATTATTTCCAGCAATTTCTCATCATTCACAATGATAACTTTGATGAGTTTATTTAATTAAAATGACATGTTTTCATAATGGAAAATACTTTTTTAAAGTAAAATGAGATAATTTGATTTTACTGTTACAAACATTACCATAGAGCAAAGGTTTTCACAGAGTAGTCCCTGGACCAGCAGTATCAATATCACTGAGAACCTGTTAAAAATGAAATTTTTCAGGCTTGACCCCAGACTATGAATAAGAAACTCAGGGTGCGGTCCAGCAGTCTGTGATATAACAGGCTCTCCATGTGATTTCTAATTTATGCCAAAGTGTAAGAACCACTGCTGGGAAGGATAATTGAAAGCAGTTTATCCAGAGATGGATAATCTTTGCTAAACAACTTTATGAAGGAAGCATATTTAAACTTATATGTCCTAATAGATTTTTTTAAGTTAAAGAATACATTAACTACTGATATTGTTAGAAGTGATTTGAAATCATTTATTGATTTAAAAATTACTCAACGATTTCTTTACCTTCCACCCACCAAATGAAAATATAATAGTGAGGCCAGACTTTTTCTAATGTTTGAAATTATCTGGAGAGGATGATTTTGAAGTCATTTCTAATTTGAGTTAAGAAGACCAAAAGCAGTAAATTATTGCCCTGAGATCACTACATAAAGTTTAAATGAAATTCAGGCCATGACAGACCATGGTATATTTTCCTATAAATATAAGACTTATAAAGCCACCTCTGTCAAGTCTCAACAGAATATTTACATTGGATATGCACTGTCTGCTGGGGCAAAATCATCCCCAAATAATTTTTTATTGTTCTTATTTTGTAAAAGTAATGTGTATTATTGTAAAAAGTATAAATATTAACCTAAAACCACAGATAATTTTACTCTATTGTCTTTTCTACTTTCTTGGTCATTGACAGTGAATTCCCTGCCCCCAAAGAATTTATATGTTGAAGTCCCAATCACAGTACTTCAGAATGTGACTGTGTTTGGAGATAGGTCTTTAAAGAGGTGATTAAGCTTAAGTGAAATTATGAGGGCAGAATCTAATCCCATATGACTGATATCTTTATAAGAGAAGATGATTAGGACAGGCACAAGCACAGGGGAAAGACCATGTGAAGACAGAGATACAAGACAGGCATCTACAAGCCAAGGAGGGAGCCCTCAGAAAAAACCAAACCTGCTGACAACTTGATCTCTGAATTCTACCCTCCAGAACTGTGAGAAAGTTACTTTCTGTTGTTTTAGCCCCCCGGTTTGTGGTTCTTGGTTATGACAACCCTATCAAACTAATACAGTCACTAGTGATTATTGTAGTTACTCCTTCTTCTTCTAAGGCCATAAATGGCTACTTCTGGTTCCCTGCTGGAGTTTTCTCCAGATGGAGCTGCTGCTATTGCTATTGCTTACTCTCATGAACTTTTTTTTTTTTTCCTTTGGCTCTTTCTGTTATGCTGCCATGGTTTTGAAAGTGTTTTGATTCTTTTACCATTCACCACCCTCCCACTGTTCCCCTTAACCACATAGTCATTGTTGCTAGAGTTTCATATGTTACTTTCATCTTTCATCCTCACTGGGTTGGTGTTTTTGTTTGTTTGTTTTTTGTTTGTTGTTTTGCTTTTGGGGGTTTTATTGGGGGGGAAGGAGCGGGGACTGCACCACACAGCTTGCAGATTCATAGTTCCCTGACTGGGAATTGAACCCAGGCCGTGACAGTGAAAGCCCAGAATCCTAACCACTAGGCCACCAGGGAACTCCCTTCATCCTCATTGTTACTGCCATAGTTCATCATCTCCTCTCTGAACTATTGTAAGAATCTTTCTATAGGGTACACTTTCTCTAGGTCTCTTCTTACTCCAGCCTGGCCCCAGATATGTGGGTAGCATGAGTGTTCTAAAGCAGAGGTCTGATTTATCTCATTAAATCACTCATCCTCCTATTTTAGAGTGTGTTCAGTTTAAAACCCATGCTTTATTCCCCGTTGATTACATGATGAACCCCAAATGCCCTAATATTGGAACCATGACCTGTAGAAAACAACTTCACTTTCTTTCATTCCCCCATATACTACTTATGCTCAGGCAATCCAAAGAGCTTTCCCTTCTTACCGGAATACACTTCTGATTCCTATTGTCTTCCCAAGTAATTATCAGACACATCTAGGATCCTCAGGTTGCTAGCTATGAGTGAATGAATTGTTATCTCTACAGAGAATAGAAAATAAAACTACACAGAAATCCCCTTCGAGGTCTAATTCAAACCCCACTTTCTCCTAAGATCTTCCTTAACAATTTGTTGCACATGCTCCATCTTCTGAAATGTTAACTTTATCATTCATATAACAGTGTATAATGAACTGATTTGTTTCTCATATTGTTAGCTTAGAGTCACAGAATTATCATAGTATAGAACTGTATTAGACTAGAAAGAAAAAACTCTATTATACTCAAAACTGCATATATTTTAGGGCCAGTATGTTTTTTAAAATGCTTATGGATGCCCCCCCACCAAAGAAGCCCAGAATTTCTTGTAATCTTCATTAGCTTAAAAAACTGAGAACATAGATAGTACCAACTTCAAGGGAGAAGCGAGTATAGAAACCAAGTAGAGGAAGATTAAGACTAAATAAGGAAATAGCCTATCTGACAGTATAACTTTCTTTACTTGGTAGGCACTACTTCTGGGTCAAGACAAGTTCATGCGGTTGATACAGAATGGTCTAATTTCACTGAATCTTTCCATCTTTGTGTTGTGGCTTGGAATAAGAAGAGATCTAGGGACAATATATAGAGAAAGTTATTTTCTGGAGAAGGGTCCTAGTTAGTGCAGGTCTTTGGGTAGGTCCTTCATTACATCTTGGTACTTAGTGTGTCTAGTAGTTAAACTGTGTGCTCTGATATACAGATGCTTCCAAGTCTCTAGGATCTAAACCAGGACTGCAACATGGAACTGTTCAGATTGTTCAACTGTTCAATATGCAACTGCTTATAGATGCCTGGTCGAAAGAGCTAGGTAGGGCCTTCATTCAGCCCACGTCTCACCAAACCATAATCCCTAGCATTGGGCTGAACCTTTTCAGTTTTATATGGAACTCCTTACTGATTTGCAGCAGCCCTGTTGAAATCATTTGACGCAATCAACTGCTACTGCTGCTATTGACAGCATGAACTGGTTAAATTCCAAAGACACAGAATAACCAAGAATCTGCTTTTCAAGAGAGAAACAGGATTATTCTGCAACTAAATTATGAGTTTTAGTTTAAGAAGTTTTTTTTTTTTATTAATCATAGACCTGCATTAGTACAATTAAAGCAAGTAAACACAATAGAGAGGATGACAATTGGGGCTAGGATTTATTTTTCTCAAAACTCACTATAAAGTAGTGTCTACTAGATTGTCCTTGTAAAAGCATATCAATTTATTCATATTTGTTTTTATGATTTAGTAAAAACATATTTTATATGGAAAAGAAAAATTTGCTGTGGACACCAAATGTTTCCCTGGCAATCAGTATCTTCAGGACATTTCCTTGGCATATTGCTATGATACTGCTCTGCTGCTGAATGAAAACCCACATTTTCTAGTGTTGACCATTTTTTAATTGAAGACACTTGGACCTCTAGGAAGCTAACACACATAAGAAGCAGACCTGGCAGCTTCAACCCAATTTATTGAAAGCAAATTTGCATCCTTTCAATACTTTTCAGAACAGGCTAATTATAATATTAGGTTGGGATATTAAAAGGCAGGAATTAATAATGGAGAAGACCTACCATAAGGTAGAAGAATCAGACAATGTTGGCTTGTAAGTATGAGGCTGGCCACCAGGAATGCCGTTAAAGAGATGGAGACCCGCAATCCTAGCTAGACAGGGAGAGAAAATGAGAAATTGGTGGTTGTAGAGCATAAAGTTAATGAGCTCCATAACTATTTTACACTCAAACATAAGGATTTTTTAAAAATTTCATATTCTACTTTGCATACCATTCCTGAATACAGTATTGAATTTTTCCATTTTCCTCCATTAAATAATGTACTTTCATAGAGTGCTTTGAGATCCTTAGATGAACGGTACTAAGTGCAAATTAACGTCATCTAAAAGCTGTCTTAATGACTTCCTAAGCAATATTGGAATGGTTTCCAGTTTAGTTCTAAATAGGTGTAAATCATTCACGTGAAGAACCAAGTGAATTAACTGCAGAAGAATAGTTCAGCATGCACCAAATCTATTAGGATACTTGAACACAGCTGCAACTCAGAGGATAAACTAGATTAGAATACTGTTTGCAGAAAATAGCAAATCGAAGCACTCTTTAAGGCAATTAACAAAATCAGAGCATCCTTTGAAGCAAATAAGCATGAAAAATGCCTTTCTTACTCTGATTTTTCCAATTGCCTAATTTTGCTACTGTCTTGAGTGTCTTGGATTATGTTCAAAGCCCAACACAACAGAGTTTCTGTCATACAGATGAGATTTTGTTTTGATGTGAACTATTCAACCACAACTAAATGCACATTTTCAACCATAGCAATGATGAATATGAACTATTACAGTAACACCCACTGTAGTTTGACTCACTAGTGGCATTACCCATCCTATTCTACTTGTGTTTTTCCATTGGCTGGGGTCAGGGGTATGAGAAGATTGAGGGGGAAACTATAAAAAGTTATTAACAAAACAACAATAAAGTATGGTAATATTTTCACATGTATAGGTAGATTATTTGGAATATACATAGTGTCTTTATGTACATTATCTTAATTGTATATAACTACTCTGAATTAGTAAAGATAGATGTCATTTTTCTGAAGGAAAATAGAAGAAAATAATAAACCATATATACTAATTAACTGGTGCAGGGTCATATAGTGAGACAGCTGTACATCAGGGACTTAACCTAATTTTTTTAAACCAAAACCTTTCTACTAACCTTGATACAATAAACTTTCTCCTTTTAAAAATTCTGCAGTTATTTTTTTCTTCTCAACAGATATTTTAGCTCCACACTGCAAAACAAACCTTAAAGGTAATATTTTGCCATGGGCTTTATATATTTAATATATTTATTTCTATTTTTTCTTCAAATCTGAGACTCAAATTACTTTACAAACATAAATGTTATTCTTTAAAAGTAGGTAAATTGACTCTTGCACTAAAAACCAACCAAACAAAACCCTCAAAACACCTTCTTACTTGAACTCTATGTGTTCACCCCAGAAGTTTACAATTTTAAAAGATTAAACATAAGTAATTAAAATATTCATGCCATAATTATATTAGGGACTATGTAATTATAGTTAAAGGACATTCAATAGGTTCTTCTTTGAACTGTGGTGAAGGAGCAGATATTTATTAGTCTGAAAAATAAATTGCTAATGATCAGAGAAAAACATCTTAAAATTCAGAAATAGGTTGAAGATTAAAAAAAAATGGCCTAAATTAAATTCATACTCTATTTACACTATGATTAAAGCTTTATCAGGGGAGGGAATAATTAAGTATAGCTGTCTCATATTTTTAATTCCAGAATTTGGTACTGTACCATCTTAAGGATGAGGTAATAATTTTACTATTCATTCTGTTCCACTGTGTGAAATTATGCTGGCCTGGAGCTAGGTTGAAAAGTCACAAACCTATGAATGTGACGATTATCTGGGTCTGTAAGTGCCTTTTTATTCATTCAAATCTGTGTGCTCAAATTTGAGTTCATATTACACTCATGAGATATTTCTTAATGATTGTGCTAACCTGAAGGGGTGAATGTTCAAAACAATGCAGAAGCAACTTGCACCCAAAATGCAATATACTAACAGATTTTGTATGTGCCTCACCTAAGCAGTGTTTTGAAAATTCACCGTGAAGTCTAGAATATTTTGTTTGTAAGAATCTCAGCTTTCATAAAAACACCTGGGGATAAGAGAGCTGTGAGAAGCAAGTCTAACAGAAGTTAAACTCTATTGCAAGATTGCATTAAGTAGAAGAGCTGTACAAAAGCTCTCCTCTGTCTTAGAGCTTCTTCTCCAAACTGTGTCAAGAATAACAAGTACTGAATGAGAGAAAAAGGCAGAGTAGAAGGACGTGCTCTTACTGTCTCTTGCGAGAGCACCGGAATCACAACTAACTGCTGAACAATCATCGACAGGAAGACACTGGAACTCACCAAAAAAGATACCCCACATCCAAAGACAAAGGAGAAGCCACAATGAGATGGTAGGAGGGGTGCAATCACAATAAAATCAAATCCCATTACTGCTGGGTGGGTGACTCACAAACTGGAGAACACTAATACCACAGAAGTCCACCCACTGGAGTGCAGGTTCTAAGGCCACGTCAGGCTTCCCAACGTGGGGGTCTGGCAATGGGAGGAGGAATTAATAGAGAATCAGACTTTGAAGGCTAGAGGGGTTTGATTGTAGGCATTTGACAGGACTGAGGGAAACAGAGACTCCACTCTTGGAGGGTGCACACAAAGTAGTGTGCGCACTGGGACCCAGGGGAAGGAGCAGTGACCCTGTAGGAGACTGAACCAGACCTATCTGCTAGTGTTGGAGGGTCTCCTGCAGAGGCGGGGGGTGGCTGTGTCTCACCGTGAGGACAAGGAAACTGGCAGCAGAAGTTCTGGGAAGTACTCCTTGGTGTGAGCCCTCCCAAAGTCCAGCATTAACCCCAACAAAGAGCCCGGGTAGGCTCAGGGTCGCCTCAGGCCAAACAACCAACAGGGAGGGAACCCAGCCCCACCCATCAGCAGACAAGCGGATTAAAGTTTTACTGAGCTCTGCCCACCAGAGCAACAGCCAGCTTTACCCACTGCCAGTCCCTCCCATCAGGAAACTTGCACAAGCCTCTTAGATAGCCTTATCCACCAGAGGGCAGACAGCAGAAGCAAGAAGAACTACAATCCTGCAGCCCATGGAACAAAAACCACATTCACAGAAAGACAGACAAGATGAAAAGGCAGGGGGCTATGTACCAGATGAAGGAACAAGATAAAACCCCAGGAAAACAACTAAATGAAGTGGAGAGAGGCAACCTTCCAGAAAAAGAATTCAGAATAATGATAGTGAAGATGACCCAGGACCTCGGAAAAAGAATGGAGGCAAATATGGAGAAGATGCAAGAAATGTTTAACAAAGACCTAAAAGAATTAAAGAACAAACAAACAGAGATGAACAATACAATAACTGAAATGAAAAATACACTAGAAGGAAGCAATAGCAGAATAACTGAGGCAGAAGAACAGATAAGTGACCTGGAAGACAGAATGGTGGAATTCACTGCTGCAGAACAGAATAAATTAAAAAGAATGAAAACAAATAAAGACAGCCTAAGAGACCTCAGGGACAACATTAAACGCAGCAAGATTCACATTATATGGGTCCCAGAAGGAGAAGAGAGAGAGAAAGGACCAGAGAAAATATTTGAAGAGATTATAGTCGAAAACTTCCCTAACATGGGAAAGGAAATAGCCACCCAAGTCCAGAAAGTGCAGAGAGTCCCATACAGGATAATCCCAGGGAGAAACACGCCAAGACACATAGTAATCAAACTGGCAAAAATTGAAGACAAAGAAAAATTATTGAAAGCAGCAAGGGAAAAAAGACAAATAACATACAAGGGAACTCCCATAAGGTTAACAGCTGATTTCTCAGCAGAAACTCTACAAGCCAGAAGGAAGTGGCATGATATACTTAAAGTGATGAAAGGAAAGAACCTACAACCAAGATTACGCTACCCGCAGGGATCTCATTCAGTTTGACAGAGAAATCAAAAGCTTTACAGACAAGCAAAAGCTAAGAGAAATCAGCACCACCAAAGCAGCTCTACAACAAATCCTAAAGGAACTTCTCTAGTGGGAAACACAAGAGAAGAAAGGACCTACAAAAACAAACCCAAAACAATTAAGAAAATGGTAATAGGAACATACATATCAATAATTACCTTAAACGTGAATGGATTAAATGCTCCAACCAAAATACACAGACTGGCTGAATGGATACAAAAACAAGACCCATATATATGCTGTCTACAAGAGACCCATTTCAGACCTAGGGACACATACAGACTGAAAGTGAGGGGATGGAAGAAGATATTCCATGCAAATGGAAATCAAAAGAAAACTGGAGTAGCAATACTCATAACAGATAAAATAGACTTTAAAATACAGAATGTAACAAGAGACAAGGAATTACACTACATAATGATCAAGGGATCAATCCAAGAAGAAGATATAACAATTATAAATATATATGCACCCAACATAGGAGCACCTCAACACATAAGGCAACCGCTAACAGCTATAAAAGAGGAAATCAACAGTAACACAATAATAGTGGGGGACTTTAACACCTCACTTAAACCAAAGGGCAGATCATCTAAACAAAAAATTAATAAGGAAATACAAGCTTTAAATGACACAACAGACCAGATAGATTTAATTGATATTTATAAGATATTCCATCCAAAAACAGCAGATTACACTTTCTTCTCAAGTGTACACGGAACATTCTCCAGGATAGATCACATCTTGAGTCACAAATCAAGCCTCAGTAAACTTAAGAAAATTGAAATCATATCAAGCATCTTTTCTGACCACAACACTATGAGATTAGAAATCAATTACAGGGAAAAAAAACGTAAAAAACACAAACACATGGAGGCTAAACAATACACTACTAAATAACCAAGAGATCACTAAAGGAATCAAAGAGGGAATCAAAAAATACCTAGGGACAAATGACAATGAAAACACAATGATCCAAAACCTATGGGATGCAGCAAAAGCAGTTCTAAGAGGGAAGTTTATAGCAATACAATCCTACCTCAAAAAACAACAAACATCTCAAATAAACAACCTAACCTTACACCTAAAGGAACTGGAGAAAGAAGAGCAAGCAAAACCCAAAGTTAGTAGAAAGAAATCATAAAAATCAGAGGAGAAATAAATGAAATAGAAACAAAGAAGACAATAGCAAAGATCAATAAAACTAAAAGCTGGCTCTTTGAGAAGATAAACAAAATTGATATACCATTAGCCAGACTCATCAAGAAAAAGAGGGAGAGGACTTAAATCAATAAATTAGAAATGAAAACGGAGAAGTTACAACAGACACCGCAGAAATACAAAGCATCGTAAGAGACTATTACAAGCAACAATATGCCAATAAAATGGACAACTTGGAAGAAATGGACAAGTTCTTAGAAGGCATAACCTTCCAAGACTGAAACAGGAAGAAATAGAAAATATGAACAGACCAATCACAAGTAATGAAATTGAGACTGTGATTAAAAATCTTCCAACAAACAACAGTCCAGGACCAGATGGCTTCACAGGTGAATTCTATAAAACATTTAGAGAAGAGCTAACATCCATCCTTCTCAAACTCTTCCAAAAAATTGCAGGGGAAGGAATACTCCCAAACTCATTCTATGAGGCCACCATCAACCTGATACCAAAACCAGACAAAAATACTACAAATAAAGAAAATTACAGACCAATATCACTGATGAATATAGATGCAAAAATCCTCACCAAATACTAGCAAACAGAATCCAACAACACATTAAAAGGATCATACACCATGATCAAGTGGGATTTATCCCAGGGATGCAAGGATTCTTCAATATATGCAAATCAATCAATGTGATACACCATATTGACAAATTGAAGAAGAAAAACCATATGATCATCTCAATAGATGCAGAAAAAGCTTCTGACAAAATTCAACACCAATTTATGATAAAAACTCTCCAGAAAGTGGGCATAGAGGGAACCTACCTCAACATAATAAAGGCCATATATGACAAACCCACAGCAAACATCATTCTCAATGGTGAAAAACTGAAAGCATTTCCTCTAAGATCAGGAACAAGACAAGGATGTCCACTCTCCACTACTATTCAACATAGTTTTGGAAGTCCTAGCCACGGCAATCAGAGAAGAAAAAGAAATAAAAGGAATACAAATTGGAAAAGAAGAAGTAAAACTGTCACTGTTTGCAGATGACATGATACTATACACAGAGAATCCTAAAGATGCCACCAGAAAACTACTAGAGCTAATCAATGAATTTGGTAAAGTTGCAGGATACAAAATTAATGAACAGAAATCTCTTGCATTCCTATACACTAATGATGAAAAATCTGAAAGAGAAATTAAGAAAACACTCCCATTTACCATTGCAACAAAAAGAATAAAATACCTAGGAATAAACCTACCTAGGGAGACAAAAGACCTGTATGCAGAAAACTATAAGATACTGCTGAAAGGAATTAAAGATGATACCAACAGATGGAGAGATATACCGTGTTATTGGATTGGAAAAATCAGTATTGTGAAAATGACTCTACTACCCAAAGCAATCTACAGATTCAATGCAATCCCTATCAAATTACCAATGGCATTTTTTACAGAACTAGAACAAAAAATCTTAAAATTTGTATGGAGACACAAAAGACCCTGAATAGCCAAAGCGGTCTTGAGGGAAAAAAATGGAGCTGGAGGAATCAGACTCCCTGACTTCAGACTACACTACAAAGCTACAGTAATCAAGACAATATGGTACCAGCACAAAAACAGAAACATAGATCAATGGAACAAGGTAGAAAGCTCAGAGATAAACCCATGCACCTATGGTCACTAATCTATGACAAAGGAGGCAAGGGTATACAATGGAGAAAAGACAGTCTCTTCAGTAAGTGGTGCTGGGAAAACTGGACAACTACATGTAAAAGAATGAGATTAGAACACTCCCTAACACCAGACACAAAAATGAACTCAAAATGGATTAGAGACCTAAATGTAAGACCAGACACTATAAATCTCTTAGAGGAAAACATAGGAAGAACACTCTTTGACATAAATCACAGCAAGATCTTTTTTGATCCACCTCCTAGAGTAATGGAAATAAAAAGAAAAATAAACAAATGGGACCTAATGAAACTTAAAAGCTTTTGCAAAGCAAACTACAAACAAGATGAAAAGACAACCCTCAGAATGGGAGAAAATATTTGCAAACGAATCAACAGACAAAGGATTAATTTCCAAAATCTATAAACAGCTCATGCAGCTCAATATTAAAACAAACAAACAACCCAATCAATAAATGGGCAGAAGACCTAAGTAGACATTTCTCCAAAGAAGACATACAGATGGCCAAGAGGCATATGAAAAGCTGCTCAACATCACTAATTATTAGATAAATGCAAATCAAATCTACAATGACGTATCACCTCACACCAGTTAGAATGGGCATCATCAGAAAATCTACAAACAACAAATGCTGGAGAGGGTGTGGAGAAAAGGGAACCCTCTTGCACTGTTGGTGGGAATGTAACTTGATACAGCCACTATGGAGAACAGTATGGAAGTTCCTTAAAAAACCAAAAATAGAATTACCATATGACCCAGCAATCCTGCTACTGGGCATATACCCAGAGAAAACCATAATTCAAAAAGATATATGCACCCCAATGTTCATTGCAGCACTATTTACAATAGTCAGGACATGAAAGCAAACTAAATGCCCATCAACAGACGAATGGATAAAGAAGATGTGGTACCTATATACAATGGAATATTACTCAGCCATTAAAAGGAACGAAATTGAGTCATTTGTAGAGACATGGATGGATCTAGAGACTGTCATACAGAGTGAAGTAAGTCAGAAAGAGAAAAACAAATATCGTATATTAACGCATATATGTGGAACATAGAAAACTGGTACAGATGAACCAGTTTGCAGGGCAGAAATTGAGGCACAGATGTACAGAACAAATGTATGGACACCAAGGGGGGAAAGTGATGGGGGTGGGGGGGGGGTGTGATGAAATGGGAGATTGGGATTGACATATATACACTAATATGTATAAAATGGATAAATAATAAGAACCTGCTATATAAAAAAATAAAATTAAATTAAAAGAAAAACAAAAAAATTATAAAAAATAAGAATAACAAGTACTATACTATTTATCTTCAATGTTTCAGTGACTGGGAGTGCAGAGTATATCTTATAAAGTGCCACTTAATTAGTTTTACAAATGTAGGTGACCTGCTAAGCTGAGACATGAAAAGATGTAGCCCTAGGAATGGTCTCAGAAGTGTGACGTAGTCATTTTGGAAGGGCTTATCTAAATCTTAGATCTCTAAAATTCCAGTAGTTTTTTACACTGTAAATTGATAAAACGGTATTTCAGGTAGAGTTTGTGTGTGGACTACAATGCTTTGGGATAATTTTGCCTTGTCAGGGCACTTATGATGGCACCATTTTAAGTGCCATAAGAAAAGTCAAAATGTGAGTGGATTGACTTAGGACCACACATTTTTTCATGTGGTGTGTTGGTTATTGTGGTTGCTTAATGTTCATTCCAAGCCCAAAATACATATTAAGCAACCCTGTCAGTGTACATTTGTTACCGGTCATGAAACAGCATGCTTTATATTGGCATGCCAAGGCATGACAAGTTAAACTCTAGATAAATAAGAACCTAACAGACTTTGAAACCTTGAGAGTAGTAATGAAGGCTTTAAATCTCATTACCTTATTTACTGCCAACAAAATAGTTTTTATTCATATTCATGTATGTTTCTCTTATTTGTTTTATGATAAACTTATTTTCTCTGCTACCTACAGAGGGTTCTTGTTTCTATTAGGTTTCATCCATGAATTGTTTTCCATTAAGTTGAGCTCAAATGATCTATTTCTATTTGAGAATAGAAGAAATATCAATTTATTCTTTCTGAGAATTGTGTGAAGTGTTAGTCACAGCAAACTCTCTTAACATTGCTTGCATAGGATCAAACACTTTCCACAGCACAAACCTTGGACTTTTAGTCTATGTGGTCTATAAATTTCAGCACTCTGGCCAACCAAATGATTTAGTGGAAATAAAAATATACGGTGGCAATCATAGGAGATGTCATAAAACTAGTGACAAACTATAGTATATTCAACTGTTAAAGAATTTCTGAATTAATCTTATGCTAATTATATTATGAAATATTGCCTAAAACTTGCTTTGAAGAGGTGTGATATGCAGAAGGACAATGATGTTTCACTCTAGGTGCACTTAAGTGGTAGATTTTCTGAGATGGTTTTGATACAGTACATTCTGTTGAATTAACTACTTGTCTTTTTAAACCTATTGAATGTCCTTTAACTATTAATTACATAATCCCCTAATATAATTATGCATGAACTATTTAATGACTTACGTTTAATCTTTTAAATTTGTAAACTTTGGGGTGAACACATGGAGATACAGAATGGCATGCCTGAAAAGTGCATGGAAGCTCTGAGCCCTTTCCACATACCTTGCCTTCTGCATCTCTTCCTTCTGGCTGTTCCTGAGTTGAGCATACCAAAATCGCAACTATCTGCAGAACAACCATCCATGAAAAAGACTGGAACCTACCAGAAGACATCTTCTACAGCTAAAGATACAAAGAAAGAACCACTACGAGGCAGGTAGGAGGGCAGACTCTCAATATAATCAAATCCCATACCCCCTGGAAGAATAAGTACATTGCAGAGGTTCTTACACAGGAGTGAGAGTTTTGAGCCCCACAACAGACTCCCCAGCTCAGAGGTCTGGCACTGGGAAGATGAGCCCCCAGAGTATTTGGCTTTGAAGGCCAGCGGGGCTTAATTGCAGGAGCCCTACTGGGGGAAATAGGGACTTCACTCTTAAAGAGCACACACAAAATCTCATGCACACTGGTACACAGGGTAAAAGAAGTAATTTGATAGGAACCTGGGCCAGGCCTACCTACTAGTCTTGGAGAATCTCCTGGAGATGCCAGGGGTTGGCTGCAGCTCACCCTGGGGAGATAGACACTGATGGCAGACATACTAGGGAACATTCACCCACATAAACACCATTGATATTGGTGGCTGACATCTTGGTTCACTGGCACCAAGACCTGCCCCACGCAGCAGCCTGCAGGCAACAGCCTGCAGGCTGGGACGCCTCTGGCCAAACAACTAACTGGGTAGGGACACAGCCCCACCCATCATCAGACAGGCTGACTAAAGAGCACACAGCCACCTCTGGGCTTGCCCCTAGACATGGCCCAGCCCACCAGGGGGCTGAGACCAAGCTCCATGCACCAGTGGCGAGGCCAGGCCACTCCCACCAGGCCACTCCCACCAGGGATGCACAGCCCACTCCCACCAGGAAGCCTGACCAAGCCTCTAGGCCAGCCACATCCACCAGGGGGCAGACACCAGAAGCAAGAAAACTACAATCCCACAACACAGGTCAGATCCTACCATGGGATCAGCTGGGCCCTGGCCTGGCCCACTAGCAGGCAAACACAACCTTCAGGACACCCCAAACCCCATACCCAACTGTGTCAGAAACCAACTGTCCTTCCACGCCGATGATCTGACATGAGCTCTGGGATCCCTAGGCCTTGCAGACAGACTTCAGGAACCACCTCTGCCTGCCAGTAAACCTGCACTAACTCCAGGATCTGGCTTCACCTGCCACTGGATGGGCAACAGTCCCAGAGACTTTGGGACCCTGACTCTGCCCACCAGTGAGCCAGCACTATCCCTGGGACCCCCTAGGATTCTACAACCAGGCACCCCTTGACCAGGCCCCGCTAAACAACAGCTAGCAGCATCCACACAAGGCTTGGGAGACCACCCACAAAATTAGCCTGCCACAACAGAAGGACCAAGTCAGCCCTCTTAGGGTGAACCCCTAGAGCATATTGCTTGGGTGACAGGAAGGGAGTGTACTGCTGGGATGCATAGGACACATCCTACAGAGGGCCACTTATCCAAAGTCGAAAAACTTAACTAACCTACCACATACATAAAAATACAAATAGCAACTTAGACAAAATGAGGCAGCAGAGGAATATGTTCCAGGCAAAGGAACAAGATAAAACCCCAGGAAAAGAATTAAATGAAGTGGCGATAAGCAATCTACCCAAGAAAGAGTTCAGAGTAATGATCATAAAGATGATCAAAGTACTCAGGAGGAGAATGGATGCATAGAGTGAGAAGTTAGACGTTTTTAACAAAGAGGTAGAAAATATAAAGAACAACCAAATAGAGATGAAGAATATAATAACCAAAATGAAAAATACACTAGAAGGAATCAATAGGAGACTAAATAATTAAGAACGGATCAGTGAGCTGGAAGACAGGGTAATGAAAATCACTGCCACTGAACAGAATTAAAAAAATAAAAAAGAAAAGAAATGAGGACAGTTTAAGAGACCTCTGGGACAACATCCACCGCACTAATTGCACTATAGGGATCCCAGAAGAAGAGATAGAGAAAGGGCACAAGAAAATATTTGATAATAGCTGTTATTTGAAAACCTCCTTAACTTGGGAAAGGAAATAGTCACCCAAGTCCAGGAAGCACAGAGAGTCCCATACAAGATTAACCCAAAGAGGAATACACCCAGACATTATAATCAAAATGACAAAAATTAAAGGTAGAGAATACTAAAAGCAGCAAGGGAAAAACAACAAATAACATACAAGGGAACTCCCATAAGCTTACCAGCTGATTTCTCAGCAGAAATTCTGCAGACCAGAAGGGAGTGACATGGTATATTTAAAGTGATGAATGGGAAAAAACCTTCGACCAAGAATACTCTACCCAGCAAGGCTCTCATTCAGATTTGTTGGAGAAATCAAAGGCTTTATAGACAATCAAAAACTAAAAGATGTCAACACCACCAAACCAGCTTTACAACAAATGTTAAAGGAAATTCTCTAGGTGAAAAAGAAAAGGCTTCAACTAGAAACAAGAAAATTATGGAATGAAAAATCTAAACGGTAAAGGCAAACATACAGTAAAGGTAGGAAATCATCCACACACAAAGCTAGTAGGGAAGTTAAAAGACAAAAGCAGTTAAGGGATACACAAAACAATTACATGTAAAATATATCAGTAACAGTAATCATTAGGTGAGGAGAGTACAAATGCAGGGTGTTTAAAATATGTTTGAAATTAAGAAATCAGCAACTTAAAACAATCACGTATATATGTATATTTAGACTTCTATACAAAAAACTCAAGGTAATTGCAAACCAAAAATTTATAATAGACACACATACAAAAAAAGAAAAAGGAATCCAAACATAACATTAAAGATAGTCATCAAATCACAAGAGAAGAGAACAAAAGAAGAAAGTAGGAAAAAAGACATACAAAAACAAATCCAAAACAATTAACAAAATGAGAGTAAGAACATGCATATTGATAGTTACCGTAAATGTAAATGGACTAAACACTCCAACCAAAAGACACAGACTGGATGGATGGATACAAAAACAAGACCTGTCTCTAAAAGAGACTCACTTCAGACATATATAGACTGAAAGTGAGAGGATGGAAAAAGGTATTCCACACAAATGGAAATCAAAAGAAAGCCAAAGTAGCAATATTTACATCAGATAAAATAGACTTTAAAAAAAGGACCATTACAAGAGACAAAGTGGGCCACTACATAATGATCAAGGGATCAAGCCAAGAAGATATAACAATCGTAAATATATATGCACCCAGGAAAGGAGCACTTCAATATATAAGGCAAATATTAACAGACATAAAAGGAGAAATTGACAGAAACATAATGGTAGGGAACTTAAACACCCCACTTACATCAATGGGCAGATTATCCAGACAGAAATCAACAAGGAAACACAGGCCTTAAATAACACGTTAGACCAAATGGACTTAATTGATATTTATAGAGCATTCCACCCAAAAGAAGCAGAATACACATTCTTTTCAAGTGCGCACTGAACATTCTCCAGGATAGATCACATGCTAGGCCACAAAACAAGCTTCAGTAAATTTAAGAAAATCGAAATCATATCAAGCATCTTTTCCGACCATAATGCTATGAGACTAGAAATCAACTACGGGAAAAAACTGCAACAAACACAAACATGTGGAGGCTAAACAATATGCTACTAAACAACCAATGGATCACTGAAGAAGTCAAAGAGGAAATAAAAAAAAAAATACTTGGAGACAAATGAAAATGAAAAACTACAATCCAAAACCTATGGAATGCAGCAAGAGCAGTTCTAAAGAGGGAAGTTTATACATATATATATATATATATATACATATATATATATATATCTCACTTGTCTGTATACCTGAAATATTGTAAATCAACTATATACTTCAATAAAAATTTTAACTTAAGAAAAAGAAGTGGTTAGAGTAGACATCCTTCTTTTGTTCCCAATCTTTGAGATAAATTATAATATTTAACAATTAAGTATAATTTTATCCATGGATGTTCTTTATCTGATTGAGAAGTTCTCTTTCCTGGCTACTTTCTTAATCAATTACTTTTATGTGTATATTGTTCTTAGGGGCCATTTCTGGAGACCTGGATTAAGACAGGTGGACAAGTAGGTGTTAGAAAATTGTTTTAAGTCTGATGTGTCCAACATTGTTATGTAAAAATAATAAAGAACACTTTTTTAGAGTTAAAAAATGAAAGAAAATTTTAGACTTTTGTACCAGGTCTTTGTCAATATTGCATTCCTGTGTCTGAAAATGTTTAAAGCAGGTGGTATGTTTTGCAGTGCCAATACATTCAGAATGTTCAATTTCTAACAAATACTTCACAAAAGCTATCCAAACAAGTTTGGGAAATCTATTAATATATTAAGACTACTGTTACATATCACAGATTATCAGAAAAATGATAATATTTCCTTCATTATTAAGTGAAAGGAGGGAAAAAGAAAATAATTATTCTTTACAGCAATTATTTTCTTATAACCTGAATATACATTCCATATGTTTTTCTATCATATTTTAATCTTTATCTACACAAATATATCATCTGGGCAAACTTCCAACTATTACCTGAAAAATATTGGATTGGCCAAAAAGTTCGTTGGAGTTTTTCCATGATATGTTAAAAGCTTTATATAGCACTGTCAGTGATATCTAGCAATCAGTATCCATCACATTAAATAAATGTGAGACTAACTGCCTTTCCCTTATGGACTATCTGTCTGTCTTCCAGAATTTTAGTAAGGTAATCACTTTTGTCTGTTATATTTTCCACTAAGATTTATTTTAATCCATGGGGCTATATTCTAAGACTTTTTCCCTCTATTTTACTTATTCATTTATTTTACCCATATTAGTATAGATTTAATTTATGGGCTCACTATACATACCTATATTTATCAGTTTCTCTCTATATATAATTAAGGTTTTGAGGACCTGTATCAATTAAATAACTAGTTTACCTAATTTCTTCTAGAATCCTTCCTCTTATATATTTACTCATTCAGCAGGTATTTACATAACAAGTATTTTAATCCAGGAACTCTACTTGATACTGAATAGTATTAATCTATGAACAGGGCATGGAAGGCTCCTGCCTTCATAGAAACTGGTGAAGGATGCAGAGCACTCAGGAAGCTCCTAACTAGGATTTTGGAGATGAGGGATATTCCTAAGAGAAATTGATGTCTATGCTAAAACATTAAGGCTAAGGAAGAGTGAACTAGATAAAAAGGCTGCCATCCTGTGTGTGTGTGAATGAGAGAAACAGAGAGACACTATGTATGTGTATGTTAGGGTAGGGAAGAGGGTAGGGGGAGTGCAAAGTAAAGGCAGGGATGGGAAGAAGGAATAAAAGTGCATTTCAGAAATAGGATGTTGCTCTCAGTGAGCTAGGAGCAGTTTGATACTGCTAAGATCATAATAGAAAGTACCTAAAACATTGCTTGGCAACAAAAGTGGATTTTCCGTGAAGCTAATGAAAGTTAAGGTTTAGAGGCCCTCTTTTGTACCAGTGGCTTCCACGGCCCTGGGAGGGACTATAGCAATGTAGTTATATATCTACAACTTAACTTATGAAGATAAGGTATTTTACCTCAATTGAGTAAGACCACTGTGTCTTTCTACACTTTCCTTTGTGTCAGAAGACATTGGAGTGGCCACCTAAATGGAAAGTGAGCTGTGGATTCACTTGATTGAAGTATTTTGGGATATTTTTATGTGGTTCACAATTTCTTCTGTGTTTAGTAGTTATTTTTAGTTATTTCCATGAAAACATCTTCCAAAAATACTCCTACTAAGTAATGAGGAGGACTGGACTTTAAAAGTTCATTGGAAATAGATTTAAATTTCTTGCTGATTAGACATGAAATAATGACATTGACAAAGATAATGTAAAACTCACATGTACAACTAGAAAGAAGACATAGATCACAAATTGTTTAATGATGTCCTCAATTCAAGGAGTAAAGAGTTGATATCAAGCAGACTGTATCTGATAGACAATTGATATAGCTTTTTCCAAATTTGATAATAATCCTAAACTATTTTCAGTAAAAAAACCCAATACTGAGTTTGTTTGCTGACATATATTATCCTAAACCAATAATAATAAAATCAAATCTGAAGAATGTTGCTTAGAGAAAATTGGGAATAATCTTCTCTTCTCTCTCTAGAAAATGATATTACAAAGTAATTGTCATGTAAGAGGCAAAATATATCTAGTTAACTGTGTGGGAGAAAAGTATTATGGAGGTGAATCAGTTAACTAATAAAAATATTATACTTCTTCTGGATTTGGGATGTTTCTGATTTTGTTCAAGTTTTATAAATGTTTAATTTGTTTCTGAATTTTGTTCTTCTATTTTTACGTTCTTTTTCTTACATAAGGGCCCCAAAATTGCATAAAGCCCCTCAAAAGATTAGATCTTCCCCTGCCTGGCACACAGTTGTGCTCAGAAGTTAGTAGCTCTTATTATTTAAAGACCAGGTTAATTCACCAAACCCATTAATTCTTCCCTTGGTGTCTCAGCCTCATTGTTCTCTCCTTACTGAATGTCTATGGTATTAGTCCTTAGTGTTACTAATTTGAGCACTTACCTCTACAGTTTCTCATTATAGGATTATGGTGGCCTGCATATACTTTGATAAATTATTTATTGACAATGATAAACTCATGAACACAAATTTGGATTCTCCAAATCGAGAAAAATTCTTTCTATAGTTCAAAAATTTGCTTTCCTCACCACTGCTTCTTAAACTTACTTTCTCTTTCCTTAAAATTCTATTCCAGATTGAACTTCATCATCATTTCTTTTCAAAGGAAGTTAAGCACTTTAATTATTTTTACATTCTCTTCTCATCCCTTCCCCATACTACTAAATTATTTTTTATTAATATTTCTCAGTGTTTTTATAGTTGTATCTTTGTCCTTGACTCTGAGTATCAAATAGAAATCATCTTTCTATAAGAAATCTTATCATCACTTCATTTCGTTATCCAATAGACCATCCTTAATTGATTCTGAATTTTACTAATCATTTACTAATGATTTGGATTTTTAAAACCATGTCTTCTAAGAAAGGGGTAGAGGGTTTGGTTTATTTGTTTGTTTGTTTTAATGTTTAAAGAAAAATGGAGCCTCCCTAAATAATCTTTCTTCAAATCAATCTATGTGCTTTCCTTTATTTGCTTGAATGTAAAATGACTAATTGACATTAAAATGTAGAGACCTATTGTGAAAAAATGAACAAATGTTGATATTTTGATATTGGTTGTCCGTATTTGAACTTTTAAAGTTGGAAGGGGACTTATATGTCCATATCCAATAAGACAGTCCTTTCTGATTTTAGCATGCATGGCAGTTTTCAATTCACTGCTAGACTGTTTTCATGGATAGAAAGTTATTCTATTTTACAGTATGGCCATTCTGATCATGAGAGTCCTTT